>NC_039479.1:15528190-16244351 GCF_003590095.1 Trichoplusia ni | reverse complement strand
AGTAAACGAGAGAAGACGAGGGGAAAAGAATGTAGTCGTAGATATACGATGTTGATTCCGCGGAGCTAGGAGAGCGTAGTGGCGCGGGGGGCGGCGCGGGGCCAAGCGGGCGGGGGTGGGGGGCGCACCTGGCGTCGGGCGCGGGCGGGCGCGCCAGCGCGGCGGCGCGTCCAGGCGCGCGGGGAAGGCGCGTAGTAGGCGGCGCGGTGCGGCAGGCGCTCGCCCGGCGCGCCCACCTCCAGCTCCACGCCCGCCGCCGCCGCGCCCGCGCCCGCCCACACGCTGTAGCCGCGCGTCAGCCCGCCCTCGCCGATGCGCCGCCTGCAACACACTCGCTGCTCAGCCTCACGATCAAGGCCGCCCGCACTTGGCTAGTGGCTGGCGACGACGAATTACGTCGCTTGCACCGAGCCGTAAACCACTATGTACTACTATACACCGAATTACTTCGCTGTATACTCACCGATTCTTCCGCATACTAACATTGAAAAACTGAGGGTAAACTAGAAAACCCGAAATTGTTGTGGTACACATTGTACACAGCATTTACCTATGTAATAAAAACCACGCACACATGGTCTCTCTGTTATTGCTGTTGATATCCGCATCTGCTGGATTGAACTTACTGTTTTTGATTCATATTTTTTTAATTCTACAACTTTCACTCATCGCCATAGATGGCGTGAATTTAATAATAAAACTAATTTAGAGTACAAAAACTGACTATTATTTATATGACTTGATTGTTTGACATTTTGACAACTAGATCTTCTTATTTCTATAGCCATGGTTAGTAACACCCTTGTTAGCTCAGTTACAGATGCATGACGTTAGTATGCGGTGCCAAGTGCCCAGTCGCACCTACATGTCAATGAAAACCAATCTCCACCGATTCTCATGCTAGACTCGATCTGCATGCTTTAAGGCTTATTCAGACAAGACAAAAAATATAGTACATTTTACAATTCATTGCGGAGCTTTGCAGCTTTGGCATCAAAAGTCGTCTATCGCCAGCAATGTATGTAACTTGCACGGTAACCCTCGTCTCATCTAAACAAGCCTTTAATATATTATGTTAGTCTTACCTGACAGCTTTAATTCTGTGTTCGAACACTTGTAAATTGGCATCATATTCACCCCAATTTGCCATTATCTTGTTGTCGATCAGTGTGGCAAACATTGTGTTTCAAGGAAACGCGAGAGGAACTCCCGGTGGCGTTGTGGTTGATCTGATAAGAACGACGATTTATCGAAATTCACCATCGACTCCCGGTTTGATAGCCATGAGTCACGGTCCTAGAAATAAAGAAGTTGACATAACTTTACTAAAAATCTCTTGATTTTTTATTACCCATAGAGTGTGTAAAGCAAGATGGGTGGCAGCTACTTGTAGTGGGAAAAAGTAAAAGTCGAAAATACTGAAAGAAAAATCTGTTCTACACCAATAGCAAGTAACGGAAACTCGCGGATGCCATGGAAGGCCATGTTTATCATTACGAAGCAAGCATATTTTTTTACCTGATCGGGCATGATGACGAAATTCTCATACATAAGGAAGATATGAACAAATCTATTCAGGAACGTTTCTCTGATGGCAGCATTGAACCTCATATCTTCGTTGTATTGATCCTCGTCGTTCAATATTTTCTTTTTCGTTGTTGGCATCACTGTTTCCGCGTCTACATCGTCTATGTTCACACCTGAGTATGTCAAAATAAACAACTATTGTGTTAACTTTTAATAAAGGCAGCGGCTTTGTGGTTGAATGCCATGCAGAGAAGCATGGCAAAAGGTGATAACATCGGCTCACTATACTGTCCGAATTTTTGTGATTGAGTAAGAGAGGCAACTTCGAACTACACATTAAATTGTATAATTCTGTATATTAACTAAAAACAATATAATTTATAAAACAAATACTACTGAACCAAACTTCATGAAGTTTCAATGGAGCAAAATGTTTCATCCTTTTTCGGGTTAAATGAAATCAACAAGCATCTTTTTAAGTCAGTTAAAAAAGTTTTAACGACATGAACACAATATTTACCGCTACGTTTGACGATATCCACAATCCGCTGCAGGGCATCGAGTCGCAGCGGCGCGCGGCGTGTCGGCGAGGCGGGCGGCGACGCGTTCAGCGGCCGGCTCTCCTCCCACTCCAACACGTCATGGAATGAATGCTTCCTTCGGAGGCCACCTGGTTATGATCAATTTATACTTTTAGTCGATTATCGAAGTGTAATATGTGATGTTTAGTTAATTTGGTGTATATTTTGTAACAAGTTGTTTATGATTTCATAATCGTTGATAGTTTATTTTATAATTTGAGTTAAGAATATTAGTGACATGAGTCATTGCACTTAGCATTGTTAATGGTACTAACTTGTTTTTACTTACTTTACCTTTATTTATTTTTTTATAGCTTTCTTTTTATATGACTTCCGCACTCAAGAATTCGTTGAAGGCAAAAATGTACAAAAATTAAAAGTTACATGCACAAAGACTGAACAGGACACAACAAATAGATCACACATATGCTTGTCCTACGCGAGATCGAACCGCGGCAAGTAGCGCAAAGCGGTTTTGCGAGGTGACTACCCGACTATCTATGTAATCTACTTTCATAGATATCGTTTAGTAGATTATTATCTTCTAATATACCGGATGTTTTAACTATCTTTACTTTTGGTACAAAGTATTAGTCGGTAATAATATCTCATGTGTAATTGAATCTTACCTGAAGGTAAAGTACAACTGCTACTCATGCTGTCATTGACATGCTTGTATGATGTACCATTCAAAGGAACTCCGAGTTTGGTGGGCTCTGTTTCAGGTCTTTGTACCTATAAAAAAAAACATGAAAAATGTGATAATCTAAAATCGCAGTATTAAGAAATGTTGACCTTTTTGCTCTAATATAAATAGTCTACACTTTACAATATTTATTAAGTCCAGTATTTGTGTTATCTATAAACATTAATAAGGTTGTGTATACAGAACATTATATTTTAATGTTTACTTTATCTAGTCGTGATAATATTAAATTGGCAGCTGAGGTAGTCTTTGCGATGAATAGTCTACAGCAGTTAAATCGTAAAAAAGAACTTATTTAAAAAGTATGAATAACACTTCCTAGTTCTATGCTAGCTTGCTGTACGGAAATACGTTATTAATATTACCTGATGTTTATCCAATACATGATTCAATTCTTCAATGAATGGTGTCCTATGGGGGAATATCGGTAATTCTTCAGGGAGTTGTATATCTGGTTTGTCAATATCAACTAAACATAAAGCTGCTTCAGAACCAAGTGCGATGCTTCGAGGACCATTTGGTCCCATGTTCATAGCTCCACTGTCCGCATGAAGACCTAACAAAAACATACATTACATAATAAGTCGCTTCCTCTTCCTCTATTAAAAAACGCATTAAAATAAGTTGCGTTTTTTTCCCGATTTATGAGGACAGACGGGAGCGACTTCGTTCTATAATATGTATACCCAACTAATTATGCGTTTAAAATGGAACAAAATGTCCAAAGGCACTTGAAATATTGACAGTTGCATTCCGTAAGTCCACTTTGTCTTAAATGTGGCACCTACAAATATTTGTCTCGTCGCAACTTGCAACTTCTATTATATTTGTATCCGCATAAAAATCATCGATTATTGTGATAAATTCGTGCGGAAGACCCACATTTGCGTATGCGGATATTCGCAACTCACCTGCTATGTATGTATATACATACGATCTCGTTAACAAAAAAATAAAAATAAATTGGTTGCCTTGTCAGGATATACTTTAGTTAATTAACTACAGTAATCAAGCAAAGATAATATTTATCGCGAATTAAGATAGCCAACTAACTATCAAAATTTTAAGTAAATAATTCGTGACGTATGTTTTTTAAGACGGCTGCTATTCATTCATTGAACCAACAGATAGCGCGTTTAGCCGTTTAATTAGACGCAGTCTATTGACCTCAAATGAAGTGTATTGTACTATACCCATGACAAATGGCACTGGCGCGTCGAGGAAGTGGTACAGGGGCGCCGGCAGGATCGGCACGTAGACGTGAGCCCACGTGAATGGGAGCAGCAGAGACACTATGCATTCAGCCACTAGCATCAGTTTGTTGTAATCTGGAATAATAGGGTGATTAGAGTTATGTTTACAAATAATTAACATAATTATTACAGAATATTGGATCAATATGTATATTCATTTTTTTTTGTCTGTGTTACCAATATTATAAACGCGAAAGTTTGTATATATCCATGGATATATAAGGAGGTTTCTTCCTCTTTCACGCTAAATCCACTGAATGGATTTAGACGAAACTTGGTACACAGATAGTTTATATTAACTCATAAGATATTTTTTTCTCTTAAGGTATAATTCGTTTATAAATAGTGTTGGGGTCAGTCTAGCAAGCAATCGTAAGATTACATGCTCACTGATTTTTTACACTTTAAAAATGGTAACAAAACATGATACTAACCACTAGACCTCAGTAAAACTTGGTGTTCCAAGAGAACACATGTAAATAGCTGCACAACACATTCAACCCCGAGGGTTGAAAACATGACCCGGAGTGAATAATCCAAAAGAGGTAACTCATCAGGTAGATTTGGCATTCTTATCACCTAGAAAAAAGATTTATTATTTATTTAAAGATAAACTGTAATAAACACTACTCATTAAGCAACTTCAGCTAAGCTTTAAGTAAGCTTTTGAAATCAAGTCTAAAACTACTTTTATATTTAAATCAACATCTTGTATGTAAAAATGAAGCCATAGATCCACAAGACTCAATAAATCTAGCCACCCACGATTATGAAAGCAGATTAAGAAAAATCAACTTAGTGTATATGGTTAATAAAGGTCAAATCTTTAATGTCAAGCCAATCTATTATAATACTGTGATCGTATAATAAATGGTTTTGGTATGACATGTTCATTTACAATGTGATTTCTTTTTCCTTGGTAGAAACAGACATAGCTAAATGTCTTGACTAGATATAATGGATTGTTTCAACTACTACTAGGGTTTCTGCAATTATCAATCAATGAGAGCTGTAAGTTACATTGCACAGTATAAAAATCTGAACCAGTTCCAAGCACAATATGTAGCTGGTTGTTTTTTGCGCAATTTTATTATCTGTCCTACTTGATAAAGACAAATATATCCCAAAGTATGCTGCAAGCTCTGTCTTAATCTGGTTCCCCACTTAGTGTAATAAAATTAATTTGAATTTATAGAAAATATGAGGGACTGCATGTTGGTTATTAGAACTTACAACAGGTATTGGATCCAAGTGTGGTTCCGAAGGAGGCACATAGAGTCGTAAAGCTTGACCAGGCAGTGGTACAGGGACTTCATACAGTAAATTGTATACATAAGACTCAGGACTTAATCCAGGACCGGGCTGTCTTGGAAGAGATCTGAAATTATTAATCAATTTAATTCTCTAGTCAGATAAGTATGACTGGCATTTTAAGAATACTATTCAAACAGACGTTTATTATTTGTACTGGCACATTTGCATTACTCACCTGAATAAATTTTCTAAAAACAACTGTGCAACTCTCACATATGGATACTGACATATAAGAGCTATACTTTTGGCTACATACAGTTTATCTTTGGCTATATCGTAATATGTCAGTGCAGCACCTGTATGGGGAGTGAGTTTGAATGATCGAGGAAGTGATCTAGAACTTTCTTTCCCTGAGGATTTCCGGTGACCAGGAGGGGTCTGGCCACTAGACAGTTCTGTGATATACATTGCCTGTAAAAGGGAACAAAATAGTTTAGATGAAGAGAAATTGTGAGGTTTGTATCAATTATTATTATTCCAAATTACCTGTAATGTATGCATGGCACTGCAGATATTCCTGTTCCTAACTTCTTCATAAAATATAAGACTGAATCCATAATATCTGGATGCATTTTCTCTTGTCACAACAAAACTATGAAACTTGGGTTCTAATGAATGTTTCTGTGTTCTAAACTGAAGGCCAGCTGGCAGACAAAGCTATAAATAAATATATACTTAGTCAATACACTCATTTTTAGTATATTATAAAAATCATTGAATTTTACATAAAGGATTAAGAAAATAATATTATTTAGGAAAAATATAATTCCACCACCACATAACTATGTAAATATTAAATATTTATAAATCAATGCTTCATATAAACAAAGACAAGACACCACTATTTTTATTAAAACTTACCATACACACTGCATGTTCATCAAATGGGTTGCTTGATATATTGTCGGGGTAATGAGCTAGAATTTTTCCTTTGTAGGCACGGTCCAAAGGAGAAACATGTAAATTGTCACCTAGAAGAAGTCGGATATTATGGACAATGTCTCTTATCGTAAGCTTATTTTTTTTGCAAACGTGACCTAATGCGATTACTTACCGCATAGTCTATCGGGCTCCAATCCAGAGTCAAAGTCGAGGCCACATATAGCAAAGTAATCGGCAAATCGACATCCAACAGATAAATCAGAGACAGACATATTTCTATCGACCCGTTATTTACTATTTGAGACACTTTCTCTTCCAGTCTCTGTGTGTAGGTTTTGCCTTAGCATTGTACACTTGCACTATAGCCCCGTCAGTTTTCAATTTGTATGTTTTATTCACATAATTAACTACCGAGTGTAATTTTTACTGATAATGAAATAAATACAAATTGTAAACGAAAAACTATTCACGCCATCACATCACACAGACAGCTGCCAAAGTATAGTAGTATACACACGACGACCTCCGTCTCCCCCGCCTCTCGCTCCCTTCTCATTCGTGTCCTTTGCATTCTTTTAGTTCACTCATAGATCAAATACTTAGATCAAATATGATAATTTAGCAAGACACACTTGTCTTGTAATATTTCACGAGATCTTGAACAGTGTTTTCAGTTATTCAGTTTCATTAATACTCCCTGTTGTGCAGCTGGTAATTATTTAATTCAGTAATAGCCGTTTATCAAAAATATTACACCATCCACATTTTATGCCTGATTATATTGTAGTTACATGTAAAACTACTTTTACTATTATAAACACGAAGTACTGGTATTAAATTTCATCTCACTTATCCTTAGAAATTCCTAGAAAAATACCACTCTGAAAAAAGTGTAATGACCAGATTTTGACTAAAAAGACTCGCTTCCCAAACACGTCTTAAAAATAGCAATCATCGATTGTCAAAATGTCAAACGAAATAAATACCTAATTAGCGTTTGTCAAAAGCAGTGGTTTATGTTGGGCGTGTGTTTGTAATTTGTAACGATTTGTGTAGATTTTCCGAATATAAAGATTAATTTATTTATTTTTACTTAGTTAGCTAGCTTTCTATTTTTTATTATAGTGGTGTCGTTCATTATATAATTTACAAACCTCAAGGTAAGTATCTTCAATAGTAATTTATTATTTTTTATGTATATAGATATGTTGAAACTATATTGTTTAAATAAAAAAAATGATACAGACCTTGAGATATAACAATGGAGACTATTTCATGTTTCATTTTAGAACTTATTTTTTGTGAAGTGCTTCTTGCACAAAGGACAAAATATATTCACATATATTTATAAGGAAAATCATTTACAATCGCGATATACTTTGTAATGAGTCACGAACTCACATAGTTTTTACTTGCCGCTTATCAATGAAGGTGTACATCAGCTAATAGATAGTTGCAATTTAAATGTTCAAGTACTCTATTAATTGCTTTACCAATCGTGACTTTAATTATTTATTGTGTAAAAAATATGAAGTCTGTGCAGCTTGATTCATTTTTATATTTCCTGAGTATATAAGTGTTATTGTTTTTCATCAAATAAATAGAGCTCCAAATTTTAGCATATTTTAAATAGTTGTATAGAATAAATTTAATTCATGAATTTTAATTTGTTTCAGAATGATAAGGGGAAGAGTGAAACATTTATTACACTGCACCTTTTTCATTTCATTTATATTTTTGTTTCTTGTTTTTGCTGGAGCTATAAATTTAGATGACAAAGAAAAAGAAGAAATTGATCCCTGGGAAAGATATGGAATATATGGTGCATTGATTTTATATGCATTAAGACTTTTTACTCTTCTTACAATTCCTCAAGTCCTATGCAATTTTGCAGGACTAACTTTATTCAATGCATTCCCAGGGAAAGTCAAACTAAAAGGATCTCCACTGTTAGCACCTTTTATATGTATCAGAATAGTAACTAGGGGAGACTTCCCAAAGTTAGTGAGAGACAATGTAACAAGAAATATGAACTTGTGTGTTGATGTTGGGATGGAAAATTTCATGATTGAAGTTGTGACTGATAAAGCAATTAGTTTACCAAAGCACAGACGAGTTAGAGAAGTGGTTGTGCCAGGGGAATATAAGACTAAATCAGGTGCTTTATTTAAATCAAGAGCATTACAATACTGCCTGGAAGATAATGTCAATATACTTGGAGAAAATGATTGGATTGTACACTTAGATGAAGAGACTTTGCTGACTGATAATTGTGTGAGGGGTATTTTAAACTTTGTATTGGATGGCCAACACCAGTTTGGTCAGGGACTGATCACCTATGCTAATGAGCACATTGTGAACTGGCTGACTACCCTTGCTGATAGTTTCCGTGTTGCTGATGATATGGGAAAGCTAAGACTACAATTTTACTTATTCCATAAGCCACTTTTCAGTTGGAAAGGATCTTACGTTGTAACTCAAGTAAGTAAAACAGCTAGTGAAAACATTATTAAGAAAAGTACAAAACATTGATTAAAGCTCTAATTTATTTGTTTATTTTGCAGGTAAGTGCAGAGAAGAAAGTGTCTTTTGACAATGGTCTTGATGGTTCAGTAGCAGAAGATTGTTATTTCGCAATGAAGGCCTATACAGAAGGCTATACTTTCAATTTTGTTGAAGGAGAAATGTGGGAAAAGTCACCTTTTACTTTGTGGGACTTCATGCAACAACGAAAACGATGGATTCAGGGAATTCTCTTAGTTGTACATTCAAAACAGATACCATTAATAAACAAGATCTTTCTAGCAATATCTTGTTACTCTTGGGTTACACTGCCATTTTCAACTAGCAATGTTTTCTTAGCTGCTATTTGTCCAATTCCCTGTCCACATTATTTAGATTTAATATGTGGGTTCATTGGGGCTGTTAACATTTACATGTACATTTTTGGAGTCATCAAATCATTCCCCATCCATAGGTTTGGACCACTAAAATTCTTTTTACTGATTGGTGGTGCCCTAGCTACCATTCCATTCAATATTATTATTGAAAATGTTGCTGTAATTTGGGGAGTATTAGGGAAAAAGCACAAATTTTACATAGTAAACAAGGAAGTTAAGATTCCAGTGACTGTATGATTCCTCATTAGAACATTTCATATCATTTTATAGGGTTTCAATTAAAAATTAAGTGCACAAATACTTAATGAACTAATAAGTCACTAGAAGGTGTGACAATATTCTAGTGAATCTTGAGATGTTATCATAAGATAACCTAGATGTTAACTATTAGTCATTGAGTGTTATTAGGTTTGTTACCAGTTTATCAAAATTACCTATTATTAGGTTTTGTAAAGTGAAAGTTATTGATTTAATATTAAGCACAATATTGATATTTAAATGTAAAGGTAAACAAGCTAGCTTTGCTTTTATATTTACAAATTTTATTTTTCGATATCTTGTTTCATTCTGACCAATTGTAATGTTTTTTTGTGTATTTACTTGTAAATGTCTGCTGTGAAAATTTTAATGACTTTATAATACTTTAGTTCGAGTGCGCCTTTTCCATATTACATTAAATGTCTGTACCTACTTCCTGATCATGAGTTAGTGTTGTTATGGTACTTATTTAAAAATTATTTTGCATTTTGTACAATCATTACACACTAATGATAGATAAGTATAGGTGTATAAAGTATTCAGTAAGTGGCATGTGATTTTCTATCTTAAACATGTGACAGTGATTATATTTGAAAAGGCATTGAATTGATTTTTATGTTAGCTTAAGTACTTATCGAGTATTTATCA
Organism: Trichoplusia ni; assembly: GCF_003590095.1. Lineage (NCBI taxonomy): Eukaryota > Metazoa > Arthropoda > Insecta > Lepidoptera > Noctuidae > Trichoplusia > Trichoplusia ni. Next base: position 16,234,282 of record NC_039479.1, on the reverse strand, counting down.
AACCTTATTTTAGTAGGAATGATTAAGATACTTATAAAATAATTTTTGATTATTTTTTATTTAAATCAGAAAGATATTATACATATAATGTCTGTTTATTTTTGTTTTCAAAAAAATTTAAAATCTGTAAATGTGGATAATTTAGGTTTGTTTGATATTAAAAACTTATTTGGTTCACTTTTTGTAAAGTTTTCGAACAAAATTTTAAATACATTACGATATGACTCTTTTATATAACAGCAATTACCAAGGAGTACTTAATACAGCATTATCGAAATAGTTAGATATACATTTTTTTTGTAATTTAACAGGTAGATACACCCTGTGTAGGTACAATAGTCTCTAGCATGCGAACAAAAACTTAGTCGTAGGTTATTCAATATTTTGAATTTTAATATTACTGATGGTGTGACGGTTTACTTATTTCTAAGTAAAAATGTACAAAATTCTAAATTTGCAACATGATACAAATTTATAATGTCACAAATGTGTTGGAAATGGTTTCAAATTATTGTGATAAAATTCGATTCGAAATGTATAATTCAAAAATGTTGAGGAGTATTCTGTCAAAAAAAACTTAATGTTCGTTTTTGCCTTTTAGATGTACAATTGTAATAATTAATTGATACATTTAATTTAGTTTAAGACACCACACCTGACTAGTCATGTAAATATCTATGAATATTTAGCTAGTTGTAATGTGTAGTGCTGTAATCAACTGTAGGTGTAATATGTAGTGAACAGTGTTAATTGGGGTCTGTATCTACCTAGTTTCTCGTAGGATAAAGGTCGGGGTTCAACACTGTTTAACCCATTGTGATGATCTAAGTATTCAATTACACAATTATCTCGTTTATTTAATTATCATATTAGTACGACGAAAGACATTAAATATGTGCCTGTTATGGCTCTATGTTGTATGAAGATGTTGTTAATAATTTTAGTCGCTTCTAAAATTGTACATTTATCTACAAATTAGATTGATCTGCATAAGTATGTTATTTTTTAATGTTGAAGCGATACAGTGATGCTATTTATAAATTATACTCACGAGTGATTTACTCATTAGTTTTATAATTTCATATTTTCGTATTATTATATTATTGAAGTTCCTTTTGATATTGTTAATTGGCTGATGAATGTTGCATGTCTACGATACGAATCAAAGTTTGATTACTGGTAGGTTTATCCTACATATTATGTAAATATGAACAGTATCTTTAAAATAAATTTGAGCATCCTGATGTTTTATAATTACTATTTTCTTTCTATATTCCCATTATTTTACGTTAGTGAGCATTTATATTCCAGACAGAAAATGTAATTTTCCTACAAAACTCCATAGCATTCTTATTCTACTTTATATTGTATTTTTTACCTTTTAAAGCTATCTGAAAGTTACCATGAAATGAACATAATCTCTTAAATTGGTTCAAAATGCCATTTATGAGCTTGTTGAGTTGCGTATGGAAGGTCGCGATAAGGACCGATGACTATTCAGTCCTTGAGTAGAGATAACAAATACGGCGTGGGACGGCTCCCAACACGATACCCACAATCCTAACCACTGAGATTGAAACTAATTTGTTTTAAAATGTATGTAGAAATGCTTGTAATAGGTTCTTATTTCCAGAAGTTGAAAGGCAAATTGGAACTTTACATTGATGACTAATTGTTTCTGTCCAGGTGTCGTGTGTCGGACTAGACTATCACCATGTAAACATGATTTTTAATTATTGTAATAGGTATTACTTGTTGCCCCAGGAAACATTGTTTTGCCATACAAATGAGTTCTAGGGGGAAGAAATGGGGATATGAAAAATATATTATGTTTGATTTTCAGACCTAATCAATATGCACACAAAATTACATGAGAATTGTTCGAGCCGTTTCGGACGAGTTCAATTTCGTACATCACGAGAACTTTACATATTACAACAGTCGGGGACAATACGTCGTGTGATGCACGGTAATTCTCAAACTCTTGAGCTAAACTGCTCCGCAGCTTGTTTGTTAGGTACGAGATCGATGACAATTAGGAGCTTTGGCAACTCGACCTCACAGACAGAGTGTTTCAAAGAGCTTAGTGGACACACGGTGTTCTAGCATAGTTTTGTATCAATCTTGACACATAAGATGTATCTACTAAGAAATTCCCGAAGAGCAAAATTTTTGGGTTTGTGACGTCACCTCTTTGGGCTAACTGACTAAGCAGTTAATTATGTATCCTACTACTATTATAAAGGCGAAAGTTTGTAAGTATGGATGTATGGATGTTTGTTACTCTTTCACGTAAAAACTACTGAATGGATTTGAATGAAACTTTTCCACAATATAGCTTATACACCAGAATAACACATAGGCTAAAATTTTTGAGGTTTCTAATGTGAGGTCGTAAAAAAACACATTTTTTGCGCTTACATTGCGAACGCTGACTGAATCCTACAAGATAGATAGAAGGCAGATAGATAGAACTCAGGTATAAATTATAACTTATATCTTCTAACCACGCGGACGAAGTCGCGGGCAACAGTTAGTTAAAAATAAGGAGAAAAATAAGAACTTAAAATGAACATTTTAAGAACATTCCGCCGTTAATTCCATTCCATTCCATTAATACCGCTACGTTAGTGTTGTTAGGCGTTAATCTACAAAATTAAACCGCTAATAAACTTTATCTAAAATTATTTACCGCTTCACGAATTTAAGCTGATTAACTGCGTTTGTATAGTTTAGCTTGTCCAAATGAAACAATCACATTGATGTACCTACATATCTGCCTACCGTACAATTTGACCAGAAACAAAATGTATGCGGTTTTATTAACTAAATATTTATAGACAAACACTTATATATCCAACTTACTTCTACTCGAAAAGCGGAAAAAATAGGTCAGTAGTAGGTATTATTCTTATCTTAAAAAATGTTTCTTTTATGTGTGTTAACACGTGCTAAGCATTCTATTTCTTGACGAAAACTCGATACCGGAAATTCATTATGTTTACACTATCTGTTGCCCGCGACTTCATCCGCGTGGTTAGAAGATATAAGTCAGGAATTTTTGAATGGAATCCCTCGAAGATGAATTATTTGCCCTGTTTTTTTTTTCCACATTTTCCGTTGTATCTTCGCTCCTATTAGTCGCAGCGTGATGGTATATAGCCTAAAACCTTCCTCGATGAATGGTCTATTCAAAACAGAAATTTAATTTGAATTTGAATCATTAGTTTCTGAGATTAGCACGTTCAAACAAACAAACATACTCTTCAGCTTTATATATTGGTATAGATTATAACGCTTAGGTATACCTATGCATAAATTAATACTTATGCATAATAATTACCTACGCAATTGAGGAAATTTATACCTTTGCAGTATTCATATAAGGTACCTAAGTATTATTTTCAGTACACGAAACGATCGAGTGAAACCGACGCGTGTTAACCCGTTCAATAAAATTGATTTATTTACCAACTTACCTCCGTCCATTGTTGTTTGAAGATATTTTTCTTAATACTCAGACAATAAACTGAAAAGAAAATAGGTTTCATGTTCTTTGAAGGATTACGTCGGGACAGATCAAACACGTAAAGGGCTTTGTTATGAACTCTGATCTTATGCGTGGATACCGTTTTTACGGTTTCTTAGCTGACGTGTGCCAACGGGACCCTATTAGATAGGTACTAAGCGCTGTCTGTATCCGTCGCACCCACCTGTCTGACAGTCTGTCTGAAATGTCCAAATATCGCTATTGGTCACTGGAAATATACGTAACTTATTTTGCAAAACAAATTCTTGTTAGTTTGGCATTTGATATTTGTGTGCGCCTCGTTACGACATTGTGTGGAGATGTCCTCTTGGGTCCTAAGTGAATTCGTGTCGTGCAAGTTGCTAGATGCACTGAAAACTTTTATAACGACATGTTACAACAACACATCGTCTACAAATAAACGACCGATAAGGTATTTTACTAGCAGTCAGGTGGTTTACGACTCACATTTTCAGTGTTTTTGGGTATCTGAACATGAATTCGTAGTTCCCGATTCGAATATAGTACATTTATATTCTTTAGTTGTTACTTTCTGTTTATATCTTGTGTGCGACGTTATCCTCGTGGTTATGGAGATAATATATATGGTTAGTATTTTCAAATTTGGTTTTATAGGTTTAGATTGCTCGCATCTTCACCCCGTTTTTTTTATTAGTCGTAGCGTGATGTATAATACATACAGGGTAGCCTGCATTTAACAGGCTTATAACAATGAAAGAATTTTTCAAATCGGAAGCGCAGTTCCCAATATTACCTACCGCGTTCAAACAAACAAACTCTTCAGCTTTATAATATTAGCATAGATTTAGCAAATCTTTGTAGTATGATACAATGTTATTTAATTTCCTGGAACTAAGCTCTACGTCCTCGAACCTCTCGACGTCTAATTTCTCTCTACTTAGAAAAGCATATGCATATTGTAATACCTTCAATAACAATTAATGCTTATTTACCTAAAGGCATGATAATGTAGACATTAATATGGAACCACAAACAGTGCTTACGTATCAGTCGTTGTTAATACTATCAATGCGTAGGTAGGTATATGTATCTTGTAGGTAGGTAATGCAGATTCGTAGAAGAACATAGGTACATTTAATAACATTCAAATTAGCCTTTGTGCTTTCTCGTGTCCATCAATTTTCACACACACACACACACACACACGGCTGTTAACATGCCATGCGCATAATTAATTATTGTCACTGGTTTTTGTTCCAATAAACGATTTTTGATTTGATTTTGATCCTTGAAAGAAGCCATGACAGTTACCTATACAAGCAAAGTAAGTTAAAACGAGTAGATATCGTGAGTACTAAAATAATGATAAGGAATTATCAATTGTTGAAAGAAGTAATGTTACTAGAAGCAAAAAATAGAAGCGACGAATTTAATTTTTTCCGTTATTGCTGGGTCACTAACATCATATATGCCCAGTATCCAAAAGTCAGCTATCGCGTGATCGTAATCCTAATTGAACGGGTGAACACATTAGTGTCAAACGCCTTTTCGTCCTTTCATTTATCCAGGTCTTCCTCAACAGCTTACAACTATTTATTTATATAAACTTATAAGTGGTTCTCAAGATGATCAGTCGCTGTAAGAATTTCGCAGGTGCCAATATCCTTGATACAAAATATTACTTTCGAAGTACATAACAGCAATTTCCCTCGATGCTGTGATGAAAATATAAGAGTTTCGACTGCTTATTATTCTGCGCAAGTTGCCGCAGAATCAACTGGGAGTACCGAGACAAATGAGTTGTTTTGGCGTCGGTAGGCGTTGGATTAACAACCTATCACAACTTGTACAAACAAAAATATTATACACCTAACGATACTTTCAACCTCTATCAAATAACGTGGCTGTTGTGGAAGCTGTTTTATTTTTACTTGAGGGCCAATAGCTACCGCTTTGAGAAATATTTTTAATAAGAAGAGACAACGTTCTGCGTCTTGTAGTATGCTCTCACAGTGTCACCCTTCCAAAATAGTAATAACATTATCTTAAGACGTAATGGGTCCACCATTACGTATGGTACTCTGGTATTATCTCACCAATTTAAGTAGCCTGAAGTATCTTCGGTTGAAGAAATAATTTTGCTAACCTAAATACGATAAATAGTGCCTCCTCATAGGGATTTGAGAAGACATTAGTTTAAAATATTCATGTTCAATAATACTTCTCGAAGATGGCCGATAGTCGAAAGACTAAGAGTGAGGTCGGGATCCTTCCCTAGGGTATTACCTAGTGGAGGGCACTCACACAAAATATAAAGGGTACACTTTTATCTGTAGACGTTTATGTAAGTATTTAGTGGGAGATACCCTTGTAAGTGAACGTAGGTCACATGTTGTCAATGATCAAATGTGAAAAAGGTTATAAGTTGTTTTAAGAATCTTTGGCGTGTATGTTGCTCTACACAGGTTTTTACATATACGCTTAAAAGCTGTTAGTAATACAGTGAAATTAAATTTATTATATGTTCATTCGTTTTAAGTCCTAAATGATGGCTATCGATCCTCATCTCTAAAGGCAGATGTTAAGAGAAGAGCACTTAGCTAAGTTGCGCCACAAAATAGTTTTGGTTGGAATATGTATTTTTGCCCAATAATGTAAGTTAACATTAGGCATCGTTACACCTCATCATAATGAGGTGTAATTTAGGTAAAATTACACCTCATTATGATGAGCTGTAATTAAGGCATAATTCGAAAATCTGTTTGCACCATAAATGTATGTGATCCTGATAAGAAAGGAACAACAGCACTTGAAATTAGGTAATAAACCATGCTATCTAACCGCGCGTCCCTTGAGAAATTAGTGGTAGTTTAGTACCTACGTGTGTATAATATTTCTCCATAGTAATTTTATGATAGAAGTTACCGTGACTTACGCCAATACATACTGTATGCGAGCAAACAATCACAAGGCTATTACGGTAAGTACTAGGACGATCGAAGGCAATCTATTAAAAGTTTATGGACAACCGACCGTTCAGATTGATTGAATGGCTTATTTTATTTGCTTTATGTGTCACAGGCTCTTCAAAAGCTACTGGTTTATGCTCTCCTGCATAATGTGAGGGAATGTTTTATGTGTGATACGCGATCTAAAATACTAAGCAATTTATGAATAATGTACACTATGACGCATAAGGTTGCGATTTTTGTTTTGGGGAAAACAAACCTTTTTTCCAGTCATCGAAAGTCGACAAAAATATTTTAATTGTTATCTATGCTCATTACTAATGGGAACCATATGCCGCAAGATCTTTTTCAGTCTAAATAAAAATCCGGTATACTAACTCTCTTATCCTACTATAACAGTGATCTAATAAACTGTGGAAGGAAGATATATCCTTACACATTTATAAGCTGAGGGAACCTTAATCAATATTGTTACGTTTGATAACATTTCTACAGCTTCAAGCTAAAACCTCTTGACAGAACATTTTCACCCCTAAGGCGTCTTAATGTTTGATTAAATATTAGCAGTACCATCATTAAGACTCGTATTTTCGCGTTATAATTATAACACACCAAATAAACATTAGCGTCTTATACGTAAGCTTTGTGTAAAACTTTGCCCGCGTGAAATTCTACAAGTTTCAGTTATAAACGAGGATGGATGCCTTTAGTCTTATAAGATTCTGTAGGTATCTATTTAAGAGCTAGAACTGTTTAAGGTATGTTTTTCTAGAGTATTTATATCATGTATGAGATGAATTGGAAAGACTGGAATGTATCAATGTAAAAAACTGTAAATTTTTTTTTATCAGTTTTTTGATGAAAAAAAAGAGTTATTTTCGTTTCAAAGTGTATTGTTTCTTGACCAATAGGTTTTATAATAAAAATGAACTTGTATTATTACGTTCATTATGTGTTACTTTACATTGTGATTATTTTTTTTTCTAAATACCACAGGCAAACTACTCTTTAAAGGGATTACGTTAGCTGAAGCCCTAAGCGTGCGTTCGTGACCCGCTTGCTATCCACCGCGCATGCTTATAATGTTATACTACACTTTTTTCCTGGCTCTGCCCATTATTTTAATTTTTGTTTAAGTTTTGTCCAAACAACGTCTTTTGTTAACAATAATACATTTGCAGGCACTATTTCATTTGCTCTGGCATGTCTTACCATTAATAATCGTTTCGTCTCCAATAACGACCAAGCCATGTGTCTTAATGGTTTATACGGGGATGTATCGCTGCAGAGTCACTAGAAACACAAAATTTGCCCGCAGATTGTCAATGGGATCCAAAAATATTAGGCATTAGGCAGGTAGAAATTTAATGAATTGAAGAAGGAAGGACGTATGTCTTCACATGCTATAAAATAAATGTCCAAAAACAACGAGACGTATATATCGATCGATAAATATACTTACACCCATGTTCATAAAATATCCATATTTAAAAATGTGTAATCAATATACAAAATGTCCTCTTTTAAAGATTTTATTAGTGGTATAGATGTTGTCTGTAAGTTACCTGCGCTTAATTTAATAATAGTACTTGTACTAATGGTAATCTTTGACCAAGGGCAAAATGGTAGTCTGCGATATTGGCTCGTCGGGGCTCGGCCGGGTGACTTGCTGCCGGCTGTTGTGTAGTGCACGTTGACATGAGTGAGGTTCCTGAAGTGGTTGTGGAACATTGCAATGGTGTGGACACCGAAGCGGAGGCCACCGAAGAAGCCGACCAGACCAGCCAGGATGGGTACGTACAAAACTCATAGCGGTAGAGTTCAGTTCAGTAAGCTTGGGTACTAAATTGTAACGAACTTTGGCTCGGTTAAACAGCTAAATAGTTTACTCATCTACAGTCAACGTATACCATAACTTCATTCAATGTGAAAGTAAAATTTTGTGTACACAATGGGTATAAAAAGAGACAAGTTCTATGATTAAACTGAAAAGTTACTGATAATTAGAATGAAAAAGAGTGAACAGCAGCAATGAATTGGATGTTTCTATTTTGTAGATTGGCCATTGATCCCAAACTGGGCTGCCGTGTTCATTTTCCGAGTGACGTCATAAGAGAAACGTGAGTTACCTTAGTGGCTGTAGTCACCTAGCTCGGCCGGCGGCGACGCAGCGCCCGTGACGTCATGCCCCGTTCTTGTCCTTACCTTATCACGTCTTGACGTACATCTGCACGCACATCTTAGCTAAACCCATTCATACATTTTTTCATTTACAGTGCACAATAGCATTCTTGCCACTGATGCTTGAAACTTGATACTGTTTAGGGTTTTGCGTAGTTTTATTTAGGCGTTGTAATCACTTTTATGTGTATTTTTTCGCAAGACACAAAATACTGTTTGTTTCTTTTAGCCTGTGTTATCGGAATCTAAGAAAAAGATAATGACGAAACGTTATGTCTGTGAAACGGAAAATAATCACATAAAGTATATAAGCACACGGAATTTACAGCTTCCTTTGTTCTAGAATTTTTAATTGTTTCCACGTTGATTTATCTTATGATGTAAAATATTACCTTCTGCTGTTTTAATTGGAACTTAGTTTTGGATATTGTCACACGCCTTGTACGCCCTCTATATGAACATTAAAAAAAATAACTACGCATAGAAGTGTCATTAAAATCAGAGTACAAAAATAGATTACATACATGTATAATTATAAAACTTTTGACTTGACATAAATACAACATGTTTATTCACGGTTGACGAGCGAGTGCGTAGCTTTAAACAATATCCACATCACGAACACAATACATTGTTGGAGAGCTTACGTCGGGAGCTTAGAAGCTGCTGGGAGCAACGGGCGGGGGGGGGGGGGCGTATCAAATGAACGAGACAAGTAAATACGTCATAGAGAAGTCCTTTAGTCACGACTTGCCGAGTACATTCTAGAATACTTTCTAATAAAGTTAATGTCGTGATATCTAATAGCAACCAAACGCAGCACTGAGATTTGCTGATCGTCATTTCTTCTTCAAGGATAATTCCGTCGCGCACAAAGCGTTGCTTGTTTTGGTACCTGAATAATCTGCCATACATTTAATATTCGTAATATATAGAACGTTCGAGCCTAAAACGCCTAAATATATGAAGAGTTAGCTCCTTGGCGGTGGTCTGTGAGTGTCAACCCTAAAATAGCTAGATAGATACTTGCGTGTGACTCGACAAAGTCTGAATCCCAACTGTTGCCCTATTTTATTGCTACGCTGGCTTTGTACAGTACGGTAATAATAGTAAAGTCGACCAACTTGTTACGCAATTTGGTCGGATTTTAGATCTTTGAATGACTCTTTTGGGCGTGTGTTTTTCCAGGTTGTAGTATTAATTCAGTTTGCTAACCTGTAGATATCTGGCTTGTTAGTTTGCAAGGTAGCTTATTTTGTTAAATATCTTATACATTGTCAAATGATGCATGTTATTCTAACACAATTAATAAATTTTCAATAACCATACCTACTAGTTATTTGATCCTTTACAAATTATAACTTCACTTTGAAGTCATTAATTTTACAAATTAATGAAACAATGATTGTAAAGTTGTCGTTCGTTTTCTTGCAGGTAAGTGTATTGAGAACTTTCTCCGAGTTTACGAACTCTTGTGCAAAACAGATGCGAAGAATTGAAAACGGTAAGCGAGTCGTATATTATGTAGTTTTACTGTATTGACAATATTGAAAAACAATGAAATTAATATAAGCAAGTATATATAAATATTATATGACTCTTGAATAATAATAGCTATTTCAATATCGATGACGAAAGGAGTACATCGTTTCATTAACGGCCTACGGGCTACGACTTCAATTGCAGTCACTGTAGAACTTCGTAGGCTGTAGACCCGTAGACGGTCTACGCTACTACAATGCTCTTTAATATTCGACAGGACTAAAATGAACTAATACCGCACTACTGCATGGAGTTAATTTGTTCGCTACGAACGTGTGTTCCGAACTACGATTTGATTACTTAATTCATTAATGGAAGCTAGGTGTATCGGGCATGTTTTAAATTGCCTTCAAAGATAAATATTAGTTCAAAAATTTGGTATAAAACCTTTTTTGTTATAAGTGAGATAAATATATGTAGATGAAAGTTAGATAGGTATGTCTTTTTGTTATCGAATCCGACTTAGAGGGACTTTATTCCCTCAGTGCTACATTACACGATAACATTTGTTCAAGTATTTCGAATAGATGAGATTGCTAGTTTTTGGATTTTGCCTAAATTATATTTTTGTTCCATTCATTTATTTTTATCCTGTGCATTTGAATATAAATAAGCTTCATTTAGTTTGTAAATACAAAATAAATATAATAAAAGACGTATATTTATATTATTCTTAGAACTAGGTACACTACTCGTACTTCAACATTTATTAAAGTGTACCAAATAAGTTTAAAGTTTAAATAAAGTTTAAATAAAGATAATAATCTGTAGGTATGTTTGTTTATCTTATGCATACCTTACAGAAAACTAGGTTTGTTCTCTCACAGTTCCCGCAAAGATACCGTCACGTGATATTATGCAAGTTCCCTAGTTTTTTTACTGGACATTCAGTCGCAGGCTTTCATTGTAATGTCGTTGACATTCCTGCAGCGCGCACGAATTAATTTGCCACCGCTTTTATTATGAAACCTGCATTATGCAGTTTTACTACCCTTTCAAAAAGGGATAGTACTACATGTTTGTATAGCTCCATCCTTTTCTTTTCGGAGTTTCATTGTTTTGGAGGTTATACGGACTCTGGTTTGAAGATAAGGATTTAGTCTGTGTCTGTGTTTCTAGCCAGACGTTTATAAACCCAATGCCTTCGTAGCGTGGCATGCGAATAAGCGACTTAGCAGGTATGTACGCATACAGATAACCCAGGGAGTCGCACAAGTGCAAAGTTTTCGCTAGTTATTTAATTTTATCGTTAAAATAATATTTCTGAACTAAAAAATAACTTTATAATTATAAATACCACTACATGAACATCGGCGCCCTTATGTAGTCTGCTTATACATATTTATTAACTTAACCAACTGTATTATATAGTATTGTAATACATAATTTATATTTACTATAAAAGTATATATTATATTAAAGTATATAATTTATTTATCAACTGATCGAGAAAGGTTTGTTTTTTAGAAATATGGCCTGTCTCCTCCGATCAATCAAGTGAAGAAAAACTTTAACCTAACTAGTAATAGATATGTATATGTTAGCCTGAAATAAATGCAAGGTAAAAAGCAATAAGACCCAAATTAAAAAGTCAAAGGTTTGCGAGTTACCATTTTTGTTATCTCATCCCGCTCAAACGACTGAGCTTATGTTGTCAAAATCTGGTAGAGAGATAGCTGGCAACCGGGATTAACTTTTAACATATAAGCTGCTACTTGTAGCTATAACTGATACACACGCCGGCGAAACTGCGGACAAAAGGTCATTAAGAAATAGAACGTTGAAAATTAAAATCTAAATATTACATCGAGATGGATTCCATTACAAATAATAATTCCAAAATGTTTTTTTTTTCTTAAGACATTTATTCATGGCCGGGATTATGTTTTAAAAATTATTTATTAGTGAATACATATTAAATTCCACCTAATATGACTATTATGTTGTATACACCATAGTTCATTTTAATGTGACATGTAATCAGTGTAATTTTAGACTCTTATTGTTAAACATTGTTTCGGTATTTGTTCTCACGGTAACTTTACAAGGTAATTAATCGTTGTTGAGGCCCAAAAAAATTCAAACTCATTGTTTAAAATTGAAAGAGTCATTTTGATCTTTTTTTTTTTGTTTTACAAATTTTGTGATTGTAGGAACATTTGGTTGAGTTCTTATGTTTGTTTTACGATTCGGGTGTTATTGTGTTAAGACTATTTTACCAAAATTATGTAATATAGGTTATCTGTTTGCGCTTTGTAGGCTGTATATACAATCTTTAGCTGATTGTTTATACAGTAGCGTAATTATTTGAAGGAAATTATGAACTGAGTAGTATTTCACTAATTAAATAATGTCAATTCCACATTTTATATCGATACTGTATATGACTAAGTTAACTATTTCTTATTGTTAAAATTACGCTATGTACCTATCTACGTTACTATTTTAGACCTAATCGCAGTAAAGCGTAAAAACCTGTAAATTTTCATACACCGTATTTTTTCTTATAAAATGTAAGATAAAACAATGCACAATAAAATCACGCGTCACCATATATGTGGAGAACTTAGATATCACACTGCGATCACGAGCTTCGACAAATACTTAGGTGCGCTTAAAAGAGTGGGACGGTATGTGAGGAATTTAAGGCATTGGGCGCGCGGGGGCGCGGCCGCCCGCCCTGAGTCGAGCCACACCGGGCGACACCGCGCCAGTCGGCTTCGCGGCCTGCGAGCGGTGGCGCGCGATCTCGAGCTCCCACACTTCGCGACACTCCACCGCTCGACTCTTGTAAACACTTCGCGTCGCGTCCGCGATCCTATTCAACCCGAGAACCTACTACGCCAGGCTCCTCTAGACAACTTTAAATTTCTGATTCGAACTTAACATTTAAACAGTGAGTGTGAACAAGTCTTGGTCAGTATTGGAGTGGTGCAGCGCCATGTGTGGTGATCACCATGCGGCCGCCGCTGCCGGCTAACCGCTGGCCTCGCTTCAAACAAACCCCACGTGTTTTGGTAAGATATTTTGTATTATCACATTTAATTATCTCGATTTAATTTTTATTTTCTGCCACTGTGATAAAACTTGTAAACCCCATTTAAAGTCTTTAATTCGTATAATTTACGACACAATATAAGCCTTGTCTTTTATTTACGACTAACTGATTTCATTGTTATTCCGTTTTAAATGAGCTTCACATGATTAAATATTAATTACGATGGTAAGGATGAGAAGTTTCTTATAAGACTTCGGAAGTATTAACATAAAGATTCATTAAACAGCCACCAGCTTGTACGAACACAGGTACCTACAAATTCATTCATGGACTACTAAGACTAGACTTTTACAAGTTCAAACAAAGTTTATAATAATATAAACAGTATCAAACTTTTGGGAGTTGGTAGCAGTGATTTCAGCTGTCAAAAAGATTCCTTCATTTGCTAGGCAGCGCAACATTTTTGGGTGGAAATTTTCATTTCAATAAAAAAAGGATTATTGCGAGACATGAAACGTTGAGAGTAGGTTTAAATTACACAACCGGGTGAGGTATGTGAGTAACCCTCTTGAAGTTACAAAGTTACAATGAGAGTAGGTGTCCGTTGCTCTTAAAAAGGATCGTTTTGCACTTAGCTGTGCTAAGCGCGTGTACTTTCTTGTCCAAAACATTGTCTATAAATTGTGTTTGAATCTTTAGCTTTGTTTATATTTTAATTTTATAAAGCAGCTACGTTTATAAATATAAAATACTTAGATGACTTCAGAGTAATCTAACAACTAGTAGATATTACACACGGTAAAAGGGTGACATTATTACGATACAGGGAAGGTTGTATAATAAGCAGTAATATAATAGTCGGGGTGGTTTTCCCTTAGGGTTAAGCACAGGTATGCCATTGCACAGCCACGGGGCGATATTACATAATCTCTAATATTAATCTGAGCATATTACGTATAAATAATATGATACTTACATACAATTGACGTAGATTAGATACCTACGCACGGAGATCTTATAATACGTAGTACATTGTCTTTATTTACAAGTATCTAAGTATAGAATATTAACAGATATGATCTCTAATCCCTAATAAATCGCTAGCAAATAATACCAATGTAATGAACTAGCAAAACGTATTGTATTTATCGTATTTATAAAATCGGTTATTATTTAAAAAGTACCTTCTTTCAAAAACCTATTTCGTTATTATACGTAAGAACCTACATAAAATAGGTTTATAGGTGATTTCTATTTATATTTCCTTACCTTAATACATTAAGTTCGGTCAAAGAACAATCTGAAAAGCGAAATGTAATTTTATACATCAATTACGCAAATTGGTTACAGTACTTGAGAATATTTTGTAAAAGAGCAAATAATTTAGAATCTTTTAATGAACGACTCTCCATTACCGTCTTAATCTAAGCTTTGAATATAATTATTTTAATGACATCCTGACGATATATAGGTACATCGATGAAGGTTTTTTAATAGTCGATCTGTTTTAATTTTTTTTAATTTAATTAATCATTGAATTTATCTAGAGTTGATTTAAAAAACGAGAATATAATAACAAACTGAAATAAAAATATCTGAAATATTTCAAACTAAAGAAAAACGTTAATGAATTAATTTACGCACCTTCCCGTTTTCCGTGTTCATGCCAATATCATATAATTTACATGTCGTTAAATAAAATAAACAGCGACAAATATACACGAGCATGATTATCGCCGACGTCTGACGATGTAATAAAAATATTTTTCGACCGACTTCTGGTAATAGTATTTCGTAATCCAACGTAATGTAAACCAAACACCAATGTTCCTAAGGGCTGGGTAAAGGTGCGCTCGACGAAATTGGAACAAGCTGATTATAAACGGCCCTTATTCTTTGAACATCTCTTAAAGACGATTGCTCAGGTACTCAAGTACGAGCCCAACACGGATTGACGGCCATAGACGTCTCATTTCAATTCCCGAAAGGCACTCAGTTGATAAATTCTTAGCGTACCGAATAACTGTTCAAATCAAAATAATATCAAATACGCTGCTAACAATAGGCTGGAAATAACCGGAGCTATTCCTGTTTCATATCGCAGATGTAGCTGGAGATACGTTTTATAACTAAGCTATAACTATAAACCTGAATATAACTCACTTTTTCACCGGAAAGAATACGAGCATCGTTTCAACTAAATATTTACCTACGCTCAAAATGTGTTATTATGTATTTAATACGCACGCTTTCAACGCTTTTTATATTTAATGATCTGAAATTATAACAATACGTCGCATAGTTAATGAGGCGCGACCTCCCGTTTCATGAAGTGTGTTTCAAACTCATTTACGCTAAAGATCTATTGCGTGTCGTTATGTGGACTTTAATTTGGAATTATATTATTTATAAAAGTGTTTTTTCGTGTTTATAGCTTTATATACATGGGTCATGTCATGTTTGTGTCATTCTTTGTGATGTATGGTTCATAATACAACAATAACACTACCATAAAAATAGAATTTCATATGAAGTCGTGTGGCTTGAACCAAGGTCCGGCGTGTCTTGGTCGACATAGTTTGCCCACATTATGTCACGCACCATCTTTCTCCGATGAAGTTTTTATCCCAGTAATCCCCTGGACCTCGGAATAGTTCATGTCGTATCTTGTACGGTTGAATATTAGCTGTATATGTCACAAACAATATTGAAGCTAGCAGGAATTACTGATATCCATCTGTAGGCTTATCACCAATATTTAGATAGATTATTAATATAAGTTTGGTAGTAAAATTATAATATAAGTTTCTTAGAAAAATAATTCCAACCGCTAGCTTGTTTTGCTTAAGACTGGAAGTCCAAATACGAAATACTTAACAGCTGCAAATTAGTAAATCTAACGTTAATGATCTGACTGAATTGACCATATGCAACTATCGGTAGTAGTCATTATTATAAGTATATACTCGCCTACCTGCGTTACAAAATAAGGATTGCATTTGAAAAAGTGGCGATCACGTGCAAGTCATTTGAATACAGTGCGTAATAATGTAAAATTTTCAGACAGTTAATTCTC
Source organism: Trichoplusia ni (assembly GCF_003590095.1). NCBI lineage: Eukaryota > Metazoa > Arthropoda > Insecta > Lepidoptera > Noctuidae > Trichoplusia > Trichoplusia ni. The sequence continues at coordinate 16,218,005 of NC_039479.1, read as the reverse complement.
GCAACAGCTAGGTTAAAAGTTATTAATTTTCTGTCCGTTATTTGATATTTGTCTTGTTTGGGCTACTTCGTTATTAATTTTGCAGAAATCTATTGATGTTCCAGCCAAGTTAAACAATAAAGTAATTAAGACGCTATTTTTAACTTAATGACGGCTATAAGAGTCTTATCAAAGGAAAAAGTATTTGCGTATTAGAGGTTGTGTGTAGCTATGTAACCTGCGGTTTTGATCTGATGAATGGATAATTTTCCTTCCTTCATTAGCAGCGGGAGGTGGTTGTGCTAAATGATATCCGTTGAGTTGGTTCGTTAACGCGTTCCAGGCTACATTTTAAACACTTTCAGCAGCACTTGTCAAATAAAACGAGATTTAATTACAGTGATTAACGTGCAAATTTCAAGTGTGAGGCAACAAAATTTAAATGAATGATCTTTCTACAAGTTTATAACTTTATAAATAGAAATGGTACAAAATAATATTTTTAGTGTGCGTAGGTTTTGAACCCGAAGAGATTTTCCTTTTATAACGATTAAGAAACATCGTCTATTTATTTTCCTCGTTTTCAATGTTGTTTTAACGATAGATAGGATCACACAAAACGTTCATGTATGGTTATCGATTAAACCTTCTGACACTAGAATTGAAAGTCACATGTAAGTGGTGCCTATTCGTTGAATAGATCGATACTAATAGCTGGAATCGCGTCTCGATTGTGGTATAAATTAACAATCTACGTAATATTACACTACAAAGTTGAAACATTTTAAATTTTTGCAATTTAGAGTTTTCGGTCTTGATGAGCGCGGTATTCTCGAATACATCTTACGGGAATGTAAATTGATGGTACGGGGACGTCTTGAGGGTATAATTTTAGCTAAATTGGAAATGGGACTCTTAGAAACCTACTCCGTGCTGCATTCGACATTTTACGTGTAGGGAGTCACGTAAACCCATTCCATGCAAGATAAATAAAACGTTTCGAAAGGATCAGGTATTGCTTTCAACTTATTTTCTTTAACTTAAATACAGCATCACGGCGTACGAAAACTGAAAGGTGAAAATGTTTATCCATACTAAATAATTCATGTATTTCGTCGACAGAGCTTAAAAGCCCTAAGATTTTATTGATTTAAGTTTCACTTTATGATATTAACTTACTTATAAGTATGTCATAAACATTCAGTATCTAACTTATATAATAAAACAAGGTGTAGGTTAATGGTTTGCTTCAACGACATCCCATTTTCCGAATGACCTAATTCAAAAACCCACTAACAAACTGACTTAGAAATTGGTGGGTTTAATTTTGTAGGATGTGGGTACGACAATAAAAACTTAAGTTATTAGTAACACAAACTTCTTGGTATATCTCCGTCCACTCAGTGCCATTTGAAGAGTAACCATATTTATATAATACTAGCTGTTGCCCGCGACTTCGTCCGCGTGGTTAGAAGATATAAGTTATGATTTATACCTGCTCTGTTTTTTTCATTCTATCTTCGCGGCTATTAGTCGCAGCGTGATGGTATATAGCCTAAAATCTTCCTCGATGATCCCTATTTTTTCAATTTCAACCAGTAGTTCCTGAGATTAGCGCTTTGAAACCAACAAACAAACCCTTCAGCTTTATAATATACTAGCTGTTGCCCGCGACTTCGTCCCCGTGGGTAGAAGATATAAGTTATGCTTTATACCTGCCCTGTTTTTTTCACATTTTCCATTTTATCTTCGCTCCTATTAGTCGCAGCGTGATGGTTTATAGCCTAAAGCCTTCCTCGATGAATGGTTTATTCAACACAAAAAGAATTTTTCAATTTGGACCAGTAGTTTCTGAGATTAGCGCGTTCAAACAAACAAACAAACAAACTCTTCAGCTTTATGTATTAGTATAGATATAGATATAGATTAGTCCTAGCTGTTGCCCGCGACTTCGGCCGCGTGGTTAGAAGAAATTGCGACTATAACTTGAGATTTAAACTATCCTATCTCTCAAGTTGGATCGAACTGCACATGGTGTGGGAATTTTATTATAATCGGTTAAGTGGTTTAGGAGTCCATTGAGGACAAATATTGTGACACGAGATTTATATATATTCAGATAGATTAGACGTTGGCTTTGGAAAAATGAACCTATATCAATATATAGCAGCGATGATGTTTGGAAATATGTTTGTTTACCATCAATCATGGAGGGACGTGAGTGTAACATGCCACCTCCGTAGGCCGGAGCCACTTCCGTGGCCTACTGGGTCACGCATTAAATATATTGAATTCTTGCTGACCGCAGCTGTTGTTTTCATTTTAGTTTTTATTACAATATAGTGTTCTATCGTTGATAGCTGTTGTAGACGTCGATAATGAAAATTAGTTATTTCAGATGATTGATAAGGCAATCATTCTAAAATATGTATATAAATTTTGTAGCCTGAAAGAAGATGTGATACTTAAGTATTATTGACGTTTATGGAATTATTAAATTAATAATTTATTTTTGCCCGTGCGAGAAAGTATATTGCAATATTCCAAACATTTAGAATACCAGTAAGATATTTTTGCTCAGCTTTTACTGTTTAAATTTTTCATAAGGTTTTTGAAGGCATTCATTTATTAATTTCCTCTCGCTACTTGTGCCTGATGCGACATCTAATTCGATTGGAAATATTTCACGGTTATTAAATTCAATATTACGATTGATGTAACAAAATTGCGATCAATTTAATGTTTTAATAATTTTCGTGGCAATGCCATTTCAATTCCGAGATTCCAGAAATAAACATTGGAAACAAATTTCGTATATTTTTCTATATCTAGATGTTATATTAATTTATGTGTTATTCTTTCACAGACGTCGATGACCGACGTTAATTATCGTAATAAATTTAATTCTTTATCTGGTAAATCTTATCTCTGTTTATGGCTATTTTACGAGATTGAAACTACATATGATAATTTATGGGCGCCTAGTACCTGCTTAGTAGTCAATGGATTTAAAAAGCAAGTATACTTAATAAATATTTGAGTGAGTAGGTAAGTATAAGTGCATGTGGTACAAGATGATTAATTCAATAATAGAGCCTACCTTAGAGATCCCTTAAGGTCAGGTAGCGTTTAATTATTCATCAATATCGGTTGGTCTCAGGGGTCTGTGTGTTAACGGAGCGACTTATGTTACGGGAGCATCGTTCTCATTACTTCAAATAAAACTGCCTAACATAAATAAAGTACCTATTCTAACTTATTAGAAAATTATAGATTTTACCCGAAGATAAAGCTATTACAATGAAAAGTTCATACAAATTCTTTATAGAAATCCGTTAAGCCCTTTCTCCGTAAAACTGTTACAAACATCCATACATCATACATTAGAAGGAAATATATCTATAAAAATAGGAAATGAAGGCGAAATAAAATGTTTTACACTTTTACGTACTCCATCTACAAAAACTAACAAGAAGATCCATTTTTCATGTTCAAACTTCTGCAACTGTACAGTTATCTCAATAAATCTAGATAAAGGCAATACATGAGTAATTGTTCAGCGTGGAAATAGTTTATACTATTAGGCACTCGAAGAAAAACATGGGAATGCTCTTTCGTGTGTCACGTTCTTGAGTTTTAAGTCACATTGATTTGAAATCGGTCTCAACCAACTTTAGTTTCGAACTGTCGACGTGTCAGATAACAAATCACTCTATTATATAAACTGTTTACATGTTTATGCTAGGTTAAATAAACGAGGTTAAATACAACACATTTAGTACCTGTGGGCTGTGAGCTGGTAATATAATTTCCGGTAAGACTGGCAGTCTACCTAAACATAGCTTAGGGAACCGTTGTGTGAGGTAGATAATTCTATAGTTTTTTTTTTTATCTCCTTAAATACCACTCGCCGCAGCAAATAAAGGGTTGGCGATGTCAAATGCCGATTTTTAGAATCTAGGTTTTATAACTATGTTTTCTTTCACCGCTTATCAGTCATATGCGGTACGGCGCCGGTGTTGACATCGAACCTGCACTTCGTGCTTACAAACCTATCAGAAATAATATATTACGTATCAGACTTATACGCAGTTCATATTAGATCACAAGCTTCGTTTAGTAAAAATGTTTAGAGCCCCTAACAAACATTAGAATTTAAAATCATATGACTACAAATAAACTTTCTACTATATATTTGTTCTGAGAGTAAGTACCTATTACATAAACAATAAAAAACAAATGGTATTGTATATGAAAATAACTAATTTCCTTCAGTTGGACCATAAATAAAACATGAAACTGTAAAAAGCTTCACGATCTCTCATGTACGACGGGTTTGAAAACAATTTACAATTTCCGTGAACAAAAGAATAAAAAAACATCTGCTACTTCCGGTACATTTACCAGTCATTTTGACGTATTTTTAACTTGGAATCAAAGCAAAACAGAATCACGTTTACTAAACAGATTTTATACCTCACAATTAACTCAATTGTAATATAACCAGACACCGAATTACAAGAACAAAATTGCTTTTTATTTGAGGTTCTTACATAAACTAAAACCAAAACATTTCACAGCCAATGAATGAGACAAAAAGAACTACGATCGTTAGGAACGGGATGTTAGGAACGAGATTAAAGATTTCTTCGCCGAACAACCTAGCCCCAATAATTAAATTCTGCCGTGCTTTAACAGATTAGCACCGTATTCACTGTAACTAAGTTTTTCAATTTCACTACATAATATCCAGCCTTAATCGATTAGTATTTAGTTATCCTTTTTTGTGTGTATTAATGAAATGCAAACTTACATATGTTGTATTTATTAAACAATACAGGTTAGTTTAGGGTTCATTTTTAGTTACTACTGTGATTTGTAAATATGTGAAAATATTAAAATGGGTTTATCGAAAACATAAATGATGTGGTAACATGTGAGACAGGTCTGATCGTAGAATAAGAATTTGTTGACGTCAGACGAATTTTAGTCCTTTGAAAATCGTTTGATGGTTGCTGGAAAAGTCGAGACAATATTTGTTATTAATGTTGTCGTTCACAGTGTTCTTTCGCAGACCTTGAAACGCCTACTTATCATTTTGCTTTAATTCGAAAATCAGCTTTAGGGTACTTTGTTTGATAACCAATATTAATTTACCAATTAGGTAAAATATTTGTAAACTTCCGAAATTCCTTTCTACCATAATTAAGGAGGTTTGAAAGTTAGCGAGAACAGTAAAATTAATGTTAGCCCTCAAATTTCAACAATGCTTTTGAGGTTTGTGGTGTAATTGCATTATTGAACACTATTTATTATGTTCCGCAGATGACCTATGTTACTCATAAAATGTAATATTTACCTGACCCAGTAAAATGTTAATAACCAAGAGGTACTTTCGCAAGTTTTAATAAGCTGAATGTTTGACTAGGATTCGGGGCAAACTAGTGAAAACAAGCTTGAATTTTATTTTCTCATTCACAATTGGCCGATTAATCAGTATCGAAAATATTTTTTAATTATAAGTTTGTCATACAAGTCACACAATAGCTGAGCTCTAGTCCCGAAAGACTTTTCCTTGTACGAACACTACGAATCTCTTGAAAACTGAAGCCTGGTATCAGAGACTTGCATTACGTCGTATATACGAAGGGTCTTTCAGCAAATGTCGGCGTCAGTACTTTGATTTTCAATAATGGCTCAATATATTCTCCGTTAAAAATAATCAATCATAATATTCTAGGTATCATAAAACGGTAATGATCGTGACGCGCCTGATTTTTATTATGAATGATAAGGCGAGAGTGCCTATACAGTAACAGCTATGCGATGGCGATGTTTGCCGGTTTACGAACTTATTTGTTTGCTTAACTATTTACCAAATTAACTTCTCGTTTGAATGCTTTTGACAAGCTCCAGTGTTGCTCAATTTTAATTAAATCATAGTTATAGAGGCTGCTTTTTGAAAGCGATATTTTTTATGTATGAAAGTTTTATTAGTTTATATCGCTCTGGCTTGTCCATCTCACTACGTGTATTTCGCTTCGTAAGATATTTTTGTATAATATATTCCCTTCGCAAATTCCCAGCGCAAGTTCGTGGGTGTGGTTCGTCTATAAATTTACTTTAATCCATTATTGTAGTACTTATTTGTGTTCGATTCATAGTTGGCTAGCTACGTGTTTATCTTGTGGGCACTTTCGCTAACGTTTTGCCTGAAAGTCGATACAGTGGAGCAACGCGATGACGTCAATGTTGCTTTATGATTCAATCTGCTGTTAACTGAGCTCTCGCCCAGCTGAGTGCAGCCCGCTCTAAATATATCTTAACAATTTTCTTAGTACGTTTTATCTCTAGACGCCCAATTTTACGGTGTTTTTTAGCCCTTTCATGCGTGAAGAAAGTTCAGCGGCCATTGAATGAGCAGATTCATAAAAAAAATCACGTGATTTGGAGTATTAATAATATCTCAATACAGAAAATCATACTCAACCTGAACCGTCCTGCTTAAAAACAGGAAAATCAAAGGGAGTTTCATTAAAGGCAAAGTGGTCATTCAATATCAGGAAATGAAAGTAGTCTTTGAAAATATTTTATTTACGGATTCTTACAGTACGAAAAAAAATATTTATGTATTTACATCGTAAGTATATTTATGGTAATAGCACATACAAAAACTTTCGGACAAAGAGGGCAAAGTGCGATGGCGCATTAATATACATAATGGTACAAAAAATTTGACGGCAAAATATACAAGCGGGAAACACGAAGTTCTATGATGTCTGTTATGTGATAGGCGGTGAGTCTTGCTGCCAAACAGATGCCACCCTACACCATTACATAAAGAACAATGACTTTCATGATCATCATACGTACGTGCAGAGACAGCTTCACTACCTATTGTAAGACGTTATAAGTAGGGTTATCCGATTTATTAATTCCATCCCTCCGATTCCGAGCCTTTTACAAAACGAAATCGATTCTGGAACGCGTTGACAAACGGACGGTTCACATTGTGAGAGGAAAACTGTTACTGAAGCGGCAGTAACACTACTAATGTAATAAAACAATCATGATTCCGACTATGTACCTGTCAATCAACTTCATTCAGGCTCCTGTAACGATCGGATTGGCATGTCATCGACAAGAGCGCAAATAATAAAACAAACCGTCGCAATTTGGCACTTGGTTAGTTGTCACCGCTCATTCTAAATTGGCTTTTGTAACTACTGAATGTTTTGTTTTGTTATAAATACAGGAATGAGTAACGAGTTCATGCGTTCTGTGTCGTGTTGTGGGTACTAGGATAACAAGTTTTTACAGCTATTTTAGAATGTATAGAATGACAGCTTTCCCAATGCTGATCCTCTGAGTAACGAGTGTACACACCTGTCTACGTGTGACGCGACATGTTATTATAAATGTGTATCGTTTGCCCTACTTTGAAAAGTGAAGGTTTTGCGTGGCTACTGAATTATAAATGCTTCGGCTACGCTTACAGCTGTCTTAATCGCACTCATGTCACATGGCTCATGGTCTGTTTAGCTTGGCTTGTTGGCCTTATTTAAAAGCTTTAAAGTTTTCTTTGTATTATTATTTACTTTTAAGCCTGTGTGAGATTGAATGGCTCGGAAAATGCTCAGGCTCATCTTCTAGACTTCTCTAAATTTCGCAATTTGACCATGTGGGCGACGCATATCGACCGTCACACCAAGCCGCGGACGACCTCGACTGCGACTTCCTTCCTCTAGCATCCAGCAGGTGAATATCCTTGCCCATTGGTCAAGCTGCATTCGCGAAACTAGAGTAACCCGCGAACAAAAAAGATTTTTTGTAATTAATTTTATTACTTCCTCCTTTTATCCATTCCAGGTAAAGTCCGGCTACATAGAATTATAAAAAACAATAAGTAGTACATTTCCGTGATAAGTTAAATCAAAATTCTTGGTTTTTATCGTTCACCAAATTGTTCACTCCAGACATTAAAACTAGCTCTCGCTTCGACTTTTCGCTTTGATAAAATGTGATAAGTACGTAAATCCGTGCGGGTTGTTTGCAAAAGACAGCTTCAATGAAAATTTTACTCTTCGCACCGACTTTTCAATATATGAGGCCTTTACGTTTATTACTGACGATTTATGGAGTGAAAATATGAAAGACGACATTTTTGGTAAACAAGCCAAGACACGTTTCCCACAGATTATCAAAAAAAATCCCTTTTTTCTTAAATCAGGCCTTTTCCTGCTAATAAGACACAGAAAATACTTTCCATGACTGTGTTGTATTATTGTTCTACTGCATTTACGTATTGTTAACCCTTCAGCAGCGCACAACAAAAGCCTTTGAAGTAACTCTCTTTTGTTACTAATAATGTGTATTAGTTTGGGATCCGGTAATTTGATGTTAAAGTTAAAGTGATATTGTTATAAAGGGTGATGTTTCGACCGTATAAAAACCTTTTTCGAGGTAACCTCCTGACGTAACATACAATAGAAGTATCTATAAGCTGCTTTAGTGGGTTGCCTCGGCCTAATTCTATATTCGTCCTTAATCAATTATTTAGTCCCACGGCTGTCTTTAACATGTGCCAATTACACAAATTTGAATAATTATTTGTTAATTTAATCCCATCCCACTTATTTATTGTTTTCGTGACTGTTTAATTTATATTAGCTTTTAAAATGGGTTTCATTAAACGTACGCTTTAATAATATTTGTAGTATTTATTTTCTCTTTATTTGGTTTTATGACATTTATCTAGATACTGTTTGAAATATTTGTATTAATGATACAAATTACAATAAAATAACGAAAAACACTCCATAAAAAGGAGTTCAGAGAAAGTTTATTTTGATGTTAATAGGAGTTTTTTTTGAACTTGAGAATCCTCATTTATATTAAATGGGATTCAGGCTTATGTTACTCTGAAGTCGCTTATCACTCAGCAAAGTGCGTGCCAAATAAAGTAATGATAATGATGAATATTTAGCCTACCTCCACCTAACGACACAATAAATTATACACACTTAAATAAAACATCAAAGGTTTTACGAAATCTCGTTACCGAGAAGTGTTTTTAAGCGTAAAATATATTTTTACCTGGCGACCTTATTATCTAGACTGAATAATATCTTATCAAGGGTATTAAGTACTCAGTGCTATGAAATCAAATCCTATTAACGCCTTTCAATTGAATGGATTGAGATCTCATTTCTTTTCCGGATCTTATAACTTTTAATTATTAATTTGTCTAGAACACTATCTTGAACTTTATGGCTCGTTCTTTTTTTCTCACTGTTTGGTACTCATTGCAAAGATAGCCCACTATTATTTGTCAAAAATAAAAATCATAAGTTTTATATAAATAGGTACTGGGTACTTTTAAAATGTTGCATAAAATCATGTCTGCCTGTCACAAAAACATTCGATTCCATTGTGTGTTATTAGGACTGTCAATGTTCAGGCAAGTTCACAATGCTTGGTCCTTTTCCAAGTAGGAAAATACCTCTAGGATAAAAACACCTTACTATTTTTCTGTTAACTAAGCATCACGGACTTCTTATCAGTAATCATTAATAACCTACTAAAAAAAGGTTCAAAAGCTATATAACAACCTGAAACATATACTCAACTATCAATGTAAACATAAAACTAATGTATAGTTAATAAACATGTAATTACGAACGTGAGTAACAACACTAATGCACAACAAAGTAAATTGAGTGTTTACGAGAAAGCGCTTTAATATCTATATAACTATAGATACTATACAAAGCATACACAGTCTTCCAACAAAGCTTAAAAAGATGTTTTATTTTCTGACATTTTAAGTGCCTTACTAGCTTCGTTGCTTTCACTTTGAATGTAGAGAGTGTAATTCTGTTACTAAAATGCATTAAACTTTGTAGATTTTCTTACTATCTGTGTTTTTGTAAATTGCTGAGAAGCTATTATAAATGTTAGGTGAAACATTTTCCTTACTCATAACAATAGCCTAATTCAGTCTTTGTCGAAATCTATACTAATCTATACTTCTATTCTAATATATAAAGCTGAAGAGTTTGTTTGAACGCGCTAATCTCAGGAACTACTTTTCCAAATTGAAAAATCTTTTTGTGTTAATAGACCATTCATCGAGGAAGGATTTAGGCTATAAGCCATCACGCTGCAACTAATAGGAGCGAAGATACAATGGAAAATGTGAAAAACAGGGCAGGTATAAATCGTTACTTAGGTATATCTTCTAACCACGGGGACGAAGTTGCGGGCAACAGCTAGTTAATCTATAAATTGACCTCCGCTAATCTATAAATTGAGCTTTAATATTTGCACAAATAATGATTGATTAACGTGGTAGAGTCTGATGCCCTACCTAACCGCTACCGTATTTGTTACAAGAACAAAGTAATTTGAAATAGATAATACCTACAATATTCTGCGGTAAATGTGTGCGATTTTTGAAATAAGAAATTCTGTGCGACTGCTTTTTAACCTAAGATGCATTGGAAGGGATACGTATGTTAATTCATAGTTTGCGTAAGGTGCTAGTGAAGTTATTCTATTGGTCAATTAAAGCACTTTTCTCGGTTTGTATCCCTGACCACGTTTTAAAGTAATATTAGTAAAGTAAGTCGAGTGGCGTACGCACCGGTTTCAAGGTGTCGCTAGCTCTGAGGTCCCGGGTTCGATCCCCGGTCGAGTCAATGTAAAAATTCATATTTTCTACATTGTCTCGGGTCTGGGTGTTTGTGGTATCTTCGTTGTATCTGAATTCCATAACACAAGTGCTTTAGCAACTTACTTTGGGTTCAGAACAATGTTTGTGATGTTGTCCGCATTTATTTATTTAATTTCATTTATTCAATTAACAAAGACTTATTACATTTTCAATTAAATTAACATAGAACGGTGTCTCTCTTTTTCAAACTGCAATGATTTCAGTTACGATGTCGGTATTAGACTTTTTGGTGCTCACAACCTTAACTTAGGTACTTCTATCTGTCCCTGTCCCTCTTGTGGGTATGTAAGAGGGACATATAATGTGTTCGAATAGTTATTTATAAACTAGTTTGAGTTTGATTAATGTTTATACATTTGTTGATGAAGTCGTATTTACAGTTTAGTTACGTATTATGATTATGATCTGACAGCCAATACATTATTTGATCGATTAAAGTATGGACATAAGAAAACGCTTATGGATAATCTAAGAATTCTTTCTATTTGTAATGGAAATATTGATGGAGTCTACATTTTTTTTTCTGGCACAAGATAATTCACTATTCAGTATTTATATACGTGTCGTTTTATTATTATTTTTATCTCTGCCTATGGGATAAAATTATTATTTATCTACCCTTGAGTTTTTTTCAGCATTTATTTTCCTTTAAGATAACTGAATGTAGGTAGCGTAATAAAACCAAACTACACTTATCACTTTTAGCGTAAGTATTTTTCAAATTAACAACAAATGGTATCAACCCCTAATTACACCTGTAATAAGGCTGCGTTTTTTTAAAAGAGAGAATTCTCACTTCATTACTCACTTTGTTTATTTTAAACGGTTCACATTGAATTATGATTAATTTTATTCACAGCTAAAACAATTGAATCTCTCAGAAAAGTCTCTTTAAAGCCTTCCTTTTTCAAATTACATTCGGTTTACGTGGCAAGTAAGAAAAACAATTGAAAAGAAATAAACTTGATCGTGTATTCAGAAGTATGACTTATATCTGTACACATTAAGTAGGATTCTGTTTGGCAGTCCTATACACGTGTTAAAGTGTTTTATTTTCACTTAACCTTTACCATGTTTTCACTTATCCTTCAGCTTTTCATAATAAGTATAATAGCTACTATGTTTGTTTATATTATATTATTCATTCATGTAATAATGAGATGAACATAGAAATAGAAACCAAAAAATATTATGTATCATCTTAACAAATGAACATATACCATGAAATATTACTTTATTCAAACATTTATATCTGCGCAGTTAATAACAACATCAATAAGTCTATTTACAAATCAATCTAACTATTTCTTAGATCAACGAAACCATTGAACTCCTATAACTTCCAAGCGCTATTAATTTAATAAGTATTAGGTAGCCAAGACCGGGCATTTTCCGCCCTAAGTAAATTAAATTACAGGATATTATCCGCCAATGTCTTAATAAGATTACGAGAAATGTTGTTTGTAATTTCCGGACAAAGGCACCGTAAGCATAGATAATTTCACCTTCATTTATTGTTAAACATCTCGCTGATGTACAAAGCGTACGAACAAAGATATTATTAATAACTTCTAATGGATTCCTAATTACTTCTCATCCGAAATTCCGCTGTTATAGAACCTTTTTGTAATCCACTTCAAACGGTACTCGAGCCGGTAAGAAAGTACGCGTTAGGTAGAAATGTTTGCGGCCATACTTGAGTGATTGCATCCACATCGATTAAGAGTGTTGACTTAAGTCTGTAGGAGTATTGATTCATTCACGTTAAAGTGCCCCGGCTATAGCAAAAATAGAATCAGAGTATCCGCTGAGGGCTTGGAAGTGTCTCGCCGCGAATCGAGAGACAAGACAGGGTATAACGAGCGAGCAAACAGTCGATATAAACGAGTCAAACGACTTGTTTGCTCTCGACACATCGGCCATGCCTGTTTAGCACCGAGCCCTCTGTACGTACAAGCTTTCCCTAACGAGCGAACTTCGCTATATACCGAATTACAAACATCTATAGCACGCATTATTTATTAAGGAATATACGCCGAATTTGTCAGTCACTTGTGTATCTTGTCTACATACGTCGCTCCGATAAAAGCTACATAATATCTCCATTATAGTTACATGCTACAATATAAGTGTTTCCACTAAAAGATTCGGTTATATGTGAAGAAACTGCCATATGTTGTTAGGTATTATTGATGGTGACATGGGTATGATCCCAAACATTAAGGAGGTGGGTATTCATATATCTCTTTTCTTCATAACTGTGCGCACTATGTCTTCTGCTATGTAAGTATGGGTACACATGTAGCTAGTGGGCCCACCCAACTTTTCCTGGGCTTATATTCCGCCCAACATAGTCTCTGTCATTAATTTAGCTTTAACTGCCAGAGCGTCATTGATTCCGTTCCGATTTGGTTCACATAACTCGTGATTGTTCAGTTTCCGAACAATTGTCTTGTTTTATCGCTTTTATTATTCCATTTGGAGATAGCGATAGGGTAATGTAATAATCATCTTAACAATCGATTTCCAAACGGTAATATTTGAATGCGTATTATTAAAAATATGGTCGTAAATAATGGATTAGTTATTCCATTATAAATACAGGCTAAAGTCAGGTAGTACCGATGTCTCTTTTGTTGTATACTTGTCGGCTATATTCAGCGTTGATGTTGACATTAAACAATTATTTACAGCGGGCCTTTTTAGGTTACTCCGTGTTCTATCCAATTACCTTGTTTCGTGTGTCGACCGTGCGTGTTAATGTTCCCACATTACCGTACTTCTATAATATGTATGGAATTTTACGTTTGTGTTGATAACAATTGTCTACAACATGTTCTTGTACTTTTTAAACTTACACTTATCATTTACACTGACTACAATATCATGATATTCCTTGCTAATAATATACGGGTGTTACGATTTAACAACAGTTCGCGTGCGTACAGCAATTCCATCTCAATTACGGAATACGAGTTAACAATTTCATTCAACTTCGGAGTCTGAAAGCCCAATGAAAAGCGCTCGTTAGATTCAAATTGTACCAACTCACTTAGCTTTGTTCGTCACAAATTGATAGCCTTATCATAACAGAGTGGCGTACAATTCTAACTAACACATTAGAATGAATAATAACATCTATAGTATCTATGCGTGAGAAATGACGTCATTCTCGAACTAATCTACAATAGATGTCTCGAAAATTCACGTTTAAACTTCACAGAGTCATATATCTTTTCTTTGTCTGCGTCAGTTAAGAAAGAAGATAGATTGGCGGTCTTATATCCAACGTTTCAAGTTTTTGTTGTTAAATTAGAGCCGTAACGGGATAAAGATATCTTCTCGGACAAATTACGGTACCACGAAGAAACTAAAATTAAGTTGGATTAAATAAAAATACGGTTCATATTTTATATTAGACATAGACTTGTTGTGCTTGTTGTAGTGCCTTTCAATTATAATTAAACGCAACTTTTTGTGTACTAAATGTTAATCGGACTTTATCATTAGCCAGTCAGATACATATTATGAGTAGAGTAGCACACAGGTATTCTAATACCTTGTATCTATTTGAAAGTGGTGCGCAATCAAATAAAGTCATAAAACAAAAACAGCGAAGTAATCGAAGATCTGACCATCACAGACCTGAAAACTCTGAAACACATTCATCATGTCGGTAGCCATTACGACCCTCCTAAAATGTTCCAACCTAAAATAACATCGCTTTATAATATATGAATGCAAATTGTTATTGATACAAAAACCCCTTTCGGGATTAAGTTACAAGTTGCTTTTGTTTACAGTGAAGTTGGTTCCAACATCGTTTGATCCAAAATAAATATTGAGTTTCGTTGCCTGTGGCGCCGTGTATTTGGAACTAAGTACCGATATTGTGTCGTGATATGTGTGTCGATTCTCTATTGTAATGTATAACAATACCTTGCCACGGGATATTTGGATTTTTTGGTTTTAATCGGAAATAAGCAGACTAAAATAATGACAAATGAATTGCTCTTTGATTAATACAAGACTTACTACGGCGAAACAAAAAGGAACGTTATGATTTTTTCCTGTTTGATGGTATGGATCTTCAGTTGTTCCTTCTCATAATTAAGTTTTGCTGTTGCTATAACTACCTAACTGCTTATCAAAAAATAAAGACTACCATTAGAAATATTGGAGAAGGAAGCATTTTTTGTTAAAGCTGCCGGCAATTTCCCTCTTGATAGCAAAAGCCTCAAAGTTTATTTGTAGTTGTTTATTTCACACATTCGTAAAATAGTAACAATGAGTTTAAATGAATGCCGCAATCATTTTAAATGATTAAACTGGTGTAAATGATCGTTTGATTATCTCCGCAACAATTATGAAAACAATGGTTTCAAATGATAACTATGACGATTGTAAATGATGAATAAATATTATATTTAGCCATAATTAAGTTCATGTTATTTAAAACGTAAATCATTTAATCAAATTTCGTTTTGCTTTTATTTCTTCTATTAGGGAGTAAATACTCTTTCAGTATTTAATTTCTATCGCTTTGACGAAAGACTTTTAACCTTTTTAAATATATTGCTTATTGGTTTGCTTGGACAGAGATTAATGCGGTTTTGCGAGTCTGTCGCATTTTTCCATTTGCTTTCGTACTAGTTGTATGTTCAAACTTATTATAATTTATCAAAGTACCACAATTTTAAACACAAGTTTATTTGGCTTCACTGAATTGGTACTACAAAGGCTGTGCAAACTGCGTCTGATTATTCTACTGTAAAACTGTATTTACAATTTCGTAATTACATTAATTGCTTTCTGCTGTTTATGTGGTTAGTTTGATTCGATGAGCGATTGCTCATACAGATAATATTTTATTTAAATCGGATGAATTGTTTGTAAACTTATTACTGTACTGTTCGTGTAATAATTATGCTATAATTATATTTGGATCTCCCGTCTATAGTAGTAGCGTGTTACAAAGAAGAAGTACATATATTGATACTCCATAAAGCTTGCTTTTCAGATTCAACCAATGAAGTGCTCTGGAAATTTGTAGAAAAAGCGAATGTACATAAAAACTACATGCTATATTTTTTTGCTTTCGAAATTCTCTCATATATTTCAGTATTGTGAATTGTTACAAAAATACGTTGAGAGCGGTGATCATGCACGATCGCTTTTCACGTGGTTTTTCACACAACTGACCTAATTGTCGCGAATTGTTTTGAGTGAAGACAAATTGGTGGCTATTTGGTAAATTCTGATACGTCTACATTTAATGGTTGTAATATTCATTGTGGTAAATATAGTGACCAACATGACTCTGGTTGTCAGAGACTTATGTTACGTATAATAGGAGATTTCTTTGTGGCGCTGGGTAGAGCGCACAGCTCGACCCAGTTCAACAATCTTACTTCTTCAATCATCGTTGTAGTGAAGAAATAAGTAATAATGTAACTAAAATGTCGGTATATCCACCTTAATTCCAGCTACTCCCTGCCTAGAGAAAGATTTGATAACTACAAGCCAGCTTACTACGGGTGGGCCACGATTTCAGATTCCAATATTTGTAATCTAGGTTTCATACCGAAGTTCTCCTTCACCGTTTGTCACTGGTGTCTTAAAAGTCATATATATTTTAAAGATTCTGGTACTTTGCTTGTGTTGGAATCGAACCTGTACCTCGTGCATGCAAATCCATTGATACAACCGCAAGGCCATCACGACTAATATCTGCCTTATGGATACAGATTAATAAGATATTTGCTAAGGGGCATCCTACAGGTCAGATTGTCAACCACCCCTTAGTTTAGAACAGCAGTTGTGCAAGGAAGATGCCACTCTACGCCGTTTAGTACACCGTCTCTCTCACAACTAAAGCGACTCAGATGGCGGTATGTCCCCACATTGGCATTAGCTACTTGACCTCTTCCCCTACATAACATGTCAGATCGCTAAGATCTGTCGTTTCGATAGCCTCCTGCCGTTAGTGCTTAGATTAGCTCGATAATAACGTGCATAGTACATCTGCAGTTAATTGAAAACAAGATCCAATTATTATGTCCAATGTAGAGAGTATTAATTGAAACAATTATTAGGCTACAAGTGATTTGATTGGGTTTTAGACCGTTTGACATGTTTATTTAGTGTATTATTAGTTGTGGGATATTTCTCATTACGTTTGTTTGATATGTTAATCTTATTTTCGGAATAGTTTTTCATAATATTATGACTGACAGGCCAATATATCTTCAGATAAACTACAGCTCAATTCCCTAATGAGGGTTTAGGAAACTTGCCTTGGAGATGGAAAGAGGAGAGTTCAGCACAAAAAAAGTTAAACGGCTCATACAATACATTTTTTATTTCTGCAAAAGATTACTGCTATTTTACCAATAAGAGTGATTCTTACTTTTTGTATTATTATGAATGTTTACATAAAGTATTATGAGAATATTAAATGTACAAGAACAAAAGTATCCTTCCTTAAACCCAATAAAATCTATGAAACAACAAAATAGGATTTAATGTAATCCATCGTCGGTCTGCCAATAAATAAAGAAAAACTTCTACCTTCTCAACTCTCGCTATAAAAATCTTGTGAAAATATGTAAATGCGAGTAAATGTGATAGCTTCGAAATTGAACTTCTTTTCACGAAGCTACGAAGATTAAATAAATAGTTTTCAATAAATTGTATCCGTGGTAATGCGATGATACTTTAGTTTTAAACCTCGTTATTTTATATTATAGAGATACGATCGCTGTCTGAGATTTGATGGAATAAATTGTAGGTTCTTACGAGTGATACTCTCTTTAGTGCTTATAATAAATTCGTAAACCTTTTGTGAGTCGTGCGTCGAGGTGCGATTCGCACTGTACACGTATACAGTCAAAGCTATAAATATGTAAACACACCTAATATTTGAAAGCTCGGAGCAAGGAGACTGATAAAATGTACATTTTCTATCAACTACGAATTTATTGACAGGTTCTTTTGTTTTTCTTGAGGTTCTGTAGGCAGTTTAGGTACAAAGTAAACTAAGACCGCCTTTAAACCAACCGTTAGGACAGTCGTTGGTTCTGAGATAGCGTTATGCGTTGGACTGCAGGAATATAATATAACAATAATAAAACTAGTCTGTAGATGTCTTGCTGCTATGTACAGGTCTTCTCAAATATCGAGGCTTAAGCATTGATGTTCACGCTGGGTCACTGCTCAGCAGTGTCCTAGAATAGTTAAGAATGTACATATAACTTGGACAAAGTAACACTGGCTATTTGCCTTTGTTGGGATCGAAACTGCTCCTCGAACATACCAGTTCTTACATAGAACCTCGAGGTCACCCTGAACAAAATGATTGTGGGTATTGCCGTTCAAACATTACTGGTTTTCACGCGTAGGTACGCTGTCAAAAATACGGTATAGTTTAAGTTTAAGCATTATAAACCTTATAAAGCCATTCGAGAAACAGAGCTATTATTAGTACGCAGTTTTCAGACAATTATTTCGCAAAATTGTGGAGTAATTAACTTATAAGTAGAAGCGTAGGTTATAAAGGGTTACACGGTATTTTAACCGAGATAATAACTTACTTTAGTATTACAAGAAAATAGAACAATACGTTACGCTGGGTTTTCTTTGATTCCCCTGAGTAATAAAAGGTCTTAAGGAATGAGAAATTACATACAATCCCTATACGTAATTGTGCGATTTATACTCGAGGTTAAACTAATTTATGTTTTCGTGAATGAGTAAAATAGTCTGTTTTTTTACTCTCTTTCAATAGTAAATCATTTTTATTTTTAATAATGTATAATTTTAGTTCAATGTAGTTTATTTTTTATTATTAGGAATAGTTTTAATGTAAATTATTTTTAAGTTAAAAAATACTTTTTTGCTTTTATCTAAACGATGGAAATCGACAAAGATAAAAATGATGCTCTAATATTTCAGAAAGAGGCTTGTGAATTCTGACATACATACTAATTAAAATGTATACAGAAGTGAAGACACGTCCAATTTTATACCTTAAATTAACTAATTAACATTATGTTGCTATCCCTTTTGCCATTTTTATTAAAGTGTTCTTATAAAATATTTTTTTTGTCCTTTGTCAAAGTTTTCTCAAGAGACCGCTCAGTAAGCTTACGTCAATTTTTCCACGAGATTTTAGTACACTTTATAACGCTTATGTGCTAAAGTAAAGATGTTATGCTGAAACTCAGTACGTTTCTCGTAAACACAGCACTCTGCATAACAATAATTTATCTTTGTTTCCGCGAAACACGTTGCACCCGGTAATACGATTTGTACCGCAAAGTAAAGAAATGAAAAGGTATTTAAAAATGTTTGCGATAGTGCTTACCTTTTTAATTAGGTAAAAACTTAATACTTTTAAGTCGTCTCGAAAAAAATCGTCATTACCCTAGCCTTTTCTTTTTTGGTCGGCTTTCACTCTAACCGGATGCAGGCATGTATCCTATACCTATCTGACCTCCTCAACGCAGTAACCTGGGTACCACGATAGTCCTTCGTAAGGCTGGGTGTCAGCCTTCCTAGCTTCTGATTAAACGTTACGACTGTGAAGATGTATTAATAGCAGCCACAATTTAACGTGCCTTCCTAAACACGGATGGATTCGTTATGACAATGGTGGTCACCCATCCACGGAGCGAAAAATTTCAAGAATAGTACTAACATTATGCTTCACCATCTTTCCTAAAATAATTTTCCAGAAGAATTGATGAAACATAAAATAGGGCACGATATTTTTAATATCGCCTAGACAGCGAATATAGGCAAGTATCGAGAGCCTTCTCAGTCTGCCGGCTGCAATATGAACGTCATAGCTTTTAATAATGAAAAACAGTTTTAATAAACATGCATACATAGGTTCAGGAAAATGGTGGAAGTAATATACTGAGGTGGAGTTGGCGCGCGAGCTTGTAATTACGAATAATATGGTATAGTTGTACTGAGTCATAAGTTACTTTAGCAATATTATGATGTCGATGGAGTCATATCATCAATGAGAATTAGACCGTATTTTTTTTAAACAGAACACGTTGCTAGGTACTTTTTCTATTGTCAGATTTCGAAAATTTCGTATAAGCTTTAACTGGAAAGCAATCATACACATTTCGAGCAGGTATTTAGTGGAACTAACACATTCTGTGTATTATATTTCAAATTAACCTGGTCTGACAGGAAATAATCAATTTTTCAAAAAATAACAATAGTCCGTGGTGTATTTTTCGTTTCAATTTTAAACACAGACATTTATTCATTACAATTGGCTGGTGTTCTTAAAGATTTTTTTGATTTCCACCCCATCGAGGTTCATTTGTTTTTGTTGTCTCGCACTTGACTGGTTTTTAATTCTTTAAAACGCTAATGACTTCAAACCACGTTGAGGGCACTGCTTGGGGAAATGCCGACTAAAAACACCCTGGGCCCCTTCCAATGCCTAAGTCCTACGGTATTACACTGCATAAGGAGCTAAATATATTATTCACTGCTTTGAAACTATGTATATATTTACGTAACTACGTTTCCTTCCTTCTTAAGACTCCCACGTGTTGTTAGCGAACTAGTCTGTTGAAGATACCTCCAGTAAGCTTTACTTTAAGTAAATCTAAAATCATAGTTCAGGTACATAAGAAGTTATGCAAATTTCCACTCTAGTACGTTTACTTTTAAACTTAAATTACTTTAATGAGTTGATCAGCTCTATAATATTGTGTATAATGATTGGATAAGTGAATGAAAACTTGAAAATTATTCATGAAAATTATTCACTTAGGAACTTTGGTGTTTTCTTTATTATTTTATACTTAGCTCTTTAGAATTTCGTCGAAACGAATTTTTTTCTTACAAGAAACGGGAACATGTAGATTAGCGACTAAATCTCTAATCTCTAATCTATAGAAAATATTTTTTCCCATTAGGCAAAGGCCTCACCCAAATCCTTCCGCAATTCCCTGTTCTGGTCCGCATGGAACCAGCCCGCTTAAAAGGTTAAATAGTTTTTTTTTCTCTCAAGTGCATCAATGCTCATTCTTGCACGGTTTAAGACTTTACACTCCAGTGGAATAGTTTCAAGATAGCATTATAAAATATTATTGTGAATGCATTTAAGATCAAAAGGAACGTATCTTCCCGATAACGAAAGATAGAGTAACGTCCTACACGGTCGAGCAAATAAGCGCGCACTTACAAAACTATAAATAAAGCGTTTGTTTTCTATGCGCTAATGTAAACACGTTAAAGTTTCGATGGAATCGCTCGTCTTTTATTTATGAACGATTGTGACAATATTGATTCTGATTTGGTTTTTAATGATCAGCTGTTCAAGTGCGTATTCCGTTAAAAGGCGACAGAAATATCAACTTTCAAAAATACGGTCAACCATCAAATGTATGAGCTACCAAACATTGCTTAACCTTGATGTTTAATTTAATTTTTGTTGTTAGAGAGGCACCAGAAATATCTTCTATGAAAATTTTGACTCTCTAGCTATTTAGTTCATGCTTTATCTAAGCTGTATCTAGCTTAGTGGCCGACGGCCGGACTTGTATTAGGGTTTCGATTTATCGGGTTGAGTACAAAACCCTATAAAACATGAAATAGTCAGTAACCAAATAATAGACTCATAATTGCGCTTGTAGAATAAGTGACAACTGAGTTGATAGACCATTTAAAAGTTTAGGCAGCAATCTCACGAATATTCTATTTATTCAACCCTAAATTGGAATTTCAGTAGTTTTTGAATACCCTTAGCTCTAAGCACTAAATAATTACCCTGAACAGGTACAAATTAGAGCACTGAACGTTGTGGTATTCCTCAATCAAGTTGAAGTGTATAACTAATATGTTTATCGTACATAATGCCGTTGAGAACACCGTTCTAAAGCAAGAAATCGGGACGCTAAAGGAAAGGGGCTCAGCTTTCACTCGCTCGGGTACTAAAAGCAACTTAAATGTATTCTTGATACGCCACGCGAACGACAGTTTAGTAAACCTGAAACTTTAAATCGATGCAATGGAAAACGTATTGAATTTTTAACAAACATTTATCGTACTTTAATCCCTGTTCTATTGATAAATGTATTCTGTAGCGTGAACAAAACATTTTAAAGCTACAGGTAAAAAAACATTAGCGTGTTTAAAATACATCAAAACACCGTTAAGTGGCTCATGTTGAAACTTCTCTGAAAATGTTGAATTTTATGAGGCTTAAAAAGTAGGATGGAGTTACTGAAAGCAACTAGGGGATTGGGAAAATCAATAGCATGCTTATCGGTAACGTATGCAGTCACGTCAAAACGGTGTGCGCACAGGACGACATGGCTCGCAAGCCTGCTTCATTATTTTATTTGAGGGGGATACGTCATGCTCATTTACCCTCGGTCTGTCGGAGCGACGAAGGCAATTAACAATTCAAGCAAGAGACTACATTTAGGTACGACGGACGGGAAAGTGTTCCTACATTCATTAGCAACGGGCAAATGTTGATTTCGAACGTAAAATCCTATTTGGAAGTGGTTATTCTAATAAATGAGGGAACATAAAGGTCAAATCTGGCGGCAATTTGTATAAGATTAAGTGGAGCTCCACCGGGAAGTCAGACAAAGCCGCGTGACTAAAGAGTCTAATTAAAAGTTGCTCCGCGTTCCGCTTGTTCGCTGATCTACCCACATCAACGTATATAGGTACGTGTACTGAACGTAAGACTGTACTGCGCATCTTCTTAGCAAATAACCCATCTTCAGTATGTTTCCTTTTACGATAACACACATAATTACTTCTATTCCCTCGGGATAATAAGATATACTAAGATTATTAATGGTATTCAATTTGAACTTTTGTATATAAATTCCGGGAAGCGATCAAACATTTTGTCAATAAATACATTAGTTCTCCTTCTTCTCGATGTAAATAAAGCTCTCGTTTGTATCATATCATGAACACAATAGGGAACTATTTGTTTATCGATACAATTATATATAAACATGTGGTAACTGAATTGTGTGTAGTTTATTCGACAGATTGGGAATGTTTACTAACAAAAGCGAGTACTTTCATGATGTTGGGTCACGTATCGTTTCCTGCGACGTTGTTTTGATCTAAATTCATCCACTGTCTCTAGAGGAGGTAGGTGTAGTTCATAATTCCAGTGGTTTTATTTGTGTTCATAACACATACAAACTTCAAAGATCGTGTTAGTCTGTAGACTGGCAGAATGGTAGTCATTTTCTTTTTTTAATCAGCTGAAAAATTACAGCAAATTGTAGCTCGCGTGGGAATATAAACAACTGACCTGATTTGCTTTTGAATACATGACTTTATTATGATAGAAAAAACAATTTATGATGACTATACGACGTGATTTCTCTTGTTGCGTAGGTCTAGTAAAATATAGATTTGGTAGGTATTACGATTGACGTGTATAATTTGTGTTGAGAATAAATATCTGTTGCTATAACGATATTTTCTTGTTATCGATGAGGTCATTGTACTGTGGTATTGGAAGCTCTGTGTAGAGTTAGCTGAGTTTTATTTTCCATGTGTTGAGCTTTGGGGTTCCATAAATGTTTGAGCTCTTTGTTGGGGCTTTCATTTTCCATTTCATCAAGTGGCACGCAACCGGCAGCGTGCACGAGACAGGCGATACCCTGCACTGTGCATACGAATCTTTTGACCATTTCATACTACTGACACGATGTCAAATCACGTGAATAATACATGAACATAGTCTTTGAAATTCTCTTTTGTCAAAGCTTTTCGTTTCGTAGTATAATATTTTGTGACTGTGTGATAAAGCCCGAGTTTGTATTTGGAATCTTAATATTTCTCTTTTAAAAGATTTTCTTTTTTTACATTTCATAATTTAAAAAAAAATGTACTTATTTATGAAAATTCAAATTTAGAAAAATAATTCCTCGTAATTGAGAAAAATATTTCTAAAATTCGACGAAATAATTAAGCGTAAGATAATCCGTCGGGCGATAAAATACCTGTTATTTTTATAAGTACACCTTAAACGTTTTACATTTTTAACAAAAATACCCTAAATATTTTTATAAGATTCCTTAAAATATAAAATCTATTTCATCGGTGACTCGTTAGATATAATACATAGTACATACCTACTATCGGTTGCTAAGATTCTATTAGAAATACTGACTCAACAGTTTGTTATATCTCCCAACTTTGGGGGTCAGATGAGGTTAAATCCGAATTGAATGGAAACAATAAATTTCATAGTTTGGCAATCCTAAGACCTATCAAAACAAACTATTGACAGACATCGGCAGTTTGAATGACTCTTACATAAATATTAAGAACATAAATTACGATTGATATTTACAAGTGTCATAATATTATGATATCCGAACTAAGTTTTGGAAGCGAAACTAATACTGCTACCGACATAACGATATCAGAAAATATTTTTGTAAGAACTTAAATTTGTTGACACAGAATCGTATTTTGTAGCTCTTTTTGTTTTTACTCAATATTAATTTATATACGATACATTATGCGTTTGGAATTCAATTCGCTTAATTATGATTTCGGTTTATCATTGACGTGTTTGATAACGCTATAGCAAACAACGTTATTTTATCGAATTTATTTCTTTACAAAAATATATAAAACGAAAACTCATATGCAAGAAACGTAAAACTGAATTAAATTTTATGATATTATTTTATTTGCCCGGTTTTACGAGTTCAGAATTTTGATCAATATTTTCTTGAAAGTAGGTAGGGCAATAACTACTTAAACTAAATAAAAACAAAAATAGTCACATACTCTCAGTAATTTGAAACTTTAACTACGAGTAAATGACACGATTCCCTCGTCTTAACTATTTTATTGGTTTAGGACCGTCTTAGTCATCTAACAGAATACATACGATGCTAGATGTTTTGGTTGAAATAGTTCCGGAGTTGCGCACCGTAGCACTGATTTAGCTAGTAAGAATGCTTTCAATCCCAAGGACATCGATGTCCGAATCATCACACATTACCAAAAAACTGGTCAAGTACCACTTGGATTTACGACACTAAGGGGTTCCGCACAAATAGGCTAGAGAAAATCAATTTGTCAGAATTAAATAGTCACCTATTTAGATTTCACCTTGATTTAGATTTCTTTAACAAGTTATTACAGCGATAACAAAAAAAAAAACAGCCCTAATGCTGGAGACAGTCGGAGGGGCAGACAGCAGAGCTTTATGGGTTCCTTTTTTTCGTAGGGCTACGAAACCTTAGACAGGTTGGACCCTGCGCACAGCATACTTAAGCGACTCCGCTTCCTCAACAATGGCAAAAACCAAGAGCATTGCTAATCCTCAAAGCAGGTCCGCCCGACATACCCCTACGTTATACCGTCACGGGCTATGACGACTCTACAATGCTATGGAATCGAAGAATACCGTAAATATGTCTTAGACTAAACAATTGTTTCATACAAAAAAATATTATTGCATCCAACTTCGTATGAGAAAGCTTTAAAGTTCCAGAAGTACCCCGATCATACTCAGTACAAGTATTAAGCAATAAAGTGTAAATCAATCAAACATTATACAATATTTATCTCCACTATATAGCGGTAATCCTGTCTTCATTATTGTCATTTCGGGTATTATTGTCGCGGAGATATGAAGCGTATCGTTATCTATCCGCTGTTATCAATCGTTATCGTCATAGCCGGCGTGATTGAGACCCGGATTAACTGAAGCATTTCATTGTTGTGCCTGCTACGAATCGATCGTGACTAATAATGATATATAGCTATAGTGGCTAAACTACAACCTGTAGAAGTTGATCAATCGCAGGTTAAGCTAAACTTGATGGGGTCTGTCAGTGGTTGGGTGACCATCTACATATGTCATATCGAGTTCCTTCGTGTTTGTAAATATTATAATAACCTTCGTGAGGTCAATTCATAACTTATTTAATAACCGTTTACTTACACGTTTTTATTGGGTTTGCCTGACTAGTTTCGGACAGAACTAAAGTTCTTAGAAGAGCTGCAGTATGGCGGCGCTGAAATGTAAATAACGAAAAAAAAAATGTTATCTTTAATAAGGGAACAATTCAATTAAATTAACACTTCAACACCTCTATTGTATAAGATGCTTCATTCAAATCACCAATACCATGATGCTTCTATAATATCTGACAAGACCCTAACGTTCCATTCAGCAGTGTACGTACTGCCGTAGAACTTCAACCGTCAATTATTTGTTCTACTAATTGACTAGATACGCTGACGTGCATTTGCATATAGAATTCCGATGAATGCTACGCAAAGGTATTGTTGTTTTGCTTCACTTTGTATAAAAGATTATTCTCATACAAGTTATTGTAAATATTGTTGCCCTGATTTCTTCTGACCAACACAGATAACCTATTGTGTAATTAATTAACGAGAAGTTGAAAAATGTCAGTACTTTTTAAAGTAAATTCTCCAAGTTCAAATAATCCTCTGTGCAAAGCTACCTATGAAAGATAGAGAATATTATAGTGCGACCAAGTTATTAGTGAAATATGTCACTATTTAAAAATGAACTTTGAAACAGAAGAATCGATTTGTCGGCTTATTTTTACATCGAGATTCCTATATCGAGTGTAATTGTTTCTCGATAAGTGACGTGGACGTCCGTATTTAGAGCTTTTCCACTAGAGTGTGAGACCTGTATCTGTATCGGCAGACCAAGACGAAAATACACCGTGTATCGTATCATACATATGTTATGTATCTTCAGTAAGCGGAGGTGAATTGAAACAATATTAATTGTATTTCGTGCCGAAAGATGTGTACTAACCATTGGCGTTACCTTGAGAATAAACGTGTTCAAATTAAAGACGCATTTGTTTTGGACTTGGGATTTTGATCTCTTTTTCCATGAAAATTTAATTGCATTATGACGGTCAACTTTAATTGCATTAACTACTTTTTTTTGATACTTAGTATTATGGATGGTGCGAAAAGTACTTGTAGATATTGAAAGCTATCATATTCTCAAATGAGGAACGTGAAGCATAAAACGAAAATAAATAGTATTTTATTTAATTCTATTTCCTATCATTGATAAAAGTAATCAAAAGCTATGTACGATCTGGCTGTCAATTCTTGCAAATACAAATATCCCGCTAGAGACTTCAATCGGGAGAGATGAATGCAACCTATTTTGACAGACCTTTAAGCTGAATGGAGCCATTTCAAAGTGTCTAAAGTGTCCTAAGTGTCTTGCGATAACCGGAGCACATCGATCATGTCTGAACCTTGTTTGTTTATTTTTTCACCGAGGTACCTAAACTGATGTATGCAATAGACAAAAACTTATGATAGGCAATGTGTTATTGCGATGGTTAAGATTTGCGTTTTCCTATTCTTTTATTGAGTAATTTTTCATATAAAACGAAGAACTTAAATCTTTCATCATCATGTGTTGAGTACGTGGGATCACTTTCTCTCTCTATAGTCGTAGCTGTATAGGTGTTGAATTAAATGCAATAAATACAATGCTGAGTATAGTCGGTTGATTTTGCCGACGACTGGCATGCGGGGCTCGCGCCCGGCTGCCAGACAATGGACGCCTTGATACCGATACAAAGGCATACCACTCGCTTATATGTTTGCTCCACACTATTTGTTCATCTTAAACTATATTAGTGCGCAGTCCACCAGTCGTTTGGTCATTCGAAACGATCTGAAAAATGTGAGGCAACAAAAGAACGGCCACGGATGCGGAATAGGAAAAGTTCACGTTTTATTAAATTCTTTACAACCAATCAAATGTTCTGCAAATAATATTTTCGCGCACATTTCGAGCTTTGACTATTCTGGTGTTTTATTTGATCTGAGTAAATAATTAAAATGGAGCAAGATGAAGAAAATGATGCCATGGGTACCGAAGTTTACGAGGGAGTGAATATAATAATTACCTTTTGGTACATGAACCGTATATGCCATCGTATAATAAAGACACAATAGAAAATTTAATGGGACATTGAATGAGTAAATTTATAGCAGCAGTATGAAACGCGAAAATTGAGTTTGAACTGGGCGATAGGCCAGAGATGATGTAGTCTGGTAAATACCAATTTGTAAATACACACGGAGTACTTAGCTGTGTTTAGAGTCGATATTTCTATTGAATAATCTGACTATGATCAATGATGTTTAGAATTAGTTAGATCGAAACTTGATTACAGAACAAAAGCAAGAAGTGAAGTATAAATGAAGAAAAAAATTTACAGATGACAGCAGTGAACTGTTTTCAAAAGTCAAAAGTAGTAATTCATTTGTTGTAAATGTAATAAACATCTATCACTTCCCTCCACCTATCCATTGACATAAAATAGCAGTACTCCGCACAGCATTTCACTTCGAAATTTGCAAGGCGCTTATCGGAATTGTAGTGCATTCGGCGAACATGTTCAAAAGACTCGACTAACAAAGCACATTAGTGAATGGCGTTGAAACTGTTGAAAGTACAGTTACTTCAACAAAGCCGTTTGCTCGGCTTTCGCTAATGAAATCGATTACAGAACTGTGTTTAGACTCGTTTGGGGTATCGTTAGTAATTAGTGACGCGGCTCAACGTCGGACATAATTCACGAGTCTTAATGAAGTAATTTACAACATAAATGATTGGGTGAATGGAAATTATGAGGAGGTTTAATTAAATTAGCATGGTTGTCTGTTCCCCTACTAAATTATGCATAGGGTTACAACTGAAATAACCCTATTCCTTTCGCCTAAATATAAATAAAGGAATTTGAATACTCGTGGGCACCCTTTATTTAAACACGATAAACTTCCTCTTCAATTCTATTTAAGAACAGCAATTAAAAATTTCGTCAGAGAAACTGCAAGTGCTTTAGAAAGGACAGGTTTCATTTGCAGAAGTTTACAACTCCAAATTACAAATGTAGGTCATCCACCTGGAATTGAACATTCAACGGGGTTGGAATTAAGTTGAACGTTCAGTTGATTTTATAGCTAAACTATAACCGCTGATGAAGCAGAATGCAATCCGTTCCACTTCACCGATTACGAATTTGGTCATTTGAAACTAAAAAGGCTGTGTTGGGTGTTAAGTATATTAACCAATTTGTAGACAATTTCAGTGCTTGAAATTGAACGAGCTGTCTTGTAATACACAAAATGCAAATGCCCGTGGGCTGTGGTTTGAAATAACAACATCCCACGTTACCATGACAATGTTACTGTAGTCTCTGTACAAGTTAGTAACTATTGTTTCAGTACTGTCACAAATCTACGAGGGAAATGGAAAATTCATTCGTTGGGATGATATGACAAAATACTGCTATTGTATTGCTTGCATTTTTAAACCGTTGTCTTTTACTAGGATGTTTTCTTTGTCCTGTGGGCTTATAAATAAATCCTTTCATGCACAAACACCCATGATGCACACTTCCTATCACTGTATTATGATCTTTTTCCGTGTCTCCAACTTTTTTTAACTTCCGACTGTGGATTAAGAGTACGATAAAAATGTAAATGTCTACTTACTGTTTTGACGGCTTTACTTGATAATATTTACGAATTATTTTACGTATATTGCTTTTTTAGACAGTTTTTTATTTATTCAAAACAAGGAGGCCACTATAATTGTTTACGTAATAAAGCTCTTAAATCATTTGTTTTCCATTTAGGTACTTAACACCACTTCACCCAACTCTCAACTCAACCCTTTACAACTGTCAAATAATGCTTTTAATATTAATTCGAATCAACAATTTAGGCTCTAGGCCTTTAGTTCGTAAGTAAATTCGCAATTGCTTTAATCTGTTTATTAGGTATTGTTGTGTGAATGTTCCCGCACTGTCATGACTGGCAGACAACACACGACGTCTGTTTAGGATGGCAAACTTACTTTGATTAGATTGCTATCTAATATTCAGCCAGTGTTTTGTGTTCGCAACCTCAAATACAAGCTGAGCGAGCTCCGCGAACCCGCAAACGGTTATAAAATGGGTTTTGTGATAGATTCGTTTGCTTTTAAAGCTTCGCAATTACGTACCTCGTGGGAATTCTATTGATGCTTTCATAGCTTGGAGAGCGGCTTGTGGCTAAGTGGCTACTCTGTATTCTGCTTCGTCATACCCAAAGGTTAAAGTTCCCTATGAAGAGTAATTAATAGACGCTCGATTATGAAACGTGCAGCTAGTAGGTAACAGCTGTTTATCTGAGTATTAGAATTGAATTACGGTCGTAACACCTGCGAACTAAGTGCCCTTAACGAATGGTCGGAACATTAAAGATACATTTAAAAATAAAATAAATAAATAATGCTTTTCTTGAAAACCTCATTGTAAGTGCGCTCTCTAAATAGCGCATAGCAGTCCGCCTTACAAAAATAAGAATTCCAAACATAAAAATGACGGCTGTCACGAACAGTCGTGCTTGAAAACTTAACGTCTGGCGACTTGGATTAACTTAAAGACTTCAATATCCTTTTGTAATTTGCCAAAAGCTGGCAGAAGTCGATTGCATTTAAATTCGGTTCGAGTTAAATTCTAAAGTCTTTCTAAAGACCCCAACGCAGACAAATTGAATTGATGTTTCCTATATTTATTTGAAGGTAATAGGGTGAGAGTTTGTGTAAACGTGATTGAAAAGACATCGGAACACGCACGCCTGATTCCGAAAGACGTTTCCGTAGTTTCCGTATTCTCGGAACATTTTTGACGCTCACGTACTTACAAAGTGAACCGAGCTTCAAACTTGTTTCGTTCTTTAGCAACCTTTTCTTGTTTTATTTTTGTATCAAACGCTTTTGAATAACGGTTATTATACGAAGTAAAATGTCCGACTACAAAACGGATTTCTTTGACCTCTATGTTAAGCAAGTTTTCCCATTGATTTTTGCCGATTTCGGTCTAAAACTCTTTTATAATATATAGTAAAGTAATAATATATAGTAAAGAGTTTTAGTTGATCCATTTCATACCTTTAGTTCTACATTTATAATACCACTAGCTGTTGCCCGCAACTTCGTCCCCGTGGGTAGAATATATAAGTTATGATTTATACCTGCCCTGTTTTTTTACGCATTTTCCATTGTATCTTCGCTCCTATTAGTCGCAGCGTGATGGTTTATAACCTAAAGCCTTCCTCGATGAATGGTCTATTCAACACAAAAATAATTTTTAAATTTGGACCAGTAGTTCCTGAGATTAGCGCGTACAAACAAACAAACAAACAAAGTCTTCAGCTTTATATATTAGTAATAGATATATTATATAGAATCGTGAAATTGAGCGTCACATTAAAATTAATTAAATACAACTCTAAAACATTTAACTCGCGTGACAAAGATGTATAATTTTCCTTAATTTTACACCAAATGGAATCGAAAGTCAAATCCTTTTACAATCAGGGAACAATGGCACCTATAATAATACGTAGCAGAATCGTTATTTGTAAAGCGACGCGTATGAATTCTAAATGTTCTTATTCAGGGTTTGTTTAATTGATGCACAGTTCAAACGAAATTCGTCATTACAATGGCCCGCCGTACAATACGAACAGCCTGTAACAATTTGGCTTTATGGAAATGTGCCTACGGCTACCTGTGGAAACTGCTATGTATTTTACGTAGCACATTTTTTATTTCCTTTTTCGATATTTTTATTATTTATGATTTGGTTGATAAGAATAGGTACTCTTGAGTTATTCTCTGCACTTAGTCTACTACTAGTCTACGTTATGGATAGATTGTTGCAGTTGTAAATAACTAGTTAAGTACGAGTCGGACTTTCGGTCCTGAGGGATCCATTTAGATGGGCTAAAGGGTCCGGTTGTTGCGGGTCATCTGATGGTAAGCAATCAATGCATCCTATCAAATTGCTGATGCGTTGCTGACCTTAAAGAAAAATTTGCGCTCGCCTCTTGATGGTCCCTTAGCCGTAACCATCTGGGAGTACTTCTTGAGTTAAAAGAGTTAAAAGGGGGTACAAAGTTTTTTCTTTAAATACCGACTCTCGCTTTAAGGAATTTAATCCTTTGTCGCACCCACATTCTCAGACTCAGGCCTAGCATTTGTGGATCACATAAACGCGGGGATTGTGGGGATCGAACTCGAAAACGTCGCGCGGTGGATTTAGTGCGGTAACCACTACTCGGCTATCCGGGCAGCCAAAGTCAAAAGTGGCGAAAGCATCCCACTGTCGTCACCCGCCATTCATCAAAGTAATGACCATGAAATGACGGCCAAATGTCATGTCTACTAGAATGAATAGGACATGTTTGGTAAATAATAAAATAATGTGTTAGTATAGCATGATGAGGTAATCATTACTGTCAGTCATGGTGTCCATAACGCCTCTTAATTAAGGTACGAATATAATATTTATCCGTCGCGCCTTGCGTGTAAGCCTGTCATTGTTGTCTAACGATATGTTTAAATTATACGCTGGCATCATGGAATTCATATAAAGTATGTTTGGTAAAGTATACTTTAGGCTTTTTTTATAATTAAATGATGTTTAAAGCGTGTCAGCAAAGCTGTGTTGCGCGTCATCTCATGATCAAGGTCTCCGGTTGGGTCCGAAACAAGTCGGGCGATCTCGATAAATCCGCATAGTAAACCGTTGCATCATTTAATAATTAATAATTCTCACGAGTACTATAAAAAAAAAATTTGGTACTTTTAGTAAACCAAATAATTAATTTGCGCAATCGACCAGGGGGACGCAGCGTAAAATAATAATAATGCGAGTGTGATAGAGATATGCCGTTTTATGCCGTGTATTACGCTGTCACGTTTCTACAACCACAACAATATTAATTTAAAACGTGCTGGTATACTCTCCGATGCTATGTAAGTAATTTCTTAATGGTAAGAGCCAACTAACGTCCTTTTGCCAACATTCTCTTTAAACATTTTTAAAATATCGTGTACCTACATTTTAAATTAAAATGCTAAAAGAAGCATCTTCCTACAAAGTGCCATAACTCGTTACATAATGCACAAGACACAAAGTAATGCAGCTTTCATGTACCGTTCCTACTAAATCAATTAAACAAAGCAAATTTAAACGCCTTATGACTGAAGCTACTGCAGAAATAACAATTTTAGCAACCGTGAAGCTAATGTAATATTTATTTTCGTACTCCACACTTTACTTTGAAAAATTCGTGCCGGGAATGTGTTATGAGGTGGCTCTGATGGAAAATCTGTAATAAGTTGAACGTAATAAGAATTACTCGCCCATTAAAACTCACTGTATTCATGACGCTCACTTTTCAAAAGGTATTTTGGTTTGATGCTTTCAACATAATTTATTTTGCCATTTCGGTGCTTCTTATAATTCTTTACCTGCGGAATATGGAGCTTGATTTTGCGTAGCTGTTAAGTATACCTATTTTGGATAATGATTACGTGTGTTAAAGATTTTTGTTATTAGTATTTTGAGATATTTTCAGGCTTCACGTTATTATTACGGATTGGAAACCGTATGGCAAAAACGGAACCACATTACTGAGGCATCACTGTCTGCCCGTTTGTTACCGGGCTTTATGAGGCCACCGAAGATGTGTTTCTGTTGTCTTTGTGTTGTCTGGGTCAGGCAATCGAAGAACAAAACTTCTAAAAAAAATTATGTGCGCGCAAAAGCATTTTATGTTAAATCTATACTGTTTCTTAGAATGGCAGTTGCATTGTAATAGACACATAGTTATGGATATGAATTCTTACGGTAGGATTTCACCAAAATTTAGTAAGCCGGGATTCCAACCCTAAATTAGTTTAGGAAACGCTATGCGGAAAAGAATTTATGACTTTAAGACTTCTCTAAGAATGCACAATGAACATTTCTCAAGTGGACTCGGCTAAAGTCCACAATAGAGCCCAAACTGTTACCTACATCTGCGCTATTGTAAAACTTCAGAAGTTATTGAAGAGTTTATACACTATCACGTCGTGGTTGTTATTTATATGCAACTAGCTATTGCCCGCGAAACCGTCCGCGTTTACAGCGGGCGGTGTTTCCCGTTTCCCTCTTTAAAACCAAAATACCCAAAAACCGTTGTGCACACATTTCAATATTTTAAATAAACAAGATTTAAGCTAAATATTAAAGCCGCAGATCATTACACAAAAAAATAATATTTAAAGTTAAACCCACCATTGGCCCTCTTTTTCCTGTTAAAAAGTACCCTATGTCCTTTCTGAGGCTCTTTTATTTTTTTTACAATAAGTTCTGTAGTTATATCGTGAAAGTGAAACAGACAGACAGACAGCAACAACTTTCACATTTATAATCTAATATATAAAATTCCCGTGTCACGATGTTAGTTACCGTACTCCTCCGAAACGGCTCGAGCGATTTTTATGAAATTTTGTATACATATTGGGTAGGTCTGAGAATAAAACAACATCTATTTTTCATACCCCTAAGTGTTAAGGGTTGCTCACACAAAAAAAAAATATTTTATTTTTTTGACGAAATTGTTGGTTTTTATAATGTGGCATTAAAAATACATAAACCTAGAAAAAAAAAATCGGCAAAGCGTTTGCTGGGTCAGCTAGTATTAGTATAAATTTCTCGTAGCTTTGCAATGTCTTTGCCGTGTGCTCTTCAGTTAGAAAATCTTATCTAGAAGGCCACATGTCGACTAAGGAGTCTTTATGCTATGAAATCACCTTGGCCTTTATAAATCTTTATGAACATACAAAACGTCCTTCGACCTTGTGAGACCAACAGTCAAGTGCTAAAATGCTGCTTTTTCATTTTTGTTTAATTAAAGATGCGTTAACTGCCATTAAGTGTCTTACATTTTAGTGTCTACAGAAATTACCGTTTTCCTTTTGATATAGGTTTGGCTATGTAAGTTTAAAATTACTTTCATTTCACAATAAACTGACCATTGTTTTAGAATATCTCGTATTTGATTTTATTCTGTCACGTTTTGAAAGTTTGAGACAACAACTTAATTTCCTTGTATTTGTATTAACGATATATCATTATTAATGGTAATTATAAGTACTTACGATAATATATGACCTGATAAGACGTAGTTACCTGACATAGTTGATGTAGTACATTGTGTAGGGACTTACGGGACTTACCATATTTAATTATAACGTGTCATGCATAAAAAATACGCTTAATGAATCGTATGATAACACGCAAGTATAAACTATAACTACAGTCTACGTAATAGCTGTATTAAAGATGATTATTTTCGTAAAGAAAATATGTTGGAAAAATTGCTTTTGACAAAATTACATCCGCCTCCTCAGTGAAATTCAATAGAAGTTCGGTGACAAGTGATACGACGTATTGCCTGTCGATACAATGTATAAATAGAAAACTAATGGAAAGGCGCTAAATTGCATTCTATAATATAGCGAAATGTTTCGTTGTACGAGCACTTTTTAAAGCTGTAGACTTGTATGTTTCTCCTAACAGTGTAATAATATAATATTGGTAAATAAACTTATTAATAAATAACTCGCCCTTTTGGCTTAAAGTCTAATACAACGAAACAATGGGATTGTAATGCTTACGCGATGGCAAATACAGAATTTATATTATCCTGATGTCATCGCGATATTTTCCTTCATATTTAATGGTGTATGAATAATAGGGGTGCTTTCGTTACATCTTTCGAACAAATAAAGAAATTAGGTGAATTGATGATGAGTATTAAGGACCCCTATTAGATTATTGATATACTCAATATACTCGTATCTACATCGGTGATACTCAACGACCTGAAAGATTATAATACTGATTCCGTCTCTGAAAATAT
Source organism: Trichoplusia ni (assembly GCF_003590095.1). Classification (NCBI taxonomy): domain Eukaryota; kingdom Metazoa; phylum Arthropoda; class Insecta; order Lepidoptera; family Noctuidae; genus Trichoplusia; species Trichoplusia ni. The sequence continues at coordinate 16,182,490 of NC_039479.1, read as the reverse complement.
TCTTTATTCATAAAAATCCAGTATATTCTTAAAATTATTTAAGAAATTCATCAGGACTTATCAGTTAATTGCTGTTTTCTATACATATTGTATATCAATTCCTATCTATAGGTACATCATTAAATCTGTAATTGTCAATTGCACGGTCGAAAAATCGCCAATTTTCTCCGTTATTGCTTATTTATGAAATAAGTTGATAGTTCCGCGAAAACTGTGGAAAATGAACGTCGGTGGACTGTGTGCGGGCTGCGATCTGCCTCCCAGTACCTCTTATCTTGCCTTTCATTCCACAAAGCGCTCCGGGCACTCCTGCGGACCGAGCCATGGTAACTGAAATAGTCACTTGCATTAAATATGAAACAGCTAGCTATGAAATATTCTACTGCAGAGGTAGTTAATTATGTATTTTTTATTTAGAGCTGAGTTTTACAGTCTATAAAAAGTGTTTTATTCAGGTTAGTGGTTCTATTTGAAAATGTATTCTGTAGTGTTAATTAAATATTAATATAGTTTAAAGGGAGTCTCTTTTTGAGAAAAAATGTTGCACTTGAACAATAAAAATATGTCTTTTTTTCTTCAAACTTGAAAGTAATATCACTAAAGATAATAAGCCTAATTATTCTGCTATTCAAAATATTTGATGGAGTTCTAGTTACGTGGAGTTATGAAAAATATTTGATGAAACTTTTGAAGTCTGAAAGTCAAACAATGCTACCGAGTTTTAGCTCAAACCTTTATAACTTCTAATTTTAAATAGGTACAAAAAAAAAATGTCTATTGAATTACAGAAAAATGGGATACCTAATTACCTATCTACTTCTATCCGTTAAAGAATACGAAATCTTCATTCCCCTGCCCTTATCCCAATTATTTTATTGAGGGTCGGCGCCACATGTCATCTTCTTCCATACCTTCCTATCGGCCGTCATCTCACAAAAAACTCTTTACAGCCATATCGTCTTTCACACAATCCATCCATCGTTTCTTTGGTCGTCCTCTTCCCCTATATCCGTTAAAGAATACGTAATACGTACGGAAAACTATGTATATAGTACTGCAGTACAACGTCCTGAATTAAACCAAGAAACCATTTATTAGCAGTCAAGAAGGCCATTTACGGAGTCTTAAGTCCAAGGAAGGGGTAGCACACATACCTATACATACATCTATTTAAACACGTGATGTTTCTTTGCGCTTATTCCAACGATAGCATTAGTACGTCACTTGGGATTTGCCCCAACCTTATTAAAGTTATTCTCCACCTCCTTTTATTACTCTCATTATTTACCTACAATGCCACATATGTAAAAAACCACTCACTGACTTACTTTACGTGAGGTGTGCGGATGTAAGATAATCTTGCTCGCTCGGGACGGAAATATTTTTAATAAAACACTTACGCTTTGTTCTGAATGTTGCCGAAAAGCGGTGTGGATTTTGTCTTTTCATTTTTGGATTTTAGCTCGATTTCGGGCTTTGACTGTAGGTACAAATTTATTGCATGCATAAATACATATTTACATTCATGCGTATTTATTATATTCGTAACGGTAACTCTCGCGTATTTATCGGGATCGCCTGACTAGTTTCGTAGTATTAATGTTTAAATAAATAAATATTTCTGTTTCGCTGTCAAATGTTTTATCAGTCCGCAAATATAAGTTAAGTTTCAAAGCTTACGTTGGCTCACTTCGTTACAGCCACGAAATACACTTCTCCATTGCTTAAGTACTTTAATCTATACTTCTATACTAATATATAAACCTGAAGAGTTTGTTTGTTTGTTTGTTTGTTTGTTTGTTTGTTTGAACGCGCTAATCTCAGGAACTACTGGTCCAAATTGAAAAAATCTTTTTGTGTTGAGTAGACAATTAATCGAGGAAGGCTTTAGGGTATAAACCATCACGCTGCGACTAATAGGAGCGAAGATACAATGGAAAATGTGAAAAAAAACAGGACGGGTATAAATCATAACTTACATCTTCTTCTACCCACGGGAACGAAGTCTCGGGCAACAGCTAGTAACTTAATAAGACGTCACATATCTTTTTATGAGACAGCTATTAAAATGCAACTAACCATGAAACTGCAAGACCCGCACCGTATGTTTGGATTTGATGAGCACATCAATTATTATAGAGCTCCATTCTAGTTTCTATATTCGTGACTGAATTATTACCTCATATATGTTATATAATTTAATTACTTTCTGTATCTAGAATGTCGTAGCTTAAGACAATGCCAACTGGATTTAAAGTTCAGTAATATAATATATGTCATGTTTGTGCAATACGCATAGATTTTAGGTCAGTATTATCCAGGAACATTCGAAGAAAACCCTACCAAAGTTTTATCACATTATGTCAAATAATTTAGGAGATTATGGTGGACAAACATTATGCAACAATCAGTTACGTTAAAGATTCAAAGATAATCTTTAAATTGTAAACAGATGTTAAAGGTATCATTTACAATTATCGAAATAAATGATTACCAGATACACACCCACTGCAATAGTTCATATCTGCATCTTAGTTCGCGGCGATAACTATAGACCCTTGAGGCATTAAATTACCAGGCATTGCATTACGTATGCCCGTCTAAACATAATAACACACATAAATAACAGCGCATTATGATTCCTAGGGGGATAAGCAGAGTAACAATTAGTGTGAACGTTGAGGCGGACTCGAAGCATATGGAACATTCGTAAGGTTCCAAGCAGGCGAAATAAATCGCAACACATAATCTTCAAATGCGAGTGTAATTAAATTACCCGGCAAGTTGTTTGTCCGCGATGAACTCTTAAACTACTGAGCCGATTTTAATCAAATTTACACACCGTGTAGAGTGTGCACTTTAATATAATTTAAATGATAAGTTTGCTTATTTTTTTGTGTTTTTGGTTTGTATAGATATTATCGACTGTTAAGTGGCGGAAAGTACATATAGGTTGTTTAGTAACAAAATAGAGTGAGCAACACAAGTAGATAAACAAAATCAGGTTGACGAATACGAGTAGATGTAAGAATTCAGAATTCCAAAAAAAAAATCCAGTGTTAAAGCTGCTCTGCAAGTACTTATATTTTCATCGTAATCACTTGGTACATCTAAGTGTTCATTGATTTTTATTGTTGACTGTACATACCTGTACAATATAGGTAGGTATATATAGTGACTATAGTACAAGTAGGACTAGTTACACATTCTGTTTGACGCTTGCAGTTCACAGCGAATGCACTGAGCTGTGTTGAAAAAAGACATGTTACATTTTTTTCTGGTCTGACCTTTTGGAGGTATGACAATCGGAATAGTCGTGGTTCAGTGAAGTTGGACAAACGTAAAAATATAAGTGCTTTGAAATTCAGGAGACATGGTTAAATCAATGGGTGTCTTTATGCATGTGACTTGGGTTTCTGTGGAATCTCCCGCGCCACAAGGATTCAGTTCCTTAACGAGGGAGTCGTTTTAAAAAATGATATATAAAAATATCACATTTTATTGTATTAAATACCGTATCCAGTATTTCTCTTTTTTTCTTCCTTTTTCTTAGTTTGTCAAAGTACCTAAACAATCCTAAATGTGATGGAAAAGTTTCCTACTAATGCAGTGACTGTTACATCATTTGTGTATTGTATGTGTGAGGGATATTTTGGAACCCGATTAGTTCGGGTGATTGGCTAGCGAGTCCGTCACGCAAAGCTTATTAATCAGCTATAATTAGGCCTAAACTAGTTCGGCACATTCAGGTGAAGTTGGGCCGGAACAAAGGGCTCTATTAGTTACCACCAGTTAGTCTTTTCCATATACATTAAAGTAACTTTTCGTATTTCCGTCAGGTCTTGCCTTTTCAGGATATTATGTGTTTTGCGTGAATGTATTTTTATTGGAAATATAATATTAAACATATCCCACTGATTTATTTACGTAATTACATGGGCCTTCGAAATGGCATTGCCCAAATTTTATTAAATACAAAAGTTTTTGTGGTGCATCTAATCGAACATTTTCCATAGGTCCTATGACTGGCAAACAAAGAACGACTACCGCACTTCATACGTAATTTTTTCTGCAATATCCCTTACATCCACCACAACGAAAAGTTATACCAGATTTTAACTTACTTTTAACCTAGTTCACTATAATCATTTTCTATCTTTCTTAGCCAAGGGTAAAAGATACGAGAACTTCAAAGTACCAGTCTATATAACCCGCTATATATCCTCTACATCTACTTCATCGTCGCTCCAAACTCACAATTTGTCAAGAGGGATTTTCCGATCTAGTTGGGTAGTTGGGCCATCATTCGGTTAAAGCCGGGCTTTATGCAGTAATGGTTTGAATTCAAAAGTGCTTGATTCATGTATTTAGCTTTAAATAGTAGATATCTACACGTTGGACTGGTCTGTTTTGTCGTGCACTATTTTGAGTTCTTTAGTTCTTGTACTTTCAAAAATATAGGGTTGACTGCTTTCGTTCTAGATTGACCTTAATTGTCATGATTGCAAATGATTTAATTGTATTCGAGTATTTTTTTTTTCAAAATGCATTCGTCTTAGCAAAACGAGGAAGTAATGTTCACTTTTCTTAAATACCAATGTAAAGTCTTACGAATAGAACGCACTAAAGCAATGTATTATAATTTTTCCTTTAGTGCGAGACGCCTTTACTTGTCAAACTGTTATAACTTCACGAGTTGTTTCACTGCCACTGAAACATGTGTCGTTAAGATTCTTTGTAACTTGTTGCGCTGTATCTTTTTTGCGCAAACAAGTTACTTCAGGAGTCCGTTTTATGTTATGATCCTGATTTTCCATCAGATAAGTAAGTGTTTGTATTTTTCTTATAACTTTTAGTTAGTCTTATTCGATTTTAATATTGATAATATGGGTTGTTCAGTAAGTGTTAAATGAAATACTAGAGGGGTCCTACCTATTTGGAGTTGTGGAAAGGAGATGAAATGTTTAGTTTACCATGACCTTGACTATTAATTGTACTTATCAATCTAATTTTATCTCAATTAGCAAAGACTGTAAAATCACGAAAATTATGAATCAACTGCCCTTGTTGAAATATCATCCTAAGCAAACATCAATCCATCATGAACATTAAATTATACCAACACCAAATATAAGCCAAATCCAACGTACCTACTTCAGCACCGAGCACCGGTCACGAGTACATGCCCGGCATCTCCAATATTTCACTAGGATTACGATTCCCGACTTTACGATGTTTTGCCGCATCGCAACCGGCGCTATTACCACAAGAAATAAGAACGTAAGCAAGTCATATTTCATCTCGGCACACAACGTTGAAGCGCCTGCTATAAAGACCTTGGCATTATGCACGTCGTACAACATAACGATGTGTGCAGTGCGTGGTAGGCGCTGCCATCAGCACGCTGTTTGTATGGCGATGACGTCACAACTATGGCAAACACTTCAGGGTATGATGCTGAGAAACAGTCTTAGAGTATTATGAAAAATCTACCGTTGCACTAGTTTTGCATTTTCCTCTTTAACAACAAGTTCAAGCGTTTAGTTCACGATACTCTTTTTTAGTTTTTCGTTTCGGCCGTGAACTATTTGCTCATGCCATTCATGTTTAGTAAAAAATAGAGCAGTCAGAAAGTTGAAAGCGTGTCATTGCTTTTTTGGTATTAGGCTGGTATCCGGGAGCTATTTTCGTGTACCCGTCAATAGTTGACTGACTGCGCTGATGTATTACAAATACAAAGTTTGTATTAAATACAATGTACATTTTACTAACAATGTATATACGTGTGTATTATAATTTATAGTGCTTCGTTGCACGTATTACGATTTTCAAGTGTTCAGTATTCGCTAAGTACTGAAGCGATTACTGTATGACTTATGACAGACGGCGTACGTGTGTGATTTGGTTTGTACGCGGCGGTCGGCAACAAGCGGATTTGCGGGTTTTCGTGGCTCGTACGATCGTATCAACGTGCTCTCCGCTCATCAGAACGACTGCAATACAGTTAAGCCTTCCTGCATTTGACGTAATCCCATTGGAAGTCAGTGCCAGTCATTTTGCCAAAGCTCCTAATTTCATAAAGCTCATTTCGATCTCATTATAATTAAAAGATCCTCTATCAGACCTTCATCAAACAATTAACTGGCATTTCCTAATTATGAAAGCATTCGTTTTCATTTGGCTTAAGTTAGCGGAGAATCCTGATTGGACGAGGTCCACGAATTCATTTAGATGTGTTTAATTTAATACGTAGCGGCATTTAATTATTGTAACATGAAGTTAGACGGAAGTGCTCATTTGCGGTTTTATTCATTAGCGTCGGATGTTTAATAAATACACAGTTAATCAATTTATTTAGAGGTTTGGCTTGTTCTGTCATGTCATCATGTTGATGTTAAAATTTCGACTGACATGTACAAATAACTAATTTACTCCTATTGTTTATTCATCATTATTTTATGTAACATTTAAACATTAATATTTCTATAGTCACTGTTTTTTTCCCTTTAACATTGGCTCTCTCGAAACCTTATACGACTTGAGAATCGGAAAACAAAAAAAGAACGTAAGATTATTTCGAGCGTGAGTGATAGGCGTTAGCTACCAATTTCCGTAAGCCGGTAAACTTACTCAATCACCTTCAAACGTTGCAGCTGCCTAATGCCTAAATATATCGAACTCCTTTCCCTTTTCCAGTATAACTTAAAGCTTACGTTAAATGGACAAATACAAGTGTTAAGCCTGTTCTTTTGTTTCGAATAATCGAAATTATAGGAACAAGAGGGCAAGGATAAAATACAATAGCAACAATATACTAGATATAGGTAAAGTTAGCAAGATTTAGGGATAAAGCTTTGTTAATTTTCTTGAAATATTATTGTCCTCATATCTAACATCTAAGATCGGGTTAAAATATTGGTTTCAGTGTGTTGGCTGTAGTATGTTTATAAAGTATGAACAATAATCACAGTTGTTCATTCCACAAAGGATTTCTATCTAGGATCAAACACTATCCTAGCTGAAACTTGAAACCGAAGCAAACTTGTTTTGGATTGGAGAGTACGTTTTGGAAAGCAATACCAGTGAGGCTATTTGGTATGTTTCACCATTATATTCAAATCTCTATTCACTGGATATTTCTAGCGTCGAATTCGAATTGAAAGACGGCGCTCACCATATTGAGAACAATTCCGATTGAGTGCTACGGCAGACACAACTCGACTAGCTCGGAAATCGATCGACTCCAAAAATAAATAGGCGATATCGTTGCTTCAAAGTTTTTAAATAAAACAAAGGCTTAAGTGAACCGCAATTTGACGAAATTTAACCATTCATAAATTCTACAAAACGGTTTACTGAAGCTTTATTTTTGCTTTCGCCAGCAATATTAAATTACCTTGTAATCTGCGCAATTAAATTTATAAAACCTAAATTGTTTTGATGGAGTTACGAAGCATATTTGTTTGCAATACGTGTAATCTTGTACAGGAATCTTATTGTAATACATCTGTTTAAAACCGTCATGGCGCGCACAATGGCTTTAGAATTTCCAGGCAACGTTATCTCATCTCGCACCAGTGGCGTTGATATCCCTGCCCAGCGATGCTGGGTTGGATCGATTCCCATATAAAGATAAAGCAAAGCAATTAACGGCACCGTAATGATCACGAGCTTTTAAACCTTCCTTCGTTGAATGTTTTATTAGTCTAGTCGCAAACATAACTGCTTATCTGAGCTCCGCGATCGAAGGACCGGGATTATATTGGTCCTTTTGGCTTCTGATTGCGTTTTTGTTTGTTGCGCTGAGTTAGGTCAAGGGATGATTAAAGTTTTGATATTGCTTTAGATTCGTGATTTGTTATTAGTGTTTAAATGAGATTTATTGTTTCCGAATGCTAATAAAGCACTCAAATCGGAAGTGATTGTTATTTAAAATGTTTATCGAAACATAGAGTAGATACACGTATCCTATTATTTGAAAACTAGTGATTCCACATGCAAAGCCGCCTCTGCGCCGTACCTCACGACACGTAATCCTACATAAGTCGAAATCCGATTCTTTTGATACTTTATATGGCATCACCTTATCCGCCATATACGCAGTACGTAGCTTAGCAACCTTTTGTTTATTTTAATACACTTTCACGTTTACCTCTACTATCTATTACTTGCAATTAACTGGTGTCTAGTTGTTTTGGAAGTGACAATTTAAGGTTTGCGACAATATCCTTCGGTATATCGATAACTATCTACGTATATCAATATGTTTTTTTTCACGTTAAACATTATCACAGTGGCAGAAATAAATCAAAACTCAAAATTTCTATAAGTTTGTTATAATATTATGATGCTCGTATAGAGGTGGTGATTGCGCATTGCGGCGGGGTGCGAGCGAGGGCGGCGGGGCGGGCCCGCGACATGTGGAGCGCGCGCGCAGCCCGCCCCGGCCGCCATGCAGCGCCTGCGCACCACCTTCAAAAGATCACGAACGCCCACGCCCGCAGACATGAAGACGCAGAGTAGCCTCGAGGTGCCCAAGCAGGTATGCTGTACCTTCAAATATATTAATAAGTTATTGATGTAGAAAACTAAGTGCTGGTCGTCCCCTCTTATATTATATTCATTGCATTTGCGGAAGAGAGGAACCGATTTTCACTCCAAAGTGTGTTCTTATACTTCCACAACTAATACAATGTTTATTTAAGATGGAGTGACAAGCCACCTAATTATATGATTATGTCGCTGTTTAATACTTCTGTGGCCATCATTTGTCAAGATGTTAATAAAAACACTGTAACTAAAAAAAATTTTGAAGTTAGTTGTCGCGCTATAAACTTTTTATGTACTCAAAGCTAGAATTAAAACTTTGTATGCGTATTACGTGATTTCTAATATATAACCGTTTCAGGTCCGGTCGGCGTCTTTCGATGAGATCCAGCTAGAGGCCGTGCGCAGCTCAGGTGCTAGTGTACTACTATCCGTACCGCAGCCCGGAGCGCGCAGCCGGTCCTTCGACTCGGCCGGATCTGACGACTCCGGCACCTATCTTGAGGTAAACCACCAAAACATTATAATTCTTATTTTCAACGCCACAAAATACACATTTCAAACTAACAAAAAATACTCATAAAACATCCAATTTGGTCCTTTGCTTCGGAAAGGACCACGGAATAAGTCTAAGATTAGGTTTGCGTCGTTCGCTAAACAAGACTGAAAATACTTTAATGACTACTTAACTTACATCAAGCAATCTTTTGAGTAAATGGGTATAAACAAGATCCTTTAACATTGTCAGCGGCAAAGGCTAGGTCCTAACTTTGTTTACTGTGCGTTTTCTTGCTACTTTATCTGCCGCAGTTTGTTCAACAGAAGTTACAGCACGGAGTTAAAGGACTTTGTTATGTTTAAATAGGTTTCACAAATAACAACTTTATTTAGCCGTGTACGGGTCCCTGTTTATAGTTGCTTCCCCAGTATTTTAAAAATCCGTTTACCTTTTCATGTTTGGTTTATTTTAACTGTGGCGTTTTCCATCACCACACACACGATTAAATATACATATTTTTAACTGCAACGATTAGTGTTCTTTGGTGTAGTATTGACAGAGCTTACAAATAGTCTTGTTAACAAACATTATGACTTTGTTGAATGATTGTGTAAAACATTAATCATAGATACATTACGCAGAGACATTACATTGAGTTGTATACATTACCGACAAATACGACAGTTTACAAAGCCATTAGTTACATAAATAATGTGAAATTTTAAAAACCCTTTTAAGAACAAACATATTTCATATTGAACGTATTCTTTATTGCTAAAGTGGTTTTTGTTTTCGGTAGGTACCTCGATTATGGTCTCGAAGGCGATCTGGGAAAGGAACTCCGCCACCATGCGTGCACTGTCGCCACATGGAGACGTGGCTGGCGCGGCGCAGCGAGGAGCGCGTCACTCCCGAGCGCGCCATCGCGTCCTCCTCCGCAGAGGACGACGACGAAGAGGACGAGAGCGAATTAGACATCCCGCAGGTGCTGTTGGCCCCGCCCCCTCCGCCACGAACATTCTTACCACCACCGGTGCATTCCCCGCCGCCGACCCCGGGAGCACCATCCTTCGAACTACAACCGCCTGTAGATGAACCTCCCATACTTCCTCAAAGACGCCGTTCCATCTCAAGACAAGAAGCCTTCTTTGTGGAACCCACGGGAAGTTCACTCGAGAACGTTCGAGCGTCGGAAGAGGAAGCGGCGATAGCTGCGAAAGACTCCCTCGTCCATGACATATACTTGGCCGTACCTGAACTAAAACGTGATCGCGCTGCGTCTGTGGATTCGAGTTTCTCTAAAGTATCTGGTGGTAGAGCCGAAGAATTAAACGGCACCGGGAACTCTCTTACTGTTCCTGGATCAGGACTCAGATCGAGATCAGTGGATATAGTGTTACCAACAGCAGAGCAATCAAGATATAAAGCTTTAGCGCTAACATCTGTGCAAGTTACGACGTCTTCAAATCAGCAGAAGCAGGAAGAATCAGTGCCTCAATCAGTCCCGTCTGCAGAATCAAGGTTAGTTAAGATTTTATGAAATGTATTAAAAACTTTATATTTTGATTTTTCTTTTATTTTTATTTCTTTGATAAAAGTTAAACACGTAAATACGTCATATTATGGTTGTGCAGTCATAAAAATATTTGTCTGACCTAATATATTTTGATCAGCATAAAAGTTCCGATAACAATAATGTTTTTATCGGTTTCACGCGCAAGGAACTTAATTAGGCTACAAATTGTTATACTTTATCTCGTAAAAGAGATGTGAAAAGGGTATTGATTAACGCTAGGTTCGAGTATACGCGCACTTTACCGCCGATTTATTGCTTCCTTTACTACAGGATGAAGTTTTCCAGCTGCTTGATTAAGCGCGGTTTTGATTGATTCATTTTGAAGAAATGAACGCTAACACGGAAAATAAATACGGGAAGTATTGGAAATGATAATTATGTTATTATACTTATGTTATGATAAAACACGCCCATCTCGCGAATTTATCCAACCACAAAAATGTCTGAAAACATATTCATAACAAAATCGAAGAAGAGATATCACACAAACAAATCTATCGATAATCTCGGGAACGGCCCGAGCCCCATTTTAATAAAAAGAATAAATAAACATTCTTTTAGTCAGGCGCATTCGGCCGCTCGTTGTACAGATAATCTGGCGGGCGATTTTGTTTATCTGCCGACAAATTGATTATATACGATCCACTGAACCGCTAACTCTAATAAGTTATTTGGGATACTGTTTATAAGTATATCGATACATTTATTCCTGAAGCTCACTTTCTATTTTTATAGTAATCAAAGTAAAACGTTATGTGAGATATGATCCGCCATTGTTATGGTTGTAATATTTGGATAGGCACCCACTCCGATATTACATTTTGGGGTCGAAAAATGTTTCTGCATAAAGTTTGATCCTGACTTATTCCCGTCCATGATATTGTATAAATCAAGTTTTTGAAGTAACCTCTGATACATTGTATGTAAAGAGACGAGAGGTAAAGGTTGTGGGTACGAGTTCGCCACAACCTCGGCGATATTGAAGCCCAAAGGTATTTCCCTTCTTATTGATACCAGTAATTAAAACATGATCAAATTTCGCCCTCTCCTGTCTTTTAATTTAAGGTTTCCTTTACAATTTTGATAACTAGCTTTTGATGAATATTTTATTACACATTGCTGACAAAGTACTGCTATTAAGTAGGTGGATTTTTATGGATTTTAAGGCTCTTTTTTCTGTGGTTTTGTGAATTTCTCTTCCAACTGTACAACAACTAGTCTTTTGTGAAATAGGACATTTTACCTCGTCGGAGTCGACACGTCTAACAAACACGTGTACGTTGAATTCGTCGAAATCAAAATGCGGTGGGGGAAATAAACAAGAGAGGTAGACCAACAATACTTCAGTTGGATGCAAATACCGGATATTGTTACCGAGGATCTGTGCAAGCTGTAGAATAGGTACTGTTTGGTGAAGTAACCAAGACGTGCCTTTTAAAAGTTATGCAGAAATCATGAAAGAATTCGCTTTACATTATGATGATGGATATAAGATAATCTCAGTCTAAACAGTAAACAATCAAATGATAAATATTAGGTTTAGATAAGACATCCTAATTTCGTTGTTTTCTATCTCTGCTTGTAAGATCAGTATTTTGTGATTAATAAGATTTTCTTCTGCGAGGTTTTTGTTATCTAACTTGCAAAGTTATATCTTCTTAAGCGTACTTTTGATAAGACCTAATTAAAAGTCTCCAACCGAGTTTAAACAAGGAATTAATTTAAGAATAATAATGTGCCTCATTCTGTAATTAATGCGGGTACGGGCACAGACAATAAGTACTAAAGGAAGTTACGGTTAGAACATTTACATCATTTCTTATCATTTCATTTTGAATGCAGAATTATTTTTGGTCATTTAATTAAAAGAAGTACTGCATATCTTTTCAAAAATAAACCGTACATGGCCCAAGTTATAAAACCTATAGTAAAATTTAAAATGCAGCGAAAACAGTTGTTTTTTAGATTGATTAGACCATCATATTTTAAATATCGAATATCAAAATAATAATAAAAAATGCGGACAACATCACATACATTGTTCTGAACCCAAAGTAAGTTGCCAAAGCACTTGTGTTATGGAATTCAGATACAACGAAGTTACCAAAAACACCCAGACCCGAGACAATGTTAAAATGTGATTTTTTACATTGACCCGACCGGGGATCGAACCTGGGACCTCAGAGTTAGCGACACCTTGAAACCGGTATGTACGCCACTCGACCACGGAGGTCGTCGAAAATCTTTATTCAATCGACGTGTTCATATTTAGAACGGATAAAAATGGCGTCTCGCAATAAAAAACGTATTTCAATAATACTGTCCGGTTAATTTTAGATACAGATACACATAAATCGAGATATAAATAAACAAATCTATAAAGCTATTATTATTTAGTACTTTAGCAAATTCATTTGTTTGACTGTCAGATTTGATGTAGCGTGAAATCAGTTCGATTAATTATTTATCGATTCGAAATCGAGAATAACAATCGAGTGATCACTATAGAATATTCTGTGCGATTAAGTTCACACCCTTGCCCAAATAGTTCATGACATTCCACAAATTCAATGGTTCAATAATATTCGGGAGTAAACCTCAACTTATGATTATTGTATGCACCGCGCATACCGATTCCGCCACGAGAGGGAGCATTGCGTTAATAATATATCTTCGTATATTCATGAATATTGTAAACCTTTATGAAGTATCAATATGATAATGTTTGGGATGAATACAAAAATAAGCGAAGTTTTTCTTTGTAGTTCCTTCTTTTTTGTGTCTTTTACTGTAATTTCGTTTGGTTTGCTCATAGGACTTGAGAGAGAGGTTAAGATACCATCTCTATCAAGCTTGGTATAATTAAGAACGTATTCTTAAATTACTTCTTTCGCTCAAGAATAAGATGGTTAACACAAAAATTGCTCAATTACTTTACCTTGTAAAGGTGGTAGCTTTACCAAGAGCTTAATAAAGGGAGCCCACTGTTTCACGTTTAAATTTTGGGTCACGAGTAAACATGTCTTCTTTGCATATGAGATTATATTTCCATATTAAATCTCATTACGTTATTCATATACATTTTCAGTTTTGGGGACAAACACCGGGACGCGATTGTAACGTGTACTTTAAAATTAATTCGAGAGTCTACCTATGATAATATTTGCATGGTATTACTTTGTTTTACCTTTTTTAAAAAGGTGGATGAGATTGACACAGACGATTTCAGGTTTTTTTTAATATAATGTACATGGATGATCCATGTACATTATATCACTGCAATATTTGAAGTCTTCTTGTTAGGATGTCTGTACAAAATTTCACTTTACAGTAGAACGCTTTCTTAAAGTTCTCCAGAGCTCAGAGTCTTTAGTTTGTTTGTGAATCTGGCTTCGTACCTGACATATCTGACATTATCATCACTTTCCTTCACCGGGAAAGCCTTCCGCTATTTGTATAATACGACGCCCGAGATGAGGTAATAGTACAAATAACGGTACAATACCACACTAATTATTACATATAGCGAAGTATATAAATCCTCTGACGTCTCGAATCAAGGAAATGTTTGTACTCAGAGTATGAGTCGTGCACCACAATACTAATTTGCCGAACCAAAATCAAATATATAAGCATTTACTCGACAATACTAATCATAGGTATATTAGCCGTAAATATGTACATAGATCTCTCTTATACCGCAATAAGGGACGATATTAGCTAGTATTTACATAAACTCTACGCAGAAGCGGATTCGTAACCGCCGTTGCCATGGCAACCGACTTCCAGAGACTAGCTAATAATTAAGCACTCATCTTCTGTCAATTAAGTATTCTATGCTTTGCATTACGTATAACGATTAAACATAAATGTTCGGTGAGTTTCTGTTGTGAAATCTATCTTGATGTTGTTTTTATTGTTATATATGTTGTTTTATTTGTTCGTGGCTAACAGGTATGGATTCAGCTTAACCTATATTATATCAGCGAACTGTCACACTGCGGTGAGGAAACACTGACGTGTTTGGAAGTTTGGAAGTAAAATATTGTTTGACTATCCAGGAGCCCTTTTCACCATTTTGCTCATATTTTATTACAATATTACTTTATACGAGTTTGATGAAATAAGTCGTGGTTATAAGATTTTGTTTTTGAAAGACATAACATGTAAATGTTATCTTATTAATGTAAAACGTTTAAATGATCCTCAAGCAAACTGTCTCAATATTAATTAATATTAACGTCCGCTCAATGTCGTAATTATAAGACTCTTAAACAAATAAGTAAACGCTTAAAAGGTATGTTAATTTGTTTGAATAATTAGAATTTAATGAAGTTTTATTTTTGGGCTCTTCGTTTAGTAGAACCGAGACAAGTTGTATTATTTATAGCTTTTTAAGAAATCTTCAATTTAAAAAACGAAAGATATGTTTAACGTTTTGCATTTGTGTGACATAAAGTTTTTTAACGATGATCGTTTCATTGAGTTTTAAAGATGGTTGCTAAGTTAAAAAGTAGAAAAAAATGTTCACTGTACAACGAGTATAAAGGGTTTTGTTTTGGACTTGAGGTAGTGTAATATCTGAAAGTTTTCTGATTTCGACATTATTTCGCCATTTTCTAAACTTGTGACCAAGTTTTGTAATGATAATATAATATAATAATAATAATATATCCTGGGACAACTCACACACGGTTATCTGATCCCAAGCTAAGCAGAGCTTGTGATATGGTAACCAGACAACTGATAAACTTACTTATATATTTCTAAATACATACATATTATAGATAAATTACACCCAGACACCAGAAGAAATGATCATGCTCATCACACAACGTTTGTCCTGGGCGGGAATCGAACCCTCGACCTCTGGTACAGCAGTCAGGGTCACTAACCACTAGACCAGCAGGCCCGTCATAATATTGCAGTCACGTCCGATTTTTTTTGTCAAGTCTGTCTCTTTAGTGCATTAAAATCTTAATTTTAAATTATTTCAATTAAAAAACACTAATATTTCTAATATAGAATTATGTCCGGCCTCACGCAATTGTATCATGTATTTGGTATAAACTAAAGTTCCATGAGTCTAATTTTCAACAGAATGAATGAATTAAAATTAGACTAGTTTTCACATAGCACTAGCTTTGTTTACAATACATAGCAAATAACAGAGAGCTACTCGAATGTCTAAATGATCCACATCGAATCAGATTGATCAGTTGATTCCGTCGTACAGGTTCAATAGCTTTGCTCTACAATGCTGTGGGGAATCGACACGAAGCCACCATAAACAGGATGTTTCAGTGAACAGACATTATGAAACTGTTGTGTGATCTCAAATATTACACAATCACGTTTATGGCAGGTCGGCTACGAAAGTTTATGAATACAATCAAATGATGAAGTAGTTGTCGCGCTTAAGCAATAATAATGATATGGTAATAATTGTTACATCCATAAAGGTAACTTGTAGTTAAAATTTTGGTTTAGGTATTCAAATTTTGCACAATTTATTTTGCGGACTATACCTTGAGTAAAATATACAAATTCACAAAACACAATGTTTACGCCGCTAACATGATTTTGGTAAACGAGCCACGTCATACTGCGCCAACAATAAAAAAACGACAATTTCATAAACGTCATTAAAATTATAAAGTCAAATGGATAAATGTGAAATCAAATTACGTTTCATTCTTTTGTGCTTCGCTGAATCGCAAGCAGTTTTCCCGTATTTATTTTAAACTCGGATCTGAATATAAAGGTTCCATGAAAGGAGTTTTACGTCATGGTTGTTTCGCCGGCGGCTATGCCACACTGCTCCCCTTTTTTCGTTAATGGAAAAATAGCCGTTAAAATTGTGATACTTTAAAAGGTAGATGTCGGTCGTCGAAGTTACCGTTATGTTTATTTTACGCTGCCATATTTCGTGTTGAGTGTACTCTCAACATAATTTTATTATATTTTCATGTAGCTGCTTGTATTACCGAATACAGGATAAAAAAGGCAAGGGGTTGAAGGCATGGATGGTTGTTTGTTACTCAATAACATACTGAACAGATTTCAATGAAATATAGTTTACATACTCCGTCTCATTCACGTAGAATATCAATGAAGCTTACTTTGTGTTACTATAAAATCTCGAGAGCGGATATTACGCGGGGTGCTGCTAGTATGTTATGAACACAAGCTTAAAAATATCGACTCACGCAATCATTCCGTATTTCTTCTTTTTAAAGGCAAATACACCAGAAAAGCAAAAAAAAACCTCATTAAGCAGAGCCGAGGGCTCTCAGGTTTTTACAAATGTGGATTTCACTGAAATATCAAAGAGTCTTTGACAAGTATTTTATGAGTGTGGAGTTTACATATGTATGCGTATAATTTACGTGTCACATATCTTTGGAAGATATTGTTGGTCCTCTTACTTATAATTTGCATGTCCCAATTAGAGCTTTACATACTCCTGAAGTAATTCCTTCGTTATGAATAGTACCGGTATATTAATCGAATTTGAATGGACTTGTTATCTATATAAAAACCCTGTAATTAGGACTCTTTGGGTGCGTAATTGAAAGCCTACAATGATCGATTAATAAATATGGACTTTTCTTGACCAGTATAAGGTACTTTATAGATTAACAAATATTTTTCTTAACAATTATTTGACGCACATCCGGCGAATGTGTTTTGTTTTCAAGTTCTGAAAAAACAGCTGATACGACCAACTAAGCTGCTAACATAAACAAATAAAATAAAAAGAGAATAATGCCTTTTTGCTGAACAGTAGGGAATTGAAAGTGTGCCAAAGTGTCCATTATACATAGTTGTCGAAATTGTCACACAACGCTTCATCCCTGTTTACCCCTTTGAGGGTTGTTACCTTAATGATATTCATACATCTAACTTCATAAGGTCTTTATTCAGTACCTGAGTTAGTGAGCGCGCAGATCAATCTAAGTTTGAGCTCTTGTGCGGTTAATTATTTAAATTGTTGTTCCCGATATAGCGTGGTAATTATAAAGCGAATTGGTTAGAATAATGACACTGGAAAAGCTGTTGTTGAAGCATATATTTAGATACTTGTGACGTAAGAAGGCTAATGGTGAAGAAGCCTTTAATTACTTAATAATACCTCAATGACGAACCGAAATTTCAGAACAGTTCAGACAATGTCTTTAAGAAAAAACCCATCATTCATAGGGCTACAAAAAATAAAAGGTAACGTTACTTAACTATACTCGCAAATACAGAATTCTCTTTGAAAGCCACCGTTACAAATTCAGGAGCTGAATTAGGTGTTTGAAATATTAATAAAATACCCGAAAACCGGTTAGAAAATATTTTTGTTTTGTATAAAGAGAATGCTAATGAAAGAGCAATGGTGATCAATAATTCAGCGGCCACTGGCGGCAGTTGATTACCGGTTCCCGGTTTCACTCCCGGCGGGGCCCACCGGCTAATACTATTAACTCGGAAAATCAACGCAAACCTCTATTCAATATTAATTTACAAAAATAGGGAATTAAAATTATATTCCACCTCCTTTCTTTCACGTCATAGCCATTTTATATTTTAAAACAATTTTATAACAAAGTCTTCCATTATATCATCCGCATTTTCTACTTTTTACATGTTATATGCCAGTGTTTTTGTTGTGTTTCTGTTTTCTGAGTTATTGTGTGGTAAAACAACAGCGGAAGTTAGCCGTTACCGCTGCGAGTGAGGTATTGCATATTGCAGAGAAAAGCACCGAGTAATAGCAATGCGAGCTTTCAAGAATAATTTATTATTTCATATCGTGTTGAAAATTAAATTTAGAAGGAATTTATACAGAAATTCCTACTGCTATTGCTGTTATTTTAATTAAATGGGAAACTGACACGTTAGTCTAGTCGTGGCTTGTTCGATACCCAAGGATTATAGCGGAATCATATTACTAAGATACATATAGATACTAAAACAAAGATGACTTTCACGAGTCTTTAAAACTAAGACATACCTACTTACCCAAAACTTGCTTAATTTTAGAATAAGTTGTTGTATTTTTATATTTTTGGCCATTCACATTATCTACGTACGAATGTAAGTGGTATCAGTAACTAACATGTCTTTATCCTTAACCATATTAATGAACCAGATCTCTTCTACATCAACCCAATTTAACAGACACCAGGATGTAAGGATTTCATGCGTTAAATGTCTTTAAATATTTGCATGCGTTAATTACCGTGTAATTAAAACAGAGATTTGAGAGCGTCTCAATCAAATTCATTTACATTGTTAAAGATATAACTTATGTGACAGTAATGTTTGATATGTATGGAAATGCGGGACTCATCCACATTTCGTACTTTACGAGGTAGCAAATATTTGGAAATGGGATAATTATCGCTATGTTGGTAATAAATATTTAGGAGGTAATTAAGATTTATTTGAGATTGTAAAGCAAATAATGTTCTGTGGTGTTTGTGTGTGTGTATCAGTAGTGTTCTATTTTGTATTAGGTAATATCTTAATATGTGCGAGTTGATATTATTGATCATCCATCCGTTGATATTATTGGCCATCAGAACATCACCGAGTTATTTATTTATTTATTGTTCTTACAATATAACAACATGCTCTATGAAAGTCCATTATAAATTACTTAATAACATGTTAACATCAAAGTTATCAATATAAATATACAACGTAGGTTTTACTTATTATTTTTACAATGAGAATACTACGAGCAATATTTAATAAAATATCCCTTTAAAAGTATCATCAATATAGTAAACTTTAAATTACATATATACGAGCACTATCCCTAATATTTTGGCCACCTACTCAATTGCACATATTACACGAACTAAATCTGTTACACGCGCTACTGGTCGCTTTTTGTTATTATTGCACATTCATGGATTTTTCCTATAAAGCTTTAATCTAAGTGCTTTTAATTTATATTAATAAAATTTCTAAATATAAATGTTATGGAATAATTCTAGACTTTTGTTTGGTAATATATTTGTCAATTTTCAAAATGGAATCCGAAAAGAACTTTAATTATTAGCACAATAAAAAAATCATTTTGAAATATTTTTCAAACGTGAATAAAAGTTTTGTGTCCAAATACTTATAGGAGAAAATTTGATTTAGAAAAAAAATAAACTAACACGCGAACTTTTTTACTTAAAAAGCATAGTTGCCAGAATTGGCACTATCAACAACATAACCTAAACAAATAAAAAAAACTCGTGAATCATAATCATAATGAATATTGATAAAGGCCTCTTCAGATGTTTGACGTTCGTCACGAACCTACGTCACGTAAACGTGACAAATAAAACGCATGAAACCCGACGTTAATAAATTATGCGACTTTTGTACGCACTTGTATCGATTGTTTATCTTTATTTAGATATATAATAATTCTGTACGTGTGTGTGTCACTCGAATCCTTCTAAACGGCTGGACCGGTTTAGATGATTTTGCTTGTATGCGTTTGGGTGGCGTCCTAGATGAAAATCATCCCAGTGAAAGAAGTTTACCGCCTTAGTATGTATATTTATGTATATATTTATATATGCGTAAGTTGTATACTGTTATCATGTAAAACTGACTTTAAAACTGATTCCCTTTTGATAATCAGTTGCTACTCGAAGACGTCAAAGAGAGGGGTTTGTTCTGTGTATTCAATTCGTTTAATTCTCAATTGTTGTTTTAGGTCCAATTTATACTTCAGCGCAGTCAAATTACGTTAAAGCGTCAATGAAGAGCTAAAATAACAAATTCGGTCTCCAATTGTATTTTTGTTTAACTCTGAATGCAAAAACAACTTCGAATAAGAAAGGGACGCATATATTTAATAAATGAGTTATATACGTCTTAATGAATTGACGAAAAATGTTATTTACTTATAGATGAAAATAATACATTGTTTGCTGCCCATTAAATCAGCTTGACACGTATTTTCGGAAATTGTTTCCACACGGCTTTCATTAAGCATTCTTTAAAAGCATTAAATATGAAACTCAATTAGTTGATGGAAAACATTGATTTAAGTTTACTGGTGAACTTTTATATACTTTTTAAGTGCAATCATATGATGTAATGCATCTTGTTTTTTGATTAAGCATTTATACTCTATACTAATATATAAAGCTGAAGAGTTTGTTTGTTTGAACGCGCTAATTTCAGAAAATACTGGTCCATATTGAAAAATTATTGTTGTGTTGAATATACCATTCATCGAGGAAGGTTTTAGGCTATAAACCATCACGCTGCGACTAATAGGAGCGAAGATACAATGGAAAATGTGAAAAAAACACTGCAGGTATAAATCATAACTTATATCTCTTATACACGGGGACGAAGTCGCGGGCAACAGCTAGTATTGTTATAAATCCTAATTATTTACTTCATAACTCTTTACTCATGCTTTTTTATCGGGACCACCCGTCAGGTTTGTTTGGTGTGATCGCAAGTCGCCTTGTTACTTAATAATTAAATAAAAGTTATGAAACCGTTTCACGATACTTTTTCATTATTTAATATATCCTAGGAAATGGTGGAAAATTAATATTTTTTATTTTGTTATCAACGATTAGTTAAGGCTTCCTTGCTCATGAAAACTAAATATAAACATATGTAGTTATATACTGTATGTATTATGTTTATGGTTATTTAGGTTGTGTTTAAACCAGTTGAGTTAAGAATAATTTATTTTCTTATCACAGTAGAATTAATTTTATTTAATAACAGCCAGACACGAAACCTTGATTTACAACAAGAGCTTAAATTCTTGCACGAAATTAGGTCTTAGTTTTGCTCAACTGAATATTTTCAGTGAAGAATTTCCGGAACTCCAGAGTGCCTTTTAAGGCAAGACGGAATAAACAAAAGCCTATTGTTATTATAGTTCTGAAGGTAAAATAAAATGCTAAGGTACTCTCCACTAATTTATTACGAAGTGCTTAAATACCAGATTTTATTAATGCTTATATATTTGTGCAAAGGTACTTATGGATACCTATTTGATATTCGCGTTAATTTAAAAGTTTTTTAAACATTGCGATAGTGTTATTGCGGCAAGTATTATTGCGGTAAACTTATCATTGTATAACTTTTTTTTAATCCTTAGTATACAAATACTTAGACTAAAAAAAAGCTGCACTTTCTTAACAAATTTAAAATTTAATTCTTTTATTTACTAAAACTGTCACTTGCACAAAAAAATAGTATTTTGTCAGAATTTATAAGGCAAATTTCTTGAGGCTCCAGTTACGGCGATATTAATTAAAACTTTACTGTTGCTGTTTACAGTAAGACGCCGGACAGCATCTCTGGTTAAATTTATAGCACTCATAAATTAGGTACCTCGTGTGAAACGTGGCATGCTCGCAAGACGCAAACATTCGCCGGATCTTACTTGCCAGTCTATTGTATACAGCCATCGTATAGAAAATTGAAAACAATTTTAGTCCCATTTTTATAAATAGATCGTGTTTTATTTTTATTTGTCGAGGCGGTTACTAAGAGGATAATGTAATCCCGAATGGGGTACATCTACTTTGGTACGAAGATTTTTGCAAACGAACTTTGACACAATTATTTTTGTAAAACATCATTTGCACACTTTTGTTAGCTTGTGTTATTCGTGTTTTATTAAGAACGTAACGTAAACAAAAGTTATTGTGATTTTATATATCTAATGTTATTTTTTTAAAACAGACTTATAAATAGAAGTTTTTAGTATTCAGCGTAAACTAAACAAAAAACATTCATTGTCATTCTAGAAAATTTTAATACCGCGGCAAGTGTAAGTAAAATGTTCAGTAACGCTGTAAATAAGGCTTAGAATATGTAATTATTATCGACTATTTACACGAGGCAAGGTCACAGCGATGTATCATTTTAAGGGAGTATTTAATTTACGTAAACCGTACGTTGAAGTACTTTAACAATACTGAGAAAGGTTTATAAAATGTTTCATTACACATCGGCATGATCAACTGAAGTCATTCCTGTTTTATTTAAAGCAATTTTTCGCGAGATTTTCCCCTTTGAAATATCATGTCTAATTTTCCCCTTATGTCTAGAAGTCCATATTATTATTAAAACAAAAATAACCCTTAAACCTTATCATAAGATACAAATTACGTTAGGAAAGCCGTTGATACTAGATTTTATAACTGAGTGATAAATTACGATCATTCCTTTAATTCCTGTAGTCGTTAACTCGGGTTGTGTATTTCTCAATGCCGATTCCTCTCCTTTCGATGAATGCTTTTTAATAGCAAATGATAAAAAGCTTTATGTCCTTTGAGGCAATAGATTTCTACAGTAGGTTGTCTTCTATAAAGACTTAATTGAAGACGATGTTACATGAAGGAGGGTAAGTCGGATTGATAACATTATATTTCCTACAAGCTATTGCCTGCGACTTCGTCCGCGCGGTTATAAACATGAAAATGACTTTCACGTAAATTAGATCATGGGACACAATTACTGCTACTATTTATCACACCATGATGGTATATAGCCCAATAAATTTTGAAATCGGAACAGTAGTTCCTGAGATTAACGCTTCCAAACTGATATACTTACTCTTGAGATTAATAATATTAGTATACGTTTAGTAAAGATAACGTTTCGTATAAGGCCACACTGAATACTTAAGCTGTTCACCTGTAAAACAACTTAGCAAGGTACTTAGTAGGTGACTGTAGGTTTATTAATGGATTATAATGCACTACCTATAAATTAAACTGAAATAGGTGTATAATGGCAGTACATTTATATATTTATATACGTCCAAAGCATACAATGTCTAAAGAATAAATAATCATATGATTGTATTGATTGTGATCCCGACGACCTAAATCTTGACGTAGTTTCTACACAATTCGAACACAAATACAATCTTGTTTGCTCTTTATTTATAAAGCTTATTTATTTAACGTGTAACTATGTTGGAGTTACATGTAGTACAATGAGTTGGACGTTGACGCGATGACGTCACGCGAGCACGTGGAACCAATATACACAACACTTTATTTTGTACGTACTTAGTTGAGGAGACGGCGCGGATATTTTTACTTGTATTTATAGTTAGTTTTACGATTATTAGCTTAAACATTTTGCTAGATGCAACATGCGAGCTTTACTTTGCAAGATCCTATTAGAAAAGTTTCAGATGGATATTTATTACCTTAACCGTGTGAGCTTTTAAGCTTTATCGGTTTCAATATAGATCGTAACTTAATGATTTAATCGCAGCGTTGGAGCTAGAATAATAGCGTATTAAAATTATATTGGTTTCCCTAGCTGCACTGAACACGAGTTGGGACATCAGGTTCAATGTCAAAATACCGTTTATTCTTCCGTGTTGATATTGCGAAGACTTTTATTGTGGCTGCTCAAAATAGCCGTGTGTCCCGAAGTGGTCAGTCACGCGCATATTTGCGCTCTATATATAGCTCTATCAGTTGGCAAATGTCCTGGCTATCCCCGCGGCCGGCGCCTGCGCACTCCATGCGAAATGTCGCGTGCGCCCGCGCCGCCCGACGGCTGCCCCGTTATTTATTTTTACCCACGGACATAGATTGACGCGTAAATCTAACTGTCATTGATCTGATACTAAATCTGTTAACATAAGCATTCATACATCTGCATAAGTGATATATTATAATAAATATTCAGATCGTTTCTTACGTAGCATTTACGTCATCGCTGCGTCAGTTCGCTTTTCATATAGGGGAGTAGACAGGCGTATGCAATCAGATGGCTTGGCCTCAAGTGGCACTCAGCTTGCTAACCTCATTACGACTGACAAAGGCTTTAGTGTGGCCAAAGTCACAACTTCGCCAAAACTGCAGCATCAACTTTACATGACATTACAATAGCGAATGTTATTTAAATTAGTTCCATTCGTTCTGTGTTTTGTTGAGGAGGTTTATGAACCTACGCGTTTAATGGTTGGCTTTGTAAACGCGTTTGTATTTAAATAGTTGACCTACTTTATGTAAATTTACTATCGTTTTTCTGATAGTAATCTTTACTGTTATTCAATTTTAACATAAAATCACAAAAAATAACTGCTGTAATATCAAAGCGACTATAAATTCTTGTATCACAAGTTTATCTCGACTTGGAACCCGCAATTAGAAGATTCAGTAACATTATTGCCCAAAGCGGTCTCTAACATAATGTAATAAAATAAAATAACTCCAAGTACAGGAGTGCTATTACGTGTTAATGGCGGTCCATCCTATCACGAAAACGACTCTTAAGAAATGGGCTAATAGCTAGTGCAGGAATGTGGTTAGTTTAACGTGGTATTGTTCGGTTTGTCGGAGTCTCTCATTAACCTGCCGCGACCGCCCACCGCCCCATTTAATATTCTCTACAAATTCCTGCGACTCCATCCCTTTACTAAAGCAATTTACATTTTAAAGGCTGTTGATATTCTTTTTACTGTTCATCTGGTGTTTGCCTCGGTATTTCGTTCCGCATAAAAATGCCACAAACAGTAGACTGCAGTTTTAAGTGCTTGCTTTATAATAATAAAACATTAACGTTTAAATTACATTTTCATCATAAAACTGCAAATTGCCGTATTGTTAAGTCATTTTATTACGTAAAAAGCCTTTGTAAGAACGATATTAAGAATGCGACTTCATGCGACACGTTCATACGAAGTGGCGAGAAAATGGTTTAATTAAAGTTCAGTTATGTTTCGTAATCTTCCTAATGTTTTTAATTGGTTAGTATACGGTGAGGACTTTGTGCAATAATAAGGTTTTAGAAGCACCTGACGGTGATAAATACTTGCAATATAGTATTATGGAACTTATAGACTAGTTCGGAAAATTTAATGAAAATTGTTTTTCATTAACCATCAGTTAGTCAAATACTACTTCATTATCGTCATTAAATCAATATTAAACTAGAAAGAGATTTTGTAGTCACTTCGCCCGTCATTAAACATGAAATACCTACATTAAATATTAAAGATTTAATATCAATGGGTATTTATGGGAAGGTGGGGTAAGACGGGGTAGCGAGGTAAGATGGGGACCCTCCAAAAATATATAATACAGTATTAATTGAAAAGTTATTTTGACGCCATCTAGTCGTATTTATCAGTACTTGTTAGAGTCGCAAAAAGTTTGTTCGAAGGAGCGCACGATTCTTCATGGTAAGTACATTTTTAAAATTTGAAGTGGTTTTATCTAATTATTGAAGCATATAAAGTGCATGACTGTTATAATGTATGATAAACATAATGTGTGACATATTTTTTTGTTAATTTGTATTTATTTTACTATTGTAAACTCATTAATTCATGCCGGTTTCTTTTGATTTATAACCTCTAAAAATTCAATACAACTTTTAAGTCCAGTTTGGGAAAGATGGGACACTTATGTGGGGCAAGACGGGGTAGGTACCCGATCTTATCCGCTGAGTTGTTATTCAGTTTGTATTGAGATTGCATTCAACATTAACTATTTTTTTATAGTACAGTTCCAAAAACAGTAATGTTGTCATTTCCTGATGCTTAAATGGCTACACCGCCGTAAATCATTTAGCAAACTCTCCACCTCCACCAACTGCTTCAACCTCATGTCTCAAGCAGGCAACAGTAAATGATTATATAGATAATGATGCATTCCATCTGGTTAGCCCGAAAAAGTTAATGCCTTATTCGCGATTCGCCGAAAAAAGACCAAGACAAGTTCGAAGAAGGGGAAAAGCAGCTATTATTACTGCTTTTCTATATAAAAAAGAATGAGAGGAAAACTAAAATAGGTAGAAACTAAAACCACATGTAACAAACAAAAAGTAAATGACAAAAATAACAATAAAGAGAACTTGAAAAACCGAAAAAGCGAAAAGGCACAGAAGAAGAAGATACAGAATGTCTATACTGTCGCGGCTTGTATTCCGATTATCATACTTGTATCACTTATCGTACTTGAGGCAAGTGAGCGCATTGTGTCTGTGCAGGAGTGGAAGACAGCGATGACGAAGCTGAACATATCTGCCCGGTTTGTGAAGATGACGGCGCTTAAATAGTCTATACCCCATCTTACCCCAGGGGTATACCCCATCTTACCCTATAGGTGGGGTAAGATGGGGTGATTCAGTTATTTTTTAAAAGTTTATATTTTTATGAGAAGAACTTATTTTTTTTTATTTTGACTGATTGTTATTAAAAGAAGAAAGACTGATTATTTAATTAATAAAAGTTCCTACGTTGTGCAATTAAAAAAGATGGGTTTTATTTATGAAATACCTTAAGGTCCCCGTCTTACCCCACCTTCCCCTACTTTTACGTCAAATATTTACGAACTGGTACTTTATGGTTTAATAATTCATAAATAAGTTTGACGAAATGACGCTACTTCTAAAGAAAACCTTTTAAAACCAAATGAAATATTATCACCTTCCGTGGAACCATAAGAATCGATTCTAGTTTATTTGTAACACTACTGTGTGACAAGAAAAACTTTAAAAGTATTCTGCCTTAGTCCAAAATTTAATACCATTGAATAAATCCTCGAGATTTTTATTCAAGCTTATTTGAACATCACATGTGCTACAATCGTAGGGGTCAACGTCGGTCATACGCAGGACGACTTAAGTACTTACTTGGCGGAATTGTGCAGCGGAGTGAACACGTTTCCCGCCAACCTTAATAAGGCTATCTGACTCTACATATGAGTATGTTGAGCCTGTAACCTATTCTCGTAGGTAATCAAAAATGCAGTAATTAAGTTCTAGAGACTGATGAAAAATCTAAAATTAAAATGTGAACAGAAACGTAATTTACCCCAAAGAGGTTACATTCATTTGTTCTTTGAATCTTCTTTGTTGTTAGATAACTACCATCACCATCATTCCATTATCCCATTAAAAAGCTATATTTAATTAAATTTTCACCCAAGAGATAACTGTGGCGAGAATTAACTGCCCAAGTTGAATTCAGAATTTAGGTTGTAAGAGGCTGTAAACTTTTTTAATAATCTAACTTTTCTCGCGTGTTTACGTCGTCAGAGGTCTAGTTGTTGTGGTTATTGTTCTTTTATTATAACAACATAATGTTGTTTTTTGTTACTTCGAACAATAAGCATTCGCTGTCAAGATCCATTATGTTTTGTGAAGTATCGTATAAAGCAGCGCTTGTACTTATAAAGTTATGATATGCAGAGACATGACGTCCCGTATGGGAATGAAAAATATAGCTAGTATTGGCCATCTCACAGTCTGCAGCCTGTTTAAATATTAAAAAGCAAATATCTCTGAGTGCTCTACATTTAAGCGTAAAGAAAAAATGATAATGATGGTTGCGGCGACGCGCATCGGTCAACTTTGTTGAAGGTGACAGACGTTGGCGGGTGCGGGTCTGGTGCAGGCGTGGCTCCGAAAGTATTTCTATTTCGGCGCAAGCGTCGCGATCGTCGCGTCTGACGGCGAGCCCGAGACGCGGCGGCACGCGGCCGGCGGCGCCCGCGCATACGTTCACACACTCCTTAGTTTACGCGTATGTTTCCCGTACGGAACACGCTTAACCTCGTCAAATACGAACGCCGAAATTTCGCCTTCCTGTTGGCCGTGACAATTATTGTGTAGTGATAAATAAAACGAGTAACGTACTAACTTATTGTGTGAATAAGTGATGTGACAAGGACGCGGGGACCGACTGAACAGATTTTTTGTTTTCGAATTCATTCTATAACCTGTTTTATTTTAACTTTGAAGTTAATGCTTCGCTGTCCCTTTTTGTAAAGTAAATCAGAATTTTGTCAAACTCAAAGGCAATTTTACCTATAACCGTTTTAATAATAGAGAGGAGGACCCGGCCATTGTGTTATTATGTCATGATTACTTCTATTAAATATTCCCATTGTGAAGGCCGAAACCCTCGTCACTATATGACTCACAACTGGTGCCTATGTATAGTGTAATTATAATATACCGTCTGTAAAGTGTCGCGTTTTTATTGCTTTAATTGGGGCACATACAGGAAAAAGCTACAAAAAATGTAAATGAAATCCATTAAAGATCGAGTTCGCGTGACTTTATCATTACTCGCATGATAACTATCTCATCCATGGCATGGTGAGGGATTTAGATAATGACTATGAATAAAAGGCATTCCTTGTTTGTTTAGTGACAGACAAAGCAAACTATATCCCCGTACCACAATCGCGTTTGTGTGTGATCGCCGTTAATGTATGCGCTGCAGATACCGGTGTTTGTTTAGTGATAATGATGCCGCGAGGACTCTGCGCGCGCACGCCGCTTACTCTATTCACATTCTTTGCATAATCTGAACCACGTGCTGGCCTCTGCGAGGTAGTGGAGATAGAACTGTGACGTCGCTACCTATAGTGTAGCATGTAGAGTGAAATAGTGAAGTTGATGGTGTACAGTGTTAGCGCTTGGTGTGTGCCACGGAGAGCGTTGGTCTGTCGGTGCGCCGATATGTTGTTGCATGGTAGTGGGGCAGCGAGAGGGGCTGTACAACGGAGACGCTCAGGTCCCTGCGGAGTTCCATGCTGTCCTGGGGCAGGGCCGCGGGCTCCGCAGGCAGCTCGAAGCCCGCGCCGGCGCCCGCGCGGCCGCGACTTTACCAGTGCTCGAGCGGCGAGGAAGCCGGCAGCGACGGCGAAGCTCAAGGCGCGCTGCTCGCGGGCTCCTCCGCCCTGGCTCGAAGACGATACGCCATAAAGTGCAAAAGAAAATCTAAAATTGCCTACAGAGTAATCAGGTGTGTTCATGTCAAAAGATCTAGTGCCTCTAGTATTGCTGTTCGAAGCAGCCTTAAATTTATATGTTACTGATGTTAGCTTGTAAGTTTTTTATGTAATGCAATAGTAGATATACCTGTCGTTACGTTGTATAGACTGAGTGTACGCGTACGGCCCGAGGCCGGCTAGATTGCAACAATACCCGATATAAATTAGTCAGTTTAGAACGTAGCGCTGACCAGAAACTCGTCCCGCTCATACGGTCCTTATTGTTTGAAGATTGAGGTCAATCGATGAATAGCCCACTTAACCCCCAACATCTATTGGGCACCTGAGGAAATTTGAAACTATTCATTCTTGTCATATAAGGATAGAGCATTCGGAAACATGTGGTTGTAACAAATTGAATTTATCTTCTTAAGAGTCGTAATCCGTAAGTTACGTAGGGTAACATAATGCTATTTGGGAGTTTTGCTATCTAGAGGGATTACAATTAATCGCGTTAAGAACTAACAATGCGAGCAAAGAGGGACATCCGGCAAAAAGCCAATTAGCATTCTAAACACGTGTGGTGAGTGGCGGGCGCGTCCCGGCAACAGGTACAAGACGAGAGCGCCCGAGCGCGCGCCGGCCACATACACTTGATAACACTCCGTAATATACATTCAGTCGGTAACAAACTATGCAACGATCTACAAACACTTACAACACAACTAGTCTTTATATCAGGAAGCGTACTTAAGATGAGTGTGTTTGTATTGTTTTGTTTCGAACAAACAATCAATATAAAAGGACTTTTCCTTACCTTTCGAACTTGTAATGCCAATAGCCGAAAACTTTAGTATGTTGAATTATTGAGTACACACAAAATGAGAATGGATTGGTCAATTTACCAAATCAATTAGTTCATTGTCCGCAGGGGATTGGAGTTCAATCTATAAAGCTGCTATTAATTAATTGATTCGATAATGAGGAGTCAAATTCAAAGGTACTTGACAATAATTTAAATTGTTTACAAAGCTATTACGGACGCTAATTGCTGGCTAAGTGGCTGTGTAGTTTGTTGTCATTATCCCTGAGGGCTTTTCGCGTGCATAAGTTACATACTAGTGCGATATAGAAGATTGTATAGTTGGGCCGGTTGGGTGGTGTCATCATATCAAATATTTCATTAGTCGAATGAAAGCAGAGTGAACTTCAATCAAAGTGAATCGCGTCGGCCTGCGGAACGTCCTCTGGCGTGATGGAAAATTAAATTGTACTATCGAGTGCGCTCGTTGTACTCTATAGAGCTGTACGAGCCACTCCAGTGCCGAAATATCAAGTGACTCCCACTCGATGTCGTCTGTGCATAATTATTAATACCTGCCTGCCTCTACACCGCTCTGTACGCCTGTTTTACTTAACTTCAATTAATATTCAGATTTACGCACTTGCGCACCGCTGTCGGTAATGAGTTTAGCAAATACTACCCTTTATTCGCTACCTTATATTTAATATTTATTATCGTAAATTATAATTATTGTAAGGTTCAAATAAATTTTTATGCCTTAACAATATTTTATCGCAGCGGAATCATGAGTCAGGGCTTTAACTAACGCCATGTCCAATTTCAGTTAATTTAGTCGATAATAAGCGAGAAAGAAATTTAATTATTTCCTAACCGTTTTGTATTTCTTAAACCAATTTGTAAGAATCTCTGAGTGTTGCTAGTCCAACTCGTACTTGTCCGGTTTTATTGCTTCATAAGCCAGTTAAGTCCCCCTTGAGCCTACCTAGGCGGTCGTCAACTAGATTTGACAGACTGTGACGTATTTATAGTCTATAAACTTTTATTGCGATCGTAGTTTGGGGCGACAACGTATAAATCTATTTTTGTTATAGACCTACTTTAGTATTTTATTAGTCATTACTGATATTCGTCAGAGGGCGTTGCAAAATTTAAACTTCTGAGGCATTCTGTGAAATTTATCTTGGCTTAGTAAAAATAGTAAATAATTGTGAAATGGGATACTACGAACTTGATCGTTTTATTGACTTGCAAATAAGCAGTTTTTTTTAAAAGCTGATTGTTATTGCCACTTCCTACACATCTGAAAACCATAGACAACCAAGAAAGGTCAAAGGAGAGATCGTGACCGCAAATCACATATAAGCTCCTTACAAATTTCATGAAACAGTCCATATTATTAGAAGTATGAAAAGCTATAGCTATATTAAAATATCACGGTTAGGGATGCAACAGATGGTAGTGCGGTGTGACTGCTTTCAATGCAGCTACCAACCCTTAAACAAGCTGCTGTTGTTGCGAGAGAGAGATGCCGCTCTACATCGTGTAGCGTTGTCACGCTTCCACAGCTACAATGATATTACTTTCGGAGATGGTAATAGTCCCCAGTGCGGGCTGCGGTTTTCAGCGGAGGCAGTGTCGCCCGCGCCGCCGCTAACGACACATTGTGTGAACATTTATAATACACGCCGTAAGCTCGCCGTTTATGGGCAAATGATTTTTCAAATTTAGAATGCATCGGCCATTAAATATATAGGAAACCTGAAGCACAGAAACTTTTTGGAGACTGTTTACTGTCTATAAGGATCAAATCATTATTTAAATTGAGTAGATTAATTAATGTTTGATTAAAAACGACCAGAGTGTACATATTTCTATTTTGTACTTTTTACTTGCTATCTTCTAAAGTTCTAATATATAAAATTCTCGTGTCACGATGTTAGTTACCGTACTCCTCCGAAACGGCGATTTTTTTTACCAAATTTTATATGCGTGTTCAGTAGGTCTGAGAATCGGCTAACATCTATTTTTATTTCCTTAAGTGATAAAGGTTGCTCATATTTATTTATTTATTTTTTTGTTTTTTTATAATGTGTAATTAAAAAATACATACAACTAGAAATAATTTATTACGCAAAACAACGTTTGCTGGGTCTAGCTAGTACAAATATAAGAATAATAGTTGTTTTGATGAAATGACAAGTTTATTAGCTAAAAAGTTATTATAAAGTTGTCCAAGGAGGATATTAACAAAAGCACTAATGCATTTTTAAGACAAACCGGATCGTTGCTCGGAGTATCCATTAGCTTGCAAGCGAAGTTCTTAGTTCAGAAGTAAGAAAGGTAAAACAAAAAGCATTACAAATGGCAGTTTTCGGATCTCATTACACTTGCCTTAACTTAGTCCTCTTAATTAAGATGTTACAGAAACTAAAGTATATTTGTAAGTCGCATTGCCTTAAATTTAATTATATGATAAATTGATTTTTAACTGAGTAACAAATAGCAAAAACTTCCTCTGTTTAAAGTTTACAAAAACAACAATTTGATGCAATCATTTACTGTGAGGCCAGCAAAAACTGACTTCCTGTTCAAAAACTGAATTCGCCAGTCATGGGTGGTCAACAGATTTGTTTATATTTACTGAATAACAAAGCTTAGTATGTTTACAAATACTTATACTTACTCTATATTTTATTTGCAATCCATTATCTATTCGGGAAATCACGGGAAAAGTAGAAGAGACGCGTAAAGCAACATTATTAATTGAATTACGAATTACATTTACAGTTAGTACACAAAAAAAGAATTATCTTAAATTCTTTCCCTTCGTAACTAAAAATCAGAGTAGTAGCACATGTAAAAAATAATTGGTGTTTTCTAACTGAGCGAAGACGAAATACTGGGCTTTTTGCTGGCTACAATTTGTTGAAAAAAAGGAGACTCCAGACTATTTATTTAAAAGTAGTTGACCTAATCTCTACCAAAATTCAGTTAAGTATTAATTGTCCTAAGTCTACAAGTGCGTAACAAATAAGTGTATTAAGAACATAAAATTCGTAACGGAGCAAGTGCCTCAACACAAGGATTATCATCCTTATTGCTTACGAAAATGACAACGTATTTTTAGAAAAGTGATCTCATATTTTAACCAAACCGAAAAGGCCAAGACGTTTTTCGTAGTTTAACAAAATATCCGATATTCTCAATTCGAATACATCTTTTGTGTGAGTTTCCATAAAAATAACTTCATAATCGGATCATAGTTTCCAAAAATATTTAGCTGAACTAATGTTCACGTTCGGACATATGGTTAAAAGCAACTGTAATCCTCTTAACGCACTTTATATACATGTAGACACAGTCGTCCCTTAGTAAGTAGTAAGGGACAAAAACTTTAAGTGCTCACAAATAATCGTAGGGATATAGAAAATTTATTATAGCTCGGGATAGTAACTGATCTAACTTGGATCCCTCGGGACGAACATAATAAAAACTATCCAAAAAGTTTGAATTGAAATTTACTTTTTTTCATATTTAGGAACATTTTTTACACAATCGAGCTTTTAGTAAATGAAATAGTCATGAAGAAAAATATTACGTTATATGTTTTATTAAAAAAAAACATTAATCGACATTCCTTTTGGATCCAAAGATACATTAATAATATTGGGTAGTTAGTACCTAGTTAGTGTTGCGTGACACTTTATGGAACACTATTATTAACGATCATGGTTATCTTAGGATATTATCATTAGGCCCATCTGTCATTATGTCGAATATCTAGACATATTACTGTTCTTTCTTAGAGCGATACTTTAAGGATGCGGCCAAAACGTTTGGTCGTTATTTAATTTAAATGCCAACCTCTATATTTGTGTAGGCTAAGCGCGCATCAATGAGAACTTTTGATGTCCTATCAAAAGTTTTAATAATGTTAATGTTAAATAATAACAATAGTATATAGGACCTACACATTCCATGTTAGAGTTACTAAGCGTTGCGTTATCTAGACACACTTATGTCAATGCCTAAAATACTAATTTATAGTTTACGACAGCACTGAAATAAGAATACTGCTTGTAAATGTGAAAAGTTCGTGTAATTTTCCTAAAGTTTATTCCGAGACACCTCGTTTATGATGCAGCATGAATTTAAAACAACTCACTTTATTAAGAAACATTACTTTTGTTCATTAATCAAAGTAACGAGTGTCTGTCATTTCGACTGTTCTCATCCAGCGAACCATTTGGTCGGACCATCTGCGCCTTGCTCTATAAACACCTCCCGCCCACCTCATAAAATACACTTAAAACGTCTAATTAATCCGACTAAATTAATTAATTGAGACACTGAAGGGTACCTTCTGCGTTTTTTTCCGCAGAAAATTATTTCTCCGTGACCTCAATTTTAATATTTAAGCTTTTCAGTCTCTAAGTGATTATTATCTAAGGAGTGGTTCTGAGTTGTAAACTGATTTCATGAATCATACGGAACTGCATGCATAGTCAATACTATGTAAATAAGGGAAGTCCAATTAGCTATCACAGATCCATAAATAAACATGTGAGGACTGTATTCTCTACTACACTTGTTAGACGAAGACGTTGCGATAGATCAAAAGCGATTTTATTGTTGCTGATTAAGTAAATATTTACTTGTTTGAGAGGCACTTTGAGAAGAATGAGATACTCAATTGATCAATAAACACTGATTAATGGCTTAAGAAGGTGATGATTGCTACAAGCAATAATTGTTTAGATGTTCGTACTCA
Organism: Trichoplusia ni; assembly: GCF_003590095.1. Classification (NCBI taxonomy): domain Eukaryota; kingdom Metazoa; phylum Arthropoda; class Insecta; order Lepidoptera; family Noctuidae; genus Trichoplusia; species Trichoplusia ni. Next base: position 16,147,561 of record NC_039479.1, on the reverse strand, counting down.
AAACACGGAACCCTATTACTGAGGCTCTGTTAATGTGCGTCCATCTTTCCCCAGCCTGTATCTCATGAACCGTGATAGCTAGACAGTTCTTCTGCAGATGAGGCAATTCCGTTCCCATGAAAAAAATCAAATATAAACGATAACATATCGAGTTTTTTTTTATTTGATAGGTTAACAGTATTATTAGCAAAAATGCTTTTTTTGCCCTTTTGTATGGAAACACACGAGTCTGATACGCACTTTTCACTATAAGTTTTATTGCTGTATTTCTGCAATAATGAAGCTAGGTTTATCAGTGGCTATTAGGTACTCTGTTTTAGTCTAATAGAAATAATTTGTAAAAACAAAACACGAAGCAGCGAAGCAATCATTTGATCTTCATTTGCGATAACGCTGTCTGCACAAATTATACAAAATTGCGTTTTTTATCCAAATGTTGATTTGTTCGTTTTGTGAACGGAAGCTCTTTTTTATAAATTACGATTATCAGTAAAACAAAAACGGCAATAGATCATAAAACAGATAGCTCGGAAATTTAATGTTTATAGCAATAGCAAACAACAGTTGATATGCTTTAGCAATAAATATTTTATAGCGCAATCTATTCCCTCATAATTTTATAGGTACTAACCTCCATAACACTATATTTTATGGTAGAATCGTTCTTACGAAAATATCTGAGATTTCTTCACTTTCTAAATGGTTAGACCGAGACTAACTCGCCCCAGGTTTGTAATGTAAATGGCTTGGAATTCATCTTCATTTCGTGGCTCCCTAGAACTGCCTTGCCGAATACCTGCGAAACTACAGTCGAGAAACTTTAGATTGGCGCTACCATTTATTTGAAAATGTTATTCTACTTTTCGAAGTAAAGCTGATTTCATTAAATTAAATTACCATAAACGACGAACATCAAGAGTTTGACGTTTAAATAATTTGTAATTTATTCATTTCAATTGATTCACTGAACGCCAGTTAGTTACTTTCATGAACTATCGGACTGCTCATGAACTATTAATGAAGATATTGTGATATAATTCAAACTCTCTGTTTACTCCAGTTTAAAAAAAAAGTCAAGGTAATTAACCATCCCCATTCAATTTACTTGCATCAACAAGAGTCTACTAAAAAGGTGCTTTGGCAAATGTATTGGCCACTAATGTATCAAAAATGGCAACGTATGAATCGGCCGAACATATTTTTAATCATTTTATTGTCTCGAATCACTCTTTCATTGCGACCTACATAAAATCTTTTTTCTTTTTTTTTCTTTTATTTCGTAGCATTATTTTAGAGTGAAAATGGTTTAGCGAAATGAATATTATTATAAGGTCAAGAAAGAATTTCAAAATATTTTTTAAACCCCTGCGACGAGTCTGAAGTTATATTATTTTATTTTTACTTATAATAAATTCTTGTTACAGGTAAGAAAAAGAGTACTACTGAGGCGCGCCTTGTAGGTATGAGTCTTTTGAGATTTACTAGGTTGATACAGACAAACTTAGTGCAAATAAACTTAAAATTGTATTCTACATTTCTTGGTAAAATTATGTAAATTTCATATTTTGTGGAATATATTTTTAAACTGTTAGAACTTGAAATGATATCTTAACAGCCGATATTTTTCCTTTTTACGAAGTTGCCTTGGATTTAATGTTTTAATTTATATTTTTGTAAAAACCACAGTTAAACTAAATATCTTTGAGTTTAAGTTCGTAGTTCTGTATTTACTGTTTTTTTAATACCTCCATAAAAGTTTGTGGGGAGGGAAAATTTCTAGCACAAATATATTATAGTATCGTTCTTTATAAAATCACATAGAGATTGAAAGAATCTTACCCTCGAAAGATTGAACCGAAGCATAGTTTTATAACTTCCAAGTGAAAATTCTGTCACCCGCTAATACTTAAGTGAATCCTGTCACGTGTATAACAAATGACTTCGTAATAAGTCTTGGCAGGTATCAATACTTTCCGTCAGTTTTCTAATATCGCCGATAAAATAAGCCGAGTCACTCTTTATGCTCGCAAAACATTCCAAATATGTCAGAAACGTACCAAAAGCAGGTGTTACAAGGAAAATAACAACGTTAGGAATTTAATAAACGGTGCATCTACGTTACACGTATCCTTCGTGAAACACGGAATAATGTTTTACTGGGAAAAAGTTTGTCAAGATAAATCATATTCGCCAGGGTTTTCCCGTGCTAACTTGAAAGATTACTCATGTGTTACAATGAGTACCTACTTAGTACTTAATACTTACAGTGAGATGCTCCTAGGAAGGCAAGCTTTTTGTATTTAGAAACTCGTTTTGTTTTAAATGTCGTGTGCTTTGTGCGGAAAGCTGACTTCATGTACATCTCGTGTAAGCTTCTTGACATGTGATATGACTAGTAATGTCGTCTTTTCGTTTAAAATTTAGTGAGGTTAGGATTGAAGAAAAATGGTTAGACGTCGAACAGACACTTCATATTTGACGATAGTGAAAAACTGCATGTTCATTTGACTGCTTTTAATTTAAAACTAAAATAAATCGACGCAAATTCGGGCGAATCGATTACTAAGCCCATTCAAAGAGTTGGTTACACAGATATTCATTGTCTTTAGCAAATTCATGAATTCAGTAGGCAAAACGTAACCTTAACCGTAAACCGACGTATCTTAATTGAATGTATGATACTTGGATATCTAAAACTATTCATGTGGTTGATATTAGCTAAATTAAATAAAAATCAAATTGAGTTATTAAACTCTCTTTTCTGTCCTTAATGAATCATTTAATTTATCACGAATCACGCTTTATTAGGTACTTATCTGTCAATATTATTCAATGGTTTCCAATCCATTGTTTGCCTTGCTTATATTGCCTTTTATTTAATCTATGAATGTCTTAGGAAAACGATTGCATCTAGTTGACGGTTTAAGTCAGCAATCGTAATTTTTCAAACTTATTGATTTCTAAAATGATCTTTTACTTAATTTGGTTTGTGGCTCTTTATGTTGCATTGAAGTTAAAGATTTTTTAAATAAACAAACATATTTATCGTTATAGAACTTTCAAGGTCGCCTAGATCCGTACGATGGTTATTACTTAGAACTACATTCCGATCGGTAAAGGCAAACACGATTAATTGGAATTAATAATTATAATTTAATACATATATAATAAATCGAGTAGAGATTTTATATTCTTTTGGATTTGGTATTACGATAAGAAACCTAAAGCCTGATTTCAATTTGTTTTATGGACACCAATAATTTTAAAGAAATATTGGGATGTGAGGTGACATTAGATATACGTACTAAGTTCATTGTTTAATGACCACATAAATTAAATTGTCATTTGTGTAAATTAAAAAAAAATACTTGCCTCCAAAGCCGGTGTATCCTGGTAGAAAGGTCAAGAAATTAAAAGCATTTCTACATATTCGCTTAGTCTCGCGTAATTCCCGCTACGGAGTTAAACCTATAAATAATTTTTCATTATGCTAAGATAAGGTAATGAACAAAACTCTACTTTATTCGACTCTCCAAAGTTTTAGAACTCGTAAACTTTCTGCAGATGATATCTATTCAACGACTAAATCTTGTACTAATCTAAAACTTCCAAAGTTTTATCAATTTAGATTACTCCCACAAATCTTAATATAAGAGAGACAGACTGACATACTTATAAAGTATGAATATAATCCCAGCTTAGGCCGCATAGTCTTAAGTTTTGTACCACATACATTTGAACCACATATAATTTATACAAGTAAAGTTAAATAAAATTTATATGAAAATTCGACACATTTAGGGATTTGAAAATATGAGCAAAATATACATAAATGGCTACCCGACGTTCGGCGCATGAATCGGAAATATATTAAACAAAATATCGAAACAAAATTACATTGTCGGCATGTGTATTTTTAATACAAAACTAATAAAATCTACATTTAGGTCATACGAAACCACTATTGTGTTTAAACATTTACTGTTTTAACTTCAAAATACAACATGAAGGTACCAAACCAAAATAAATACAGACTTCCGAAGCAAATAAATAGCACGTTCCGGTGCAACCGTACCGTACGTTGGATTTTTAGAGGGGTTTAGAATCAAAAGGGTAAGCTTTCAGGTGTGATGAGGCCGGTGTGAATTGGAATTGCAATCTTCAGTCGACATGTCAGCGTATAGACAGATTGTCAAACATATCTGCAAGTCAATACGAGCACTGCATCGATATCGGGCGGGAGTTTTTATAAAAGCTACGAGATTTAAATACTAGTGAATGTGTTCACCTGTCTCTTGAAGTTAGTTACTTTTCTCTGCACTTTGATAAAGCCATTTGGTATGTTAGTTAGGATCCCACGATTAAGAACAGATTTAGTGTGATTGCCATAAATCACGATTTTATTAATAGTTCTGTTACTCTTAGCAAACCGTCTCTTTCTCATCATCGTAGCCTTTTTGTAACTATATTGGGGTCACCTTTCAGTTTAACCGGATGCACCAGTGTATCAAGGTACAAGGAGCGACTGCCTATCTGAAATTGTCAAACCAGTAACCTGAGCAACATGATAAGCATAAGTGAGACTGGTGGTCAGACTTTCTAGCTTCTGACTTGGCGTAACGCCTGCCAAAGATGTGTTGATAACAGCCAGGACTCAAAATTTTACGTGCGTAAAATAATGGTCACCCATCCACAAACGGATCGTATCAAGCGTTGCTTAACCTGTGATCTTTCAACTGGTGCAGTTGCATTATAGCCACGAGCTCCTCAAAACAATCTATTGTATTCTATTTGTTAATGATGCAGGTCAATAACCGATTTATAAGTACTTTAGTTTTCGCAACAATGTTGGTACGCATGTTCATCATGTGGGCGCATTGTTGTCGAAACAGTTCTAGCTTTCTTGCCAAAGTGATGAAACTCATGTGACGAATCTTCGAGACTTTGGCATGACTAATTATTGTTAGTAGCATTTTAAATAGTTGATTAAAAGGGTAAATCGATAGAGAATATAACGTTACATATACGTATAAAGTTTTTTTTTATAAAGGAGGTATGGCTTTTTTAATAAAATATACACGGTGATTTTTTAGTCGTCTTACAAAAGGAGCCCATTTCGTGTATCCGACGTAAAATAACCCTAGGCGTGATTATTATTTTTTTATCATCATTAGTTGATGATAATAAGTACGAAGAAAAATTAAACGAGAGAAATCTGAAAATACTCTTAAAATGATCAAAATGCCGCCGCCCGCGCCCGTCACCATTGTTACAAGGCTCGGACCGCGCTCGCAACAGAGCTGTGTTTCTAAGAAACTACGAATTGCATCATAATATTAAATAAAAATTGCATTTTAAATTTATTCAGATCTCATAAATACCTATTTTTTTTATCATGAACATGTTCTAGTCATCGGGTACACGAACTGGGCTGCTTTTGTAAGACGACTTAAAATCACGGTGTATTACATATTCATCTGAAAATCGAAATCTTATGATGAGTTCAGCTTTCAATTGTTTTTTTTTACTGCAGCAATATACAAAGGACTACATTGTACCTGTACTAGATAACACCAAAAATTAAAAATAACTAAGACAGTAAAATCTTTCACCTTCCATTACTTTTAAATGGCTCAAACAACATTAATATTTATCAAATGTGTCTAATAACTAAATTTAAATCGCTCAATCCGTTCGGGAGCTATGATGGCACAGCTATGCGTCAAACTTGTAACTTTTTCTTCTTAAAAATACTAATTATATCTCTACCAAAGATTTCTGTTCAACTCATTATTAGAACGATTGAGTCTCATTAGCTTTAGTACAAAACCCATACGTCACGCCTGCGTTTACGACCACCTTTTTATAGCCTTGTGATTACGTTGCGGTCTCTAACTGCCGTAATCTCGGAGAGATATTCTCGTCGTCATAACCCTGGCTAACTTGAACCTGAATTATCCGTTTCTGGTTAAAGTTGAACGCTGAAGCGGTAGCTTTAATCATGCTTTATTATTAAAACCTGTTTCAGTTGTTCAGCATTAGTTACTTGTAACCCCAGCGGTGCCCTAAGTCGAAGTTCGACCGCATCATAGAAGAATATTAAAACAAGTTATAAATAGATGTTATTGTTTTACGAGATCTTATAGCATGGAGGTTGTAATACATGTATTCGATATTTTCCCCCGAGGAATATTGTTGTGCGAAGTATTTCGCGAACATGAACAAGACAAATAAGAGCTCAATAAGCAATTGTTTATTATAGAAATTAAAGACGATTCACTTAAGCGTATCTATCATGATCGCTAGGCTAGTTGCGGGAGTTGTTTTTTTTGTCAAGTTATGACCTCCTCTCACAACCTCAGTCGACGCGGATTTGGCGCCGAAACTAGTCGGGCGATAAATACGCAGTAATACGAGTAAACCATTCTTAAAGACTTATGAATCTAGGTCATGTAAGTTATTGTAATAATAGAGCTTATTAAGATTAGAAAATTATGTTATCGGATTTCACCAATCATTTCCTCCTAATTGAAACCGTTTGACATTTGTATATCAAAAGGGTCCGCAAAAATAAGGTCGGAGTCAAGTTATAAAGAGTGATAGGATCTGTTTATGTATTCCACAAAAGCCTAAGCCACTTTACACGTTTTTAAAGAAATAAAGGTTCACAAAAGTCAACAATGGCCGCCTTACAAACTCCGGTGTTCATTCATTCCCTACCGGTTTTATTTCTAAAAGTTACCCCTCAAATTTTGTAAAGACTCATTGGCGTAAAGGACAAAGGTTCTTTTTGACTAACGTTTTATATTCCTTACATTTCATTATATCTTAAAACTGCGGAAGAAATACACTCAATCATTAAATACTTAATACAATGCTTACGTCATGTTTTCCTAGAATTATATGACAGCTGTTTATACTGTCTTGGTCCGTTGATAGGTGATAGGTAAGTTGCACTTATAATGTGTAATTCAAACTAGAGAATAAAATGAAGAACTCAACACTTAAAAAACATTAATTTCATTCTAAAATTTTAATATAGAATCATATTAACTTCCAATAAAACATGTTTTACCACATAACTAAGTTAGAATTTGATAGGAACATATCAATACTGGTTTCTAAAAATGTTTTAAATTAATTATAATAAATCGTTTGGAACCGGTTGTATACATTTCCAGTTTCGATCAAATTATTATATCGATAACGATCGATTTGCTTATGTTATAAACATAACATTTTTATGTACGTGTATATTTACAAAAAAATAGGAAAGTATGGATTTTTTGGCAATAAAAAAAATTACATAATACTCCTGTGTGTCCAAAAAAATATTTGTTAAATTAACTTCAGTTTATTTGTTAAAAGTTTTTCGGTATAAAATTAATGCTACCGTTGTATACTCATACTATATAGTTTAAATGTATTTACTGTGTTAAGTAGGGAATATTACGGAATATCTATAAATAATATTCACGTCGAGCGTAGTGCGTGGGTAACTTAAGTGCAGTGATGACGAATTTATTTGCTAACTAAATTCAATACAATTTCCATAAGTATGGAGTACCTACCTTAAATAAATATGATATTTGTTTTTTCAACTTAACACTTCGCTTATAGTACTGGTCGTGAGTAATTAGTTTGAGTGCACTGAGTTCGGAAGGACAAGCGTTTATACAGACATGTACGTAGCTACATCGCAACGTTGTCAAGTTTAAGCACTATTAAGATATTATCATTCTTGAAATATCTTATCGATGGTTCACTTAACCTTATCTATTACATAAGATCTATATTTACTAGAAAGTACTTAAAACGTTCTAGAGAACTAAATACAAAATTGCGTTAAAGTTGGCTACACAAAATAATAACTGCCTTAACGTCAAAATGGAACGACCGCTTAAAATGGTAAGTGTCGACTGTCGAGTGATGTAGTATTGCGGGGTAGTCGTAGGTGTGCGTGCGCGCAGAGATCACACATGTCTCAGCACAGATCACCGGCGAATAAACACCGCGGTGACTTGAGTATCGGAGTGAGGATCTGCGGGGCCCGCGCTAGTGCAGCGCGCGGGGACGTGCGGAGCCCAGGCCCCAGCCGGCGGCCGGGCCCGCAGTCTCCGTGCTCGCGCTAATCGCTTAGTCACGGCGCATGCCGCCTCACTCGCGCACAACATCTGTGATAAAATCGTACTTTACCTTCATTCTTGTGATAAATATGTGATGTTAAAACAAAACCATGGGTTTCTTGGATGGTGTTTCGTTCTCAGTGTTTAAAAAGTGCCCTAATCTCAAACTGAAAAGGAAGTGCAAAGGAAGGTAAACAGAATTCTGTTACAGCATACAGTGTCATAAGTTTGTGTGCAAAATGAATTTTGTCGGATGTCATGCGCAATTATTTAATTAAGACTACGTACATCTATAAATTACTTTAACAATGTAATTGCACTTCGGATGTACACTACTTTATTTATATACATTTATATAAACATCAACAGTGCGTTACATCATTGCTAAATATTGAGGATTCCAATTCATAGTAGAGGAATTATTCATTTCGAAGAGGGTATTGTTGCATAAAATGAATATACAGGAAAATAGTACAATACTCTCGGTGCAGACATATTTCACGTGCGAGTTTTATTCATGTTAATGAAGCGTAGTGTAGGAACAGCGGGGAGATGAGACCGGCTGTTTGTTATCTACGATAAGGCGCCGTGAGGTAGGTAATCGGGACAGATCGGAACGAACGACGTCACTCACAGCCAGATAACTGTTTTCTGCAAATGTAGTACAATGTCTTCACGATACCTGAATCTGCTATAAAACGTAAATAGCGTTCTTGTTTAGTGTTCATTGTTTCTATGAATGCAGGCGTGTTTTACGTGCGTGTGTAGTACGATCATCTATAATACAAAAACGAAGCGAGTATTGATTCATTTTATTTTGTCTGTAGCGTTATGATCTCAAACATTCACGCCATTAAATATGGATTTTGGTCCTAATGTAATTTTAATGATGTCGCTATCAATTGAGGTGATTTATAAATATTTCTGCTCTATAATTGTGGCGGATATTATTGGAATTGCTAATGTGTGGCAGCAGATTGTCATCGATAGTCAGGTAGCCATTGTTTACACAATGCGATGTAAAAACGTTTGAGGTCACTGCAGCTTTCTGCTTCATTGACCGTGTCACCCTTGAACGACATCTTACTGTGGCTAACTCAGGAGAACTAATTACCACTGCCATGCAATGCTGATGATGAAATATTACTGACAGTTGTAATTGTAAAACGAACAGGTTCTATATTTCTTTGAGTCGTTCTTAGGTACTTTTATTGAGCGATGACACTATTAAAACCATTGGAGATGCCAGAAAAATATTAAAGCATAATTTAAATTTTGTTAAAATTTTAATCAAAACAAACACAGTTTCAAACATAGGTGGACCAGACCTATCAGGCTTAATTTATTTTACCTCGGCGAGAATAAGTTGCCACCGCACATATAAAGTTACATTTTGATCCCCTAGTTATGTTTTATTCAGTTACCTATATAAGTATACCCTATATGGCAGACGATTGTACTGCGGAACCACGGCAGCGTGCCGTGGCGTTGAAACGGATCGGTGACTTTCAAAGCGGGAGTCAAATGTCAACTTTAAACGCGGTAACATAAGGTACATAGTCTTTTAAAAGGTGTTAAAGAATTAAAATGAACACAAAAAAGTTCGTTACAAGGGCTAAGCTAAATTGTTTGCTGAGTGCGGTGTTGGATTGTAACTTTTTTTAAAAATATCTGTAGTAGATGATTTTATGAAATATAGGCAATAATGTTTGATGTGTTTTATTGTAACGTGTTGATTTTACGTAGGAAGTACTACAAATGAAGTATCAGGGTCAATCTTGAATACATTAAATAAATATGATTTGCGCAGCGACTTCATCCAAATAAGGCAAGCACGATATGAGATGTAAACAAAACTATTCGCATTTGCTATTGTCCATTGTTTTTTGTAAATTTCTTCTAACGAGATAATAATAAAATTAGGTTATCAAAATCATAATTAGGTATCTGATATGAAGGTCCCAACACGTTATGCGCTTTTAAATTTTCGTTGATGATTGATGAACGGGCTAAACTATTTGTTATGTTAGAGATTACATTATTTAATATTATAAATACAAACGGATGGAGATTTTATAAAATTAACATAGATAGAACATAAAATGACATGAGCAATATGTCTCAAAGTATTTTTAAACCTGACTAAGATCATAGTTTAAGGTCAACATCTTACGCATATTAAACAAGAATATATTATAAAACTTGTTACAGCAAAATATATTTAAAAGCTTACACTTACACACGGGCAAAACTCTCATTTCACTTGAATTTTCGGTTTTGTAACAAAATTTCATCATAATCGAATATTGTTATTTTTTGTTGCAACTCTGAATTAAAAAAAATGCTTAAGTTGCATTTTTTTGGTTACTCTTTGTGCAGTAATATGTAAAAAATTTGCGCATATAAATCTATCAAACAGTTTTCAAGATTAATCATAACAAACATACAGACACACAGACATCTTAGAATTGATATTTAGCATACAAATTCATCTGTATAATTAACATAATTATATTAATTATAATTCAGACATCAATTAAATTCTTATCACCAATCTGATAAAAAATAAAAGATCATCTATAAATCATAATCTTAACACTTGTCTTTATTACATTTACATTTAAAAGCTCGTTCTAATCCGCTTGCGTCACGGATGACATCAGAATGTAAACCGAGTTTGAAATGGAAATAATCTACGTGATCTCAATCACAAAGCCAGGCACGTAAACGGACAAACGTCATTATAGAAATAACCAAAGAAATTATGAAGCGAATGTTTGACAAGGAGAATAAATAAACAAGAAGTTTCCAATCCAGATCCTTTTGTGATTGGTTGATAATTATGCTTTGCTGTTAGTTAAATGTTTGATAATATATTTTAGTTAAATCTACCGAAAATTCAGGATATAGGTATTGTTTAAGGCCTGTTTATCTATTTGAGTTTCGAATTGAAACACGTTGGATTAAGAATAAATATGTAGTTCTGTTTTTAATAATTTATTGATATTTGTAGAATATTAAAAATAAGAATAGGGGAAGTTCGTTTGTAATGAAAACTGTTAGTTCAAAATATCTATTAGTTCAATTACTATTTATTATTTTTTATTTTTGTGGCAACCGGTATATCTAAGTGTCTAGCTTTCACGGTTCATGAGATAAATGCAGGCGGGTGATAGAAGGACGGAGAGTCAGCAGAGTCTTAGTAATTTTATTTTAACCCTACAATCGCCAAAGGATTGGATAAAGACGTGTATTCGACGATCTTTAATAAATACACAGTCCATTATCCTGCTTTCTCAGAGTCGGTCAAAATAAGATTTAATCGGATCTAGTACGACAAACAATACGATAGTTAATGTAGCTTGAAAGCACTGCGTAGGCTATGTTTTAATGACAAAAACTTTTTATTACCCGTCGTATAAAATGTTTGCTATCTTAATCGTAAACTAGTTACACTATTTTATTACATTTGGTAACAAAAATATTGTAATTGCCATGTGAAGTATCAAGTACGTAACGTTTATGATAGCACTTTACTTGTAACATTGGTTCTAAGTCCCACCAAGAGTCCAAGACATTTTAAAATAATATTTATGTGATTGTGGAAGCGTGACAGTGCTATGCACGGCATAGAGCGGCATCCCTTTTACACCTCCGCAATGATGAATAATATTTGTTAGTATTAGTGGTTTAGGTTTAGTAGTTTAGTAGCTAATGTGGCTATAGCCAATTCACTCATATTTACGCCCGGCGTCATGTGTGGGTAGTCCTTGTAAATACACATTGACGTTGTGTACTAACACTCTTTTCATTTGTGTGGCACTGTCACACAAATTAAAGCTTGCATAATAAACAGTCGCTGTCAATCGCATGCACACATAGCGCCGCGCGCGCAAATGAGTTGAACTATCTATAAGACCCTGTTATCCATGTCGTCCTGGTCAATGCCATCAACTACCATTATGTAAGACCATTTAAGAGGTTTATAATACTTGACTATTAAATCTGACATTTTCGAATGACATCAGGTTCATAAAAGGGCTTTTTATGTATCAGAAAACCATATAGGTGAAGTTATATGAAGGTGGCTGACTCATACAAGAAACTTTTAAAATGCTTGCTCTCTCAAAAATATTTTGCAAATTATAATGCAAGTTAATTTTGATTGTAGATCTAACCGACAGACTATGCCTATGTGATTGTATATGACACTATACAGATTTAAATATGTGCTTTTGTACCAATTATTAAAAAAACAAACACTTAAAATTACGAAAACATAAAATACTGAGTATTGTGTTTACATTAATTGTTTAGACAAGCTGTTACAGAATTTAATTAAATAATCAAGGTAAACAAATCCAAACAAAGATAAATAATTAGAAAAAAACATTATTTATGTATTTTTATGTGATTCTTTGTTTTAACATTCAATTGTTATAAAACTACAAATATGAACTCTTATTTATAAAAACATAATTTTCAAACAAAAAATCTCAAATTGACTCAATATTTAAAATAATTTCATTCAGACAAACAAACTCGTCACCTCGTAGATGGTAGCTCCATTATAAAAGAAAACAATCCGATTGACATTGGATATGACAATGTCAATAAAATTGAGATCGTTAAACAAAGTGAGTGTTGTTCTCGTTTTTATTCGTCCATTGTTTACCAACACACTTGTCGGATATGCAATTATTGTCTTCCGAATTTATGAACAATTGCGCAACAAGTGACAAACTCTGTTCCAATTAGGCTTAACAAGGAATGCGTCTGTTAATAGATTGAACCATGCTAGTTAGATGACATTTTCAAGTTGAACTCAAATACTAAAAGAAATTCGTTATCGGAGAAATATACTATTCAACCACTGTTCATGAGATACAGCCCGGTTACAGACATGATGGACAGAGCATAGGCTTAGCCAAAGGGATAAGCTTTTACCTCAAACGCGCGGAACTCTAGAAACATAATTAAATAAATAAAATATATTTCTTTTTATATGATGGTACGAAACCCTTCGCGAATGAGTACGACTTGCGCTTGCTCTATTTTAAACTACAAACAACTAACAAAGGACACAGTTACCGTAAAATTGGTTACAAAGGACAAATAGACAATAGCTCGATGTTCTGCTATTCACGATCACAATCATGCTTCAAGGTAACGGGCACATACCGGAGCAATTCTCAATGAGCGTAGAGCTAATACAGTGACTTTCTAAATTGACTCACCTCTGATAAACGGTAGAAATTGTCTGAAAGCAATCTTGTTGATTCATACTCTTTTGGAAATGGCCTACCGGGTAAATACTTAGGCAGGTATTAAGCTACAGTTTGTTGTTATAAAAGGAACCTCGTGTCCGCTTTCCGTCCGTTCGTCACCAGGCTGAGAAAGACAGTTGAAATTTGCGAAGATGATGTAGTTTTGCTGCATCTATTACAAAATGTAGGTAAACGACAAACGAAAAAGGCAACGGTTGTTATGATCACGGTTCGAGTTCGGCTCACACTAAAACGGTTTTTCATTTTATGTAAAACTAAAATCAACAACCTATATGAAATGTGTTTATATTTTAACTTCCACTTAATACTGGGTCTTACATCTGAGTGACTTAGTAAAGAAATCGTATCGTCAGTTCATTTAAATCGTGACTTCGAAAACAAGATGCTAGCGTGAATCTTAACGAAAAAACATAGTATCTATTAAATATGCCATTTTATTATGATGCGAGCAAAGCAACTCTGTCAACCGGATACCACATCCTGTTCAAGGAATAAGATGCTAGCAATTTATAAATAGATAGTCGAGTAAGGTTTAATGAAACTAGGAAACGATATTCTAATTGCGTAGACTCTTAACTGAACGGCGTAATACTAGACTCCTGCTTTTGATAAGGACTATTCAGCCCTACTAATATTATAAACGCGAAAATTTGTCTGCATGGATGAATGGATGTTTCTTCCTCTTTTTCGCGAAAAACACAGAACGGATTTCGACGAAACTTGGTACACGGCTAGTTTATAGACAGGTTTAACACATAGGATACATTTTATCACGATTTTATGTTCCCGAGGTATCATTATCGATTTGTTGCGCAAGTGTTTCAACTAATGAAGCTCTCAAATAAAGTAGTAAGAGCACTCTTTGCTCACAATTTGTGAACCAATAAACCTAGCCTAATAAAGCCTAGTTTATTGAAGTGCACCAAGCATTTAAATGTGCATTTAGAATATAAACGCTACAAAAACAAGGCATTTCCAGTTCACGCGATGCATATTTGTCACGACCAAGAAGATCGGTTCAAGACACAAAGTTGTACATATAGGTTGGCTGGTCATTAAAAAATAACGATGTACCTATATAGACTTTATTGGCTCGGAGTCAAACGTTTTACAAGGTAAATAACTCCCATATGTCGTCGTTTGTATAGATGTTATCGTCGTAATCGGCCGATTGCTATCGGATTGCCAAAAGTAACGTCTTAGTTCCGATTTTCATATATTTATTGTGACTTCATGGCACTCTTTACATTTGGATTCATATAGTAAACGGTTTGCCATTTTGATACCGATTTCGTTCAACATTAGTTTGTAATACGTCCCAACATATTGCTCTCAGCTGACTTTTACGCTCGCGTTGTTACTACGACTGGCAGCCGACACGTTTTGTATACTTCTTTTGTTAAAACACCAGTACCCACAACACGACCCAAATTTCATAGCTCCGAAGTATTCACTGAAGAGTCCTGGGCTCCTATTCTGCTATTTAAAATGCCGATGAATTAATGGCGATTGTATTAAACTTGATATTATTCCTTTTTTAGGCAAGACAATAATTGGAAATTCATTGCATTGACCGTGACGGTTCCGCTCCATATTGAAATGCTAAGAATAATACGAATAATTCCAAATTAGTCCAGTTTCCATTCATTCAGCGGCCATTGTAAATAGCAGAATTGGGACCGTGTCTTCAGTTAATACTACCTCTATACAAATGTTCTGAGTGTATGTAAATGGATCTCTGGAATACGTTTTACTGTTTGGAATATCCTATAGCAGTATAGTGGTGATGCAATATCATCCTTGTACACTGACAAGATCTGGCGGGCTCTCTTAGAAAGCGGATGCTGTGTTCTCCGAGGGATAGAAGCCATTGTCAGAGCCGATCCAATTCTGTGAAGCGATTTAATAGGTGCACTGGTGTAGCTTTACTTTGCTTCAATTTACTTTTGGTTGCTTTTATTCAATCATGATAGTACACGTGAAGGTGGAATATTTAGGGACAATATCTAGGCGGAATATTTATTTAAGGACATAAATTCATCAGAAAGCGACAAGTCTAATTTCATTTTGCCAATACTAAAACTGGATGCAATAATCCGGTTCAATCGACCTTTATCTGCCGACAAGAATAAAACAACATTTTGGAGAACCTGATTCTCAGTCTATAGCGGAAACTTGTAGCATGTTAAATCTATAACGAAAATTAATCCAAATCCTATTAATCACCTCTTAAAGTTATATATTGAAGAGAGATAGAGCTCTACGACGTGTATCGTTCTGTCTCTTTTATACACGTACAACAATCTCAGTTTATTCGGTGGTGAAAGTCCTGCTGGTACACTTTAATTAAATGACTGTAGTCTAAGGCCTTGGTGCAGTTCACAAGCCGGTTGCGTCGAGATGCCTTCAGGACCGGTTTCCGAAGTGGTATTAGCACGCAGTGTGCAATGCCATTACCGGACCGACTATTATACAACGCTAATTTGTTACGCTAACGCCACTTGTACGTTGAACTTCAATTTACATGTTATGTTACGTCTGTTTGATAATGTTATTCATAAACTTATACGTGATGAAGGACAATATAGTTTCTGTTAATAATACACGTGTTTTCATGGTGAAAATATGGAGTGGTTTGCTCTTATATCTTTGGTGTTAAAAATGAGATTGATTAATTTATTCAAATTCTTCTACATATCCATTTGACGTTGCTTAATTTTTATTGTGTATTAGTCAGTTGCCGTCAGGATTGCCGTAACTATTGTATTTCGCAGTGATTCATCTTGACGAAATAAAAAGTCGCTTACTTGAGAGTGATTCATGGGTAGATATAAAACATATCTATAAAAATACGCTGATGATGACGTCGTAAACTTACAATAATGATTTTAGAATTCATGAGGGTTGATCTGGGATGATTAAAACGACACGTTACAATGGTTAATCATTTGGAATCGTTTCAACCCCTTAAATAAATGAAATGGACCAAACGTTAAAAATAAATCCAATATTGTTTGATCAGCTAATCTCTAACATAAATATGATGCTTCGCCAATGAAATTTCATAAAGGTGGGTTATCAAAGGGTTAGATTAAAGTATTATTAGTGTGCTATAACAAAAGCCATTGTATCAGGTATTGTTGTCAGCGATCGAGGTCGCAAACAATTGATTGTAGCGTGGACAAATAAATAGCCGTATGGAAATTACCGTAAATAATTAGCCGTTTGCTTCGTGAACACTAATTCCATGTTGCTTAGGCTGCGTTTCTACCAGAGATGTGCGAGGATGCGAAGCGAGAGATGATTTCGTAAAGAACCAATATAATAGCTTCATTTATCTATCCTCGGTCAGCACAGCCCTGTTGGTAACGGCTCAGCAGACATCCTCGCACGACACATTCCCCTCGCTCATCTCTGGTGGCATACCTGGCCATAGAATCATCTTTTATCATAAGACTAGAGAGTCAGACATCGCTCGACGTCTGAAATGTTTGGTCACGCTTCTACAACTGCAAATGTAGTTTTCAGTGTCATTTATGTAAGTGTATTAGTTTGGTTATACTACCACAAGCTTCGAAATTACTAAACCGATTTTGAAGAAAAGTTCATTTTTAGAATTATTGCACCACAATGATCAGATTTTGGTATGAAAAAAAAATGACAATGGTATATTACAAATTTACAACTGCATTATGAAGTTTATTGAACTTATTATGAAGTTTATTATTAATGTTATTTAGAAACAATTTCGCCTAGTTTAGAAGTTAATTTATTTTAAAACACTAGATTACCGGTATTATGATTTGGTGAGGCGGTAGTGAGTGCCGGATGTTATTTACAACAAAACACATAATAGAAGGTCATATCACTACATACGTCAGCGCAGTGATATACTATAATTATTCGCCTGTACCTATGGTCTAACAGGAAATACAATGTACTTATTAAATGGGTTACATTTTAAATAAACTGCTGTAAGTACTGAGTTAGTATGTTGTCCATTTATTTTGTTTGGACTTAAAATTTAAATGATCGGTTCTTTACCCAGAGATTTTGACATTGAATACGAAACTAACCTTGATTATGTGAGTACCTATGGATTAACAGCTTTTACCAAATATAATTATGACCTGTGAACTAGAAGGTTTTTGTCAAAGGTAACTTTCAATGTATTGACGAGACATCAGCGCACATGAGATGTTTTTTGCGTATATGATATTTGCTTAGATATACCGAAAATTATCACCCGGTCAAAATCAAAATCATTTAAGTCTTTAACTTTTATGTTGAATAAAACATACCAGCACTGTATATCAAACTACATTTATTTCCAAATATGTCGAGGTGGGGGTTCACAATCAATTTACCAGTTACGACGTAGAAACATTTTACACACGGACGGCGGTGTCGATCTTGGCTGCTGTCGCGGCCGAGTTGAGGGACTCGCATCGGCAGCACCGCCAGCTGTTCGTGCTCGGCACCAGGTGCTCACTGCTCACACACTCCAGGTGGAACTGGGACGCACACAGGCTGCACTTTATCGACGCGCAGCCCTCCATAGTACGGTTACAGAAAGCACAGTCCATCTTTCCTAATTTAAACTGGAAACAAAAAAAAACAATCAAATGTTACCTCTTAATCCGAAGTTCTCAAAGCCAAATCGTTTGGTCCACTTACAAATTATGCTATAAATTCACTTAATATATTATATATTATGTTTTTTATACGTTGGAAACTGTTTTAAATTTTTTATGCGGTTTTAGGAATGAGTGTATTTGGTGTGACTGACAAAATTCAACTGAAAAAAACGATTAGTGACATCGTTCTTTTCTTTACTTTTATTTTTTCTATTCTTATTTCAAAATGGAATTCAAGAAGTTTTGTTATGAATTAAACTCTTCGGTTTACCTAAACATTAACTATTATTTACCTCGGGGTACCAAGGGGTAGCGCATATATTTTTTCTTTTAAAGTTTTATCTTCTTTTGCGGTTTCGATATTTTATAAGCTATAACATTTATTTTTATAGTCCCGCATTATGGCATTTAATCCTTGTGTCGCGAGGGGTTTTGAAAACATTCAAGGCTCATTCATAAAAGCACAAAAATGCTTGTCCTACGCGGGGATCGAACCCGCTACACGTCCCGCGTTGTGAGTTTAGCGTGGTGACTATAAGCACTCGGCTCTCCATGGTTGATTTTTGGTTTGAACAAGACTTTTCCTCTTCTTACACGATCTCTAATGGTCTATTAAATCTGAGTTCCTACGTAATTGCTTGTGCAACAGCGTTTTGTTGGCCTAGGCTCGCTACACGAGGCCTCATGGTCAATATTCCCGGCCGCGTTCATTTGCTAGATTAATCTTATGAGATGAGGCAATCTCTGTGCACGCTGGAGGAATAACGGCGTTTATTGTGCAAAGATGTATGATTTTGTAACACGTTGGGGCCGTAAATTTATAATTTACCTATCATGTACCAATCATCTTTATATCTAGTTATTCTCTATATGTATAAAATCGTGTTTATTAATGACTTAATCAAGGGTTTGGGGACAGCCTGTAGAGTTCGCCATGAGCTATAGTTAGAGGTCAACCTTAATAAGAATTATTAAAAAAAAACAACAAGAATCAGATAATTATTGCCCCACTGCAAAGGCACACCTTCTCTGTATAAAGAATATATTCAACCTCATTTAATAACCGTCGCTAATGTTTACTTTACCTAGAAACTGATAGGCGAAAAGCTTTCAGGCGGACAGCCAAAATTATTGATTGATATTAATCGCTCATTTGATTACATGCTTATCTGGTCTCGCACCTCCCCTCTATGATTGCGTTTGCCGACTATAGAAATTAAATATTTATCATATCCTGCGGGCCTACCGCCAGCTGTTGAATAGTACTGTGGAAGCAGGATGGACGATGCATGCGGCCCATAGCAGAGCTACAGTAATAAAATAACAGTTCTGCGCTTTTTAAAACGTACCAGACCTCTTCCCATGAATTATTAAGTGAAAGAGCTACAAATAATAATAAGTAATAATATTTTACAACTTTTACACAGCGCCATCTAGACTAAAACTAAGCATTGTATTAACAGTGGTAAAGAACTGATAAACATACTTACATTTCTGAATACATAAAAGTTTGAGAAGCTTTTTTAAAGGCCTCCTGTAGACTTTCATATTATACAATAACAATCCATGGCTTATACTTTTCAAAAATATATCTATTTCAGTAATACTTTGTACAAAACTCTTTTTATGTGGACATTGTATTGCCCTCCTACTCCTGAAGTAACAATTTTCTTTATCAATGACAAAATTGGTTATTGATTTCGGCTAATTTTAGAGAAGGTGGTTTGTTACGTAGCAAGAAGATTGTATTGAAACTTTATGTATATAAATTTATGATCTGTATTGTAAAATTTGACAGTTTAAATTAAATTGTTGTAAATAAAATAACATGTATTGAAAATATGGTTAGAAGATTGTTATTCGATATGCGGGTATAGCATGCACTCTAAACAGGATCGATAGCTTGAAAAAGTATAGAAATACGATTTCTTTTTATTTCTTGTTCAGCATACCTTTGTCCAGAACATAAAAATTAAGAATGCATCGTAATAGAAAATGGAGTCTCGAATCTTGTAAATGAATTCTGAAGACCTTTTGTACGGACTTTCGACTCTCACCAATGCTTGGTATGACAGGTACAATTCAATATCATGTTATAAATAACTTTTCATTAGACTCATTCTTGAGATTCTTTGTTGCCTTAAATTTATTTTCAAAAGGTATTTAGGTAATTTGTTTGTTTCATTTCGAAATAGAATGAGAAACCGTCCTATTTGAGAACAGGAATGCTTTTTATTTCATCAACCTAAAAAACTTGGAATATTCTCCATCATGTAACGTTTATCTACTTGATAGATACTTTACAAGTGTAGGGGTCGGTCGAAGCTACATATTAGTGTTTTCTTTTTTTATTATTTTTTTAACAGACTCCCACACTTAAGACGTTTCATCTACGCGTCGCTAAAGTTGGGGGTTTCACAAACATCATCATCACAAGTCACATGTATAAAGACACCCAGACATAGGATAAGCATTCATGGATATCACAAACACTTGTCCTATGCGGGGAAACAAAACCGCGACACCAGATGCAGAAAACCATTACATCATTTAATAATAAAATTACTTTTACGTGTGATTTTCCAAGTTTTTCTTATCTGTCTTTATTGTACAATTATTCACGTTAGCCCGCTCTCAGGATATTAATGATTTTGCTTTTGGCTAGATAAATAGATAGTATTCATATTTTTCCAATATTTTAGTGGTCTGGTCAACCTGCACACCATAGAATTGCAGCAGTGATTCATAATACAACACTGAATTTCAACCACACATATTTAAACAGGTTAACACAAATTAAACAGCAACAACATTTCAACTGCCTAGCTTTTAAAGAAAACGGTTTTAGTGACAAACGGACTCACAGACAGCGAAGCTTTAGTTATAGCAATAGGGTACCATTTTTAACCTTTTGGTACAAACCCTAAAACAATGTACAGTAGTTTACAGCAGTTGGAAAGTAAGATATAAAAAAAAGACATACCTTTATAAAATGTATGATTGAAGTACGTATAATGACGTAGTTTCCTCATACAAGGGTTAACTCAGATTGTGGTGGAGGTGTAGTATTATGCTGAGTGGACCTCATTGCCGCGTAACTCTGAGAGTACACCTGGCGACACGCTAACAAATGCAACACTAACAATATGCCGCGGAAATTCTTATTTATTAATATACTTTTAAATGGCTGTGAAACAGGTAACTCATATTTACAACACAAAAGGCCCATACAAACATATACCGGTAAAAGTAAAGCCTAGGTTAGAAACCGTATAAAAAGAATAAAAATGGAGAGCAAATAATAATAAACTCATGATATTTTGAATAACACATGACATAATTATTACATTGAATAGTTGAATTATTTACGAAAGAATTAATTATTAAAATAACCCTAATCATGCATGGTTATTTTTGATCACAAGAAACTATTAATAGCAAAGTAATTCAGTTTAGTAGAATTTTACAATCAATTATTTACACCGTGAAAACCTAATGGATTATAAATTATAGCTACCATTTACTTTTGAGCAAACGTGCCGGCTCCCTACGGACAACATTTGACGTAATTAAAATTGTGTTATTTAACAGTGAGGAAGTTAAAATTCCAACATAAATTTAATAATAATATGTTTATTAACTTGTTGCAGACGCAGTGGGGATGGGAGCGGCGGCGGCGCGCGCGTACTCCGCTCGACTCCTGACTGGAGTGACAGCGCTATCAGCGGCGAACATCTCTGGTCTCCAACGTCCGTGTCCGGCGACTGCTGCTATGTCGGTGATGCTGAGTGCCAGGTAAACACACTCTAATATGAAACTATAGAATAAAAAAAAACGGACCAAGAAACGACTCCTGCTCTACGTCATTCAACCCTTGTGTCACGAACACCCAAGCCTCATGAACAAGACACCCAAACTTATAAGATTTTGTACACCCGTCGCAAAGAGGGTTTGTCTTGGTGAATAATACTATAGGTATTAGTTTTGTCGAAACACCTTGTCTCATTATTACTCTTTGTTTATTTTATTTTTATTTTTATTTTTATTTTTGTTGAAGTAAATACAATTTTTGACTCACATTCAAAAATGTTGAGTGATTTAGCTCCGTGAATTGGTTTTCGCATTTATTCGGGGTAGTCAAAAATGACGATACCAGCGAATTCAAATATACAGAAAAGCAAGCAAATATTCACAAACGACAGTATCAATACCATGTTCAATCTGTCTGTTACGAAATAGCTACGAAAACTGTATGTGAAATGAGATGAGAATCTGGAAGCTTTTTAACTCTTGGCATGGCGAGATCTAAAGGCCCTCAGCAAACTGTAGTCATAATTATTTTTTGAAAACGAAAAGGCTCAGTGAGACTCGGATCTTTCGTCAATGAATGAATGTCCGCAGTGAATGAATTTTCATTCAGTTCCATTCATTCATTCTTATTGGCTCCCGGAGCGCCTGCCGAACAAAAGACACAAAAAGCAGCTGCAATTAACAATTATAAAGGTTATGGTACATTATTGTTTAAATAATTTGTTGCAATTTTAATAAGATGTTACCGATCCTGGTTTGACATTTTAAACTATTATATTCACAAATGGTTTTTCACACTTTGGTTTTCAGTTGATCTGGTAATCTTGTATCACTCCAGCGTATAAACGGAGTTATTTTGATGAATACCTGTTACCCTTTGTGGAGCTCATATTTGTTTCGATATTAGTTTGTTCACGAGATTCGGGTGTATACGTGCCCAATGCAAGACAAAATTCCAATATGAATGGTATTTACCTGATCCGGCCTTTAATATTTGCTGTATAATAGGGTTTTGACCGTAATTACGCTATTTTTGTTACATTAGTAAAGGAACCAATCGAAAAAAACAATACTGTGTTTCAGAATCTTGCAAAATTTTACCCTAAACGTTCAATCGACCTAATTAATATGGTATGGTTGGTGTAAAGTTGTTTAAAATAAAATATTCAAGATTTCTATAGACTGTATTCACTGAGAACTCATTATTTCGCTGTTAATCACATCTCGGGGAAGCCCCTTGAGGCTTCGTAATTAGAAAAAAATACTCGTAGCCACCAGAGACGTGCCGCTTAATTATTAATGGTAAAGATTCTTATTTAAGAGAACCTCTATTTTCAGTTAAATTATGATATGTCTAAAAAATGAGAGCAATGCAATTTTCTCAGAATGTGTAAACTATACATTTCACATAAGGTGGTCTGCAGCTTGCAGTACCAAATAATCAAAAGTTCAGATACAAGCTTTTACTGCTTCATACATATTCCTTGTCTAGTAATAATATCCAAACTTAATATGGTCTAATACCGCGAGCACGTAGTACATAAACAAGCTAAGCGAATACGTGTTTAGAGGCTGCCTTGCCCTGCAGTGCGACTGTAATAAGCTGGTAGAAGGATAAGAACATGTTTTCAATAAAATTCCATATTCATTTTTAAACAAAAGAAAATAGCTTATATAGCTATCATAAAAACCGTCTCAAATAAAGATTTCATTTGTTTTTACGCCATCTACGTGACGTACGAGTTAGGGTGATGCCACACGGGCGTTAGCTATGCGTTGCAATTGCGTTACGTTGACTTAGCTCTGTCACTCTACTTATGAATGTACACAATATATTATGAGACACGATGCTCTGAAATGACGGACGGTGACACAATGTAAGAGTATCACACAAGGAAAGTAGGCAGGTGAGGAAAGAAGATACGTTAAAACGACAGAGCACCAACCTAGTGTCAAATAGCGTCAAAGCGGCGCTCTTGCTGCATTGCAATCATAACGTTGCTACAACGCAGCGTAGCCGCAACGATGGTGTGGCATCACTCTTAGTAGGCACTTGGTACTTGTATTTCAGTTGCTATATTGAGCCTGGCCTTTATATAGTGCCAAATTATAGCGCTGAAAATTATATGAATAAATTACCTTGATTGTAAAATGTACGTTTCCTGTTATTTATGATAACATCTACAACACAAATTATACTGTAGAAAATAACACTGCAAATGTAATGAAGGCTTGTGATTTTAAAGTAGAAATTACAAATTGGTTTTCCGGCGGTCTTCCTTATTATAATTGACAAGACATGTTTGTCTCAATTATGCCATGACTCTACTATTTATAAGCACTGTTTAGTGTTACAAATGAGTACAAGTCACACAAATAAAGTTTACCACATACGTGACTCATTAAAACAACCCACGTAACACGCCTAAAAGATTTGAGCACCGCTATTAAGGAAAATCTATGTAAGTAAATAAGAAGCTTAAAAATATAGCCTTAAGAAGCATTACGTCGCAAAATGATGTCACCATTCCCGTAACCTACATGTCTCCAATCTTGTGATCCTCATGGGAACATAAAGTTAATCTAGCGCACGTTGCAAGATTAAAATGGGGACTATCTCACCGCAACTACGGATTAATAGTAGCTCTAATTTTTATCATCTCCCCAGCAAGCCATTATAATTTTATTTCTATAATAAATGTAAAATACCTCTGCTTTATGATACGTATAATTATGTTGTACGAAATTAATACTTATTGTTCTTAAGAGCAACATTTTATAAGATGAAAGCTTCAACAATAGCAGCATTGTATAGAAAAATAAATTTTCTTTAAATGACATTCTTATATTGAATGTCAAAGACACAATGAACCCGTAAATTACCCGACGAGCTCGGTTAAGTAAATTACCTGCTGCTCTAATGAATTTTGACGTGGAAAATAGTACGTCAAGACAGATTTTCATTCTTGTTATATTATCTAGTAAAGAGGTTTATGAATCAGTAAAAAAAATATCTTATACATTCACTCGTCCATTATTTATTTTGTGCGATTCTTTTCAAAGAATTTCTTTGTACCTTCGTGAATAAAATCTATTGAAGCTTACACCATGATACAGACAATCTCGCTTCGCGTCTTGGTTAAACCACTGTGAAAGAAATGTAATTTTCGCAACAACCATTAGCAAGTTTCCGGCCTATTATGTCGCAAGTCGGTTGTAGTCGTACAAGATTAATGATCCAGAGCCTCTATTTGTAGAGGCGATGACCTGTCACTGGGTGCAACAAAAGGGTTTCTCGTGTGCTTCATAAAGGCAATCAATGGCAAATTGTGGGTCTCGACACTTGCCCTGAGACGGGCGGAGTAAATATTTGAGTAGTGGCTGGCAGCGTTTTGTTTCCCAACTTCTTCAAACTTGTAGCAAGTTACTTTTTGTTCTGGCCACCCCGCCCCGTACGTACTTATAGCGCTGTAATCAAAGTTTATTCTTTGTCACCAGCGGTCTGTCTATTTATAAGAACCTCCGTGCTCCGAATTTAGAATATTTAGCCGGGAGTTATTGATTCTATATTTTGGTCTGTTATTGTTGTTGTTATACATAATATAGTTTCATTAGTACTTACTTGATTACCTACTTAATGTTTACATGCGAATATTTCTATTAATATTGAAATTATTAGAACTATACCCACGTGTGTTATGTAACATCATGTTGTGTTTTGTACGCTCGTATAAATGTAATATGTACGTAGTTACTTCACAAAAACGGCATACTGTTACTGGTGACAAACAGAACAATAACTAATGTATATTTTAATTTCCTGAATACAAACTCCCGCACACTGTTCCCAACAATGAAACTAACTTATATTTCAATTTTAATTTGAAAACGCTTGAAACATGAAAGCCAACTAATTAATACGAAGTCTGAAACTGTTATTTCTATAATATCGGTATGTAAATGTAGCTTAATTAACATTAAAGTAAAAAGCCTTGTGTTATTTATCGAAACGAAATAGAACTGGCTGGCTCGACGTGTGAAAACGAATTTATTTTTAAACCTCAATAAAACTGTCAGGATAAAATATGTATTAAATTCGGACTTGTTATTCCCTAGACAGTTCGATGGAGTGTATTTATTATAAGGAATTTAAAAATTCAGCGAGTTTGAGGTCGCCGAGGCGTTTGCTCTGCAGACGTGCCGGGGGTACTAAAGTGTCTAGTAGTAAATTTGCGTGTAGCTTCTGTAACAATGAGATCATTTTTATGCGGCATAAGAACTAAACAGGGTTATGAATATGGAATAGGGCTGTATCTTTAGACTTTATTACTCAATAGTAAAATCCTGTTTACAGCCTTATTGTCTACACAAAAATCAAGAAACACTGACTTACCTACTATACAAGACCGACAGCCGAGAAAAACTCCAATGTTTTAAATGCTAGCATCAGTTACCGCACCTGTTGATACAAAACGTTTACTCAAGTAATAATGAATTCAAAGTCATATTGAAAAAAACTTCGATTGTCACCAAAAAGGATTTAAAGGAAAGAAGTTAAAGCATTTTGGTGTTCCACTTTTCTCGATAGATAAAAGAGTTTTATATTTATAGGTCTAGATCTAAAAACCGATGTTACCACACTTTACGTAGCACGTCTATACGACCTTTTTTTAACATGTAATGTAATATAAGTTAAACTTGTTTAAAAAATATTATTATACACGCCTTCTGCGAACTGAATACATCTCTCTTTTATTTTTGTATACATTTTTACTTAAATAAATAATTTATTTGCACGAGACTGGAATATATTACTTTTGTTATTTTTTTATTAAAATTATTTTTGCAAAGGTCGCTGTTAAGTTAATTGTAGGTTTTACATAATTTTTTTCCAAAAATTTTACTTTTTCAGATAACGTACTTAGTTTGATTGTGAGAGTGTTGCTGTAGTTATATACATACACATTCATTAATACTTAAATGATACATCGGTTTACTAACGAGTTTTTATCGGGATCGCCGATCTAGTATCGGTCCCAACCGAAGTCCTTAATCAATAACGAATACAGTACACTAATCTTCAACCATTTATATAGTTCAGTAAAATATCTATATTCTAGTAGATAGATGTCGCACATTCAACACCAACGTAAGTGAAATTATCTGTAAGTGTTGGCCTTTCTAAGTCGCAACGGCTCTGGGGATTTCGTGGGTTTTAAAGAGCACTTAGACACACTTACACTCGATGGCCAAAATATATGTTCTCTATTAAGTATAGATTAACGATCTCTTATTTAGACTCTCCGTAGTAAATACCAATTTATTTTATTTGTAATGTCGAGACTCAAAAGACTTGTATTTAAATTGTTTCGATAACACTTGATGAATTCTTTTCTAGTAGAATTTATTCGTTTAATTTTATATTGAATTTCAAGCCTCGGCGAAATTGAAACACGCAGTAGCACCTAGTTTGATTTAATCAATTTTTAATGGTGATTACAACAAATTATTTAGGTCACGGAATAACTCATTGAGATTAGTAGATTAATCCTAAAGTATTCAAAGTTGTTAACGATTGTTTTTTTTTTTCAGAAACATGGTTCTCGCATGAAGTGTTCGGCTTGCAAGATCGTCGCGCACCAAGCATGTATAGATATTCTGATGGACCGCGTGCAGTTCACGTGCAAGCCGACGTTCCGGGACGTGGGCGTGCGGCAGTACCGCGAGCAGACCATCACGCACCACCACTGGGTCCACCGCCGCTCAGAGAAGGGCAAGTGCAAGGCCTGCGGTAAGGTGAGGGCCGTTATTTTTATGTCGCTTACGTCACCGGTCAATGTCGTGCTGACAGCTGTCATAGGGAAACGGCTGTTTTGAATAAAGAACGTTTATTTTCGTTTAATTTAAAAGCTTTGCATTTATTTTTAGTTGCGTGTTCTTTTTTTAATTGGAAATCGATTTTACGAATTATTGTCGAAAAATATTTGATATATTTTAACCGTCTGACCGCAATTAGGTATCATTTGACAATGTAACGAATTTATTTAATTAATCTTATTTTGATTGATATGGTACTTAATCAATCAGCCGTTTTCATTATGATAGAGGTGTATGGGTATTCTGTTGTGATCATTAACCTATATGTTTACATAAGTTATGGGTTATAATAATATGGTCAATCATATTGTGATAATTGCCATTACGTTCGATATAGAGATAAAACTTCCATAGCTAACTGCACCAAAATCGGCACAAAATAATTTATAACCGTTTTTAGTTAAATAGCGACGATAAAAAAAAAACGTATTTAATATGAAAAGTAACGTGGACATAAATCGTTACACATCAAACTGAATAAAATTAATTGACGAATAAAATATTGCTCATTCAATCAGATTGCGTTTCGAGTTACCAACGTTGCGTTAATATTGATTTTAATTTATTTTATTGCGGAATGCTTTCACGTACACGTGTACCAATATAAACATCGGAGGATATTTATTGCACAACAGGAGTCATTTAATTAATTACGAACATACATAATAAAATAAAGTACTTGAACTGATTTCAAATAACATAATTGCTACCTGTCAATTTAATAGTTTTAGCAATTTCTTTCTTTAAAAAATACTAATTATTTTAATATCGACATCGTTAGCTCACTGGCAAAATTCTGTAAAAAAAAAATATTTTTCATATTTAAGTATCCTTAGCTCATTACGTAAATTTCGATTCAATTTAAGTGAAAATGGAACAGTAGTTTTAGTCCGAAAATTTC
Organism: Trichoplusia ni; assembly: GCF_003590095.1. Classification (NCBI taxonomy): domain Eukaryota; kingdom Metazoa; phylum Arthropoda; class Insecta; order Lepidoptera; family Noctuidae; genus Trichoplusia; species Trichoplusia ni. Next base: position 16,118,922 of record NC_039479.1, on the reverse strand, counting down.
TTTTTGTAATTATTATTCCCACGTTTTTATGCACTCACTTTTCTTGTTTATTTGTTTGTCGTTCCGGTTGAATTTTAAGGCACTTCCCGTTAAGCTAGCAGGCTGAAATTTTCAGGGTAGCTTCAAACCCGATGTGAATGCAATTTACAACTATAAAAACGGCTGAACCGACTTTGATAAAATTTAAATGTAGTTGAAAACGTGTCTTTTTTGATATTTTGTTTAAATTCACCATCACTGTATATACGCCCCTTCGCATATAAGGCAGGTGAAGTCATTACACTGAGACTTTAATCTCAATACTCAATATTTTATTTGCACTCCACAATGTTAACATTTGGTCTTAACAAAATAAACTTAAGAGTAACAATCGTGGACCCTGTCTGGCACGGCAAAGTAGGAGAGAGGAAAATTACATGCTCATGTCCAATCTCCAACGACCGCGACGCACGCTTATGTGAAATTTGCGTTGCCACTTGTACTTTTTTTCTTACCTGTCTTTCAGCTTTTTTTTTGCAAACTTGTTGCTACCCTAGCATGTGCCGTAAAACGAAGTAAATAAAGTTTAAAAGGGTAAATAATAAGAGTTTATTTGTTTAAAAATGGAGAGATGCATTTGTTTACTAATAAAACTAATTTAATACAATAGTTTTCACGTTTGTAAATCTTTATAAAATTACTTTATAAAGCCTCGTAAAACGTACAAATCTTTAGAAAAACTGTGTTTACATCCACCTTGGTTTTTTTTTCTATTCACTCCGTTTACCTAATTGTATTTATTACATTACATTGGCTTAGATTAAGCTTCGTACGTGTACTTGAAGCATTAAAAAGATAATTATGTGTATGCTGATTCAACAGTATCACCATAACACGATACTTAACAATTAAGATAATTGACCATTACAACCATCGACTAGCAGCTGATCATTAGGTACGAAACATTGCAAGCTCATCAAGCATGAAGCTTCGCAGAGTCGTAAATAATAAAATTATAAGACACAAAACATGCAAATGTGTTTAAAAATAATTTTCTAATTTCAGGTAGGTTTGAAAAGTATACATAGAGACGCTCGAAACGTGATTCCAATCCATAGGTCGTACGATATTGTCCCAACATGCTTGTTTAAGTATGATATATCAGATGTGAATTCTTTTAAACAAAAACCAAATTAGTAATTACCTTACGGCCTTTGACCTGCAGCGGGTAATACTCAGCTGAACAAAATAAATAGTTATTACATGTCATTTGGAATTTAATTCATGTAATTTGTGCAAGTATCAAAAGGCGAATAGGAAAATAATAGACTGAATAAAAAGAATACTTGAGTCAGACCGGAATCCTCATTTTAAAGCAAAGTATTGCCTTTATGACAGCTCATGTAGCTGCATGTATATTACCAATAATACAACCTTAAAAAAAATGAAATGTCAAAAATTTCCTTATGTATGTAGATAGGTACTTAGATAACCTCGAAAAGCATTACGTGTGATGAATAATTTAAATTTATTCAGATTTAAACAGATTACACTTCACTGATCCTTAAAAAAAGAAAAAATATATAAAAAATTGGTTACTCGTTCTTACTTTTTAAGTTACAAAACCAGAAACTGCGTTGATACAATTAAGTTAAGGAATAAAATACCAATTGTCAAACAATCGATTTTTTATAATCTCATTTGATCAAATCGACCATCGAAACGTATTCCATCAATTACTGAAACGCATTAGCGTAATAAATTAGATGATTATTTAATTAATGGCACATAGCTACAATTAAATGAGCCGGATCAATCGCCTACACTGGCTGAAGATCATTACTATGTATGAATTTGTGTGTCAGTCAGTTCGAGATATATTCAACTTCTGGAAGACTCAGGTTCTTACTTACAGATGCTTGTCCGGGTTAGTTTAAGCACACCTTAAGGCCCGCATTCGGAAACTGTTTTTGTTGGTCCTGATCTCGCTGAAGCGATGTTTTATTGGCGTAGTGTTAACTGGTTCCGTCCCCCTCTTGCCAAAAACCGAAATAAATCTTTAGTGGCTACTCCGTATTCGGGATCTCACCGTATGCGGTAAAAGGCACTAATAAAAATGAACCTTACCTCAAGAGTGCGACTCCCGTCTTCCCCGACATTATCCAAGTAAGGGTCCCTTTGCACGAACTACTTAATTGAGTCTTCAATTATTTAGGAACCGATCGTGCCTTTAATTCGGACATTCATTTAATGGGGAAAGTTTTTCGATGGACCACGTAGGAGTCTAATTCTAAGACCATTAACGTTCTAATCACACAGTAAAACTTAAGTTAACAAACTGTTGTTGGATGCTTAGAGACGTGACGTATTTTATTTGATTACCTTAGCTGCTGTTTAATGTGTCTCGAGGGAGTTCACGGGTTTCTAACATTCTAGTAAATAGCACAATAATATAGCTTCATTTACGTTCTTCTAAGGATACGTTTGTGATCATGCTTTACCGCAGAATGTTTTTTTTTTTATAAATGAGATAATCTATTTTTAAGGCATTATTTTTCTGCACAGACCGTCATGGGTTTTTCCCGGGCAAACCACGTAGTCTCTTGTAGTTTCAGGGAATCTAATCTGATATTATAATCTTGGCCCAGCTGTTAGTTAATAGTTAGTTAGGACCAGCCCAGTCCCACTTCAAAATACACATTTCCTTCCCACTTGTGGTGGCAGCAAATACCGAGTGCGGTATATTAATGGATGTGTATAATATTTGGTAAACCCATAAATGTGTAATTTAGATTATAGCGTACATTGAGTTAGCCTATCATCAACGTCATTTAAAACTGCGACTATGAGAGAGATTAAAACCTGCGTTTAAAATTGGATGTTTAAACGTTTTAATATCAAACCGCATGGGTTAACTTTGCACTCTATGACGTAGTTTTATGTCACTCGCTAATGCGAATGGGGCTCTTTGTGTGCAAAAATATACCGCAAAATGTAGGTGTGAAGAGAAATGTGCTTTTAAATAATTCGCTTCGGTTTTATTTTAAATACTGTTGAAACCACGAATGAAACTAAATGGATGTTGCGGTTTTTGATGGCTTAGCCTTTTTGTTATCTGCTGATACATTTTAAAGTTTCTTGTGCAGTCCCGTATACATAATAGTGAGAAATATAAAACATGATATACTACGGACCATAAAAACTGACTCCAATTTGCCTCGATTAACAACAATAGTAGATCACTATAAAGAAAATTGTTCCACGGGAAAATACAATCTGGATAAAAACTATGTTATATGTTTATGCAGTTATAAACTATCTGTAAACTACCTGTGTACGAAAATCGCCTAAATCCGTCTTGTGATTTTTGCCTCATAGAGTAACAAACATCCAAAAAATATGAGAACAGAAATAATGAAACTAAACTCTAACTATTTAAATTGAAGTGGATACGAAAACCCGACGTACTATTCTATCTCACCATCATAGCTATTTAGCTTTTTACCAATGTTCCTCTAAGGGAAACAACTATAAGATCTAAAGTCGGATAACAACAGAAACTTGTAACTGATAACTTTACGGCGGGAACCAAAGACAGTAGAATACAATTTGCAGGGAAAGCCACAAAGCAGTGTTTAGTTACGTTATACACGTATTATTATAGTGTAGAGTGTAGATCTTAAACTTTATTGAACTAACTTATAAGTTACGAATGTATGCGGTTGCGCACTTTAATTTATTAAGTAGGTTCTTCATCTCCGTTGCAAAAAAAATATTTCGATTTTAATTTACGAGTTAGTTCGTTTAATATAAAAAACGAAAGAAAAAAACTAGGCGGGTTTATTTTTCACTAAACATCTATGTTTGGATTTTGAAATAAATTATCTGCTAAAAATGAAAAAATAGGGACCTCACCAGCTAGTTTTTACCTCTTATTTTACCATGTAAAAAAACCATTTTGAACATTTTTAAATGTTAATTACTTTTTGCCTTTACCTATTGCTCTTTTAGAAATTTCTAAACATAAATCATCATCTACATTATGAAGCTCTATTCCATGTTGTCTCCAATAATAAATTATCTAACAACAAAAGCGTCTGTCCTCTAATAAACATTTGCGGAACAACAATGTCATTACGTTCGTATCAAGCTCGTCCGCTATTTGCGATCAGTCGAAGTAAATAACCCCATTCACAACAATCATCAAACAATAATGTTAATTAACTCGCTAACACAATTTACAAAACTCAATTGGGTGACTTGGTTAACTAATAATATTTATACTACTCACCCACATAGTTTGTTGACAGTCAATATTTGTTTTAACTACTGTTCGGTAACAAATTCTACGCGTCTTATTTTATTTGTTCGTCATTTGATATTCTCTCTCATAGTGAATGCCGATGGGATATCGCTTACGTCAGATCAATCTGATTGCCCTGTTACGGGCACAATGAACGTCATACGCGCGAGCACTGAAAACCTAATACCAAAATCGATCAACATTATTATTCATTACTTAAGTACTTCCAGAAAAAAAACAGTATTAATAAGTCCGATTAAAGAAGCGACTCTACCGTGACTCTACCTTTTTTAACGACAACCTAGCTACTGGAAGGTAGCTGTTGTTTTAATAGGTGCCTCGTATAAATATTTAATGTAGCGACGTAGTAGCGTGGGGTGTAGAAACCACGTGTTTAATGAAGTACGTGTGACCGCGGTCCTGTAGAGTGTAGCCACGGGGAGCTGGCTCGCGGCGGTGTGGCCAGCCCTTTACACCGCGCGTCAACTCAAATAATTTGCATTTACATATACCTATGCCACGAAGGTAGGTAGGTACCTACATCGCATGCGACACGTCACGACTCGAGCGCCGCTAGCTCAACGCGAAATTAAAACTTCATTTTTAATGACGTGTTACCATATCGCAAGGCTCGCGTAGTACTTATATGGCCGGCGCTGCACGATTCTGAATGAAAAAACTGTTTCCAGATTGTATTTTGTAGTTTTGTTTACATGAACACTATTCTTTAGTTTATACTCTACACGTAATTACGTTTACGTGCTTCATGTGTATTTTGTATGCATAGATTACTAGCGTAAGCTTTTAGTGGCCCTAAATTTATTTTATTGTTTAATATAATCGACCAACTGAACAAATTACTTCATTTAAGTTGCCGTTGATGTTGTATTGATTTTCCCTAGAATATTAATCAATCATTATACCTAAAATAAGCGTTACTTGCCCTAATAAACCTAATAGGTTCTAATGACGCACTGACGTTTTATTCTAATATGTTACAACCGGGCAATTTATAATCAAGAGCATTATAATTTAAGGTTGGGTTCATTAGTGCAAGTATCCCTTAATTCCATAGTAGTATATTATTTATGTGGTAGCGAATATATGTTGCTTATTGTGGCTTATTTTGTGTGTAATCACTTGTTATTCATTTTGCACGTGTGTTGTTGCATGGTTGTTTTGTTGTCAGTCATTCCGGCGCGGCTGCTGTCGGTGGTGCATTACGTCACAGGACACGTTAGACAAGCCTGTAGAAGTAGACAATGGTGAAGTTAATGTGCGTATCTTATGTTTCACGGTGGCTGGCGAAGGCGTTACTACTGTCCCCAATTTAATCAGTCACCTGCATTCCTGTTTGTGACAACCCTAACGTCTTTCCATTGTTTACTAGCTGAAATACAATTACATACCTTTTTTAATGAACGTAAATCAAAATGATTGTTAACCTTCCATCAAATTTGTTCCAAAATGAAACAATTTAATTTAAGAGATATATTTCAGGAATGTTGGTATTATTATTCAACCTGTACATTATGTTGCTTCTATAACATTTAGGAAATGTACTTGCTAACAATGTTTGTTATTAATATTTGTCAGAGACGAAATTAATGTAAGAATTTCTTTTTCAACAGTCGCTGCAGGCTAAATTGTCGTTTAGCTCGAAAGAAATTGTTGCCTTGACATGTTCGTGGTGCAAAGATGCGTACCATAACAAAGAGAGTTGTTTCAATCTTCAACGAATAGGAGAGGAGTGCGCATTAGGTACGATATACTATAAAAATTCAAATATTCACTGCTAACTTCTTCACGTAACTGTGAAGAAGAATTTCTTCATAATCCGCAAGTGCCTGATTCTATTCTATATTGTGCCAATAGGATCGCAGTCCACCATAATAGTACCGCCGTCATGGATCGTCAAATTACCAAGAAGGGGTAGCTTTAAGTCGTCACTAAGAAAATCGCCTAAGAAAAAAAATGCTTCCAAGAAGAAAGGGAAAGACTCGAAGAATGAACAGAAAACATTTGTGATAAAGCCTATTCCTACGGCGAGCGTGAAACCAGTGTTAGTGTTTATAAACCCGAAGAGCGGTGGCAACCAGGGCGCCAAACTGCTGCAGAAGTTCCAGTGGCTCCTCAATCCAAGACAAGTGTTCGATCTCACACAAGGAGGACCTGGACCTGGGTAATGTTATTCTGTACCATTTCAATATACCAAATACAAACATACAAAGTATGAAAGTAGGTAGCGTATTAGCTCAACAACGTGTTACATTGTAGGACCTCGATGCAATTCTAAAACACTACTTATAAGCTACATTGTGCACTCCAGTTTATTGCTCGAACGGGACCTATAAAACAGAACCAATAGTGTCGCCCCCTTTTAATAACAGACAAAGAGCTGTAAGTTTGCAATTTGCCGTGCGGTATAAGGGATAAACTGCCCAACCGCCGCTGCCAACCTGACAAAGCCAATAATCGGTTTGACCCATTAAAATTTCGAGCCCGAACTTCGCTCGCCGTGCCAGTCTTAGCGGGGCGCTCTCGGGATCGTCAGGCTAATGGGAAATGGGGGACCCTCCGCGTCATCACTGTCACTAAAGCTTTTTCTCAAACTTGCGCCCCGTGTGGTGTGGGCAGCCTTGCGATTTTAGCTACGAACAATTTGCATATTACCTATACAATATTCTTCCGTTGTAATTTTACCGACTATTCGGTGAATACATAATAAATTTGGTTGGCACTGTTGTTTACAATATTAATAAGACGCTCATTCTATTATAAGGAGCTTCATAGCTACGATAAAGATGAAGGAGAGAATTTATATTTTATTTATTTACCTTGCTTAGGTGCTCATATCAATCATGAATTATTTTAGCTGTGCAATTTAAAAGACTGAAAGTTTATTCGATTTATTTCTGTATAACAGTTAAGATTGTTATAAAAAAATAACTTATTTTAAGACAAAAAGGTTTCACATACCTAGATCTGTTTTAAAATCAAAACCAAAATTAAAACTTTAATGTTTAAAAACACACGAGGCGACAAAACATATACCTAGTTTTTGTTTTGGCTCAAACTCGTTTGATCACTTTACTCAGCTGGTTTGAGAGTTTTGTCAAATAATCACGTGTTCTAAATTCATCTCATGATCTTTCGTCTTCGTAGTACACTTGTAGACGATTATAAATCTTTAACCGTTTTATCCATTAGCCTATTGTCCAGTAACATCATAGTACCATCATGGCAGGTTGGAGCTGTTCCGCAAGGTGCCAAACCTGCGCGTGTTGGCGTGCGGCGGCGACGGCACCGTGGGCTGGGTGCTCAGCGTGCTCGACCGCATCGGGTCCCGTCCGGCTGTGGGCGTGCTGCCTCTTGGTACCGGCAATGATCTGGCACGAGCGCTGGGCTGGGGTGGCGTAAGTACTTTATAATAGTTTATTATTGAATAATGTCAGCATAAAATATACTATTTAAAGGTTCCATTAAATTCAAGACATTAATAGTTATTCATTAAGAGTTTGCCTACTGGTTTTTTTAAAGCTATTTGTAGTTTTCTTCAAACTGATATAAAACTTGCTTATCTGAGGACAATCTAAGGAATGGTTTAGGCTTATTTAATTTTAACAGTATTCAATGCGTGTACAAAAGTACCATTTATTTGTTATATTTTAGTAAAAATTGTATCCACAACTTTTACAACGACATATAGTCTCAAGGAAGCAAAGCTTGCGATATACTAGACAACTGATAATCTTACTTACATATTTGTAAATACAAGCATATCATATTAAAGTTACAACTAATCAGACACTGATCGTGCTCATCACCAGAACGTTTGTTCTGCGTGGGAATCGAACACTTGACCTCTGACATTGAAGACAACAAGCCAGACAATATTTTTTTTCTATTAGTGAGCATTGAGCACACCTCATTCAGCCGTATAGTATGAACTGTTCACGTTAAAAGGCGGATACCAATTACATACGCCATTATTGAAATCGACTACAAAACTGTGTTTCGACACGCCAACAGATTTTTAATATAAAATATTCATAGACCATTATTGTTCATCGATTAATCAGGCTTTTGTTATACCCTGCCTCCCGTTTTAACCACTCCGGCTATAGGATATTGTTTTACTACAGTATGTTATTAATAAATCTTTCATAAATAATATACCTATACATTTTTGAAAGAAACTGTATTTTCTACCCTATTCAAAAGTGACGCTTCAATTTCACAATAATGCAGTAAAAAGCAAAAACAAACATTACGGGATTTTGGCCCAAAAAAAAATAATTCCTCTTTTCCAATATTCTGATGTTTCAACTCTTGTATCGATTGTAAACAAAGTTTATATCTCACATTGTATATTTAATTTATTTCCAACAAACAAATATCAACTCGCAAAAACAAAACACCATTTTGCTTTACATTTTTTTGTCACACCGTCACAAAAACACTTTTATTTACATTTTTATCAAAAAAAGATTAAAACTGTATAGCCAAGCCTTTGGCGGCTACCGTAGGCTTAAATATTCGGTGTGAAAATAAAACAAAAATCGCGTAATCGTTGTAGAGACATGTCGAACGAGATTATGACGTTAACGTTGCCCAAATGTCCACGCCTCGGGGATAGAAGTGTCGAGACTGGCGCGAAAAATAAATTCGTTCGCACCCCATGGGAACTGTCCAAATGCTTAACTGGGTATGGCGTACGGTATTAAGTAAATAATACAAATTGCCTCACGAAACATACCTTTATTTGTCCGTTAGTTCCACATTTCGTGTTTCGCTATAACCTCCTCCTTGAATAAATGACTGTTTTACATCCGCGACAAATTGTTGCAGCAAATATACATTCAGTAAATGAGGGTTCATTTAGATTATTACCTCAAATTAAGCCTTATTACACTGCTGAAAATTGCAGGTGGATTCCGTAGAAGGTAATAAAAACAAGAGTCGATTTATCTTCACTAATCGTAAGTGCTTCATTACGTTCTTTTATTTTTCTGCGGTTGAAGTAAGGGTGAACCAAGTTGATATTCAGAATTTAATGCTGCCCTACATTTATACACACTTACCGTCATTTATATGAACAGGGAAAAAAGGTGTACCTCTGAATATGCAAATGTTATTATTACTCGTTGTCGCTTGATGTACGACAATATGTTTTAACGAGCCCATAAACAAAGTTTATTACTTTGTTCATGAAAATTTTAGTATTCTCCAAAACGACACTCCGTTCTAGCTCCGGATTTCAGTAATATTCTTTCATTGTTACGATTTCCAAATGTTCCAGCGTTTTCACCCTCGTTGTGCTTATTTGCCGATAGTCAAAGGACCGCATAATTTCCCTTATGACTGCAATTTAAGCTTCGAAAACGTGGCGCTGTACACTGTACGGGATTTTGAAATAAACTTTGTTGTTTCGTAAAGCAGGGATAATTGATCAATAAAATTCTGTATTCAGGAAATGAGAATGAGTTGAAAGCTTCGAACATGTTTCATTAGATGAGTTGTAAAAATAGCCCGGAATGAGCTTAAAAAGGAAGCTAACAGTGGGTATAAAAATAAAAGAAGAGCGCGTCGAGCTTTGACGAGGCGTCAAGTGACACGAACTGCGAGGGAACACGTCCTCCGACTGCTCAATGAACTTGGTCGCGCCAGAGCGACCATAAAAACACAATCTACAATAAACTTAACGCCAGTAAAACTTCACATACTAAAACCAAGGAAATACGACCTACTTAAAATCATATCGTTAAAAGTTTAAAAAGTTATTACGTAATTAGAACTAGGTAATGTGGGTTAAGTCTTGTACTTACCTATCTCTCCGGCTAGAATTGTTTCATGTATTCTACATTTATTCAGCGAATATGGCGCATACATTCCCCGGTAATCCAGCATAGCACAGCAATATGCGCCCGTGTTTATCACAGATATGCCACTAATAATATTCCTGGATTATAATGGAATATCATTACGGGTAATGTTACCTAACAAATGTTTAAACGCCGGGATAAAGTACTAATTTACATAATATTCAGTCATCATTGTTGTTTTGGTACAAGTAAAATTAGGGTCATGATAATGTTTCCAGCTCCGTACTTAGTCATTAGGGAATTAAATGTAATGTTACGGAATAGGGACTTAAACAATTGCACTTATTGTCACGTGTCAAACTGCCCATAGTTCTAAATTGCAGTGAAATCTATTTTGCATAATTGTAGAAAAAATATTTTACCAAAATTATTGAAAACGTTCCTTTTTTTCACTATCTTTCCAGAGAAATATGCAGACGTTTGTAACATACACTATCAAGTTAATCTGTGTTATTAAATAGTTTTGAAATCAAAATCCAATACATATCTTGAGTAATTATCGTCTAATTTCAATATCCTGAATTTTTTGGGTAAATAACACTATTATTTGTGTTGAATAACGCCCATGCAAAAGTTTGCTATATCTTCAAATACATAAAAGAAACATGGATTAATTGAGTTAGTAAAGTCCAACTAAACCAATTCCTTTTACCGATAGTTTAACTCAATTACATGCCACTTAGCACCAATTTGAACTGCACTAGACAAGCGAACGAGCGGTCGCATTGAAACGACCACAGCAGAGTCTAGACTAGCCGCTGAAGCCCAGATACATTTGTATAGTTACTAGCGCTAATACAAAACACTCAAATGTATAAAAATGACATGTGACGTTTCGTTAGACCACGTGACTTTAGTTCTGTCATTTTCATACCTTGGAGCGTTTTCCATCAACGGCAACGGCAGCCAATTCCTTTTCCTTCAATATAAAAAAAAGTAAGCGTTTAGATTTACAATATTTTTTATCGAATAAATTAATAATAATTACAGTAATTATTCGTAATAAAGAATTAGCATTATGGCATGTAAAGAGTCTTTATTGTTGTAATAATGGCGATTTATTACGAAGAAAGAAACATGTGTTTACATGTATACAGTCGTATATAAGGTTATGTACAGTCAACAGCAGAAGTAGATGTCTAAAATCAGACATAAAATGTTAATGAGGAGTTGTTTGCGTAAGAACTGCATGGTATCGAAATTATTCAAAAATATGTGACCAAAGTACCAGTCAGCCCAGTACAACCGAAAAAAGCAGTTCCAACGTGAATTCCGATCAATGATCAAAAACTAACTTATTCAGTATCTACATATCCAGTTAATACACTCACATATCCAAATACAATATAATAATAATACCAACATAAAGGGGTTGGCGATTTCAGATTTCAAATATTTGGAATCAAGGTTTTGTCACGATATTTTCCTTCACCGTTTGTCCTTAGTGTCTTAGGATAATTTATTAAGATAGGTACATAAAACTTTGAAATATTCACATTACTACTTCACCTACGTATGGGTCGAACTTCGTGCATTCAAAATGCATATAAAGGACCGAAATACTACAAACTAAAAACGTTTGTTTTTTTATTAATAAAAAATTAAAGCAGGAATGCGCTGCAAAAATAGAACTTAAAGACTTGTCATAACCTGTTTTCAGTTTATAACAAACTCTTTACAGGTACGCGGTCCGCGATTTCGTTCAACATATTTACGTGAATTTATTTTTCTTTTCCGTAGTTGTACCTTTGTGTAACTAAATAAAATACCGAACACCGGTTGCTCGCGTTCCCGCGCACGTTTTGACAAGCAATAGAGCGAAATAAGTTACCCGGATCGCAACATCGCTCGATCGAAAATTCTGAGAAGAATCATGAACAGCAGGCTGATAAAATTTCCAGCATTGCAATTGCAATGTAATAATTTAAAATAAGATTCAGTATTCTCATTACCCTGCCAATTTTTTAGAGCCTAGATTAGAATTCTGGTGGCTGAGACATGTGAATCAAAATTGAACTGTATTATTGTAGTCAGTACGCCCATTACCTGTCGTCAACAACAAATTTAGATTTCCAATTTTTAGAACTGCAACAATAGTCTGCGTGAATGTTTTTTTTTGCATAAAAACTGACGTAATATATCGAAGTTTTGAAAATCCTAAACCATGCACATACATCACCTTTACGAATAACAATTGCAATTGTTTGACCGTCACCAAACGATGCTTGATAAACGATCGTACTCGGAAATGAAGGGGTGCCGTTGTTTTGAACCTATTGTGGGGTTCATGTAAAGCTGCATGAATGTTCCTGCCATACTCAGGTGGCTTTTCGGCCGTATAGTGACACAATGTTTCTATTATGTTGGAGTATTTCGCAATAACGCGGCATTTACATCCGAACCTGCATAAACAAGGATCTGTTAGGGAACGTGTGTACGTATATCACACACTTGTATTTGTCGTAAATACGTGTGGGCCTAGTTTCTGCAGTGGTGTAACTATTATGTTTTTATTGTAATAGAGTATTTTTTATAGGCCAGGTGCGACTGTTATATTAAAATGAAACACTTAAGTAGCAACAATAAATGAAACAAAATAAAAAGACTTTTATTTGTTGCTTTCGAATATCAAATGTACCTATTCATAATTTTAAATAAGGAAATAAATTCTTTAATATCGCTTGTAGGGCGATGCATAAATGACACTACATTCCAAATACAAAAATAAAACAAAATAGATTTCTTTCTTAGTTTGAGTAACAGATTCATCCTCTTTATGTGTGTTAATTAACCACTATAACAAGACTTTATTACGAGACATACGTACATTTAACACTAACTTTGGCCATTCAGAAATGTAGACAGAACCAACGGAATTCTAATTACTACAATCCTGACGTGCCCGTGTCGCCTCATTCACTCTTATCACATTCTTCACATCCTTGTTCGAGATCGGTTTAAGGTACTGTCGTAACACGGAAGTGTTTTTATTAGCTATAGAATATAATATAAAATATTAAGAAGAGCATGTATCTACCAAAACATTTCTTAAAAATCCAAGAAAAATCTTTAAAATAATTTACAAATTGAATAATTTACTTTCACACAGCCTATATGCCTGTCGATTTTATAATCATTCCATAAATAGTCACCCGCAAGAACACTTAGTCAAAACATTTTCTTAACTTCAAACCTTCAGCGATGAATAGCTTGACTTTTACAAGTATGCGTGTTTGTCAGTTGCCTACTACTCGTAATACCTACAAGCTGTGCCGAATTTGGCACTAGATGGCGTTGTTTGACAGTTCCATTAAATATATTCGTTTTATTTTTACCAGGGTTATGAGGACGAGCCAATATCGAAGATCTTAGCGAACATCGGCGAGAGTGACACAGTGTTACTGGACCGGTGGGAGCTGAGCGTGGAGCCCAACACGGCGGCTGCCGGCGAGGACACCAGCAATGCGAAACCAGAGCTGCCCCTCAACGTAGTCAACAACTACTTCTCGTTTGGTGTCGATGCACACATAGCCTTGGAGTTCCACGAAGCTCGGGGTACGTTAGGATTCGCTTTTAATTTTCAACTGACTGCAATTCAATTCGTCAGTATTTTGTAACCTCAGAACTTTGCACTGGATGAAATTTGACGGGAAATTATCATTGGTTTCATAAAAAAAATAAGTGTGGCTTAGTACTCTTTTAATTGAAATCGGTTGCATTTTTGTTTTGAAAAAAATGTTATAATTTATCTATCAAACCGTATATTGATTCCCAATACGCAGTGAACTTAAAAACCTAGAAAATAACCATCTTTCTTTACTTCCTAAAATAAAAATGACACAATAAGTTATAATAATGATTATAAGTCGAACTGTAGCAACGGTTAATTTGTCGACGAATAGGCCGGTCAGTGGTCACCGGAATGTGGACCTCCACTTTTCGCTTCCTTATGAATTAAAAATTATATTAACGTCCTTATTAATTGTAGACATACGTGCGGAATTATTAGCCTCAGAATGCATAATGTATCTTATCCCAACCTCCCAATTTAGCCAAGAACTAATTAATTAGATGTAATACAGGACAGAATAATAGAGACTAATATAACTTAACTAAGCTCAATAGCTAATGCAATCTCCTTCAATATTAATGTTTAAGGATGTCTCTCAAATGGGTTAATTTAAAGGAATGCAAGTCATTTCTCAAATATTTCTGTTTGACAATATGTACACCTAGTTTACCTTAACCTATTTTGCAAATGATAGGTAAATCTTATTAAATTCATCATTAACAACTTCTTAATACTAAAATCAACCTCTAGTAACCCGTTTTTCTGGAATAGTGTTTTCATTTTAAGCAGAGGCCACAGATATCAGAACAACTAAAGATACTTTTTTTTCTTGTAATGGTCATGCAACTTTGTGTACAACCAAACCATGATACGAGTAGGTATATTTGAACAATCGGTCGGTGTATGAGGGATTGCAACGCATTGCCATACACCGACACAAAAACGCGGATGACGTAGCACGGCGGTTCATGTTTAGTCAGTAAAAGTCTGACACTACCCATTTCCTCCCCTGAGAGAGTGGGTGTCCATGAGGATTCCCCCGCCTTACCAAAAAAAAAAGGGCATATATGAACAATAAGCTTAAGGAATGAATGCATTTCGAATAACTTCTAACATCATTGTTATGCGGTACGAAGCCTCTTTTCCGCTGTAAATATAACTTTTCGAGAACTCATATTGTTCCATTTAAATATTTTCAACGTTTGAAAAGTTATCAGCCGACAACCGCAGATATTCCGGGGCTGTAATACAAGCGAGTAATTGTTGAGAATTTAAATTCTTTCGTTATTGGATTCTTGTTAATACTGACGTATTTTCCATTTAATATAACAATCGAAACGTCATTTGTTTAATTGAAATATTATAATAAATAAATAATTAATTTTAACTTTCCTTCCTTCCTTTCCTTATTATAAGATTATGAGAATTAAAGGCAGTGATTTCTCACGAAGGTGCGCGTTTAATCATGGCCTATAAAAATAGGTTAGTAGCTCGAGACGGGATTTCAAAAATAATTTTACATATTAGAATAACTTGGCAGTAGTTAAATTATGTAATAACAATACAGTCATCAAAATACTAATTTAAAATAATTAATTGTCAACAGAAGCACACCCCGAAAAATTCAACTCCCGAATAAGGAACAAGCTGTTCTACGGAACCGCCGGAGGTAAAGATCTCATGCAGCGCAAGTGGAAGGGCCTGGCGGAGTTCGTGACCATGGAGTGCGACGGCAAGGACCTCACGCCCGTGCTCAGGGAGCACAAAGTACACGCCATCGTCTTCTTAAACATTCCAAGGTATACCACTCTATGTTGAAATGAAAGAATAACTGATGTCTACGCAAATATACAAAATGTATTAAGTAGATGATAACCAAGAAGTGTGTTGAGATGTTTATTTTTCAGATAATCTATTATAGCTATATTATTAAATGTCACATTAATTACTCCAATTACATTGTACCAAAATGATACCCTGAAAGAGAGGAAACGACTAAAATTGAAAAGGACGACAGACTGAATAATTACGTAGTTTTTGCGTCTACTTTTCAAACGTGTCTCGTCTTTAATAAACAAACCCAGCGTCATTTACTAAATGGAAACCCTAAAATCGATAACTCACGAAGTAAATTAAGTGAGCGAGCTATCACCAGACGAACCTATAATCAATAACATTGACAGAAACTTAACAACGTGAACTATTTGCACTACAGAACTAAGATTCGTCGAATATCGAGTGAAGCCAAAATTAGATGTATTTTAGGATATTAACATGTCTATATTGTTTACAGTTACGGGGGTGGGACTCACCCTTGGAACAAGTCAGGGGGCGCCTTTGAGCCGTCCACTGAAGATGGATTAATAGAAGTAGTCGGATTAACCACTTATCAATTGGTAAGTTGGTGGCAGATCGCCGCTGAACACCGCGTAGTGTGTACTCTGTACGTGCTTATGTCGTTGATACCTTTTTCAATAGCATAGTGTGCCCAGCTTATCGGAAATATCCACTTTGCTTCAGTGAACTGCTCCCGTCTCATCCTCTCACTTGAGGATACTGATTTATTGGAAATTTTCCGTCGATAACAATTTAGAGAATTGAAATTTGCTATAAGAGCACAATACATGTATTATTTAGTACAACTTTTTTTGGATTTTTACATATTATGCTTGTTTTGTCGTAGATTGTCTAAAAATTGAGAGTGAGATTGTTTTATTTTTCATTCACTTGCATAGCGAACATGATCCTGCGAATTATGGAGTAAAACGGGAAATATATAAGCAAACTCCGCATACAAAGTGCAAAATTAAATAACCCTCTCCGCAAGTAGGTAGCTTGTAAATTGTTCTTAGAAACGAGTTCAGGGACTACTATGTAATGTAGACGACCTGATTCTCGCTGATAGTGAAACATGCATTTTTCGAGTGGAGGGCAGGAGGTTTGATCAAATTTAAAAGCTAAAATTGTGTTATATGTAGTGACAGTTCTGCTTGTTAAGAAGATAATTGCTATTTCCCTCTCCGATCCAAATAAACACGAAAAAAACATTAAACAAGTATCTAACAATAAAAAACGAAAACGTGTTTTAACATTTATAATATTTTTCATAGCCATTGCTACAAGCGGGCGGGCATGGCACCTGCATAACTCAATGCAAGACTGCCAAAATCGTGACCACGAAGGTGATCCCGATGCAAGTGGACGGCGAGGCGTGCAGGCTCGCACCCTCGGTCATCACGCTCTCTAGACTGAACCAAGCTACTATGCTAGCCAAAAAGAAGCCGGGACGAACAATAGCACCGTAAGTAACACATTACCTGATAGATAATACCTTAGAATGAGGTACAGCTTGATCTATCTACACTTTTCACGAAACGGTCCCCATTAGTCGATCATTTGATAAGTCTCCTATTTTTAGGCTTAGAATTTAGGGCAGTCGGTAACACTTTGCTGATTGGTTAATCATTTTATGACGCTGTAAGCTGATTTTACTGGCTACAGCAATATGAGATAATTTGTATGAAGCTCATGTACAATCCCTATCTCTGGTTGGGAAAACCACAGAACAGATTATTGGCAACGACCGTAAGCTAACTCATTAAGCGATAGAGCCTGCTTTCACATGCCGATAGCAGTGTAATGATTTATGATACCTTTGTTGCAGACAAACAACGTTGGATAAACTAACAATCACTGTGAATCTCATAACGATGGCTGATTACGAAAGGCATCATTACGACAAGGAACTCCTGGCGAAGACAGGTAAGGAATTGATTGTACAGTACCTACGTCAAGTGTTAATTTATTTAATCAGCAGCCGTCTTCAAAGCTTAACAAGGAGCTTTGAAAATTATGTTAATCAATCAGGCGCAACGAAATTAAGGTGCGAGTACCTACATTATGTTGACAGTTTTAGCCTTAGATGTCGACCTTACCAAAAGGGTACGCGGAAATATAAGTATCTACATATACATTAAATCACAGACAGCTTATTGCTGGCTGAACTTCTCGAACAAATTTATAGCAACGAAGAATATATTGAAAAGATTTTACCTCATGCAGCCAAAGCGACGGCTGTTTATTTGTGTGGCATCGATACTTGAAAGAACATCGACATTTTAGCTCCAATAAAATTGTTCAACTTGTTACACGGAGCTTTAACTTAGTTGTTTATTTCTCGGTTAATTTTCGCGAAGTTAAATTCAGTGTCTGTTGTTTTCTCAACCGTCGACGACTGTCGACAACCGATCTCAGCGATAAAATTGAAACACAATATTTCAGTTTGATGTAAGAATTTTCTCGCATTTTTAAAGTTGGTTCGTTCTAGACAGACAAATTCTTTGACATTTTTGACGTGTAGTATAAATCGTATATATTTTGAGAATGTCTATAAAAATAAAACAATCAAGTATTTATCTAAATTGATGTTTCACAACATTTTAACGTTTGCCTTTTCTCACAAAATGTTAAAGAAGAAAATAAACATGACGATCTTAAAATGATGATGATGATGTGAGAATGATGTTTGAAGGACGATGTTATGAATTAGGTACCTATGTAATTGTTGTTCGCAATCCATATCGGAGAAGCGAATTTAATACAGAATCATTTCTTTGTATTTTAAATAGCTGTTAGATTTTTTTATAATAAATTACTTCGATTATAGGAAAGCTGGCTAAAGAATCAGACTATTTATTTACTCTGCATTTTTTTATTTCTAACAACTAAAACCATCAGTTTCAATAATGTGAGACAGATCTCCTGAACTAACGAAACACGGTAAATAATCAAGCTCTTGGCAGCTAATGTACCTACTTTAATAAAGTATCGTCTGATAATAAAAGTTTAAGCGGAATAGTAAGGGCCCCGATGCGGCCTATTTACGAGTTAAGCAAATTTATATATACATTAGTGATTCTTTGTGTCTAGACGAAACCGTTTAGACACCTACGATCCATTCTTGGTAAATTTTTAACGTCCAGTCTACGAAAAAGCGGTCGCAATTACAAGCTTTTGACGTGACGTATTTACCATACGAGTATTAATTAATCAAACAGAATGTAACTTTTAAATGTTTAATATTGGATGATTAAAATTGGTAGTTAAACGTTTTAAACATCCGCCGAAAAATCCGAGGGCCAATCAATTAATTTCCCAGCAACTGATGAATGGGCCTTTCGAAATATGTCGAGATAATTATATTGACATTTATTTTGTGAAATTAAATCCTTGATGTATTAAAGCTCTACTTACTATTACCACAAACAATTTAAATCAATATGAGCCCAATTTAACTTGACTTATCCAATTTGTCTGTTGTTTATTGAGTGGGACTTCACGTTAATTTGAGATTGAGAGGTAATGCATGTTTCAGGAGATGTGTTATTGATGTTGTTTCAGCGGAACGTGTCGGCTCTTTAGACGTGAACCCCGCTGCCGACCTGGAGCAAATGCGCGGCCTCATTCAAGGCGTCATCAAAGAATCTCAAGCCTACTCTAACCTCACCGACTGGTGGTTTGTCGACTGTGAGTTATTCATCCATTCCTGCCTATATTGTACTCTATACTCTGCTTTCTGTGCCCCGACCTGGTGTGGAATAAAGAGTACGTTATTTATGTTTCGTTCTACCTTTGCGCAATAAAACTGGTATACGACGAGGTAATGGGTAACAAACCGAGTGTTTGCATTCTACATCTTCAAACGTCAAAAAGCGAGGAGGAGAAACGAAAGGCAAACATATCCCCCTGTGTCCCCGTTATTCGGAAAGTATGTCAAGTCTGTATCATATGCTTATTTTCTGTAACTCTATTTCTGAAGGCACTGTTCCTATAACAATTCTGTTACATATTTATCATATAAATACCGAATCATCCCTTTTACATGTACGATATGTAAGTTCGATTGAATGAACCGAATTCGGGCTTTACAGCTTTTTGAAATAACTGGAAAAATATATTTGTGGATATAAAACTATTCAGTTCGTCCATTACATTTAGCCATTTTGCGGATTTGTTCACTTTTAGCTTAATGAAAGCTGTGTTATTAAATACAAACAATATGTTCTCCAACTGATATTTCGACTAGCTCACGTTTTAAATGAAAATCTGGGTTAAATCTATTACCTTATTATTCTTAGCGGTGACAGCAGAACGGTTCTTCCGGATCGACAAGGCTCAGGAGAACCTACACTATCCAGCTGATATCGGACACGAGAACATTTACATCCTGGACGCGGCGCCCCACACTCCTGACACGGAGTCCACGGCTCACCCCGACACTACTGCCACCGGCTCTCTGGAGCGCACGGCGGCTTCAGTGTCACTGGACACCACCACTGGACTGTCAGTGTCGCTGGATATCTCGCAGAGTGTCGACACGCCGAGCGCGGCTGTCTCACTCGATGTGCCCGAGTCCCATCCCTGGTAAGTACATGAATTGATTCTGAAATAACTGTAATAAGAGTAAGTTACTGGGTGAAAAGAGGTTACTTCTACGAAATATTATACTCTCTTAGCTATATTTAAAAATGATTCTTCCAAAAAATTTAAGAGTATCTCCGAAATTAAAAATACCGGCCCAAAATTATTGTAATTTATTCCACCATTAAGATTACAACTTTTTTGCATAGAAAATTAGAAAAATCGAAATTCCGTAATAATCTAGTAAGTTGAAAAGTCCCCTTTTACATTTCCTCGTAAAGAACTTGTTTCAACTGAAAACATGATTTGCGATTAAAATGAAGCTTTTAGGTAACAGGACAAAACAGCCTGTCCGACTGACGATGGAAAAATAAAAGTGGCGGCTATAAAATAGCAAGTGTTCGCAAATGTGAATGACTCGGTGGAATGCACCATTTAATCTATGCCCCGGTGTAATAGCAAACTGGACTACGGGAACTCAACCGTTATTGCAAATTAAAACGCCCACTGCGTCAAACTAGAAATTCTAAAACAAAGCTGAAAGTTCGCCTAGTTCAATATTTGCCCAAGTATTTGCAGTTGTGTATTTGTGAACTTTTGAAGTTGAGTTTTAGTTTTCGGGTTTGAGTACCTTTCAAGTGCCTTTCTCTAGATTCTCATTAACAACATGAATTTGGAACGGCGCCCATGAATTGGACGGTTTGCCGAAGCCCGTAATTAGGTGTCGAAACCTCAGCCTAATGACACTGGCTGACAGATTTCTAATGAAGACGTTCCCTTGTAAACTTAAATATCTTCTTTTTATAGAAATAAATTCTGAAATTCAATATGGTTAAAGTAATATTTTTACGATGCTAAATTCAGTTTAGTCGCTGGTTTCGTTTTCAATATGAGTATTTTATTTCTATTAAGTTGCCGCTCCAAGGCATTGAATAGCTTAGTAAGTAGAAGTAGTAAGTGGCCTAGCCACTCAAAACGCCTCTTGAGATTTTGGGCACCCGGCAACGAATCTCGTAGCTACTAACGAAACGATTTCGAAAAGGTAGTTTTGAAATTTAAGGAGTCGACCAAATTTAAGCAAACCCTTAACGAGTATGCGTTTTAATTTCACTAGTTTTGAGACTATTCTCTAAATTCATTGGTGTTCCTATGAATATTTCCAGTCGAGTCTATGAGGAAATGTAGTGATTATTATTCTTGCTATAGTGAATCGGGCCTGGGAAGTCCAGCAAGATCGTCAGAGGAACTGCTCTCACCACAAACGCCACCACCAAGCGCGCCGCCCGTTGCTCCATCAACACCAGTCGCCGTCAGCCCGCCGTCACCACCAGCGCCAGCCCCAGCTCCCGTTATTCCCCCAGCACCACTAAGTCCCGCTCCTGCGCCCCTTGCCCCTATATCACCCCCACTCTGTACCAGTCCACCAGCAAAAGACCATGAACCCACCACCGACTCAATAGCACGGTTTAAAACGTAAGTACGTTGACTATTGTCATCTACAAGGTTGGATGGCCTAAACTTAGACACGATTGATGAAAAAGCATCTGTATTGCCATACGGAATAGGATCAGTAGATGCACTTGAATGGCCTAGTTATACATTGCCATCGACCTTCTTCGGAGCAACTTCTACTTCGAGTACCTAATCTCTTGCAGCACCGTATTAATTACAACTCTTACTAACTCTTGGTAATGTGTGAGGTATTAACATAGAAAAGCACAACTTACCTGATCAGGTCACCTATGTGAGGCTATAGACGTGTGTGACTACTACGCTGTTAGGTAATTGCACAAACGTATAAACATAGAAGCACAACGCACACTTGTTTGGAACTGAAATCTGCACTCTATCTCTTCTCTCTTCTATTGCATGCAGCATTCATGAAAAATTGTTTGGACTTGAGCAAGAAGTGTTTGGCTATAGGTGAGACTTAATATAGATAATAGTATTTAAGTAGCGTAGAACTTGAACACAGACTGCTTTATAATCTTACATATTATTCAGATATGTTTCGTGTTTTATCTTCTTCTTGACTGTTAGGTTCCTTATCATCAAAATATAGTATTGAAAATATGATACTAAGGTTTTTATAAGCAGTCTGTATTTACTCGGTCTTTGAAAATATTTTTGTCTATAAAAATGTAGCATTGCTTTTGGTATTTTTGAAGTAAATGAAATGATGTTATTTTTCATAGACAAGAACATACAACTTAGCAAGACCGAACTCGTTCCCTTAGCAATGAACGAAACATTAAAGTCACTAGGCTAACAAGTCATGTTATTTATCTTGTTAAACTTATTTTGGTTTTGCAACAAAGGACGAAGTAAAAGTTCGACATTGTTTCAGAAATTTATTGGAAAAAACATCTGACGCTCTGCTCAAAGCGGCCAAAGTCGGCGATCTGAGAATGGTAAGAGAAATATTTCACGGAATAATTTCCTTTTTTCGTGTTTTTTTTCCTCCATCGAATACTCGGTTGAGTTTTTAAGATCAGATAAAACCGACCTTTTTAATGCTATTGAAATGGAGCTTTCGACTTTTGCCAGTAAATTTAAAATTGAGATAAAATCAAAACGAATAGGCGACATACAAACACAAATCATTTTGTACTCCACATTTATCTTGAAAGCATTTTCTAAAAATACAATGTACTTAGCTCCATTTTGAGTCCATTTTGCCGTATTGAACGAAGGATAAAATAAATATTAAAACCGCTAACATCAATGTTTAGATGAAAGACTTGCACGCTGCGGGTTACTCCCTACTGTCTATTGACGCGAGTGGGCAGACAGCGCTGCACGTTGCCGCTCGGTATGGGAACAAGGAGATAGTGAAGTACCTGATCGCGTGCGCGCCGACATCGATACTGAACATGCGGGATAACGAGCGCGGTCAGACGGCCTTGCATAAAGCTGCTGCTCATAAGAGACGGGCTATCTGCTGCATGCTGGTGGCGGGCGGGGCCTCCCTCACGCGACACGACCACGCGGGCCTGACGCCGCGACACCTTGCCCTGCGAGCTGAAGACCATGACCTCGCCGCTTATTTAGAAAGTGAGTAGAACACAACCATCTCTAAGATCACATTTTATTTGGTGCTCTTCTTAGCTGTGTACGACCTTCAACTAAATACACAATCGATTTATAAAACATTGATTTTGAAAGTCTCCTGGAACAATCGAATAGGTCAATCGAAAAATATTAGTTAATAGTCAAACAGTGAATTTCATATTTTAAGTTATAAAGCATATTATATATTATTTTGGCTGCGTAATATATGCTCAGTAAGAGAAAAAAATTAATAAAAAAGTACGTGTTTGATACCGAATTCCTTTTCAGGTCAGGAACACTTCCAATTGGTCTCTGAAGATTTAGAAACGGCAGTTTAATAACGACAGATGGGCCATGTTGCACGAGGTATGGGCAGGTTACCAGCTCGCTCGCACTACTGAACTATAGTGATAGTGATAAAGTGACTTTCGAATATTGTTACATTATACACACCGAAGTGATATTCAAGATCTTGTGTAGGATAGTCAACGTTTCACTTTTAAAATAATATTATTGAAAGAGTTTATAATATTAATTAATAATTATATTTTCGTCGAAAATTAATAGAATAATTATTTAATTCAATAAGGCACTGTAAATGTTACAGATAATACAATTTTAGCATACACTACATAATTATATACACTTACAATGATAATATGATAACGCTTTTAAAAATTACTCCATTTTGATAATTCAAATTTTGTCTCCCTTCATTATTTTAACTGTAACATTTATAGTTAGAATAAATTATGAATTTAGAATAAACACTTGTAAGGTGAATCTTTTCGCATTTGTTTTAATTTCTCTCTTTCCTATGATAAGGAGTGAGTGTTTTCATGAACTATGAAATTGCTCTGAAGTAAAGTGTGTGCCTTTCCCGTGTGTTGTATATAAAAGCAGACAATGGAATGTATCCCGCACTCCGATGTGAATACAAAGATGAAAAGTTGAAATGTGAGACGCGCATACAATATGCCAGCTTTCACAAATAATTAATCATGCTCTCCTGGATGCCTGGCTACAGTTCTTAAAGATAACGTCGCTCTCCACCATGTATCTAGCTGTCTCGCTCTTACGAATGTAAGTCATAATTCAAGACATAGTGATAGGCGTTCTATATTCCCTTTTCACATTACTGAAGAATCCCAATCTCCACGCAACATATGTCTGACTCAAATTGGTCGAGGCA
Source organism: Trichoplusia ni (assembly GCF_003590095.1). NCBI lineage: Eukaryota > Metazoa > Arthropoda > Insecta > Lepidoptera > Noctuidae > Trichoplusia > Trichoplusia ni. The sequence goes on along the minus strand of NC_039479.1, from coordinate 16,094,521 downwards.
ATTATAATATATTCATTTCTTAACAATATTATTTGAAAAGGTTAATTCGATACACATGTATGAAGTCTGTTATGATAACTTGTCAGCGTTGTAAGCTCAACATAATAAAATAACACCCAGGGATACATTCGCAGTGTCGACCTTTTGTGTTCTGTCAAAAGAACCTTCCTAAGCACTCGTATATTTTAGAATAAATTTTACATCGCTTTACAGACGATTCGCCTTCCAGATTTCCTTCTAAATTACTTCAATTATGAATCCATGGGACCCTAACTTACTCTAACTCTTACTCTACGGAATGATAAGTCTTGTCTTGTGATAATTAAACTTCCTATGCGATTTATTCATCTTATGAACCTCTGAGGACCTTTAAGAGTACAGTTGTGATAGTACAATGTTCTTATATTGTGTTGTGTTGCCAGTCATTTATTTATTTCACCATTTTACATAATATCGCTTACTTGTTTTGATAAAGCTGTTTACTCCACGATTAGGCCTAAATACTTATAAATATTGTTATGTATTATATTGTTTTTGATGCAATATTTCTCGTATAAGTGTTCTAATATTCTTATATAGTCTTCGGCAATAATAATTTAACGTCTAAGGCAAAATTTTGTATCGCTGAGTTTTACGAGACCGATATGATCGGTTTCGTATTTATTATGATCTCAGTATTTGTATGTCCGTACTACGGTGTAATGTTAATTTCTGTATGTCATAATAATGAGCGCGGTTATCTGTACATTGTAATATAGTTTGACTTGTTTGTTATCTCATAATACGTTAGTGTAAAGTTTAGTGCACGTGGGGCCGCCTGCCAGCCCTGGGCGGCCGCGGCCGGCGGGCCTCGAGTCCAATTGTTATTTATTATATCTCGTGACTATCTCCTGAATGATTTGTGCGTTTGTACGAGTTTGGATCGCTAAGTGTTGTTTATGTCTATTACGCCAATACCTCTACTAGTAGATGTACCTAATAGTTTAGTGTTTATCGAATTTACTCGTACTACTCGCTGACAAGCGAACAATGAAAGACAAAGCTGTGAGAATTTTGGTCGTAATGTAAAAATGTAAGTTCATTTATATCGTAAGTGAAACGATATGCAACATTATACCTAACACTTGTTTGTGAGTTTCTTCATTTGTGATTGTAGATAGACGTTTTTGATATTTAAAGTAACGTAGAGTATTGCCGCGTTTTGTTGAAGAGTCGGGCTCACGTTAGCTTGTACTTGCGTTGCTCACAGAGGCGCCTCTCTTACTTCGACGCTCTTCAACAGCCAATCAATAACGTAATTGATGTAAACATTTGGTAGTTAATATAATAAATTATAACCTACGCGTATAGCGTCCTAACATACATATTTTATATTTAAAAGTGAGCTGTTTAAACTTTAAATCGTTAGTGATACTTTTCCTATGAGATATTATTATACTTAGTCTTGTACATACTGTTATGGAGGCCTTCATTCGAGTAGTGTATCGTGTGACTCTTTACACGGATCGTAGGTATATCTCATGACCAAGTTCTTTCTAAGAAGGGGAAATGAATATCACTAGGTTATACATTAAGCCCCGACTGCGGGCTGCTTTTGGAACGAATATTTACTAGTATTATGGGAACCACTATTATGATAACTATGTGTTGCATATTTTTTCATGAGTACCTTTATATGCCTTCTGTGTGTTGTCATTGTAAAGGATTGTTATCCAACGATATAATTCGTGGTCTGGTTTGTTAGCGTCGATTACTTGTACGTAATATACGTTTTACGTGAGATAGCAAGGTTTAACATGGTTTCAGAGCACTCAAATACCAAGGTACAGACGGCTGGTAAAGTGTAAACATTCAATTATAAAAGGAAGCCTTTCGTAGAGTTTCTTTACAGGTTTTTGAGATTATAGAGATGATGATACATGATTGCCTTGAAATTTGTATTTATTCCACTTATGTAAAATAAGTTGAGAACAGTTTCCCCGTTTCCACAGCATTCCATAAAACACTTATTATGCCTTTATGATGTACATTATTCTTTCTTCAATCGTGATGACACTCAAGTCGTTACTTATAATGCGTAAATTCATAAATAATAAACGATGCCACTATTTCAATAATACATTTTTAGGTATAATATAAAATTTGCACAGATTCATCTAAATATATTTTTAGGTAGGGTTCCGCATATGAAAACACAATTATAATTTCTCTTTTATTTTCTTATCAAATTTTCTTTTTCTTCCATTCTTACTATATGTAAACTACATTCTGTATGGACTGCAAAAAATATTTGCAACGTTCTAATCCAAAAAAACTGTTGTATCATTGTGACATTAACTTTCCTCGTATCCCTACAGTTTAATGTAAGTTAGGATGAAGACTAAACTTACAAGTCAGCTTACCCCTTGTTACCCAAACACTTTCTTACTTACTTTCAAAAACCTGTTTTGTTTTTCAGTAACATGTTGACAAGGAACCCTAAAGTAATCGAACACGCATTTTCTGTCGCTCGTGAAGATACTTCAATAAAAAGTATATGAAGATAGTATTTTGATGTAGTTATAAAACCTTTTTAGACAAACTTCTTCTTTGGGAGTACTTTGTTCGAACACATTCAAACGTCGAATACGCAATCAACATTTCGAATTATCGTGTGACGTTGCTGTTACATTTAGCCCATATTCCTGAGGCCTATCACCTCCCCTTAAAGCATGTATCGTCGTTGTGGAAGAGAGATGCCAACTACACCATGTAGCGCGCCATCCCGCTCCCACAAGTACAACTTTCCTACTTTAAACGGTGGTTATAGACTCTGTACCTAAACAAACATTGAATACCAATCACAACATCGTATCACCGACCGACACACCCTGTGGTCTATATAAATTAACGTTCCTTTATCGTGTGTACTTATTAAGATTAAAATGTATTTTAGTCTAATAAATTTTATTGTATATTATGTAAACACGGCATGTTTATCGACAGCGGCATAATGAGGAAACGTCTATTATGGCACGATGTCTGTTAGGTATGTAGTCACTATGAGGTTAATTAAATGATAAATAGCTAATGTTGTTTGCTTCTAATTTAACTTTGAACTTTCCAAGATTGAGACATTTATATTTCATGCCCAATTATCTTCCTTACTTGTTGTTCAAACATACGAATTTGGTTTCTCTGAAATAAGTGTAATATATGAGGCAGCCAGTATCGGAATCAACTAATAAACATACCTCTTATTAAGAGCATTTATAGAGTCATGCAAAATAAGGTCATCATAACATCCAAACTGCTTTTTTTAAACAAACCATGATAGACTTTATTGATAGTGTCCCTGCTAGAGGCGCCGTATAAACTAGTAACCAACAATGTAGGATTCGAGTTAAAAACACACATCGATTAAAGAATAATCACTTCCGGATCATGAAATGTTAGGAGACGATGTCAAAACACACGCGCACGCGCGATACATGCCGTCTGTAATTTTTCGGTAATCTGATAATCTTGAGAGTGATAAGATAACAATGCCTCTGTGGAGGCGAGACAACGCAATATACGTTCATTATGGTGTCTCGCTTACACAGTTGCAAGTTCTAGAGCTTTTAGAGCATAGTACAGGCACTGTTATAGCATACTTGATTTGTATATTGGGCACGTGGTGCATATATAATGTCCTCTACCCAATATGTAAGTTTCGAGTTCATGAGTTGCATAATATAATAATGATTAACAGCTGAGGTCTGAGGGTAGTATAACGACCTTGTGAACTTATCGTGTGTTGTTTATAATACCTGGACTAAAATATGCAGATTTTACTTTTTATTTAATTATGCGGAAGATTTGGTTGAATATGTTAATTATTTGTATACGATTTCTATATTTTAATCTATCCAAAACATGTTATTTTAATACCTCATAGTTATTACATACACTTTTAAGTGCAATAAATAATAAATTATTAACCCATACTACGTACGTTTTAGCAGTTTTTCAGAATAGTATACCAAGAGAAGTCGTAATTATCTTGTCTATAAGTAGGTAATTTTATGAATTGCGTGCAGCCGCACTATCTAATCAATTACTATGTATGTAGAACAAAACTGGATATTATTATGTAAATTATTGAAAAATTAAATGGTAATAAGTAAAACTAGAGTTTTGAGAGCACTCATTTCAATGTAAGTCATGATACTTATTTTTGCACTCAATAAAGTCACTATTTTAAATAAAATTATTTAAATCAAGTACACTGAAAGAACAATAAATAAAGTACTATCTAATTTGAGTTTTATTTTACCCCATGCCCTGTAAATGTCGAAGGAATGAAGATCAAGAAATGTGAGTGTGTAAAAACTTGGGAAAAAAGGGAACAAGCAGATTATTTTTTAGTAGTCTTACGTCACTATTTGTTTGAAACAAAATAGGAACATTGAAGTTTAAAAAAAAATTGAGCTATAGAGAATATAGCCTATATTTTGATAATAACTATCGTGAGAGTGATTCATTATTAAATGATGTAACGGTTTACTCACGCGTATTTATCGGGGTAGCACGACTAGTTTCGGACCCAACCGGAGTCCTTAATCATGAGCAGACGCGGCGAGATCGCGAGTCGAACTGAAACTGAAACTTGTCGGGCTACCCCGATAAATACGCGTGAGTAAACCGTTACATCATTTAATAATATAGCCTATGTCCAGCAGTGGACAGCTATAGGCTGAGATGATGATGATGATATGGAATAAGGTGGCTGATGACAGTTCACTGACAAGAGCTAAACTCTTTAATAATTTCAATTTCAATAATTACGATGAGTTGATGCCAAGTCATAGTTTTAACAAGATATTGATCTTAAATAGCAAATTAGGACGATAAATTAAAATCAATTAAGTTATTAAGATTGCAGAATCAGAATCAGATATTTATTTGTATAGAATGTATAATATGCAGATATTATCTGTATGTTACAAAATTGTAAAGAGGCTCAATTCTGTACATCGACTGACAGTCAAGATTTAGCTAGAATATACATAATTTAACTTTATCAATCCGTAATAAGTAAAACCAAAAAAATCTAAATAAAATGACTTTTCCATGCGGACGAAGTCGCGGGCATAACTAGTTTTATTAGAAAACATTGTTCAGATATATAATCTTTTCTGTAAAACGGTACATAATTCGTAAGTCTTTAGTAACTCATGGGAATTGCTAACCTCACGATATTATAAAAAAGTTAGTCAAAAAACGGTGGAAAAAAAGCAGTCTAGCTAAAAGAGTTTATGGCAATTTGACGGACAGACAGCGAACTCTTTGAAATAATGTTCTCTTTTTGGGTATGGAACCATAAACGGCTTCCTCCCAACCGAGCAAGAATTGATTCTTTTGCAAGTGAAAAGACAGTTTAGGCCAGTGGGACACTTACAGAATATATTTAATTTATTCCCAATTACCTACCGTAAAACAGTACCTAACTCGTTCTTTATCAAGAGTAACATTTCATGGGAGTGGCAAAGATTTCCCGGTAGGATCTACAAGCATTCAAAAAAGCTTAAGATTTTCTGCTGAAATTCTCAACAATGGTATTTTATGGACACTAAGTGAGGAGCAAAGCCAGTGATATGATCCTAATAACGCACAGACAATGTGGATGATAATAAATATCCTTCGTAACACTCGTTTTTAGGGGCTTTTACGATTTCTGACGCCGCAACACATTGTACTTAAATATGTTAGAACTCTGTGCTATAAACATGGAATACAACGATAGATACGATTGTCCCATACTACTTACGGTGAATAAAATACTTTAAGCTACCCCAGCTTAAAATATACACTTTACGACGAAGTGTTTGAGTATGTAAATGCAGTCAACAACGTAAGGTAATTCGAGACCCTTGGGTGCAAAGCTTAAAGCCTTTTCCTTTCTAATTTACATTTCAGTGACTATTCAGAGATAAGGAAGCTTTTTATAGAACCTTCATGTAGCTGCAGGTTTGCTTATAATTCAAACAAAGAGAAATACTGAGTAACGTTAACAAAACATTGTCCACTAAGCTTTGTTCCCGATTGCAAGATACGCAAAGCTCATTTCACCTTCAAAATAAATTAATTTGTTCCTGACTTAATTGTTCATTAATCCGATTGAGCCATAAATATAATATAACTGAACCGTCGTCGCAATAACCTCATACAATTCTGCTGTTATTACTTCGCTACGTCGCGTCGTTTTTATTTTATTAAGTATATAAAGCGTTTAATTTCGTTTCTAAAAATATCTTTTATTAATTAAAATGAAGAACAAAAGTACCGTATAATCTCAGCACCGCAGAATGAAATAATTTGCTCTTGTTCGAGTTTCTGTTTTTAAAATGTAGAGAAAGGGTGTTGTCTGTCAGTGCGGATTCACTAGAACAGCGATTTTATTGTACATAATTGCTCTTTGTTCTTTGACCTAAAAGGATCAAAAGCAACGGGGAATTATGTACAGTTAGAGTATCCTGCTGAGGCCCAACTGCCGCGCTTTAAAGTAATATTAGGTATATCAGTAGTAAAAGTGTGACCTCGGACTAACTTTGTGGCGTAGAGCGGAGTTGCTCTTCCACAACTGTAATATCACACTAGGACGCCTGGTCGGGACATTCACATACCTGTAAACATAGATCTTTCTATGAAGGACAATCACATTCCTAAAGATAGAAGACGAGAAGGTACATACAAGCTATGTAGAAAAGATAGAATCTATTAAAATCCATCTAGCCCTTCGTGTCTGGAAAGCAAATTTAACAAATCAAAGTCGAGTATTCACTCGAAATCACTTGTCATAGGAATCGAACCAAACGTTTAAGCGAAATTCAATATTACATTCACAATCCACTGGGTATACATAAAATAAAAATATTTTTTATAACCAGCTCCACAGATCTAAGAAAATCCCGAATCTTCCTCAAACAAAGTATTATTTTTTCGCGAGAAAATCTTTTATAGTTTTCTTGAATCCTATTACTCTTTATGTCAACAATATCGCGCACAATATTTCTTTTTATTGCGCTTTTATTTCGCAGGTTAGTGGACCAGTTATAATGTTAAGCTGCAAATGTTTGAAGACCGAATAAACCCAGAATGAAGGTAGTAAGCAGTACTAAGTAGGCAGTATAACAGGAGGTTCACCTTCCACACCGCATACGGCGCTTACCCGACATTTAATCTCTGCCCAACTCGTAAAATAATAGCCTGCTCGTGCAAAAAGTTGTTATTAAAATATATCTTCCCTTCGCCAGGTACGATGGACTTGTATAACTAAGTTTTAACAAAAAGGAGGTATACACTTCTCAAATTGTTCTATATCGGTCCTGAATAAGAAATGATCTATCAAGTTTACGAATATTTTTGGGTATTTTGTTCGACTTTGAGATGTGTTGTCTTTCATATCTGGTGTATAGAAATAAACAGCCAATTTATTTATCATCAATACTTCAATAACACTGTATTGAAAATCTTAGTAAACACTTCGAATGAAATATTAAATGTAACCAACCATATTCTGAAACAAACATCCTCATAAAGACTTAATAACTTAAGTTTATTTACACGATGTTTAAATTGTCTGACATGAATAATTAAGAGCGGTCGGACATTTATTGGAATGTAACCAATTTATCACATGGCTTAGAATTATGATGTGATAAACCTTTACAAATTCAGAGCAATTATTTCGAAAGACCGGGTCAACCTTGGGTTATTTACAGTCCATTGTTGCTATATTATTAATGTATTATCTAAGTCCCTCTGTTTCAAAGCTTAAGTGTAGAAACATATTTTTTTTTATTACTTTCTAAATTTTTCCAAGACATATCTGACAAACGATTTATTAATACATCGTGACGAAACGTGGCTTACAAATATTGGAATCTGAAATCACCAACCAGTGAGGCAACGTGGTGACCAGTGCTCAAAGCATTCCCTTTTCTTTCAAATCCTTGATTCATTTGAGTCCCATCGATTAATCAGTAGTTTCCTGGCGTTATGCTACTTACTTCGTCTATACGTCTTTGAAGGTAATCTTAACAAAGACAACTTACGGGTCACTGAACATTAATCCCTCCCCGTGTTGTGTCTCAACCAGCTTTGAGTAGCCTTCATAAAATCTCCATTATCAAACGTTTATGTAAAATCTTTCTTGTTTTAGACAAGACACAAGCCCGACCTGCGACCTTTATCTTGGCTTTTTGTCCAAGTTCTTTAAAAATGCATGCTATGAACCCTTCACTACTTAAGTCGGAAGATACAGTGTTTAGAAATTGTGACATAAGCTACCTCAAACGGATAAGAATAGACGTTCTTCGAAAACTTTCTTCGACTGATCTGCGCTTAGGTCATTTACTCGAGAAAAATCTATGAATGAATATATTTATATATTTTGGTAATTTGAGAACGTAGAAGCGTGATCAATAAAGCTATCCAAATCGCAACGGTATCGCGTACAGTGATTGATACTAAATATTCAGTGCAGATCACGTCCCATCCGTTTTGCTATCACCGGCTCGGGCCTACAATATTTAACCCTTGTTTAAACATAGAATATTTATATAGTACGCGTATCGAACTACGTGAAAATTATTGTCAAATAGAAGAAAATGTTTAACACAAAGCACTAATAAAAAAAATGTTAGTGAAATTTGAAGGACTTGTGAGTTTTTTCCTAACATGGTCTTATATCTTGTCTACGGACTTTCCTACTATCAGAAGACTATCAGAAGCCGATCAATTAAATATTCATGCGATGTTATTTACGGTCCAAAAAACTAACTGACTTGTCTGTTCCCTTTGTTGTATACAAAGGTGAATTTACAATTTAAATTACATCAACAGAGAAAACAAGAATTTAATTCATTAAATCTTACGATCTTTCATGTCAAGTAGTTGTTAAAATTATCAATGAAATCATATTGTATTATTACGACAGACCAAGCACAAAACATTTTTGTCATCAACTCAAAAAACACAAGTAAAAGATGTAGTTTGATTAGAAACAAATGTATATTTAAAAAGAACACAACTTTTTAAATCTTTAAGTAGATTCTTGACTAGCAAACTGAAACAGACATACAGACACAGAAAAAAATATTTGCAGTAAGTATGACACTCAGTTTAAATTATGTTTTGTCTTAAGAGAGAAGACCGTTGGTCTGGAAGGCGGGTAGGTGAGGAACAGTCCTTCTGAAGTCATCAATTGTGCAGCAGAAACTGTAGCCGATGTCAACGCGGTCAGGTTGCCAGTTAATCCAGTTGAAAGCGCTGTTGTTGCGGCAGCGGTCTGTGCAGAACTGGCGCGCACGAGCCTCGGCCAGAGTGTAGTGAGGGTTGTTGATACTGATGAAAGCAGTACCAATGCGACGAGAAGCATCGTATACCACCTGAGAATAATAAAATATAATTACATTTGAACGGCTGGTAGTTTCAGATTTTGGTTTCTTAGTTTCTACTAGCCTTTCTCTAGTCACTACTAACCTTGTAGAAGTAAAGTGGTACTGGGATCTGGTTACGCTCGCGCACTAAGTAGATATCATGGAAACGGTTGCTGGCGTCACGTAGCTGGGTAACACCAAAGGTACCGGTGTAAACTACGGTTCTGTAGCCAGCAGCACCAATGCGGGCACGGAGATTCTGTAAATACATAATCAAACAATATATTAACCAAATGTATACGTATGCAGAACGATAATAACAGAAATGAAGTAAATTCGTACCTGCTCAAGCCAGTTCCAGTTACCAGCATTGAAGGGCTGCCACTGAGGAGCGACGTTGATGAAGTAGAAACTAGCGCGCTGACCAGTTGCAAATACAAAGTCACTCTTAGCGGCAAGGTGACCACGGGCCAAGAACTGGTGGGAGGTAACGTACTGGTCGGCCAAGGCGTTTCCTACATATTGAGCAATAGTCGCTTTCTGTTGAACTTGGGTGTACATAGTATTGACAGCAACACCAGGGTAGAAGCTTCCAGCTGCAAATGGAAACATTTATTAAGGCTTCGACAAAAACTAAAAAAAATGATTTTCTTGCACTAATATTCTCAAGTATATAGCTTACCTAAGAAACTAGGTCTATCGACACCTGATTGGTGAACTGTGTTTTCAGGAGTCTGATCATACCACACATATAGGACTTCCATGCGGTTTTGGTCGAAGCATGAGAAGTAAAGAGTGTGGAAAACATTGTTGACGATGAAACCCACGCTGAGAACAAACAATGGAACTTAGCGTAATGCTTTGTTATCTTATCGATATAATTTATATTGATTAATGATTCAATTTTAATCACAAACGCAATCAAAAAATATTTTTTTTAAATAGCACGATTTGCTTTGTTCTTAAATTAAAAAAAAATACTAACCGGATGACAAGGTTGTTACCATAGCAACGGGAGGAGGTACCCTGAGCCTCGTGGAAAGAGTGAGAAGAGCATGTCAGTTGGCCGAAGTTTCCATTTCCATTCAACCAGCCGGCACCGCTAATTACAGCATTGTTCACACATCTCGCGGTCTATAGGCAAAAAGAAATGCTTTATGAATGAAACTTGGTCACGACAATACGTATACTAAAATCAACCTAAAATAATTGTTAAACTTACCGCAGTATGGACATTGGAGGCGATGTTGGGGTGGCGGATAGTGCGACCGGAGCCAGTGCAAGAAATAACAACTTGTTCGTTGGCGTTAAGTCTGATCTGACCACTGTTACCGCTGGCTTCTAGGTACCGGTTGTTCCGGATGTATACAGGCTGCGGCTGCCCAAGATCACCGTTCACTCTGATGGTGCACCCTAAAAACAAGAGGAAGTAGAATTAATCTTTAAAAGAAGTTATGAATTTTGCAGCATGTTAGGTATCCCTCAAGATTCCGATTTTGGGAAAAAAGGAATTCAGGGATCAAATTCGTAACGTATACGCTATTATACAATTGATAGCCCAGAATCAAACGCACTTTCCCTCAAAATAGGTTCATCTGCTGAATTTGTTGAAAAGCGAAATAAGTGGCAAAATGTAGGTATTTACCACTTCGGGCGTTTACACCAGCAGCTGATGAGTTCGCATTATTCTTGTATTCGTGCTCCAGGTAGGCGTCAAGGTAGTCCTCGAACTCTTCTTCTCCGAGAATCAGAGCCAGCTGGCCCGGCTCCGGGAGTTCTGTCGGCAGCGCCGCCGCAGCAGCCACCAGAGCTACAAGCACTAACAATGACTGCATCGTTGTCGATGACACACTACATTTTTTAATTTACTCATTTCATTTTATAGGCAGGCGATTTCACTGATTAACTCTTAATCAAAATTAGTCAAAATATAATTTATCATTTAAAAAAAGTTCCGCAGGTTTTCCTTTAAGTGTGTCACCATGTTTTACATGCAGTAGTTTTATAATATTGGGTTTTTCTGCACACATATACCATCTTTACCGCTGGATTTACAACTAATTCATTTGCTGATAATTGGTGGATGGTGAAAATGGATTCGTAACGAGGCACGAGTTTAAAAAGAACCAATACAATAATTTAATTTGCCTCGTCTAGCTCATCACACCTCGCATCATACCTGGTGAAAAAGGCTGAGCAGAGCTAGATTTTAGCTCATACAAAACATGGAAGGGATTGGGCGAGAACTATTTTTGCAAAGGATGTATATTGAAAAAGATGTTTTGCGAGATTTTTGACATATGTTCTAATCAGTCCAAAGCTTCTCAGCCTCGCACCGCTCATTAAAACACATTTTCACAGCATAACTAGACATCCTCCTTGATCACATCTTTGATAGAACTCCTAATTTCTCCTAAGCTTAATCTTTTTTATTAACAACCGGCAGTTTATGCGATCTTAACCCCTAACTAAAAATACAAATGATTTCAATGAATGGACAACGGATTATGGAACTCTAAAATCTTTGAACACTTATAGATTTTTAATTACTTTAAGTATTGTTGATTTAGATAAGATAATGATATTTTGCGGAGTATAATGTACGTATCAATAACGTACGTCACAGATACACCTACAAGATTATTCTATTCATAAAGGCACGTAAGCTAGGTGTGTGCACCTAGGCCTCACAGAACACGTCATAATGGTCTATTACAACTGCTAGTAGACAAAATACGTATGATTGAACCATGGTCATCTATTTGATACTTCAAGAAGATAGCTGTGTTTAGATCATAGTGATCTATTACAGTGTACTTTTTCGAAGTCTACTACTAGTCTAGACGACTATGATTGAACCACAGCTATCTTCTTGAAGGATTAAAAAAATATGACCATGGTTTAATAGTACTTATAAATGCACAATGCACATAAGTATTTTATTGCATTAAAACAAACGAGTTTTCTTTAAGCAATCAGAGAGAATACTTAAGGAAATCAATCTCTCGTTGTCGTCATCTAATTTGTTCACTTCGAATATGTGTCCCGCGATGGCAAAATCGGTATAGCACCACTTTTAATTCCAGTGGATGCCTCCTGTGTAACGTGCCTATCGTGACGGTGTGGATAATGGGGGAGTATTTTAAAGACTGCAGGTTATCACCTATCAATCTAATTTAATTTCCATAGATTTTCATTGAGTTTCATAGTTTATGACGGATATGGGTTGTGGTGGCATTGTTTACATTATAGTATCAACTCCAAAAATTACAGTTGTTTAGTAGTTGCCTTGAGCCTGCAAGTTTGACCCGTCTCCGTACACGTCTTTAAAAAGGACTGGGACTTTTCCCGTTACTGAAGAGTTACAAATGTTAACAATAAAAAATCTTTATTTTCATACCATAGATAGTGTTCCATAACCAAGACATGACTCAATGCTTAAATTATACCTTTACTAATGTCTCCTAATTAGCATTTTTAAAGAGAAAACAAAATCTTAATACTTTTAACTGTATGACTCAGTTACGCTCTCTCTCTTACAATCTAAACTAAAACGCCGGATGCGTCAGCCGTGTTTTGATGTGGAAACGCATAGCATTGTGTCGCATGCCGATCGTGGGGATCCGCTGGCCGTTGAGTAGGGCGATTCTTTTACGGCTTCGATACTGACAGCCGACGTGTAAGGAGCGTCGGTCTTCTCGCCTAACACTAGGGTCGCATCCGACACAACCTCGATGCAACCCGCCATCTTGGTTTTATTGAGCAGACGCACATCGTCCGCTCAACAGAACTACTTGGCCATCTCTATCGAACAGTCCCTGGCTATGGTGGCAAGTCGCGCTCAGGCGCGGCTCTTCGCTGCCCCACCTGATGTCACACATCGCAGCAGTCGTTCAAATTATAATTTAAGTCATATTGTTATTCCGCCGCAGATAATCTTTTTTGTCCAACATAAAATGTTTTTAGGATTAAGATGAAAATAGAACAAATAATAAAGTTCGGTTGAAAAGAAAAAGTCATTTTTAATAATAAAAACATCTCTAAACTTCTTCTAGTAGAATTTTGACTAGCAAACTGTGAAACAAACATTCTTACACTGAATGAAAATCATGATTCCATTTTGTTTTAATTTTTTTGGAATTTGTATAAAATTTTGATATTTCTTGGATCTAAGAAAGAAGACCGTTGGTCTGGAAGGAAGGTAGGTGAGGAACCGTCCTTCTAAAGTCGTCGATTGTGCAGCAGAAACTGTAGCCGATGTCAATACGGTCAGGTTGCCATCTGATCCAGTTGAAGGCGCTGTTGTTGCGGCAGCGGTCTGTGCAGAACTGGCGCGCTCGAGCCTCGGCCAGAGTGTAGTGAGGGTTGTTGATACTGATGAAAGCTGTACCGATGCGACGAGAGGAGTCGTATACCACCTAAAAAAAAAGACATATTTATTCCAAAGAAAGAATTTTGATAGATTTCGGTTATCACTAGTTTGAACTATCGTTAATTTTAGATTCATTCCCTGCAGTGGCTTTTCTTATGTACTAACCTTGTAGTAGTAGAGTGGTACTGGGATCTGGTTTCGATCACGGACCAAGTAGATGTCGTGGAAACGGTTGCTAGCGTCACGTAGCTGAGTAACACCAAATGTTCCCGTATAGATGACGGTTCTGTAGCCAGCGGCACCAATGCGGGCACGAAGGTTCTGTAATGTAACAATCAATTAACCGAATGCTTATTTAAAAGGAATGAGAGCAAAACTAACAGAAATCGTACCTGTTCAAGGGAGTTCCAGTTACCAGCGTTGAAGGGTTGCCACTGAGGAGCAGCGTTAATGAAGTAGAAAGTAGCGCGCTGTCCAGTTGCGAATACATAGTCACTCTTAGCGGCAAGGTGGCCGCGAGCTAAGAACTGGTGGTTGGTGACGTACTGGTTGGCCAAGTTGTTTCCAACATATTGAGCTATGGTAGTTTTCTGATGAGCTTGAGTGTACATATTGTTGACGGCAACACCAGGGAAGAAGCTTCCAGCTGCAACCGCAAACATTCAATAAGACCTTGATCAAAGCCAAATGCTCGTGAAATATTCTTTTAAAACAAAAACCTACTACCGATTTCAAATTAAAAATACAGAGGCAAACCTGATGAAAAAAATATGAATTAGCCAAATAACAGCTATTTTAATTTAAATGAAATACGAATCAACAAAATCAGTTTATCCAAAACGAAGTTCAGAGATTCTCCTAGAGTCTGAAGTCGGACCTGTTAAGAAGAGATTGCTATTTTCTGATAGCTGGCATCGTAATTATGGGAGTTTTCTTCCAGCCTTTTTTTTCAGGCAGATAACAATAATATCCCTCTTTCTGATGAACATCAATGTTAGTAAATTAAATTTTACTGCAGGTTACACGTTTCACTATAGATCTACGTGTGGTGGCCCAGTAAACTACTACCACTAGCATAATCAGCATAGTATTTTACTTGATTGTAATAACCGCCAAAACTGAACATATTGTACAATTGGGGCAGTTTTGTTAAGCTTTTAACTTACCTAACCAACTGGGCCTATCAACACCAGTTTGGTGTACTGCGTTTTCAGGAGTCTGGTCATACCACACATATAGGACTTCCATGCGGTTTTGGTTGAAGCATGAGAAGTACAGAGTGTGGAAAACATTGTTGACGATAAAACCCACGCTGAAAACAACAAACAATAGGATTTAAGTGATACTTTGTATTTTGATAAGGTATAAGGTTTCGTAGCAGTCGACGTAAGTATTTTCAACATATCAACGATGGCAACGGTCGACTCAACTGGTAAACCCACTGACTGTTTCGATTGATTTAGACTGATTCAATTCTAATAGAAATCGATATAATGTAAATGGCTATATCAACCACAGGTGAAGTGATATAATTGATATCGACTTGTGATTTAATTTTAATCAAAAACATTATCTCAAGTTAATTCCACAACTAATCTGTTTCAAATTTAATTTATAATTGTTGAAATTGAATGTTATATTACTAACCGAATGACGAGATTGTTACCGAAGCAACGGGTGCTGGTACCCTGAGCCTCGTGAAATGGGTGAGCAGAGCATGTCAGCTGGCGGAAGTTTCCATTTCCATTCAACCAGCCAGCACCATTAATTACAGCATTGTTTACACATCGAGCAGTCTACACCAAAAAGAAACAACTCTTAAGTTTTACAAAACCTCATACATACACAAACTAGATGGGTCGGATTTCTTTTTCTCTATAGACCAATAGGCCCAAAATTTTGGGGGTGACAAAAGTTTAAGGTGCAAAGATCGAAAGGGGCTGCAATCGTTCTTAGGCTTAGTATAAAAGCCTATCTTCATCGATCTATATTGTTTTCTCACTTACAGCAGTGTGAACATTGGAAGCGATGTTTGGGTGGCGGATAGTGCGACCGGAGCCAGGGCAAGAAATAACAACTTGTTCGTTGGAGTTGAGTCTGATCTGACCACTGTTGCCGTTGGCTGCTAGGTACCGGTTGTTACGGATGTATACGGGCTGCGGCTGGCCGAGGTCACCGTTCACTCTAATGGTGCACCCTAAAAACATGTTAAAAAGAAATACATTGTTTCTAACTTAAAATACCTGATTATGGATTTCTTATCTGGTTTGTGTTGGAAATTTAGTGGTACCATCATTACTTCCATAAAAAAAACCCCTGAATCAGTTGCGCTTTCCTTTCAAACTTTTATTATTTTGTTTTCCGCTATGTTATATTTGAGACAAAAATATTTACCACTTCGGGCGTCTACACCAGCATCGGATGAGTTTGCATTGTTGTTGTATTCGTATTCGAGGTAAGCGTCAAGGTAGTCCTCGAACTCTTCTTCTCCGAGAATCAGAGCCAGCTGGCCCGGCTCCGGGAGTTCTGTCGGCAGCGCCGCCGCTGCAGCCACCAGAGCTACAAGCACTAACAATGACTGCATCGTTGTCGATGATACACCCTACACTGTTATTGTTAAAATTACTCACTTTTTTTATAGGTAGGGGATTTGACTGATAAACAACTTATTATCTATTTTGCAAAAATAAAATTAATCATTTCTTATAAGTTCCGCAGGTTTTTCTTTAAACGTGTCATCACAATTTCACAGTCATTTGTATCGCAAAACTCTCTTGAAATCAGGCAGCTTATTACTTGTTCTCCTTAACGAATTGCAATACTCTAACTAAGTTTCAATAGAATGATATTTGCAGCTGTTCTCATGTAGCATTTTAGCATTACCAAGCACACATTTTACATCTCTAATATACAAGGATAAATTCGTTCAAAAACATTTCGAACATTTTCATTTTATATTTAAATCTAACTCTAACTTCTGTTATATAGTAACACGTTTGAAGGATCATCGCATTATCACTGTTATCCCCGGAAATGTTTTGTGGATGATAACGATTATATGAATATGTAGAGAGTGTTATACTTACCAACATTAAGTAACTTTGCCCACAAACGTTTCATATCTCTTGTTCAAATTGCGAGCTTTAAACACCTGGCTTTCCATTTATTCCAATTAATCTTTCATCAGCATACGGAATTCTAAATTCTGTGAACAATTTTTGTTTTTAATTATATTCATATTTTTTAATTAGATAAGATAATATTAAAGTGCGGGGTGCAATGTGCGCTCACAGACAACCTATAAGTTAAGTCTATTCTTCAAGGTGTGTATGCTATGTGCGTGTTCTCAGTCCATCATTACACTTCATAACGAGTTTGAACATCAACAAATACTTGTCTTGAGTCTGGGTGTCTTTGTGCAAGTGACTTGAATGATTGTGGAACCCCCGCGACAGAAGGATTAAATCTCTAATGTGGGAGTCGTCTTAAAAATTTAAAATACAAAGTATTTTACGCCCCACAGTCCTTTTTTAAAACTACTTTTTTGAATATGCTACCAAATGATTTAAATTGTATTGTCAAATTAAGGAAAAATTTTAAAATACTTTAAAGAGCAATGTATGCCTGGATTATTTTATTAATTGATAAATATAATCAGGACCGAATTAAAACGATTTCGCAAGAAACAACACTTATTCAAAATATAGACAATAAAATGCCAGTCACTGTTTTTTATCAGGGTTAGGCAATTTATTTTATATCCATCGTCTTGTACAATCTATGAAATTTCACCGCAAAGAAAAAACACTATATTAGACAAAGACATACTTTGATAAAAGACGGTGTAAAAATACTAGAAGAAGAGAGTATTAAATAAGAAGAATAATAAAATATAGATGAGAAATACATTTGGTATTCCACAGGGAAGTATTTGAGGGTCATTACACTTTTTAGGGTTTATTTCTTACCCTTTGAGTATGAAAGATGCCCGTTCCTATATACAATATAGTATATATTATTTTACTAACTTACAGCAGTGTAAATGTTGATAGACGGATTTTCTCTATTCATTGATGCGCTTTCAGTTCAGGCGTTATACAAAAAATATTTGTCACGTCATCTCTTCTGGCCAATGCATCTTCGTGATTATGAAGTTGCGTCATAACCGATAGGGTTACTTAAGTGATTAAAAATACTTAATACTACACATCTGGAATCCTTGCAATCAATCAAGTCAAACTATCGCGGTCCACTTCAATAAACAGCGACAGAACGCCGGCAGTGATGTGCTTGCAAAAGCAAATAAAATTAAGAGTGCGATCCGCGCGACTTGTGTGATTATCTTAAACACTTCGGCTGTCGATCAATCAAATATCCATGTTATCATCTCATGAATAATTAAACAAACAGCTTAAAAAATATCTGGCTTGTTCAGAAATATGATCAAATCTAGTATGAACATAAAAATAATTAAAACAATATGCTTAACTTACAGTATTGTTCTGGGATCAGAGTACTTTTCAAGACAAAGCAAACGAAGCCAAACTCAATGGGGTTTTGTTGTTTTATCATAGGAAACCTTCCATCTCCAGCTCTTGACTTATCATAATTATCACGCAATATAACTACGTATGCAAAATTAAGAACCGGAATAACCACTTAAAATAATTAAATGAAAATCGAAAATCTTGTTACAAACAGATATTTTGTATTAACAAAACATTAAGAATGAAGTTGATACTTAAGTTTTATAAAATAAAATAAAAAACAAAATGTCAAAAAATTGATACTGGTAGGGAATAATAAATAATTAGCGATTAGGTACTATGGCAATCAGTCAAAATACACGTATTTTATCTTAAGAAAGAAGACCGTTGGTCTGGAAGGAAGGTAGGTGAGGAACAGTCCTTCTGAAGTCGTCGATTGTGCAGCAGAAACTGTAGCCGATGTCGACACGGTCAGGTTGCCATCTGATCCAGTTGAAGGCGCTGTTGTTTCGGCAACGGTCTGTGCAGAACTGGCGTGCGCGAGCCTCGGCCAGAGTGTAGTGAGGGTTGTTGATACTGATGAAAGCTGTACCGATGCGACGAGAAGAGTCGTACACCACCTGAGAACAACAAAGTAACATTTATTTCACGTGAATAATTGTAGCACTTCATTGAGTACTTCATGAGTTTAATTTCCTATTTTCTACTAATCTTTCTCTAGCTACTACTCACCTTGTAGAAGTACATTGGTACTGGGATCTGGTTACGGTTACGGACGAGGTAGATGTCGTGGAAACGGTTGCTGGCGTCACGTAGCTGGGTTACACCGAAGGTACCGCTGTAGATGACAGTCCTGTAGCCAGCGGCACCAATGCGAGCGCGAAGATTCTACAATAACACCATAAATGAATGAAAAGTTTTCATGAACAGAATCATTATATGAAAAAAAAACTAAATTAAAGTCGTACCTGTTCAAGAGAGTTCCAGTTACCAGCGTTGAAGGGTTGCCACTGAGGAGCAGCGTTGATGAAGTAGAAAGTAGCGCGCTGACCAGTTGCGAATACATAGTCACTCTTAGCGGCAAGGTGACCGCGAGCCAAGAACTGGTGGTTGGTGACGTACTGGTTGGCCAAGTTGTTTCCAACATATTGAGCTATGGTAGTTTTCTGATGTGCTTGAGTGTACATATTGTTGACGGCAACACCAGGGAAGAAGCTTCCAGCTGCAAGAAAAACTCAATAAGACTACAATCAAAACCAAATGCTCGTGTAATATTACTCTAAGAACAAAAGCGAACAAATGACAGTTAAATGAAATAAAAACCAACAAAATCCTTCCATTCTGTGCGAAATTCTAAAGGCTTCCTTTTTTTTGAAGTCGCGTAGTCGGTTAAAAAGAGAATGGTATTCTCATGTAAAACCGAAATACTCTTTAGCCCCTGCACGCCCTTCATATTATAATAGCTTACCTAACCAACTGGGCCTGTCAACACCAGTTTGGTGTACTGCGTTTTCAGGAGTCTGGTCATACCACACATATAGGACTTCCATGCGGTTTTGGTTGAAGCATGAGAAGTACAGAGTGTGGAAAACATTGTTGACGATGAAACCCACTCTAAAAAATAAACAAGGATTTATAAAAATGCTGACATATATTGTCATTCGAAGTTATTTATTTTTAAAACTAAAACTAACCGGATGACTAGGTTGTTACCGAAGCAACGGGAATTGGTACCCTGAGCTTCGTGGAATGGGTGAGCAGAGCATGTCAGTTGGCGGAAGTTTCCATTTCCATTCAACCAGCCGGCACCATTAATTACAGCATTGTTTACACATCGGGCAGTCTATAGGAAAAAAATATAAATCAATATATTACTTTCTACTTATAAGAGACACACAAAATACCCAGACTATGGAAATGTTAAACTTACAGCAGTGTGAACATTGGAAGCGATGTTTGGGTGGCGGATAGTGCGACCGGAGCCAGGGCAAGAAATAACAACTTGTTCGTTGGAGTTGAGTCTGATCTGACCACTGTTGCCGTTGGCTGCTAGGTACCGGTTGTTACGGATGTATACAGGCTGCGGCTGGCCGAGGTCACCGTTCACTCTAATGGTGCACCCTAATAAAAGATAAGAATTTTATTTTGAATCTTTTTCTGCGATTCGTACGTGAAATTTTTATGAATTGATGAAAACCATGTTTTTTTTAAAGAAATCCTATTATATTATGATGATCCTAAATGAATCTCACTACTTCTTTTAACAGTTAATCTCCCACATTTTCACACCTCCATTAACACATTTAAATTTTTTAAACTGAAAATACTATTTACCACTTCGGGCGTCTACACCAGCATCGGATGAGTTTGCATTGTTGTTGTATTCGTATTCGAGGTAAGCGTCAAGGTAGTCCTCGAACTCCTCTTCTCCGAGAATCAGAGCCAGCTGGCCCGGCTCCGGGAGTTCTGTCGGCAGCGCCGCCGCAGCAGCCACCAGAGCTATAAGCACTAACAATGACTGCATCGTTGTCGATGACACACCCTACACTGCTATCATTTATTTTACTCACATTATTTATAGGTAGGTGATTTGGCTGATACTCATATTATCTATATTTGCAAAAATGTAATCAATCAGTTAATGTAAGTTCCGCAGGTTTGTCTACAAGGGTGACATCATGTTTCCACAGTTGAAGTTTACTTTAAAACTGTGGAACTCTGATCGGGAATTAGAATCTAGTAGCAGATATGTGTTACTGTTTATGTACTGCGCATACACATCTACGATTATTCATGGATACATTAATTCGAAATCAATTGTAATATTTTGGTTGGGCAATTTGACTTTTATTTTTATTTCAGTATCCACCATATTTAAACGTACTTTATAATTGATCGCCTAAAGATTATTTTCGTTTCGTTTTGCTGTGTCAGCTTAGACTCTCAGTTTCTAACATACATATATACTAACTGAACCTACTAACTTTCCAGATCTCGTTTCTAATGGTAATCTGTGAACATTTGACCTAAAATTTATTACAATTAATGTTTCACCTCATTATGGAACTCTAAAATCTTTGAATACTTGTGTTTTTAATTTCATTAAGTATTTTTGAAAGAGATAAGATAACAATGATGGACAATGTTCGTCATACAATTTTTTTATGAATGACATATGTATGCTAGGTGCATGCACTCTGTCCATCACTATTCACGTCGTAATGGACGCACATGTTGCCGGTTGCCAGCTAACCTTATAAACAGACCAGGGTACTTGCAATAACACTTCTCAGTATAAAATTAATGAAACAACCGTTTATGAAGATGTATCATGACCTACCACTTAAACCCTAACACTCCGTGATCTAGGAAATCAGTATAACAATCAATCAAATCAAGCCATTGCAGTCCACTGCTACAAGTGCTCACTCTCCATCCCGGCTACCGCAAAGCCTGGTGTTTCATGGTTTCTTCCTAAAACAGAATAAGAAAGAAGCATTACTACTACTACTTCTTCAGTGTGCAGTTCCTCATTTTATTTGCAAAAATATAAATGTAAGTATAGTCATAGATGGCACGATCTGATCGTATGTATGAGCTGATAATTTTATCCAAATATTCATCACAGGATCATAGGACACATCACACCATCAGAGAACATATGCATTCGCACAATTCAGTTTAATACTTATTAGAATAAATAAGATGCCTTATAGAACACTGTTTCGCTCACAGAGCTGAATTTAAAATAGTTGAATTTCGTATTTTTACTTTAAAATGGTACCTCGCCTCGTTACCAGATCAATTTATGATTTCAACAAGATTAAGAGTATTTACTACTGGTTTACTTTTTTCAATCAATTGAAAAACAATTGGCTGGCAATTATCTGGCAATAACTGAATGTTTGTTTTGTTTTGTTTATTTCAATTAATATTTGGGTATTTTTCGTTTGCAAGCGTTTAGCAAGACCATTCCCGACAAAAGAGCCACAAAGATTTGAACCAGGACCCTAGTCATGTTTTATATCTAGAAAATTCTAATTACCGCGTCACAACAATTTTCAAATCATTAGTTTAGGATAAAGTAAAAGAATCCTTATCCATTTTTTTTCATTTATCTATCGGATGGATTAAAAAACCGTTAATACGTTACCGTGCAAAAGATATTGATAATCCATCAAAATTGTTGACAGCATGTAAATCCCTGATAGTAACTCCTCATATATATACAATCGTCTGTTCTAATCCAATCTTTTCTCTTTCCATAACTTCCTTGATTACCTCTATTCTTCCTTTGCCTAGAACGGGAAATGTAGACTTACCTACAGTTTTAAATAGATTCACCTTTATTGAAAGCTTGTTGCATCAATTAATTTTTCGCGCTCAAAACCGCCCGCACGCCAACCCTTCATTATAAGCAGGCAGGGAACCATTACAACTTTAGAGGCGTAGCTAAGTATATCAAAATTAATTAAAAACGTATCGATGGAAACTATAATTATTTGCTTAGAATCTGGGCAACTAAATATTAATTTACTGTCTACTTTAAAGCCTTATATTCTAAAGCTCTTTGAATAAACAAGTATACTTTTATGATTATTATTAGGTAGGTATCGCTTGCTGTCATAAAACTATATTAAAATGTTTGGTGAAGTTAGGCCTTAAAGTAAACCTAAATGTTACGTCTTTTGGTGAAAACATTTTGTAGGCGTGATTTATTACTTGCTTACTAATTAAAAGATTTACCACCTTTTAATGTAGGTACAGTAACAAAAAAACAAAGGTCAGTGGAGGCTCACATTCAAATATTAAGATCTATATACTTACTATATAAAGCTGAAGAGTTTGTTTGTTTGAACGCAGTAATCTCAGAAACTACTGGTTCAAATTGAAAAACGGGCAACAGCTAGTTCAAGATACATCGATGAACTCACTGCTGTCTGCTGAAAAACAATTTCAATTTTCGGTCATTTTTTTAAATACCGCCATGCTACAAATTTAAACTGATATCACGAGAACATAAAATCCTATGTGTTAATTGCATGAAAGAGGAAAAAAGAAACCATACATAGAAACTTTTTTCAGTATAATATTAGTAGTAAGTACATTTTAATTGATATAGTAATAATACCTAAATTAATCTTGCATCGAGCAGTATAAAATGTGATCTTCTAAACCCGGTCTTGTCAACACAAATTATTGTTTTCATCAAATACCACAAAATAAAGCAAAAATGATCAATGTTCGAACAATAGACAACAAATAGTGCAACTAACTGTCTGTAAGATATATCTCTAAAGAAAACAATTTCCTAAATGTTGTTTCGACACGCTACCGGTACCGAGAGACCACTAGCATCGGATATAGTACCAATATTTTTATTAAAGTGCCAAGAGTAGGTAATGTACTGTCGAACGAGTTTCTTCCCTCTTCTTCTAAGATACGGAAGGCATTTTCTGACTGATATATTAATATGAGCTTCTATTAAATACTTTTGTCAGTTGTAGTTGTAGAACGTTACATTATGAGTTGTAATTTAATTTCTGGTCTTTAACGACATGTCCACAAGAGTAGTTTAATAAATGCCCATAATAATAACACCAGTTTAGATAAGTCTCATTATTTTGAACCTACTCCAGCTTACAGCGGTTTGTCAATTTCAGAATCCAAAATTTTTAATCCAGGTACCCTTACGATGTTCTGCTCCACAGTTTGTCAGTGGTATCTATTAGAATATTAAGTAAGTACTCTGAAAAGGACATATAAGTACCGACTTGTAAATTAAGGCAATTGAAACGCAACGCCTACTTATTTATCAGGAAATCAAACCAAATAGTTATTTTATCGTATCTATTTCGGTTGTAATAATAATCATAGGTAATAAATCTCGCTGAAAAGGGATTATCAAATCTGTGGTATCGAGTACAATAAAGTTCTATTACACTAATAATCGTAAACATGAGATTTTCGATTTTGATTACCAATGGTGTGATTGCACGTCTCAATAGAACTTAAGCAAAAGGCAACAACCAATACTTGACAACATTTAAACATTTCTGAACTATCATGACAATCATACAATATGTCGAACCGAATGAATTCCATTATAAAATAATGTTAGTTTCATATCAATACGATAATAAAGATTAAGGCAGGGCGCTAAATTAAGATAGTTTTGTATTCTGTGCCAGATACATACTACATGCTCTACATACTAAAAAATCGGTATGAAACCATCTACCCATTGCGCGTACGAAAACTGTGTCCGCTACTTGACACAGCAACAACGATTCACTGGTGTGATAAGAGGGCAACAAAAAATATCAACGTTTGTGCAACGACTAAGGCTTATAAGTAACATTATTATCCAAAATAAATTAACATCATGATTCAAATCTCCTTTATTTTCATACAGATAAAGATCAACAAACAAAATTGGACATTATTAACTAGTGCATGATACACACGTGAAAACAAAACACGGAATTATCATTGAACGCTGCATTAATGATAAATATACTAAGGATTATAATATAATAACATAATTAATTACGAGATATGCATCTGTCAGTGCTAAAGACCTTTTCAGCATGTAAGTCTTAGTTTAGTTTGTAACAACTATTGATAACACCGTCGTAAAGTACACCACCTGTGGAATTTTAATAATGCCTGAAATATTATGCGTCCGTGGTGAATAATGTAATTAAACGTGATCGGTGCGAGCTTGACGCAATTAACGCGACATTAAAGCTCCCACAAATAATCGAGATGAAGAATGAAAGGTGTGTGAATTACCTCTTTGTAATGGCAATGAGTTTATGAGTATAAGTGTATTTCAAATTTGAACCGAGTTTAGAAGGAGGAGGTGTTCAATTGGTCTGGATTTTGGTTTTAATGTTTGGTTCCTCAGAATTGAGTTCGGATTTTGTTGATTAATTTTTCATTGAATGTGAAGTAGCTCTACATCATTTGGTCCGATATTTATCGTATTAGTAATATTTAAGTTGAAGTAGGCTGTCGGTTTTTGTTATAAAAACAATATTATACAACTATTACTTATGTACATAAAAGGTAAGGTTTAACCTTATGATTTTACCATACTTGCAGTAAATCATCCATCCATCCATTTGAGTTACCAAACTGTTTTTAGTTTCTCACTCAATTCACCTGATTTTACCAAACCACTGGTTTTTCCACTTTAAATCGACGAATTTTTAATTATCTGTAAATATGTTACCTTTTATCTATAACTAGATATGTTGCGTACATTTCCTCATAGATAAATACTCTTTGGTAAATCGCTGTCACCCAACTTGTAAGCTATCCAGAACGATCAGTTTCAATACTGCTCACAAAGGGGCTTGTACGTACAAAGCACGTTAATCCCAATTGGTAAAATTTATCAGTTACGTGCTACTGTAGCTGTAGGCTTCTAAAATAGAGGCTCTACCATCACGTATAGTATTATGGTTATTACTTGTGTAGACCGGTCCCTCGCGTTAAGAAGTGGCGTTAGGCCCTTGTGCTAGCATGATTAATTGACTAGAGTTTAAAAGTGGTAGTGACCCTTGAGTTTCATTTCATACATTTTTCATTTTTTCTCAGATTATGGAACGTCGACTTCAGATAACTCTTAAAAATATTTTTTACAGTGATGATAT
Organism: Trichoplusia ni; assembly: GCF_003590095.1. Taxonomy (NCBI): domain Eukaryota; kingdom Metazoa; phylum Arthropoda; class Insecta; order Lepidoptera; family Noctuidae; genus Trichoplusia; species Trichoplusia ni. The sequence goes on along the minus strand of NC_039479.1, from coordinate 16,068,597 downwards.
ATTTAGTTGCAAAATAATAAAATAATTTCGATGTATTGACCTCAAAGAAAAACGTGTTCCTGGTTTTGTAACAAAATGAGAAAAAAAGTCAGATCTGTTGTTCTCTTTCCGACGTCACTAGTGTTTTGTATTTGTACACAGAGCATTACGTGGCTGTGTAATGTCGTAACCGCTATACTAACGATATCAGAAACACGCCCACGAACCGTGCCGCTTAATTCGAATGTCGCGCATTTCAGGATAATCTAGCGCTTTACCTTCGCACGTGGTGACTAATCGAAATCGATCGATATCGATACTGCGCCCAACTGATTACATCATTTTCTCTCGTGCCTCAATAACAAGGTATGATATTCAACTTTTGGATATCCATTGAATTTCATTTTTTAAATTTTGATATCATTTGAGACGCTGAAATAAAAAATGTAATTTACTTTTTCATATTTCTTTTTGAAATAAATAGTGAGTGACTCTCGTAAATATTCTGTAACTGGCATACTGAACTAATCTTACAACTTTAAATCAAACAGTTCAAATAATTAAATCCAAATACACGACTCTAATGTAACTTGAAAATGTTCATCTAATATTCCACCGTAGATACACATAGTTATAAATTTCAAATTTATCGTCATGTCAGAGTAGCGAACATGCGGTACGCTTAGCGGTTTCATTACGCTGAAATCGGTATAACAATTGGCCCGACTTTATTTTACAACCAAATTGAATAGAGGGCACGTCAAACCAGTTTCATTTCAGAAATCAATTAATCTTTCAATAGTACGCTTTGTAGTTTATTAGTTTGCATTTGGGGAATGGGGAGTTGAAAGTACAGAACACAATGTTAACAGTTATATTGCGTGTGATAGAGTTGCGAAGTGTAACAATGATTTCATCAGTCGCTGAAGTGGGGGTGTGAACGTGCGCGGAGAGCAAAGTACAAAGAGGAGGTAATTCCTTCCCCTAAACTTTATATGACGCAATTGTGAGCTCGACTTTTTATCGCAAAGAAATTGTTGCGCTCTTCATTCAGAGATCGTGTGTGTAAACAATGTGGCTTAAACTTAATACATTTTTTTTGTGTGTTTTAAGCTGAAGCGTAGTTTATTCATGATTCGAACGATGATTTATTTTTATGTTTGATTAAGCATATTTTACGAAGAAATGATTACCTGCGATATTATAGAAGTGCTAGTTTAGTCATATTCGAGACTTGTGAACCCATGTCATATTATTATATTCTTAAGATTTATTTTGTTGTAAATAGGTAATAGGTGGTGGTGTAGGTGGAGACCCTTTCAACGATTTACTGTCGATGCAATCCGTCTCTGGAAATTTTACTTTATTTGCGAAACTAAAACATTTAACATCACAAAAACCAATCCAATTTTCATGTTGAATTTCAATAAGTTGTCCTACCGTAAAAACTGATTCCCGCAGTGTTAAAAGTTGAGCGAAACTTTTGCTGATAACAGTTCCACCAAATCTATTAATGAATATTCAATCGAGGTAAGTCATGATTTAAATTATATTTTGAAAGTTATTTCTTGTGAGTAAGGAATTTTTTGTTTATAAACGAAATAGCAATTACACTTTCACCTAGATCAAAAAGAGTGCAAAATTGTTTACGTTATTTATTTAGATACCATACAAAGGAAATAAAAAGCCATAATTCGCTTTGGACAAACGAGATGGCTTTTCTATCTGTGCCTACCAATTCGCTAATCGGATCGTTTCCGGTCAGTGCATGTAGCTCCCTCACTCCGCCAGTGGGACCCACTGGGACCCACCGCCTGGCCCCACAGACCCCACACCACTTCTGCATAGCTGCAATACTTTGTCATTAAATACGCTGGTATATTCTTTTTAAAAAACAATTTCCAGCTTTTGGCAGTTTGCGAGTAACAAAGCGCCAAAGGAGAACTTTTGCTTTTTAAATTCTAATTTATTAATGTACAGTCACATAAATTAAATTAAAACTATGGCTGTTTTATCGTTTTTCTCTCTTTTATTATTTGAGTTAATGTGCTCACATTTATTTTACTTAAAAATTCGTCTTCAACGGCCTTTACACTAAGCAAATCCAGAAAAAAAAATCAGGTAATAAACTCGTACATCGTAGTCGGTAACTAGATAAGTAAAGTTTTATTCTTCTTGTTTCTTTACGGCCTTTCCTTTGTAAACAAATATTGCAATAATTTAACAATTCACTGGATTAACGACGCTGTAACAAATCTATAATGGCAAAAGTTTGTTTGTTTGCCCCGAGACACTTATATCCCAAGTTGGTGACTTCATTTAAAAGTTCCACCAACATTAATTTGACGTTCAAACAAAATTTTGATGTGAGCGGTGTGTACATAATACGAAAAGGGCACGAAACAAATGAACAATGACTTCGCCTAACAAAGAATACCAAAGAGGTCGTAAAAGTCGAGCATTTTATAAATTGAGTCGATCTATAACTCTACAAGTACCGTTGGATTGTACAAAATTGACTGAACGTGCATTCAGATAAATTGAACACAGATGGAATAAGGAGATATAAGCTCGGAGCGAAGACTGCGCACACAATGCCCTAGTACAATGCCTGCTGCTTAAGCTATTTCACTTAAAATATCAGGCAACTAAGTTAAATTGAAATACTGATAATATTACTACTCATAATGACTTGATAAAAAATGAAAATAATGGCTTAGCTGGATAAATAGTTGCTGCTATTAGCGATCAATCTGTTGTCAAAACAAAGTTGTTTAAAATAAAATCTAGCCCCGTCATCACTGTCAGTTTCGTGGAAAAGCTTGGACTTTAGAATCGAATCATTAAACTTATGGCAGCGGCTTGTTCCAAACTATAAATGGATAAAATTATGCCCACGATAAGCTTAATTGGCGACCCGACGTAATTCAACTATAGATTAGGCGATTTATTATTAAAACGAGGAATGCCTGTCGCAAACTTTGCACCGTTTAGGACCACAGCAACCTATTTATCAAAGACTAACTGAAAATGGTCGAGGGCCTGAAGGTAGAAGATCGAACACATTAGTTAATTTGTACGTGCAATGAAAAGTAAAACAAAAAGGTCCGTCTTTTTTCGAGGGTGCGAGTTATGGCGGCAAAAATATGTAAAAACTTGCAAACATTTACATATATGGATATGGCGAAGTCTTTTGAGAAAAGGTCATTGAATTAGTTATATTTCAGGGCAAGGGTCGAGCTCCGGGACCAACTCTATTATCCAGGACCATACACCGTTCTAACTTACCTTGGAAAACGAGAAAATTAGCTCGTTTTGCTCACCTTTACTGGGCCTATTCGGGATGGACCGTTACACTTACTTTCAGCCTAATGGGACGTGAAATGGCTTTCGAAGTACCTCCTTATCACTATGTAGAGGTGAGGCACTAATAAATACTTCCACTTAATAAGGCTAATGAGCGTTACAGCAATGAACACACATAAAATTAAACTGTGATGGTTGTACACACGGATAACTGACGTAGGTACTTAAGTTTCTTGTTTTGATTTTCAGTCTTTGTAAATTCTGTTTTCTATAATTGGCAACTGTTAACTGTGCACGTCGACGACAGAAGCTATGAGGAATAAAAAATGCCTCATAATAATGAACAGCAATAAGCTGAAATCGTCCTATTTTTGTGTGTTCAATGAATATTGTTCAAAACTTATAAAACTTTTATTTATCGACAAAACTTCGTTACAAGAAGTTTTCTAAATACCAACGTCAATGATTTATTTATTTCCAGACCGCAACATGTCATGACTTGCCATTATTAACTTGAGACAGTAGAAGAAACGGGGAAAGATTACTTATTTTATTAGATTATTTTGCCCTAGGAAGTAAGCTTCCATACGTAGCAAAAGTATATTAATCTTTTAAAATATATATTATTTTATTACTAATTACTTACGATACGTAACTAGCTAAGGCAAAATCATCTGTAGAGTTGGTGGCTGGTTCTGTTTTTGGATATACAGATCAATATAAAATAGTAAGTAAAAAAATCATGGTGAGCATTGTTATATAGTAAAACAGTAACTACAAATATTGAAAAGCATAAAATAAAACTTTATTCAGGTAGAAACAGATTAAGGAAAACACAAGCTATTTAAAAAAACAACTACAAAGTCAGCAAGTTTCCATTAGCTCTAAGCAATAAATATGTGTTGGCTAACAATACTTTAGAGGAGGGCTTGCGAGAACAAGCGTTTAGTTACATCCTTTTAGCAGCGTCTAACCGTAAAACGAACGTTTCTTTGTTTCTTAGAAATAAAATGCTACATAGATACCCATTTTAGCATTAAAAGTCTTTAGTAAAGGAACAGGGTCGGATCTAGGGGCCCAGGGGCCCCGAGGCCTCGAGGCAACAAAGGAGTGGGGGCCGCCTTGGTTCAAGTTATTTTCATTCAGTGAAAAAATGATCGAGCTTTTTTTAGATGCATAGTGTCAATAATGTGGGCTTCTGCCGTGGTTTCATAATTTATTTTTATTTCATCGGGAGTGCTGGGCCCTAGTCATAGTGGTGGGCCCCTGGTCATAGTGGGCCTCTAGGCACTGGCCTAAAGTGCCTTATGGATAATACGGCACTGTAAAGGAATAGGTTCGAGTAGTGACCAGTGCAGGATTCTTAAAAAAGGTACGAAACAGTCTTGATGTTTATTTTTATTCAAAAACTCAGTTAAAAAGAAAACGCTTTAAAAAACAAACAGCCAGTTAACCGGTACACGCTTAAGAACTTAGTATAAATAATATTATTTCAGGGTGAATTTCAACAGGTCCAATAAAATCTTCATATCCGTGGATTTTTTATCCTTCAACTTTAGAACAATAAAAAATAGTGTTTACTCAAGTTTTTGATCAGATATGTAGTTTTGTTTAATATCTAGCAGATAGCTTAAAAAACTAACGAGATATACAAGATTGAAAATTCCGTGCCACGGCGATGAAACATGCATGCACGACAATGAAACATGCGTCCATGGCAATGAAATGTTACTATAGTGTAAGAATATTTAAATGATAAAGTTAATAATTGAAACAAAAATAAATACTATTAATTTATACGCAGTAATAATAGAATATAATATGTAAAAATCAAGTAACACATGAATTTATTTTTATAATATAACTATAAATAAATACATCCCTGTGGCGATGAAAACATAAGTCACGGAAATGAAACACGTGGCCACGGCAATGAAAGGAAACTGTTTTACAAGGCACGGCGATGAGGTTTTTTTCATTCCCGTGTATTGTTTTTAATTACCATAGCAAATTTTGTCCACAGAAACCACGGCAATGAGAGCACGGCGATGGAAATCAAGGGATATAATTCAATTTACTAAAAAAACTGGTAATAATTCACAGTAGTGAACACTTTACAAATAAACTAAATATAAATGGCAGTGTATTGAATGCTCAATCGAGATTAAAAACTTATTGAAATAGGAGTTAGACCTATCCACGGCGATGAAAGAAAAAATGTCCAGTACCAAAAAAATCGAATACTTTTAATTATAGCTCGAAAACGCAGGCACGTACACACATCGTTCCTTGTCGAGCCTTTCGACGTTACTTATATGCAACTTTTAACGCACAACGGGAGCGACGCAAAACGTTAGAATACGCAATATTCTCAAATATGTTTAGGACATGGCGATGAAAGGTAGTTCTGGGACAAACGGTTTTTTATTAACCATACGTTGTATTGTTTAAATATTTGAATAAATGTATTCCGAGACAATACTTTAACTATTCACGAATCAAATAAAACTAAGTTTTAATATAAATAACGATACATTTTTGATCAATGATGAATTTAATACATCAAGGTGACGTGTGGACAAACACGGCGATGAAAGATTATGTGGTTTAACTTTTTTTTTTTGAAAACCTATTAATTCTATTAATAAAATATTTAGTGCTACAGATAGATTTTTATGTCATCTACCTAAAAAAAAATGTTAGAACATTATAACAATGCTTTTTAGTACCGATTTCATCGATGCCACGCAATTTTTGGGTCCGGGAAATTCACCCTTCAAAGAGAATACACCTACCCTATGCTATTAGATTTTAACAAAGTGATCGCATTCGTAGTTCATCATAAAAAAATCTCTTGTCAAATTGTTAGATACAATTTCGTAGTTTGCTTTACACATAAACTCGTCTGAACTAATTAAATATACTATTGATTAAAATAGTCAGATACTCTCTTGATGGTAATTAAACAAACTTTGACGCCATTATCTTCATATGGGTACACGGGGAAACTTCATTGATTGCACCATTTGCTAAGACGGAGGGTCTCATTAAAGTTAGGTAATTATTTATCTTCAAAACTCTGTAGCGTCGAAACTTCCAGAAGATCAATTTCGTACGGAAACGTGAGAGGCACCTGAATCGAGTGCCAACGACAGCCATCGAGCAAAGTGGAGAAATTTACTTGTAGACAGATACAAGACTGCGAGTACTTAGCAAGCGTACTTGTAAGCGTCCTTAAAATAATTTATCATTTTGCAATCGGAAAAAGAATTAACCTTTTTTTTGGCAATAGAATAATCATTTCAGAACTTCTTAATTATACTTTTCAGGATAATTTAGCATAATGTTTCATATCTTTGAAGCTACCCTTTATATCACAGAGACCGACCGACACGTCTTAGGGCTGATTTTTCAATCATCAGTTAACTTCTATCTGAGGAATAATCTGTCAAAACGTCAAACATTCGTCAGATTAAATTTATCTGGCCATTGAAAAATCGGCCCTTAAAATAATATTATTGCGGGTGTCGAGATGCCGCTCTACGCCATGTATTGCGCTGTCACAGTTCTACAACAATAATTGTATTACTCTCTTATGTCTGCCTATTTACGAAGTGACGAACATGCTTCTTGAAAAACCACTCTTTAAACACCTTTAAAAATAACATCTTCCTTAACTTATCTCGACAGCTCATGAAAAAAATTTTTTTTCATGTTAACATATCCAAACCTAGATTGACAGAAAAACGGGCAAGTGCGAGTGCGATTCCTTTGCGACTGTCTCAAAATTTGCGACATAATAATATAGGTTTTTATTTTGAATGCGTGAGCTTGGTGGAGCGAGAGTTAGGTGTTTAATTTATATTTAGCTTCATGCCTCCTGAGGTTCCTGAGTTACTCGGTTCCAGGGTTCCTAAGAAAATAAGGCCTTGACAGAAAGACGGACCGAAGGATAAAAAAATGATTCTTCAAGTCAAGGTTCCGTTTCCCGTGTCAACTCCGAACAATCGAACTTTAAAAACGTTAATACACCTCAACTTAAAAGGATATCGATATTGATTTTAAAGTTTCTATAAGATACTATCTACAAACCACGACATCCTTAATCGACTCTGCCATTAAGTAGCCAAGCATGGTCTAAACACTTTTGCAAATGAAACAGAAAATGATAATATCAGAGAACTCTTTATAAATCCGCGTAATGAACCATAGGTAATAAACAAAATAAATGATCCCGTATACTTTGTCTTAAATTACCGTAAAGTAATGATCAGCTAATCATGGTTTCGCTGACAGAATGAATTTATCTTGTTTAATGAACCAATCTACGAAAGGTAATTCTAACCCTTTTTTACACAGTTTGAGTCTAATTATGGAATTTTGCGTAAATAAAGTATTAATTGGGTAACCGATATAACAACAGTTTTGCTTATTACACATTTAAATGTAATCTAACAAATATTGGAAAAAAATACATACTTAATGACTAAAGTTTGTACATTGTAATTCGTTACTTTTTCAAATTATTAAAATGATAATCGGCGATATTATGTGCTTGCTACGCTTATTTATACAAATAGGTCAGCTATTCTACCGAGTGAGAAGGCGCGACGCGAAATCGCATATAGATGTGCTCTTTTGGTATCTACTCTCTTGTGAACTTCGATAATGAAAAAGACGTACTGTAGACGATTTTCAGTGGAGAGATCAAGTTTAAGTCAAGTCCACAACCAACATATATTATGAGTATTTTTATATTAAATGTTTACATTACTTACTCTGTGGCTAGTATTGACATCTATAATGAAAACCAGTCAATGACATTATCAGTCTCCCCGCACTCCACACCCCTTGTATCACGTTGGTTTGACAACTACGTGATTGTTAAAAGCGTTCCATTTGAGAAATCGACGTTGTTGCTCACTAAGTAAATTCTGTCTCTTTTGCACCTATAACTTTATTGATAGAAATATCGTGACGCTGATTCAAGTCATGCTGAAAATCTTGAATAAAAGCATAATTTTCTACGTTTGATACGTGTAAAAATTCATTGAACTGAAAGTAATGCTTTTCGTTCTAAAATACCTAGATATAATTGAAGTACTAGAGATAAGGCGGTTGGCAGCTTCATAATAAATAAAGTAAGTGTCAATAGAGTATTAATTGCCAGCAAAAGAGACAAAAGTACGATGGCTGAAGAACTCAAACCAGTTAATGAAGATGACTTAAAATTGTTGAAAGAAAGAATGAATTTAATCGTTAGTGCGGATCCAGCACAATACCACAATGAATATTCACTGCGTCGATACTTAAGAGCGTTCAAAACAGTGGACAGCGCATTTCAGGTAAATACCAATTTCATCTACTTTTATACAACATAGCTATGACTGAATACCTACTTTTTGAATTCATAATAGTCCTTAAAAAACAGATACAGCTAGTACCTAAGTGCTTGATTTCTAATGTATAAGAAATAACTAACATTTGTTTGCACCAGCAGAATATGAAGTAATGCAGAAAAACTACAATATCTCTTAGAACTAAGCAATCAGAACTATGATCTACTCTGTTTATTTCAGGCCATAATAAAAACAAACAAATGGCGGGTGGAGTATGGTGTTGCTGAGTTGAGTGAGAATAAAGAGCTTATAGCAAAGTACTCTGATAAGGCAAGGGTGCTGAGACACAGGGATATTACTGGCCGGCCGATAATATACATTCCAGCTAAAAACCACAGTTCCAGTGACAGAAACATTGATGATTTGACTAAATTCATAGTCTATTGCTTGGTAAGTTTGGAGTAAATTTTTCTAGTTTCCTATCCCAATATTGTGTGCAAAAAGTTTCAGAAAGGTGCACTCATATCTATATAATTATTGACTTCATATAGCATTGTTGGCCAATCTTTTTAGTGTTATAATTAGGTAAATAAAATAAAATATTTTCAAAACAAATTTGCAGGAGGATGCCAGTAAAAAATGTTTCGAAGAGGTTGTAGATAATCTATGCATTGTTTTTGATCTAAATGGTTTCACATTATCATGCATGGATTACCAAGTCCTAAAGAACTTAATCTGGTTACTGAGTCGACACTACCCTGAGAGGCTGGGTGTGTGTCTGGTCACCAATGCACCAGCCTTCTTCTCTGGATGTTGGACTGTTATAAAAGGATGGTATGATATGTTTTATCTATACATATATTATCTCTGATCTGTCTATTTTGTTTATCTAACCATCTATCCACTTGTGTTTGATAGATTAATATATTTAGATATGTAACTTACATGTTATCAATATATAAATCACTAAAAATTTGTATTGAAATTCTGTGAATGGAACCTAAAAAAACCTGCATAAAAACTTTACGGTAAATCTACATAAATAAGGAATGATTTTTTTTTAAAACAAAGTAATAAATAATGTTGTTTTAATAGTATAATACATCTAAATATACACTCTGATATCTAATTTTATTTACAGGCTTGATGAAAACACATCAAGGAAGGTGGTATTCATGCATTCAGAAATGGATTTATGTCAGTACCTGATACCAGATATTCTACCCGACGACATGTAAAGCTACAAACGGAAAAACGATAAACAAATGATAAAGAAATATGGATGTTGTGTTTAGATTAAGGTATATTATACTTATGTATATATTTATAAAAATCATGTATTACTTTGAGTACCACCAACTATAGTGAATGTCTATTATTTACTTACTAAGAAACTAGTAAGCTATTGTTATATGTATAGATAACTTGTTTTCTGCATGTCAGTGAAATTAATAATGAAGAAATCTAAGACCAATATTATTTCTGTGTCTAAAACTCATTTTTTTACAGAAATCCTTGAAATTTTAATCTTGTTCTAATTGCATAATATTACATTATTTTCTTTAATGTAAGTTGTAATTTTTGGTGTTTAATTTTTATTTAATCAGTCATTTGAAAATAAAATAATGATTTCTTAAAATTGTCACAAATAAAAATGAACCAATTTTGTCTACTCTTATAATATAACGTAATTGAGCCGATTCATATTATTTTGAGATTGAGGTAAGTAAATGTTAATAAAAATATTTTTTTCAACAAGAATTTTAACAAGAACTAGTCTACTAATTTACTTTATTATAGTTTATGCCGTTACTTGTCATTTTTACGCTTACTTTATTGACATAATGTAGTTAATAAAATCATAACGCCAAAAAGTCAATTAATTAATGAAAATGAGATTTTTTTGTTAATTTCCCAAGTTTTTTATTGTTATACTATAGGTTTAATTAACTCTTATGTTGTTTATTTTTTTGTTATTTGTTCAATAAAGTGTTATAAACATTACATTCCTAATCATACGAACCACCGTCGACTATTGCACCTGTTCAAATGCAATTCTAGAAATTCTAAGCAAAATATATAATGATAAAGAAATTAGATATTTTGACATTATTATTATTATAATTTACATGTAACATTCCAAAATAATTTAATTGTAAACAAAGCTTAAAATTCTGTTAACCTGCTTACTGGTCACATCTGCGCCAATTATGGTAATATTGTAGTAATTTATGAAATGAGGACGTATTATCATTGGTACCTAACAGATGATATAAGATAAGCATTACAACCAGATTCTAATTTTAATTCATTTGTGGTAATTAAACTAAGTACCTGCTGAAATGCCATCTTAATATATTCGAATTTAGCGAAGTATTTTCGTTACTATGTACTTATTGATTAAGTTATATATTTAAATGTATGCTATTATAATAAAAATAACGATCATATATATGTATCGATTTTTATTTTTTGAAACTTGAACATTTGTTCACAAACAGACAAAAAAAGACTTTCCTATGTGGAAATAAATACGTGGTCTTTGTTCAATAGAGCATAAGCAAAAGTATTTGCAGTATCAGTATGACCGAAAACTGTGTACACTTGTTTGAAAATCTTAAGACTGACTAATTAAACATTTTAATTGCGCGCTATTGAACACATACCATACATTTTTAGCGCTGCAAGGGAATTCAGATGAAATAAAACAACATATTTTAATAATTATTTTACTTGACTTAATAGTTTTACAAAACAGTTATACAAACACTCGCTGTACAAATGTGTAGAGTTTATTTGAATGCAGCATTTTATGTATCGAGCGACAATACGAGCAGTACTACGGGCCGACAACTTTCTCAGGAAAACGATCTAGGTGGGTGATATACAAGTAAAATATAGAAAACGACATTGATTAAGTCCCTTCATTATTTTGCTGTGTATCACCTAAATATTTTTCCCATTCGCCAGTAAAATCGGATAGCATACTGTATTTCAAATTCCAGAATTCATTGGTTACAGATTGTTGTAAAATTTAAAACTACAGGTAGTCTTTTGTCTTCATAAATCCTATTATAGAAAATACATACTAAAAATTAAGATTTATCACAAAAAATACATTTACTTAAAACTTAATGGAATTAAAATACCATTTTGTAAAAATGTTTCATAAATACTGGTACTTAAATTTCACGCACATCTTAATTGAATTATCAACCAGAAAAAGAACCTAAAATTATTTATTGAGAATTTTTATTCAGTCATAAATGCCTAAAATTAATAAGGGTGTATACATAATTGGCACATTTTCTTAGTGTCACCACTGTTTAGTTTATTCAGTATTAAGTGAAATGTAACACGACAAGCTGAGGACTCAGATATTATTAGGATTATAACATATTATTACATATCTACAGATCATTATTTGACTAATCACTGCTTCTTCGTGGTTACATTTACTCAAAACCGTTATAGCCATTTAAAATTTTGATAAATTTATCTATTTAAGATGTTTAGACGGTTGTTATAATTCACTTAATGACTAGTACTTTTTTAAAAGGAATGTACAAAAAATATATTCAATCAATAATTGGAATGATTTTGTGACGATTACGATGTTAAACAAGTAAGCTAATCAGTGATAGTATTTTGAAATAAGGTTACACCGTGTATTGAAAACGCGCCGAGTGTAGGAACATACGAGGAAATTATATTCACATAAATAATGTGATGTGCGAACTGAATGTCGACGGCATGTACAAAGTATAACGCCGCTGTATGTACCGACTAGTATATTATATAGCTACAGTAATATATTTACAATAAAAACTACAGTGGATAATGATATGAGGATGTAAAATGAGTTATCTAATCGTAGCCGAAATTATAGCGCTAAGGTACACATAAACGGCTTTAAGGTAACAGAATAAACTGCATTAATGATTGAACTTGTCTTTCTTGCATGTAAGTTAATTGCTTTATTATTCGCTATGTTGTCTACGTATAAAAAACTGATATTTTACACGTTAAGGAGTCTTTATAGTTACTTTCTACCTGTTCTCTCCCATCTAATTATACCATTTACTATTTCTTTTAAGAATGCTGAGATACTACTAAAAATACTTTTTAGTGGAACGTTTGAGTGGCAGTGGACGGCACCTACGATTACTCGCGCGGTTTACGGTAAAAATATGTCAATTCCTTTTCTATAGTGAGATCAATTTATTTTTAAGATCTGCTTTATTGTCGGAATTCGATGTCCGCTTAGTTCGTCCTCACTTCGATGGCAGATCTATTTTGCCAATTTTATTATAAAAATCTATCAGATCTACTGTTATTATTGTAGTCACTTCTATTCATTTACTTAGCCATACCTGTCAATTAACACTATGGAGATTTCTGAATGTGCGAGTAACGCGGCTGAGGTCACAAACTAAACACCGAATAAGTTAAAATCTTTATATCAATTGTAGTAGGTAGTTGTAAAAGAGCGCTCGATTTTATATCTGTGCGGTATAAGTTCTGTTCAGTCTCATATTGGTCCGACAGCTATTGTTAGGTCGAGGTCGGTAGCGATGAGCGACCGGCAGAAGGCGAGACATTTTGAACCAAATCGAGCCAGTTTCGCGAAATCAATCGCTAAATGGGAGACGTCAAGGTGCGTTTAAACGTCACGTATTCTTACCAGATGATATATTATGATTGTCTGCACAATAATATTGAAAATATGTTTTTTTCGATAATATAGTGCAGACTTGCAAACGGCGAGTCGATACCGTTTACTCCGATTCCTAGTTTACGCAGACAGTATATAGTGAATGTATCTCGCGGCGTTCGAACGCACCGTGAAGCATCGCTGCAGTGGGGGCGAGGCGTGAGACAGCGGCTAGTGCGTGTCGGGCGGACACTGCGCGGCGGGCGCGGGGCGCAGCAGCGTGAGCAGGCGGCGCAGTCAGTCGGCCAGCACGCTGTGCGCGATGGCGCCGAGCTCCTCCTTGAGCACGCGGAACGACGGCCGCTCCTCCGGCCCGCGCCGCCAGCACGCGCGCATCACCTGCGGACATGCACGCGCTCAGCAAGCGATACCACACGGACAGAAACGGTCAGGGACCGTTTGATGGGATTATTGACACTGACCAACACAAAATCGTCATAAATTTAAATATGTATGTATATTTGTTCAAACTTAATTAAGTGGAACTTTTTGACAGTCAAATAGACCACCATCTATTGCCCAACCTTGGTAAGTGTTCTAGCTGTGAAGAACAATCGGCATAACAACTCCAAACTATAACTCACTGTCTGCACAGTGTCGATACTGTAGCCGCTCCACAACAAGATATAATAATTCATATACTATTTTACTTTTTCAGAAATTACAATATACTCACATTGTACATTTCGTTGGGACAACCTTTGGGTTTCTCGAGTACCTGCCCACGCTGAACCATATCCGCGACCTCAGAATTTTTCATTCGACCATACGGCACTTTTCCACAGGTGAATACTTCCCACATTAAAACACCTACAAATAAAGGGTACACATCGTTAATCAAAATTCAGTATTCAGTCAATTTCGCAGGCTTGTACACGAGCTTCTTGCTAATGGGAACTATGCTTATACAATATTTTGATGTATTTAATTTTAGACAAGCATGCAATATAGGGGTGCAGTAGTAATTATAATGTGACTAACCAAATGCCCAAACATCAGATTTGGATGAGAAACGCGTGTAGTTGAGGACCTCTGGAGGCGCCCATTTGATAGGAAATTTAGTGCCGCCAGAACTGGTGTACTGATCGTCCAAAACATATCGCGCCAAGCCGAAATCTGCTACCTGTAACGCAGTAACACAGTCATTTACGTATTATTTAAAAAAATCTGTTCTTAGAACCCAATAAATCATGACTTGTCTTGATTAACATACCTTTACAACATTTTCGTCTCCCACTAAACAATTTCTTGCGGCTAAATCCCGGTGAATATAGTTATGTCGTTCTAAATATGCCATCCCTTTGCATACCTGAAATAGGGAAGACTTGCGTTAAGAGTCAATGGTGGAGAAAAAACTTAGCCAGTTTCTGAACTGAATATACATGGGATTAGACTGAAAATCCAGGCTATACTAGACGCTAGAATTTAATGGGTAACCATTTTTATTTGCTTGCTCTAATATTTTATGCTATTTGTACGAACTCGCAGAGTCGCGAGCCCGACACGCACATGTCTGATTTTCTTTGCCTACCCTGTCTAAAAACTTGGCAAGCCACTGGTTATGATGTTCGCCGTCTATAGTTTCACCGATTTGGCTGTTTCTGGTGTTAAAACATTCATAGGAGTTTCGGGGCAAGCTCCACGTGGCTAGTAAGCAGCGACCTGTATGCACATGTCGAGCAGCACGGCGGGCCCCAGCTGGTCGGGCGCGGTGCGGCGCAGGTAGTTGAACAGCGAGCCGTGCCGCATGTACTCCGTCACGATGTAGATGGGCCGGTGCTTCGAGCACACGCCGTACAGCTGCACCAGGTTCGTATGCTGCAGCTTCCTGCCGGAGTACCACATTACATTATTATTTGTAATGTGATGTAATAAATTGTATTGTATCTATTTGTGTTCACAAGACGCTACGAGCATCAGGAGCCACGTGATGATTGTCGACCACCTTAGGCGTGGGCCTGCTGTCAGTGATTGATTGGGTAACTCACCACCCCGCCTGGAATGGCCCGTGCCCGATGGCGCGATCGTGTTCAACGCGCGCCTCAAAGTAATGTCGGCAAGCCCATTAGGGTTGATGCATGCCGGGGCAGCGGCACTTTCCGAAAGGGTTACCGTAGCCCTGGTACACGAAGGGCAAACACTTCCCTCCGCTCAAGCCAAAGCTGGAGGTGATATTTGATCATTGTCCAGCCGAAAATAAAATGTGCTTTATTGTTGCGATGCGATTAAGAATGGGGGTATTAAAAAAAATGTTCTCGATTCTTTGTGATCTATTTTTCGTCATCACGGAAACTAGAACGTAAAAGTCACCAAAACAAAAATATCAAAGGATCAAAATTTAACGAACAAAAAAGATTTTTTTTTTAATGATATTTCAAAAATCTCCAGACTTTCTTGTATCACATTGTATAAATATAATGTCGCAGTACTCACGTCATAACCTTCGCCTCGTCGATGAAGTCGTCCTCGGACATGGTCCCCTCCTTCATCATCTTGACGGCGGTGTCGATCCTGCCGCGCCAGCGCCCGCGCCGCACCACGCCGAACTGTCCCGCGCCCAGCTCCTCCAGCAGGACCAGCTCCACCGGGTCGATCTCCCATTTGTCTGTAATTAATTGTTTGCTTACTATCTGCTTCGATAGCTTCGATTTGGACGGATGACTTTTGGTAAGACGTATAATAAAACGGGATCAACGCCTAAACGGGAAATTGTTCGGCTTGTATAAGCAATTGAAACACTATTGTATAAGTACAAAGATATGAAAAAATAAAATTGAAAGCTGTACGACTATTCTCCAATGGATGGAGTTTCTTGTCGGTTCTTCTCCATAAGAATGACACTTTGGAACCGTGCAACTAGAGTCACCACTGTAACGTTTTAAAAGTGCCTGGAAAACGGCCTATTTTAAATAAAACTTTTGATTTTTTTCAAATGAACATTTCTACATGGATATATTTCACATATTTAACATGAATATTAATATACAGCAATGATACAAGCATAATAAACGAAAAAGTACACAACTTATCACCAGCCACAATAATGTCTTCCGTTGTATAAACTAGGAAATAAGGAAAATTGCTCATCATAAAGGGATAAACACATTTACGTAGGCAAATTAACTAAGATGACTTCAGTTTAGTTGTACACCCACTTCCATTTACGTCAAGAGCGTCGGAGTAAGTACTGGCTCTCGTCATATTTACAATAGCACTGTAATTTGTAATTAGTCCTGAGTGACGTTAAACGTAGAAGCCTATTGTTGCAAGGTTGTTTACTGTTTTGATCGAAGAGTTAGGTGCCTGTTTGTGACACTTGTGGTTTTAACGTACCCAAAATACGTTTTTATGATTAGATAAGGAGAGAAAATATTTGTGTATTGTTTTTGTTATTTACGAGCGTAGAACATAAACGTTATAAATTTAATTTGTTAATGATTTAATAAGCCACCATTAGTAACCTGAAAGCCATAAACTATTTTTGAATTAGCATATCCTTTTTAACTTCGCAAATAATATTATTTGTTCGTGCTCCTATTACTTCGACCACGGGTTAGCTTAACAAATTGCTTAAATAAAACGTTTGGCGATCATTTTCAAAACTATTTGGTTATAAATGAAAAAAAACACAAAACAAATTTTTGACTGTTGTTTCCTGTGTCTAAATTGGTACCCATCGTCCTCTGTCTACAACTTACCATGTGACAGTCCAGCGGTGGGCGGTGCGGGTCGATCGCAGGGCGTCGTCTTTAGCCGGGAGCAGAGGCCGCCGCTATTATGCTTGTGGTAGTTGATGAGCTCCGGTATGCTCGCGCAGCAGTGCTTGTCCGACAGGTAGAACTCGCCGCGACTATTCTGCTTTATGTGGTAATGCTTGGTCTGAGGATGGTAACTGAAATGATACACAAATAAGGTGTATTGCAATTATGAAATGCAAGAAATCGTCATTTACTTTTGAGTATACTTATTACTTGTGAGTATAACTAATATACATATTAGACCAAGCCTATAACACAAAAGTATGTTCGTATTAGTTTTGTGGTCACAAAGAGCTATTTGTATAATACAATAATCAAATAGGTTTAGCTATTGCTTTTATTGAGATGTAGAAGTACACACATATCCATTGTAAACATTCATAAATTTTGTTGATCGTGTTTTAGTATGCAGCTATTTTCCAAAATAACAGACGATCAAAACTTTTCTGTGATCATGTGTATAGCAACTAAAACTTAGATTATACGAATGAAGCAACTCGCCAAATTAACTGTAACGGCTGAATATCGTATAACGGATTGTTTAGAAAATAAATACTATTCTACATGTAATACTTAACCAAACTGATACTGAAGAGGTTTTACTCATAACTATAAAATATTTGTAAATAAAATACTTGTCACAAACCGGTGATTCCATAATGATGTAATTTTGACTGTTTTAAAAACAAATTAAATCTGTTTTATACGCTTGCCTAGTGGTGGTATGTTTTTATAATAAATACTTACACTTTGGTAAATAACGAGAGTGTGTACATGCCCTTGGTGGAAGAGTTGCGGACGACGAAACAGCCCTCCTTATCTTCCTGCTTGAGTAGCGACTCGGCGCGCTGTCTAGACATCTCTCCTACGTACCACCTGAATTGTAATAGAAGAAATAATGTTAGAGTAGTCATTAGTCAAGGATCCAGGACTATCGATTAGTAGGTCTTGACACAGCTGCTGGTATGTTCTACAACAATGTACCAATAACCCTAGTATGTACGACACTCAATATTCAATAATTTATTGCGTTCCATAGTGTACATGAAGGTCTTAAAATATAATAATACAGAGTACCTTGTCGGGCACAGCAATATCTTAGGAGAGGATGTTTTGTTCTAAACACGGTCAGAGTCACAGAGGTATTAGGGCTTAGCTATTTTCAACCGACTTTTTTATATTTGTTACCTCAGAATTTTGGAGGAGCTCGTGGCTAAGCTATAACCGCTAAAGTGATTCGATCACAGGTTAAGCTATGCTTGACGCGGTTGGTCCGTAGATGGGTGACTATCTTTGTCATAGCGAGTTCCTCCGTGTTTCGGAAGGCACGTTAAATTGTGGGTCCCGGCTGTTATTCCTACATCTTTGACAGTCGTTACAGTTAGTCAGAAGCTTGAAAAAGTCTGACAGCCAGTCTAACCAAGGGGTATCGTGTTGCCCAGGTAACTGGGTTAAGGAGGTCAGATAGGCAGTCGCTCCTTGTAAAACACTGGTACTTAGCTGAAACCGGCGGGACTGGTAGCCGACCCCAACATAGTTGGGAAAAGGCTAGGCCAATGATGAATGACCTCAGAATTTTGGACTGAACTGAGTAATAGCTGTCATTTGGTCTCATAAAAAAACGACCCGATTATGAGATTCTGTAATAAATATTAGTAAAACACACTAGTGTTAAACGTTCCGCATTTTGGTTAATTTTAATGATGAATGAGTTAATAACATTACAATTATTTTTTAAACAAAGAAGTAAACACACATTATGAAGAAGATCCAAGAATATAGAAATTTCAAAGCATGAAATAAGCAGTTAAGACAGTAGCATGCAATAGTATAACAGCAACGAAAATATAGCACGTGATTTACAATAAATTATTTTGCCTTTGAATGACGCAATTACATAATTGTTGACAAGTATGTGAATGATGCTGTGCCTAATGTAGTATACAATGGTTTCCTCATTCTGTTTACATAAATCGGGGCATTATTTATTACGCGGTCTTTGCGTGAAAGAGGTGTGCCTTATAGCCTATTTTTGTTAAAACGAGCGTCATACAAGAAAAAAAATATATAATTTTAAAATGCTTCAAATTTTTACTATAGCCAAGTTCAAAAATCTTTGTTAAATACATACACAACATGATTTGAACATTGATAAAAATAATATCATGAATCATAAATGTACAGTTTTTTGTTAAAGAATGCGTTAACTTAGAACCGACAGCTGTGCAAGATTAATAAATTGTAATTTATTTGCATGCTATTCCGTTTACATGTAAATAAATCATTTATTTTATATCAAATATACTTACTCATATTTCTGCAGTCCTATCGTTTCTTTTTCTTTGACATAATTACTGGGAATGTATCCAACGGCCCTGTAAACAATATTTTGTATATTAATAATTAATATCCCATAAATTTAATTAACAGAATGAGGACTCTTAATGTTTTATTTACTGGTCTCTAAAACAATAAGTAACAATCATGGATCCATGGACAATCGACTAAAGGAAATGAATATACTAATTAGTTGATATAACATAACATAGTAAAGCTTACCCATTTTCATCTTTGACTTTCCACCAATGATCTTGTGAATCGTCAATGACTTCATACTCGGCGCCCTAGAACATGATAATATGAAAATAAAATGTGGTGCGGTAATTATATACTTAAATTTTTATTTGACGAGACTGTAAGGAAGGATTTACAATAGAAACAAATTGTAATAAAACTGACTGAAGACTGACTTTAATATCCAAAAATATTTTTTTTTTTAAATTGGTTGTCAATAAGTGCCCCTTTTATTTCCTAAATGATTGTACCAACTTATTTTTGGAAGTAACACCTACAGGTACAAGTTAATGTACTTGTCTCTTGATTGATAACGACCATTATCTACCAGTGTTAAAAATGTAATAGACAGGTTAAAATATACTTTGAACTTGTCACTTAATAACCTCCCACGAGACTTAGTAGTTAAGTAATGATGATTCGACAATGCTTTTACAATGGGACATTCAAGAAGTCATTTTACCTTAAAAGTTATAAATCTAATAAATTATGATTAAGGACGGCAAAATAGTACAGATGTGACGTTTAGAATTCTCGAGTCAGTTTCCGCGTCTGTATATTTTTTCCGCTTACACCTCCAAAACTACTAAGCAGATTCTGTTATGATTTTCAGAGACAGAAAAGATCATGAATGAGAGTTTTATGTCAAATTGACGATTTTCTAATGACGAGTGAAAGCGAAATCGTTACTTATATTTAAAAATAATGTTTATCAGAGTAAAGTATATTAAGATATAAATTGGGCAATACGTTCAGATAAATACTAATATAATACAATAGTAACTCACCTTTTCCAATGATAGATCTCCACTTTCAATTGCTTTAAATGGGTATAATGCTACCACTACTTTGGTCCTTTGTTTCTCCTGAAAATAATCATGGTATAAATGACTATTTTAATGATTTATTAAATTTCGGTTCACTGCCATGTGTAAAAAATACTATAAGGAAGTTAATACAAGTCAAATTTATACAACTTTAATGGAAAAACTGTGATATAATTTTAAATGAATCTTATTATAATCTTTGTGACATCTTATATTTTTTTACCTTTGGTTTGGCAGACGGTGTGCCTGGAGGAGCGCCACCTCCCCCGGGCATCGTGACGGCCGCCGTGACGGCTAAACAAACAAAACAATATTTTTAAGTCAACATAATATATTATTATTGTTGATGTTAAAGTAGAACTCTTTATATTAACAGTGCTCATGTAAAAATATAATTGGTACCTAGGATAAGGCTTGTAAGGATAGTTGCATATTTTAGATGTAAAAAATTGAATTATTCTCAATCCATTTGTCTAATAACCAATTAGTTTACTTGTAAAGAAAATATAAGGCTTATAACTAATACATTAAAGGATAAATCCTTTAGATCGTTTTCAATTGAATTAAAATAAATGAATAAATTAAGTGTGACCCCGAAAATTTATAAATGATACTAGAGTTAAGTGATTTGAGAATTTAAATAAGTTTTATCAAGTAATGAAGGCTTTCGTGATTAATATCTTATTACACACGACATTCCCTTCTTAGCTTAACGCTTAATAAATACAGCGTGTCGCTACTCGTATGAAGTTCAGTATCCTTGAAATAATTCGAGAACAAGTTAATAACAAGACAAAGTTGTATGTTCAGTCATTAGCAACTGAGTTTTTGACTTATAGATAACTTACACAATCCAAAGAATAAAAATAGTTGATATTTGAGAACTCTTGAAACAACAAAAAGTTAATGTATTAATATATGGCATTGCCATTTAGATCATTTGTGTCAAATACTTATATTCTCTAAATATCTCATTTGTTAAGCGATAGGCTAATTAGGCAATGTCTACAGATTTTTGGCAGAAATTATCATAATAATGTTAGCACTAACATGACGTAAAGCGTAGTTAAAGAAAACTTTAACAAATATTAACAGTAACTTTTGTTTTGACAGTTGGTCAAGTGTGACAGCCATATATGAGATTAATCTTCTTCGTACATTCATGTACAGCTGAACAAAAGTACGCATGATACCAGGAAACGCTTTTAAGATAATCATTCATGCATAAATTCGCTGTTTAAAGACACGATAACCTTACAAAAGGATGAGTTGAATTCATAAATAACATTAACCAAATTTACAGTTCATCGAACACAATAACAAACCAAGGTTTACAACCAATCTTATTGTAAAGGCACTTAAAAATGTTGACCTATTTCCATGACACTGGATAAGCTATCCCAATACACTCAGAGGTAATAAAATCACTGCACAGTATCACTTTGCGAACATTACACAAACGCATTACATTACACCTGACCAAGACAAGAAAGTGAGTGCAACAAGACTGGTGAACGCAACTGTTGGCGACGAGGCCGAATAAAATAGAGGTCAGACGAAATGTACCGTACCCTCTAGAGCCGGGAGGAACGCTGATAACGATAGACATGGTATTTTAGACTTCTTCTTAGTCACCACTGGTTCGTCTTCGGGTTTATTCGGCAACATGGGAACGGGACTTTGTGACCGGACGTCCGCGCGCGACACCTCGCTCCGACTGCCTACAACTACAAACGTGTCCAAGTACCGCGGTGCCGAGGCGAAGGTAAAGCGCAAGACATAATAACACACGATACGGCACGTAAAACGTGATTAAGACAACTTTTTTATGATTTATTTTGTGTATACGGACGTAATAGTAATTGCTGTTTTGGATGTTAAATAAAAATAACCGTGTTACAAACATACAATTATATTGTACCAGGGATATTACTTTTTGTATACCTACAAAGTATGTTAGAAGGAAAACATGGTTGAAGTTCTTTTTTTATTCTTATCCATGATTTAAAATTAAAATCCAACTAAAATCCATTAATATATTATCGACCTCTTACTATCAATACATCTTTTCTATCCAGGAGCAGGAAGTCTTATTCGCAGGTTATTAAACATAGTACCCAAATATGTCAAACGGTAATGTTAAAAAGGCAACATAGGAGTTCAATACCTCAAATGAATATTTACGATAGACCATGGCGAACAAGGCCTTATAGTTGTCGAGACGAGGAGCGAGGGCTTCAAAGATGGTCGCGCTCGGCCTACATTCACCATTCGATGCGCGCGCGCAGGCGGTGCGCGCGCTCCCTTTCACTCACTGACCTCTTAAAATGTGAAAACGAGACAGCGAATGTGTACGTACGTCATCAGCGTCAATTGACTCGCTTAGAGATTATACCATCTTCCAACAGAAGCCTTGCGGTTGCATGTGTTTGTGTATGAATACAATCTTTTTTTGGAAGTTTAATTATGTACCGTTCTATGTGCGGAATAAACAAACCCTGTTCTAAGTATAAAGTTAATAGCGGTATTTAAATGTTTTTATACATATACCAAAACATTTTCCCTATTAATTACACGTTGATGGACCTTTAGAAAAAAAAACCTAAAGATCTAAGAATTGAATAGGTAAATTTTAGACTCAAGTCTGTGAACGCGACCTGGTCGAAAACAAAAGGTTCTGAGGTTTTATAAACATAACGAACGTACAGAGAATAACTTAAAATACGTACGAGCAACGTCGTTAGACAGTCGATTATCCTGTTGCGGGGCGAGCAGCTCGATGGTGGGCTCGATGAGGGTCCAGAGGTCGGCGGGGGCACAGCCGGGCGCGGAGCGGCGCTCAGCGTCGCAGCACACCCAGCGCCGCGCCGTCCACGAGCCGCGGTGGTAGCGGCTGCGGCGAGCGGTACCTGCGCACACTGCAACACGCATCTAGCTACATTATACACCGCAAATACTTCCAGATTTCAGGCTTCTGAATTTATTCTAATGTTGTAGAATAGTTTTGTGTATTGAAAAACAGTAAATACCAGAATTCTATGCAATTTTCAGAACACCAGTATAATTGGAGTTTTTGAAAACTGATGTTTCTAATGAAGAACTGATCTTAAGCCTTATAAATTTGGCATAACAATAATGTCAGTGCAGAAGCTATCATTTGAATATCATCAATAATGTGATTTCATGACGATTTGATAAATCCAAGCATAAATGCGAAAGTAAAACATTGAATGAAATGTAAGACAAAAAGGGCCTAATACTTCCATAAATGGGCTTTTAACATGTTATGTAAATATAAAATTCAAAATACCAATGTAGGCAAACATTAAAATCTGGATAGCACACGTCCATAAAAAGGTATACGTGCCTTAGTTATGAATCACCGTTCAGATAATAGAGAAGGGTCATTAAAATTATTTTTGTGTCGTGGTTTTTGTTTGGTTATTAATTTCCTCATCCAAACCTCAAACTACAAAAAATAAATAGTATTTAAAGTATTTGAAAACTCTGAGAATATAACGTAAACAACAATGGAGTTTACCCACGTCAAACGTGATATACGTCATTGTATAAAAGTATTTTGTTCGACTGTACATACCCGATCTGATTCCGTGGATCCACTGCAGTCGCTCCTTATGGTCACCGGCGACGAGGTACAATGTGTAGTCTGTGTTTTGTTCTGAATAGCCCACCTGATCATATACACGTATGTTAAATATCTCTTTAATTTTCCTATTGATAAAGGTTGGGGGTCGATGAACTTTATTACATTAGAGTGGCAGTTATTTTGGGGATCTCATCAATTATGATTCCAATTTTACCCAAGGGGAAACACCCTGGAGATTTTTGCCAATTACTGTGCAAAAAGGATTATTTTTAGAGTAAAATATTGATTATGAAATCCGTGAAAATTGGCTAAAGATATTTATGTTATTATACTTATTTGTATCAAATGATTACCTGAAAAGGATATCTATAAACTGGGCTCTTCTCACCGTCACCCTCAGGTATGTGTTTGCTCAACTCTCCAAGTTGTGCCTCCTCCACAGTATGGATCGCACCCGTATCAATGCGACCGCGTTCCTTTCGTTTCTATCACACAAAAATATTTCATTATCAACGAGAAAATGTATGAAACTACTGAGCTGTGCTTTCATTTGAAGTTTAACCGGGTCGTTTGTCGTTGTGTAATCGAGATACAACTATACGTAGCCTAAGCGCCGACCGGCGTCCATAATGAAAACAGTCCTGTTTCGTGGTAATTGTTAAAAGTCATGTTTTGCAAAAATGTTAAAGAAATGCCAATATAGAAAGTTGTAGTACAAATGAGTAATTTAACCTTGCAGGACATGCCAAAGATTCAGCACATAGGTTTAAAGGCGAAAATAAGAAGTAATTCAATGACGTCCAAAATAAAACAAAGTGAAGAAAATATAAAGAGGTAATCCGAGTAGTATCAATATACATAATAAGTTCTGTTCTCACCTTATTACATCTACTTACTTAAGTAAAGTAATTTGCTACCTATTCCGAAAACAAGTTTCAAAGTTGATATCGGCTTATGGTAAAAACTTTCGCGTAATGAAAGCTGGAAACTCAGGGAATATAGTCGTAACACATTAGTGTGCCGGGTCGCCAACTATGATAAGAGCAATGACTGGGCTGGCGAGCTGGCTCCGTGCCAACCGGCTAGCGAGCAGGCCTCTCTAAGTAACACACTACACCAATTACCGACATCGCAACCTGTGCTGTAATACTTACTTCACTTTATTTCACATCAAACTAGAAGTTTTAAAATATCTATAAAGGTTGCATGTTATACAGAACATTGATTTGAGGCATTGGATTGTATTCAAAGGGATGAATCATAAGAAAAGAATCGGAAAGCAAAAGAACCAAGCTAATTTCATTAAAATTGTAGGGAATACAGTCTCAAATTCACAATTTAAGATATTTCGTACATATCGGTCCTGTGTCTGAGTTAATTTATATCAAAAAATTCGATACACTACCGTTCGCGAGTTTAAATTAAATTTTAACAACACACTGTCCCGAACCGGTTTCCTTGAGCTGAATAATATGACTTTCAGCTTTCTCTGAACCTTTGTTACATATTTTATTTACTTTGACGGTTCTACAGATTACCTAAATAAAGAACGGATAAGACACAGACAGGATTTTGCTGTTCCACTAACAATATTAAACAATTGCTTAACTTCTTTATTATTTTGAGCTACAACCAGTTTGAACCAACATTACAGCTTAACAAGTTTTACAGTATCTATCTATCTAGGTAAACGTGGAAATTATCTAATAGCGATCTGAAAGCGCACAGCGGAGCACTCGATTGCATAATGAATCAAATCATCAAGTTGATTTCCTACGCCGGGATATACAGCCACGCTTACAGCAATTCCCGATAAACCAATCTCCGCTACTGTTCAACGATCTCAATGGTCCCCAGTGTTCCGTGTACTTACTTGTTCTATCAAACCACTGCCAATCAATTCAGATGAATTAATATTTGATTAGGCAGTTTAATGTAAACCCAGTCAAACTAGTTTAACACATAACCACATGAATGATTTAATTGCATTCAATAATTAAGTACGGTATCAGAATGAACTTTGTATAATTGGAATTATTAGGATAGTAGATACTCCTCTTCCAGTGGAATTATTGAATACTTGTACGGGTTGCTCAAACAGCACTCAATAAAATTTTGCATTTGTGCACTGTTAAGTATATTAAGTTGTAGCGTCCATTTCGAGGGTGTAAGCACAAACATTTTGAAATAAAAGTAAGAGTCCCGGTAGAGTGAATGTACTCAACAATTAACGGGCGTCGCAAGGGGTTCTCTATGAAATTGCTCACATAACGAGGGACAACACGGGGCATGACTGTACATACATTACTCTGAGGGGTTGACGCTGTGGGGAGTGATTGCTAGTCTGTTTAAGCAAGAGGGCCGACTTCACACTACATTCTAGCTGCACTTTTAAAACTTTTTTCGATATCTGTAGTATTAAATGTGATGATATAAGTGTTTTAATTTATGCCAGATATGCTTGAAATATCCAAGAATGCTGTTTTGTCTCTCTGTTTAACATAATATTAAAATTATATTATTAAAGCTAATTTTTTTTCTGTTAAAAAACTTTAAAGAGATCAAGTAAAATAATAACACCTTTTCTATTTTCTAGAGTTTTTAAAGTATTCTTTAGCCAAGATTTTGGAATTTCATTTGACGTTTAAGAATCTAAAATTCTGCAGTTAAATAAGCCGTCGTTGTAAAGCGTATCCGTAGTATAAGCGGTTTAGCTTATATGATTAAAGGAAAGTATTTAAAAGGTAGAGGGAAGACATGTGGAAAAAGATGCAGCAGAGCATTAAAACTTTTAGCGAGATAAACATTTCATGTAAATATACAGGTTCAAAAGTCCGATCAATACTCTGGATATGGGCTTGAAAACAGAAATAAGAGACAACTTACAGTCCAGAAAATGGCTGGAGAAACTGACCACAGCTAGTAATCGTCCGCATCGGACATCACAGTATGCACACGAGAGCTTAATACATATATTGACAACAAAATTAATAATCTCGGTTATTCAAATACCACGCAGTAATTAAACAGAAAAATAAATTCCGTATTTGAAGCAGTAAAAAAGCAGTTTTAGCGTAGGTGGAAACTGAAAAAGGAATGCGCACGAATTTGGTCACCACCGGTTAGATGTCTCAATAACACCAAAAAGAAAGGTATTAGAAATATTAGAAATATCACACTATGAGGTTAGAATCGTGTAGTTGAACGTTATCTCTGTGTTATTCAAGCCAAGACTATGTATGATTAAGATGTAAGTGATTGGTATTTTACCAGCGTTCGAGCGGATGCGGTGCGGGCCGGCGACGGGCGGTGTTGCGGAACTGCCGCTGCCGCCGCCGGGTGTCGCGCCGGACGGCAGACACACCCAGCTCGCGCATGCGCTCCCACCCCACATATTACCCCTATGTGCTCCAGCTTTCATTTAAAACTTCCAACAAGTCTAACATCACCTGCACATTCTAGAACCCAGTCCTTAAGTAGATACTAACAGTGGATGGATCTTCTAGCGACATATTCATAAGGTTTTATTACTAATCTGATTGATTAGAAACGGACTAAATCAATCGGGTTGTAAATGTCAGCTTCAATATATTATAACGCCATCATATAGTAACGCCCTGTTATTCTTTATTACACTATCAATTACACTATCAATTTATTGTTTTCTGCGTCATGGTAAACCATTATAAAAATAAAACTTATTGGCAAAATTGATGTCGACGGGAAAATCAGTAATAAAAATATTACAAAAGAAATAATTATGGTGCTTATTTCAGGTCCGGAAAACTATAAGGATGACTGATTGCGTACCATGAGTTGATCATAAACTAGTGAATCAAAATAAAAGGTGCGATTTTTATAATTCCAGCGGAAATAAGACGTGACTTATGTGCACGAGTTAGTCGCCCGTGTAGAATCGCAAGTGGGAAACCAACCAGCCACAGTAATTGTGATGACCACTGCATTTAACGTAGTCGCCTACACATAATAATACAACTTATCTCCGCATAGAGACATGGGTGTATTATTTGTATAAATTAAATGCTAGATGTTTATAATTTTTCAACCGAAGCCTAAGAATATTACAAATTGTCAAGCGAATATAAGTCGTTTATGTCATAGCGACTAGCTTCTTGTCTTAAAAATCAATTCATATCCAGATCAGAACCGACACAAAACAGAGGTACTTAGTTATTAAAAACGAATAAAGGTCAGCTTCTAGTTCTTGAAAAGTACTGAGTGATAGATGGGCCCCCTAAACGATAATTACTTAATTATGCTCAGCGAGCGCACCCCAGGCTGAGCAGTGCACGTTGCCCTTCTAGTCGACTGGCCAATCTCTAAACCATGCCTGAGCAAGCACGAGCACCCATGTATAAACAGCTCACACGAAAAGAAGAATTGGAAAATGATAGCACTACAACTACTTAATTGGGTTTGGACTGACCACGTTCGCCGTATGTCTGATGAACCGTAGGCCAAATTTAGTACGCAGTGGCCCCCTGATACAGCGACGCAACGCCGCAGCAGACCAGGACGGAAATGGTGGGACGAGCTAGGCAAAACGAAATTAAATTATTTAAATTAATTCAAAATTTTACTCCGAGTTCAAGGCGAATTGTCATAGGGCAAAAAGATTATCTTTGTAGTGATCGCAAGCATCATCGCAGGCGTCGTTAAGCTAGATAGAAGTTCTATTTGATACCAGAAATACAATATTTCCCTCTATTACTTATCCCAATTCTTTCTGGTATCTTTACAAACGATTAGATCGATTGAGAAAAGGTCAGCCATTTTGGTCCGTGAAGTTCAATGGACTGTCGCAGTCGTTACCCACATGCTGCATCCTTACTGACGTATTATGTAAGTTTTTCTCGTTTTGTGGTACCACACACGCATCTAAATAAACCACGGAGCGACCGTGAACCGTACCTAAACCTTTTTCTATATCAGAAAACGTGCGATGGCATCTCTCAAATAGCCTGGTTGTTCATTTTCTAAAGTAGAGTTTCAGTGAGGTTTCCTATTTTAGAAAATGAATAACCACGAGCGTTTTTACTCTCATTTTCTGATCCGCATGATGGCTGCTCTCAGTACGAAGTACAGCGAATATTAGTCATACCTGGGTCAAACTCGTTTAGTCAACTTGTGTCTCGTGTTAGGAATTAAATTCACTCGCTATTCTTAGGTACGAAGATAATTTGCAATAGGATGTGTTAAAGACTAAAGACTTAGGGATTTTATGGTCTTTTTTATTTTCTACTGATATAGAGACTTTTGTTGCGATATGCATTAACTTTTTTAATTACGAGTAAGTATTATATCCCAATGGCGTCCTGGATATAACTTTAATGGCTTTGAAACAGGTTGATACAACTATCATCTGATTTACCACTGATGTAATATGTAATGGTTATCTTTTAAATATATTCTTGTAGCAATAGTTGTAAAAACGACTGCACATTTTATTTGTTAAAATCAGAAAAACAAGATTGTTTGTAACTATGCCTTATTTAATAATAAGATACTACTGTTTTCCTTTAAATTTTGAAAACTACCACATTTTCTTGAAATTTAGTGCATTAATAATGATCGCAAGTTTCCTTAATCATACGAATAGTAAATGATCGTACAAACGTTATTAATGAGTATTTCAATGGGATGGAAGTACGTCGATACGTTGTTGTTTTTTTGCTATTTTAACAAAAACTTGTATTACTAAGAACCATGTTAATAATACAGTCGCATTCATTTTTTTCTGTTAATGTAATTTAAAATGTTTCTGTGATAGAGATTTTTTAATATAAACAATGCATATGTTCATTTGTTATAGTAGATTTCTCTCCCCTCTTTCTTTTATTTCTGACATTTTATGCAAATCATGATATACCACCCTCCTGTATTTATGCACCTTCTACTTGTTATCTCTGGATCACCCTATGGTTGACTAGTAGAGAATATAGTATTTAATTAGATAAATTACTTCTTCATTTTAAATTCTAGCACAACTTGGTAATTTAGATACATGGCTATCCATTAATCACATAATATTTCTATTACCTAAACATGTTCTCTTTTTAATCCGATAGAACACTTGTTTAAGCATCATCTAATTAGATAATACAAAAGGCAAATACCACAACAATATTAGATAGAAAGGCTGCGGGTTGTTTTTGACTTAAATAAAAATTATGTATGAAGTAATGTACAGTACCCACAGACTATGTCATATGGGTTTGACAAGTACAAACCCCCAATTAAAGCACCCCTCCCCAATTGATATTTTCGATTTTTAAGGACTACCCCTATTTTCAAGCCTCATAAGATTAATGGACAGCCACATTAGCCCTTATAGTATTTTAGTAGTATGCTGGACTAAAATAAATGCTGTTTTAAGTCCTACTATATGAATCATCATTCTCTGTTGAGCTAGAAGGGTGATCATAAAACAATAAAAGTTAAAAACATGAATTAAACACACACAACATTGTTAGCAATACATTTTCCTGTACTTATTTATTGATAAAGAAAGCAGATTCATATTTTGTTTGTCTATTCAAGTAATAATTCAACAAGATTGTATGTGTTAGAGACAATTCAGTATTGTGGTTGTATCTAAAATCTATTGCTCAAATCAAACTGTTAATAATTCCTGTTTTTTTTTTAACAAAATGGGGGATAGTTTAACAATAAGAAGGGCATTTGAATACCTTTGTAGTAATTTGATGAATATCCAATTACTTATAAAGTTACATCACTAAGTATATACTTAAATAGTAACATCACTATCAGTACAAGAATATCATACCTCAGTGAAACAGTTTGTAATTCTAGTTGTGTTATGATCTCTATACTATTTTTTTAACAAATGAAATTATTGAAGTTGCTGAAAATATTAGGACAAAGATATTAAATGAAAAGTTTTCATATTATATTTTTCTATATCAGAATTTAAATTACTAGTATAAACAAACTCTTCAAAGAAAAACATTTAATGGCTTCAATAGTTTACGCAGATTGGAAAAACACTGGTGATAATAATAAGTTAATAATGTTTATTTGTCGCAATCAAAGAACTTAACAATTGTAAATATACGAATTATATTAATAAGTAAAATACTTACATGGTTTTGTTTTAAGACACTATGTCCTTGGCAGCACAAAATAAAAAAACATTTTAATTCAGGATTAGAAACAACAATAGTTACTAGACTATAGACAGGCAACCTATCATGTTTATTAATATTACAAATGTAGTATGAAGGTACCTACATGTAATTTAAATATCTATAAATAAATTATTGAATGGTTAGAGGCAATTAAATTATATGACACAAGTTATTATTAAATCATATAGGTATATAATGTATATATATTATTAACCATAAGTAGAAATTACATATTTAATTGGACAAAATCAATTTCTGTTGTGGCTTCAATAATGGATAAAATTATGCTAATGTTAGTAAAAAAAAGGAATTTACCTCGCCATCAGTGTCATAATAAATAAGCGCTCGACGAGTCAGAACTAGCCAGCGTTCCTTGTAGTTAACCGGTGTGAACAACTTTTTATTTTGGGACCTCTTGATCATAAAAGTTTCGAGTATCACTTCATCATCGTCCTTTCTAGCCATTATAAGGCTAAAACATGTCAAACACTTTTCTCAAGCAAAAAATGATTATTATTGTCTCAAAACACCGGTGAAACAATATAAAATTGTATGAACAGGTACTTTTAAACATTAAAATCCGTCACAAACAAATTATCCCGAAATCGCAGCGTTACTTATGCCACTAGTAAATTGTTGATAAACCTTAGTCCATTAACTGATTAGTCATCAATACACAACACAGTCAAGTCAAACGAATACATTCCTTTGCATTTCACAGTACGATAGATATTCACTGAAATCCGGCCAAAAATAATGTCTATTCCGAAGTTCCGATGGGAACCATAAAGCACTTGTGTTTTTTTGTCTATACTTTTTTACTAAGCTAGGTACATTACAGTTTCAGCTGATAACAACTAAAATTACTAATTAAAACAATAACATTAACGAAATGATTATTGTTCTTTTAAGGCTTCGTCTGTAAGTACTCCTATTGTAAATACCTTTTAGTCGATACTGTTAGTTGTATTCTAAAAGCGCAGTTATTTAACGAAAATTCAATTTCCAAATTATTAACCTTGGCAACAATGGCAGCATGAAAATGACAATTTCTTGACTTATTGTCAAATTTCCATATATTTTGTTGTTCTATCATCCTGCCCTTAATAATTCACACAAAACAGGAACAAGTGTTCAACTGATTCCAACTTTTACCGATTAGTATGTAGTGTACTGTTTTGCTACTTACAAATAATTAGATGCTTACTAGTGAGTTCTTGGTACACGGATTTGAGTTGTTTTACTCGAAGCCAACGAGAACCAAAACGTCAAGCATATAAATATAATATAAGAATCCTTTTATCCCTTATTTGCTTGATCAGGTAGATTCACTAAAGTAACCATGTCTTCCGAGACAGCTCAAGTTAGTTCGTTACCATTGCCTCCCATGCAGTATATAAATTTTTACACTGATGAAAATGTTCGAAGAAATAGAGCACCATTACCACCGCGACCAATCCATGACTCCTATTCAATGTTTGGGCACACATTTAATGCAGACGATACAATTATACGCTCACTGGAGAGTCAGGTTTGTACATAAATCTTAATATGTTGCTATAAAGCTATAATTTTTTCCATAACATAACTGTATTTCGTCATATTCTAGGGTTTTCGAAGACTATACCCGATGCACTTTGAGAGACGGCGAGAATTGAAGAAACTTAATCACTCCTTACTAGTAAATTTCCTAGATTTATTAGATCTACTGGTCCACTGTCCTGATTCTCCTAAAAGAGCAGAAAAAGTTGAAGATCTCAGTTTATTGTTCATTCATATTCATCATTTACTGAATGAATTCAGACCTCACCAAGCCAGAGAAACATTAAGAGTAATGATGGAATTGCAAAAACGTCAACGTGTTGAAACTGCCACAAGGTATACAAATGCTTCTTTTAACTATAATATTCTTTTGAGTACCTACTGAGTTTTAAAATATAATTTTATACTCATTTCAGAATTAGGTTTGATTATGAATGATTACTATTAAAACATTGTATTTTCAGATTTAAAAAACACTTGGATAAAGTTCAGGATATATTGCAAAGTGCTCTTCAAAGCTTACCAGATCAGAATGAAATGGAGTCCAACTTCAAAGTGCCTGTGGAAATACTAGATCACATGGATTGCAGTTCCAATGATATCTCAAACCAAGACCCTTGTTATGAACTGGACCGCATCATGTGTAATGTTGTTGATAATATGAGATGAAGATAATGTAATAGTTTTGCTAGATATAAGATTAAATTACATTCATTTTTACTTCCAATTCAATTTATTTTTAGTTGAAAATTCATGTTGAACTATATACTACTATTAAAAATTGTTGGTTCCCAAGCAGTGGTCAGTGCAAAAAGTTAAGTAAATATGGTCTGTGAATTATAGTTGTGAGGTCAATACCAGGTGCAGTGCTAGGCATGCCACTACCTGGCCATGGACCTCTACTAGACTGTGCATAGATATAAATATACCCAACATACTGTATGCACTGGCACGAACATTATGCAAGTACCCAGATCCTTCCCACCCTTTTAATTGGCAAGACAAAGCTGAGCATTTGCCACACCTACTGTTGCTTTACTTTCGACTTTTATTTTGTTTAAAAATTTATTGTTATATTTGATTAAACCTTTTTCATGTCTAAAAAAATATCAATTGTTGCAAGTCAATGCTTCTTACACAGCTCTTCAGCTGGCAATGTTAAGACACATGACAAAAAAAAAACTTAAAACAGTATCTCTTTCGATTTTCGTGACCTCTCATCTCGCCTCCATCATTCACACCTGTACAACGGACTTGACCGAATCATGCGAGATAAAGCTTGTATCCGTGAACGAAAACCTGCCTCAACACACTAGACACTTATCCAAACCAGTCTTAATAAAGCAACAACCTTTGTAGGATATAATTATTGTTACAGGTAAATTGGTTAGGCAAATGGGGTCAAAATAATACAAAAACCTTTTAATAAACTCTTTATTCCTGCAGTGGAATTCCAAAAGTATTCATTCTGTAATTAAAAAAACAGTGTATATGTCTTCTTTGCCATCTATAAGTTTAATGAAAATCTGAAAGAAAGTCCAGTACATCCTTCCTGAAAACTGACTGCCTCTGTAACTCATGGATAGCTAAAAACAAAAGTATCTTAAATACTTTGTAATATACTTACGCTGCAAGTTGCAACCAGCCGCAGACCAAGCTTAAGATGAGAGACCTGCTAAATAAATGTCCATACACTATAACTATGTATTTGAAATACTTACCTAAAATGTCAAAATGCTAAACCAGTCCATCATGACTGCTAACTTAAATTGTAATTTGAAACCACGTTACTTACCATGCTTATGTACTACTGGAACTTTATATAAAGGGATCTACTAGAAAAGAATCTGCCCTCTGCTGTGATGTCTTCTATGCGAATAAATACAGCTGACCGATTAGTCGAATTATATCAAGAAATCACCTACAACACAACTAAACTACTATACTGCCAAAATAATTGTCTCAAATATCTGTAATTATAAAAATTGCTTCAAACTCTGTGGATGTTGACGGCAACCTAAACAACAATAAATAACCGTTGGAAACGATCAAGAACACCTCTAGCTGCAAGAAATCTCGAGACGTTTTATATAAAATAGTTGATGTTTTGTGTCATTGTTGCCCCCTGAGCTAGAGAAAATATATCTTACTATGATTATTTCATAGTAAAATGTTTGTCATATGGAAAGTTTCTTCTAATTGAACGAGTTCTAATAGTTATTGCGCCTTCTGAATGGCGCCCCATTGTTTCTGAAGTCCCTTCTACCATAACCCCCTCGTCCGCCCCTCCCCCCAGTATTATTCCCAGAGAACCTTCCATTGTTATTTAATCTTGAGCTGTATTTGCCAGATGGTGGGGTGTACATTTTTAAATTCCTGTCGCCACTTCGTGAGCGCTTTTCAGGAGATTCCTTTTCATTTTCATTGTCAAATGTTATTGGGCGATGTCTTTTTTGTGCTGGTGGTGATTGTTTTGTTTCATCAGAATTGGGTGTTAGTTTTTCCTAAAATAAAATAAAATAAAAAGTATAAATACTTGAACAATAGGTACACAAGCAGTTACAAAAATCAGTGATATTCTGAATAACAGTATATTTAAAGTAAATTACCTCTTTTTCAGTTTTCTTAGACTGGAATGATAGTTGAACTTTACTCTTGAAACTTGGTGGAGTCCGGAACAAGTCTCTGATCAGAGTGTTGATGTTAGAAGTTGTTTTCAAAGCTGCTATTTTCAACTTGTTTTCTTCTGAATTAGCATCTTCACCTTTTTGGCTCTATAAATTACAAAATATGGGTTATAACAGTGAAGATAAAAGAATTTAACATTGCTACCATTAACAATTTTGTTATTATTTACATACCTGTGTCACTTCCTTAAGCTTTTTAATGTAACCCTGCGTGAGTCTTGCGGTATACTGAAGGCGCAAGCGTAAAGCCTTAAGTTTTGTGGCATCTGCTCCCAAGGCGTCGGGCGCTTTGCGGCACAATGAGTGTAAACCAAATAGTGCACACTCAACATGGGAAAATTGAAGAGATGGCGTCGTCTTAGATTCTTCAGGCTTTTCTTCTGTCTTTTCACCTGCATTTTCCTCACTCTCAAGTGGTGCTTCTGGTAAGTATTTCTGTGAAATAATTTAAAAAATAAAATCTCAGTCTTGAATCAATGTACCTCTAAAAGTACTTACAATAAGCTAGTAATAGTTGACAAATAAACTCCAAACAAAATAATTAAAATTTAAAGTAAGAAACATCATCTTCTAGATACTGTATGAAAGGTTTAAAGTAACATAAATGTTACTTGTGTTGCACTCACCATTAACAGTTGGTAGACTGAATCAATTTTTTGCTGAGCATTTTCAAGTTCTCCACAATGTTCTGTAAGCTCAGCAAATAACTTCAGCAGTTCAAGCTTTGAATCTGTTCCCTCTGTAGTAGTCACACTGTCCCATCCATTGAGCACATGATCACAGAAGAAGTTAACAAACTGAGTTGAGTCCACTTGAGCCTGTCAAGGTAAAAAAATATGTTTATACAGTTGCTGTTTTATATTCACTAGATTTTACTCGAAAATAATTTGGAATGCTACAAATTAGCTTTGAATAGTTGTTTTAAATTAGAATATTTGTTGTGTTACAGAAGCAAGTACAAATACATTTTTTTTTTCATTAAAATGACAATTATATCATGACTTATGACAAGTTGTAAAAGATCACTTACAGAAAACAGTGGCAATGCATGCTGAGAACACTGAACAACACGGTCCACATACTCAGGATCCTCTGGGTGCCAGTCATCTGGAGTGAAAGCTAATGCAGCTAATATCTGAACAAGTTCCTTCTTTCCTGCTGGAGTCTTCCCTAACTTAGACCATGTCAACAAATCCATTATGTGCTCCAATTCCTCTGCCACAACATCTTGGATCTGAGTAATAAAGGAAAATAATTATTGTAAAGAAGGAAAAGCTTCCAATCTATATTTGCTTTACATTATTGAGGTTTGAAATTAGTTTAAGCTTAATTTTAATTGAGGATGGAAAGATATAATAAGAGAGATTATTTTTTTCATATTTTTGAGTTTTATATGTTCCAATATAAAATTTCATTAATTGATTATGTAAATAATACACAAAAATCATGACACATTGATTATTTGAGTAATACTATCCTATATACTTCCCACACCCAGACCATTTATCATAGAGTAAGAATTTGAACAGTGATCACAATTTAATAGATTGATTATTTTATCACACCTCCAAAAGCTTTTTGCATTCAGCTATAATCAATTCTTCAGCTTCTTTGTTGATGACTTCTCTGCCTAGTTGCTTTACTTTAGTAGCTATAAACTTAATGCATCTCTCCCGTACAATCTCATTAGTAACTTCACTGTCTGTGTTTTGATGTATTTGTGAAAACATGCCAGTCAGTGCACCTTTGGGGTCAATCTTTAGGATAGCCAGTAATGAGTTTGAAACCACATTGATTTCAGTAGTGTCCTCTGATTGCAATAGTTGGGCGAGAATGTCAGCAATCCGTTGAGTGTGCTCCTTGTGATCTTTGCAAAGAGTTGGTAAATCTTTGATAGCTTGTTTGCGGATCTAAAAAAAATATACAGAATATGTTAAAATTGGTAAAAATCATGGTTTATTTCTTATTAAACAATGTAAATTTTATACTTGTTGATTCTGGTAATATAAGACAGTGATGCTAATGCAATCAAAGTCACAGTCATCTCTATAATATTGATTGAAAGATTTTAAGAATTTGTGTTGATTGATAATATTAGTAGTCATGCAAGAAAACACGACTGCATGACCTCATCATTGCGAGTCGAAAGCAAACTGATAGATAAATCAACAAAAAAAGAGATGCAGGAAGGAACCTGTGTTTCTATTTATTAAGACTGAGGATATGTACTTACGGCAACATCATCATCCTCGCACAAATCGAACTGGGCTTCAATGGCTTGATCTGCCAACGTTGGAAAACTGTTGAAAAATTTCGCAATAAACTGTGACGCCA
Source organism: Trichoplusia ni (assembly GCF_003590095.1). Classification (NCBI taxonomy): domain Eukaryota; kingdom Metazoa; phylum Arthropoda; class Insecta; order Lepidoptera; family Noctuidae; genus Trichoplusia; species Trichoplusia ni. Next base: position 16,030,761 of record NC_039479.1, on the reverse strand, counting down.
GGCGCTTTTCTTTGTCAGATCCTTTCACAGCGGCTAATATTTCTAGGTATTCCTTTTCATGCTGAAAATAAAATAACACGTGGGTGGAATTAAGAATATAAGTTAAGTAATGGATTAATATTGTAAAAATAAAGCTTAAAAAATAGGTTACCTTAGATATGTCATCTTTGGCGTCGGCTAAAATACCATAATTTTGGTACAATTTTTCAATGTTATCTGCAGACATCCTGTATTCTTATTAAACCAGGCTTGATTATTAAAACAATAACTGTACGCAATAAATATTTCACTCAATTAAATTACAAATGACTCGAGAATCGAAGACTTATACACCACAACCGCACAATTACCACACCATTAGAAAAATTGGCATTTAATGACCATAAACAATATCATAGAAGCGCCGTTTGCTGGTTGCCAGTTACAATTCTGAGTTGCCCGTAAAATAAGAAAATATAAAAATTGTCTTTGGCTTGGAGAACACTCCATGAACTAAGCCATGAACATGAGTTTATTATCTGTCTGCCTTTAGTTGACAGGTTGTCAAACTTGACGAAAGTGCGCCGCTGATTCAAGGAAATAATATATGAATTTTAATTTTGCTCTGAAACATTTTGCCTTTGATTCAAAATAAAATATTTCAAAACATTTTTGACAAGAACCTAATTTTAAGTTATGACGACGCTATAATATTGTCGTTTGTTTTTGGTTCACTTGTCTTACGACATAGTCCTTGTTTTTCGTTCGCCTGGTGTTCTATATATATTATTTAACTATATATATATAATATATTATTTGAGTTGGAACGTAATTTTAATATTTTATTGAAAAAGTTGGCAATAAAAAAGTACAACATCACTATGGCTTTTCATCAAACAGTTCCCCTAATATACCTACCTGTTTTGCTTGTAATTCTGTCAAATTGTATTAATATATTTCGACCATTATCATTTTCATACATTATTCCTGTTTTAAACTCGATAATATATCATACAACGGCAAAAAAAAATCTTCTTCAAATATCACGCATTATAAAGTATAATTTACATTTGAAATTTGTGACCTATTAAAATTGTTATTATTGGTTGGTCGTTTTATTGATCCGCTACTTAAGTGAGAAAACTGTGTACATCTTTAAAAATAAACATTGAGGAATTTTAACATTGCGTCGCGGTCTTCACACAAATGCTTATCTAACGCCGGGATCGACGCCAGCCGCGTTGCTGGCTTTGCATCAGTGGACTTTGCGTAGTAACCCCAATCACTTGCCTATAATTATGTGCAGTCTAATTATAATTATGTTTCTCGTTTTCTACCGTCAAAAATTTTGAAAGTTTTCTACAGACAAATGTTAGTAACAGCCACAGTATAGCTTGCAGTTTAACGATTGCAGTCTAAGTAGCTAAAAAACAGTCTGAATAAGTGGTAACAACGACTTGGAAATACGCTCGACCGACAACTGACGACTAAGATAAAATCGGATCATAGTTTTCTTTCCAGAACCGTTTCAGAGCCTAATAAAAAACAGAACCAGACTAGTAGGTATCTGTTTTTTTTAAGCTTTCTGGACTTCACAGAAACTATCAATGTTTATTTACATAGTCACGCACCTCTTTACATCTTTACCTGTATACCTTGCCATGTATGAATGCGAGCCGATTTCGAACTTTAATCCTTACAATTCAGCCATAAAAAATGCAATTTCTTGTTTCGTCGGCGCTTTTGTTCTTTGAAGTTAAAGGATTTTCCGAATATCAAAAACAATATACTTATCTAAGAAATAAATAACGCGTAGGTACCTAATTTAGTACATAAAAGCAACAAGCCTTTTATGTACGTAGGTAAGCTTAACTAGTAGGTATGTTGAATAGATATATTTTCTAAGAATTTCTACTTTTTATTAGGGTAGGTTACCCTAGCACCTGAATACTATGGATGGAAAAGAAATTAATTAACAATAGACCATGACATGTTTTTGTTGATTAACTAACTATACAAACAGCAGATTAGTATTAAGAGAGTAAGTAATAGTAAGAAAGTTAATCTATATCTATACTAATATATAAAGCTGAAGAGTTTGTTTGTTGGTTTGTTTGAACGCGCTAATCTCAGGAATTACTGGTTCAAATTAAAAAAATATTTTTGTGTTCAATAGATCATTCATCGAGGAAGGTTTTAGGCTATAAACCATCACGCTGCGGCTAATAGGAGCGAAGGTACAACGGAAAATGTGGAAAAAACAGGGCAGGTATAAATCATAACTTATATCTTCTAACCACGTGGACGAAGTCGCGGGCAACAGCTAGTCTGCTATAAAATATGAACAAAAATATCATAAGGCTGAGTTACACATGTAAGTTGATGTAAGTATCTTGTTAAGGAAGTATGTTTTTAAGTCCCGACAGTCTTGCTCGCAGTTTAAATTCAGACATTATACATCAATTATACATAGGTAACAAGAAGAACTAAAGAGGCTTTATGTTTTGTATTGATAGCTTGCGTAGGTACGGTCTAAGAGGACCTTAATGGTAAACCAGGTTCGATTCCCTAATTATCCAAACATTATGTGTGCTCATCAAATATTTAGTCTCTCTCAGCGTAGCGTAAATACGAAGTTCGAAGTTTTACTACACCTACCGTGGTACTTATTATCTAAGTAGGTACTATTTAACTATTCATAATGCCATAATTATAGAGGTGTACACATGCGCCGCGATACCATGACGGGGAAAACAGGGATAGATAGCTTCAGTCTGGCAAGAGATCAAGAAATAATGGGAGAGATTAGATACCTAGGTACTATTCGTAGTATTTGATTTTTTTATAGTAGATATACAAACAAAAACTACCATTATACATATGAGTATAATTATTTCATTTATTGTAGCTACAGATTAAACTAGGTAGGTACCATCTACCCTTTGACTTTTGAACAATCAACAAAATTAAACCATGACTCACTTTGACGATACTTTTTTAAACTCCCTCACAGTGCTTGTCGCATTTTGAAATTAGGAAGTAACAGCAATGAAGTAAGCTTAAACTTTGCTAATACTGAAGTATAATTGTGTTTGTAATAAAAGAGCAATAATACCCACCAATATTTTTGAATATATTTTTTTCCATTAATCTTTTTAACAAATGTACCTAACTTATCTATTTTATAGATTATAATATGTCTAAGAGGCAAAAAGTTAAAGCAGTGATATTTGCTAAGATATTCCCTGAAAATATAATAAGTCTACTTTGTTTAATATTAATTCTAAACGCTTTTGTTTGAACAATAAGGATTAAAGCAACAACCTAGTTTATTAAAAAAAACCCTTTGGAGCATAAGTGTTGTTTTACAACAACAAAACATTCCCGTCCAATAAAATCGTGATAGTGGGTAAAATATTGACATAATGCCATAGCGGACTTTATAATATTTTCATGTAAGTGGAACAATTCTGTAAGCAGCGCACACAGTAAAGTGATTCTCCCCGTTTTTGTAACATTTCTCATTGCCACTCGGCTTCTATTGATCATCTACTCCTGATATCCTGCAGCTTTCCTCAATAAAAGGACCATCTAACACTGAAATAATTTATCAAATCCTGCCAGCTGTTCCTGAGATTAGCGCGTTCAAACAAACAAACTCATCACCTTTATACTTACATTTAGTATCTAATAGGTTTCTAAAGCGCTTAACACGAATAAAAAAGATTTTTACGAGACTAAAGTAGGAAACTGCTTATAAACGATAAAATCAAATAAACATGAAGGTTATAAAATTATTTAAATAAACGTAAGTAGGTATTTAAAAGTAGGTACCTAAATGTTTTTCAATAAAAAAAAAACAGAATAATGCCAATGACGAAAACTAAATAATTGTGTAAGGAGTAGGAGTGACGAAATATGTTTGCTGTCAAGAACACTCTGACCTACGATATTAGGTAGCTTTTGCAATATTGAAAAAAGCTCTTGTGATTCTTTTTCCTTTTTCCCCTATAATGAGAATTAATTCAAGTCTGTTTCTTGTTTAACAGTTTTCTTCGAACAAATTATGATAAGTGCGTGGATTCCTACATCCAAATTAATATGTATAGCTATGATCCAAACATAAGTTTAAGGTTTTCAATGAAAGTAATGAGTTAGACTTTTTAGCAACACCAAAATAAGTAAATAGGACGGCATTAGACGATCCACAAGCGTCTTAAAATATCCCTCATAAGGGAAAAGTAGATATATACTTACTGATAAAATCATTATTTGTTGCAATAGATAGTGAAGTATTTACAGTAACGAATATAATAGCTACGATATTGCACCTACCTCTGCCTTGGAAGTCATTTTAATTAGGCAAAGTAATTTAATGCAAATGCACGAACAGACGATAACGCGGCGGCGCGGGCGGCGGCTGACCGACGCACGGCCGAAGTGCGGAGGACGCGGGTGGCGGGCGGAGGGCGGCGGTATCGGCGAGGGCCGCGCCGCCCGCTCTCATAGGACGAGCCGAGCTCCGCCCACCAGCGCCGACATCGTCCCTCCCGTTTTGTACTCCGCCGCGCTCGTTTACCGCACTAGTTCCGCTCAGTCGCGTCCGCTACGCCGCGTGTGGTGTATCTCGTCTCGTGTCACCTGTAAACAGAGCGGTGGTGTTGTGACAGCGAGTGTATGTGCGATGCTCGGACGGTGATCGAAGCATGGTGAATTACGTTAATCCGCTCGCCATGTACCAAGGCAAGGGCGGGCAATACGGCAGCGGCTGGTATGGCTGGCAGCACCAAAACTTTGAGGAACAGCAGTGGTGTGCGTGGAACGGTGCGCCGGCGGGTGGCGAGTGGGCACCGGAGGCTCACCACTTCCCTAAGCGGGAGCCGGGCGAGCGGGAGATAGCGGACATGCCGTCGCCAGCGCGCGGGGACCTGGCCAGCCCCAGCGAGGGTTCGCCGGGCTCGCGGCCCGCGCAGCCGCCGGCCCCGCCGCGCTCCCCTTACGAGTGGATGAAGAAACCTAACTACCAGACACAGCCCAATCCAGGTTTTTATCTTTTTTGAATATCTAATCATATAAATGCTACAGAGGAGAAAGTCCTAGTCTTTATTGACACAATTGTTTTGGCATCTACCGGCTTATTATGAAAACTACAAACATTTGTGTTGAAATACCCACTATAAAACTATATTCCTCTGACGCCAATGTGAGCGATGAATGACTTTTTATTGCTTTGTATCCAAAACGCAGAGGGGTCGTCCCGTGACCTATTCGTCTTACAAAACCCATCTTGGAGTCTATTTTGAAGTCAATTTTTTTCATTCTCGGAATGATGCTTGTTTACCGTCATCACTCACAACTTGTTTTAAGTTTTAATTCAGATTAGGATACGTACTTATTGATTTAGATTCAACCATAGGTACTGACCTAACCTAGATATATTCCAAGTTGCATACAGGTCCGTAGTTTTATTAGGGATAGATTACAATATAACATGAAACAACATAATATGCAGATGAAGTAATGTAACAATCATAAATGTATCAAGTAATACTTTATTTACACATTGTAAAACTGATTATAAATTATGCAGATTATAAATTGAGGCATATTATTGATATTGTTCTAATACCAGTTACTCATAATCGCGGTAATCCGAGTCATATTAATCATATAAAGAACGGAATTAAATACTTATTCCAGCTAAAGAAGGTTGATGTCCTAGAAACCTTGGTCAATCAAAATCATTTTCAACAACATGCAGTTGAAGAGAATTTTATAGATCGATAAAATTTAATGCATGAACTTACATAGGTACCAAGTACCTAGGTACTTACTACGTTAAGTTACAAAGTACTGCTTAGGTTACCAAGAGCCGAGTCACATACAAATAGAAGAACAATATTGTTGATCAACCTAATGCGTTAGCATTTAAAAACAAGTTAAAAAAAGCTTGGAAATTAATAAAGATCTCTTCTTTTTTTTAAAGCGGTATTTTTGTTTACCAATATTTGTTAACAATTAGGTAAATAACTAATACAATTTGTTTTTGTTGTACTTGTTCAGTATAACTAACGTGTTACATCAATAACAAAACCCGTCGGATAAAATTGAATAGCAGTTTATACTTAAAAATGTTCAAAGTCGTCTACCTACATATGTTGATTACCTACCTAGCATTTATTAATTTAAAACCTTTTTATCAACAAACAAAAACAATAAACAGAAAGTCATTTTTTACTTCAGTAGGTAACTATAAACTTTTTACATTTACCTACCTAATTAAAAACAGGAATATTCATATCAAACTAGGCAATTAACTACCTAGGCAGACGTATTTACAAAAATGATAGTCCTGTTTATAAGGAGCCCGTTTCATTGTTTTGTAATGACTGTAATCCACTTAGGTACAATAATTGAGATTTAACCGTCACTGTCCATCTTGCCGCGTATTTGCCGGCATTTCTTTCATCATGGCTAAACGACCAATAACCATAAAAAGTTTACCATTTAAATGGCCGACAGAGATGTAAATTACATTGTTTGTTGACGGTACTATTAGGTAGATAATGTGGGCTAACTCTATTCTAAATGTTTAGTTTTAGACCACCTGAATATATTTAAAGGTTTTTCTTGGAATTTCGAGCAACTTTATGGGTAAACAATTGAACTAAAAGTGTTAATGTTCTTTGTCTTTTACAATATTTGTGTGTGTGGGAATTTCTGGCGTAGAATCTACTAGATCTTCTTCTATAGAAACAAACCTAGATATAACCTGTAAGAATTAGGAACATAGGATTCTAGATAATATACTTTTTCTTTAAATCAGAAAGTGTTACATTTCTGCACATCATATAAAGTTATATCTTACTGTATTACTTAAGTACTTCCTATTTTCCTTGGTACCTACCCCTAATTCGACACGGCTCGGTTACATTTCCTTTATGGACTGAAACTTATTTTAGAAGTAGATACTAGATTGATAAATAATTATTAATTATGCTAGTAACACAATATATTAATAATCTGGGGATTGAAATCGGTACATAGGTATTCACTTATATTGGAATTTAAGTAGGTAGTAACCTCCGGAAAAGGAATGTTGTCGAAAATCTTAAATTTTCACTGATATTAACCATTTTCATTTTGGGGTTGCAGTGACACACGCCACTAAATTTACCGTCTTCATCTTGTTTTTAATTTTCTATTTATTTAACAATATTTTGATACGGTACGTTATAAAATTAGATCAAGGAATAACGACAAATTTACTTGTTTAAGTTGCTCATAAAATAATAAAGTCGTAAAATAGCGTCTTAATACTATACACATTAATAACTCTTCATTTTATTCAGTCAAGACCAAAAAAAAAAACATTAATTGAATGTGTTGAAGACCAGGATTTTTCAATAAATTATTAAATCTTCCTACTTCCGAAGTTCAAATCATGGATAGAGCCATTGAAGAACTTTCAATAAACAAGCCTTGGAAATGCAATTTGCATTGTCACTAATAACACAAAATACATAATTAATCATATATCGGATTATGGAAAACGATCAAGTGTTTTGAAATACAAACTGTTAAATGAACCAGTCATCTGAATGACAAAATAAGATGCGGTCATTGAAACAGTAAATGTCAAACGTACCAAATAAAAACATGTTGACGGGTAATAATCATAAAACACTTTTAATATAATAAAGGATTTTTATATTTTAAAAGATAAAGTGCAAATTCTGAAGAAAAACTTGTTTCGTTGAACATACCTAATCAATTATCAAGGAAAGTCACAACGGTCGAAGGATCACTGAGTGATACCATACCATAAGACGTCTCACGACGCAATTAATGACGTCCAGTTGCAACTTAACTGGGCCCCAATTCTGTTTTTTACAATGGCCGATGAACGAATGAAAATTGGCTCAAAACGTCACTTTTAATCATTTTTCTACACAATAATTGATATGGGACGGCACACTCAAGGTCAATACAATGAATTTTCAATTATTGTGTTAGCATAATGCTGAAGAATAGGAATAATTTTAAATTGAATCCAATTGTCATTCATTCATCGGCCATTGTAAAAAAGCAGTATCGGCCCTGATTAACACCTATAATTGTTATTCGTTGTAAGTATAAGGAAGTAGAATCATGGTCAGTAGATTTGAGATCAAAAAGTGTTTGTCCCATAAAGTCCCATTGTTTATTATTTAAATGTCATGTCTTGATAAATTTTACCGTCATCATAGTAGTCGTAGGTAGACAGATAGGCATTTTTAATTCTTCTGGCTATTTCTATAAAACAAAAATCAATTGTAGAAGGTACACTGCAATTTAAATGCCTTGAAAGTTCCGCGGAATTACAGTTTAATTTTAAAACAATTCGGTCATGATGTCTGAAAGAGTACAGCCCAGAGCCCCGATTCTGCTATTTGATGCTAAAAAATGCTCAAAATAATTCGAATAGTGCGAATTTAATCCAATTGCCAGTCATTTCTCGGCCATTGTAAATAGCAGAATTGGGGCCCTGTCGGTATTGAAATGGTCTTTATGCATATATATTAGCTCAGTAAATTTGTTTTTTTATTTTGCTATTGGAAGTTATTAAATTAAATCTAATAACTTAAAGATTTAATTTATAAAGAAAAAAACTCGCATCCGTGACGTAAGTAGCATATGCATAATTTTAATATCTGAGATATTTACCATAAGTTTTAAAAAATGGCGAATATGAACTCTACACGAAGGAAAGTGTGTTAAAACCCTAAGGTGGTTTCGGTCTATACTACTCGGAGACTAAACGAAAATAAACATCATAACGTAATGTAATAATTGTTACATCAGTGTGGGTTGGCATTGTTGGCAAGTAGGCGGAGATGAATGCCTCAACATGACATAACACAATAATATTTCAACATATTAGAACACTCCATAAAAATTAATAAGTTTTAATTATAATTAGATAAGAATACTGTTGATTTTAGGCGTGTTCTGTTAAAAACAAAACGAAGTTCCTACGTGACTTAACTTCAGTCTTACCATTATCTATTGTAGATAATATGAAACAATGTTTGTTTTTTTAAATAGTGAATGATTAGATTCTTAAATGGGTCAATCTTGAATGAAAGCAATAAGCATTAGTAATTTGGCTTTAAATTCAAGTACCCTATCCCTATAAAAATACCACTTCGCGCTATGGACCTTTTATTCCGTACCGTCTCTTTTTTAAATGAAGCCCGTAGGCCCAAATTTATAATCGTATTAGGTTAGGTTTCCCATTCTATAAAAATCAAGAGCTATATTAATTTTTACTGCGCTGTAACAATGGCAAACAACAAAAATGTTTAGTCCACGTCGCCCTACCCAGCCGAGTAATTTTGTCAAGTCGTCGCAATTATCACTGAGCATAAAATTAGATGTGTTATTTTGCGTTTAATGAAATGGGTGTGTGTTAACGCGTGTCCTGGGAGCGGGTGCACGGAGCAAGCAATTAATCCGGGCCGCAGCGGCGCGGGCTGCCCGCTCCCGGCGACAATCACCGCCAACGGCGCCCCCGGGACCCAACTGAACAAGTTAAATCTTTGCCAACTTGCTCCTCGCGACCGCTCTACCGCAATTTGATATTGTATCCCTATTGCCAACCCACTGCAGAAACCCACTGACGTTCTGTTCGAATTTTAAATATTCAAACATCTAGCAAAACGTCTCAATTACTCACGCATTGACATACTAAGCAAAAAGAAAGTGAAGGCGGCCATACTCATGCCAGACACAACAGACTTTATTGCGGAAATAAAGAATTTCACTCAATTGCTGAGCAAGAGCAAGTGTTACTTAAAAGCGTTGTAAACAATTAATAGTTCGGTAATGGTTGTACATACTGTTACGTTACATCAATACAATGTCAAGTTTACACATGTAATACATGTGTGTATTGTGGTTGTGTCCACAGTCCCGACCGGCTTTCTGTGTACAAAACCGTCTGACTCTATTTATTTTCCAGTCGTGTTTGCACAAACTTGGGGACATTCGTCGAAATAAATCTCTATTTGTCTACATTCACCAATCCCAACTCTCGGCGGGAGATTACTGTCGACATTTCACGCTCGCTGAGATAAATATATCGGGACTGACAAATGGCTGTCGGGGTACAAAACATGAATGGATTTTGAAATGATTTGATGCGGTGTTGAAGGCTCTCTCTTGTTTATGTGGTGTTCGCGCATCAGGGAGCTTGCAAAAAAACTGGGAGCTGACAGTAGGCGTACACGATTGTTATCGTTGGCGTTTAGTTTAGAGTGAAATTATTGATGCCTTTCTTTTTTGTCATGTTACCATGGGCGGTCCCGCAGATGTCAACTGGATAATCAATTAGTTCAAGAGTCTTTTTTTGTTTCTGCAATCATGTTTTGAATACAACTCCTTATTGCATTCAGTACGCCATTGAAGTCTTAAAATCTACTGAATGTAAGTAAAATAAAAAAAAATACCGTTCAAGACTATTGGGAGCTCTGGTAGTTACTAGTTGCTGTGCGGATATAGAAGCATAGTGAGTAATAAGCGGTCTACCTAATCTATTTATAAATGTCTGTTTAAGTACGCTAAATAGGTGAAAAGTAATTTGGATCTAAATAATAAAGAGAGCCTGGAAGAAATTAAGATTCTTCGTTAATTATTATGAAAGTGATGTCGTTAATACAAATATACTTATTTAAGTTATAGTAAGTGAGTAAGTAGGTAGTTTAAGACGTGAAAACATGCATTTCATGCGTATTATTTTCAAGGCAGATTTTTTCTTTATGCTTATTTCCTCCTGATTCTTAATTTATTTAGGTATAGTGACTTGGCAAATTATTCGATTTAGGCCTCCAAAATAAAACATTATGAACTAATTTCGATATTAAAATAGTCGTTTACACTTGCAAATAAGAGAGAAAAGACAAGCTACAGATAATTTGCTTTCGCCGCCGTCGGCCGCAGGAGCGGGCCCTAAGTGGAAGTAAAACAGGATATAAAGTTAGTTTCAGCCACTTTATGGCCCGCCCTCCCCGACCCTGCCTGAAAAACACCAGCTCCTCCCTCGGGACGACAACCGTACGAAGGGACGGTTCTAATTCACCCTCGCTTTATATACTCCAGTTAAAACGCCGATATTGATAACATAATACGTGAGTACATTCGAAAATCAACACAAATCTTGGAAATCAGATCTGAGAGCCATAAGCCGCGTCAGAAGCACATCGTCAGAAACGTCAAAATATTTCATTTCGCAGTATTTATCGGCGTGATAGACGATAGTGGCCGCGCCCTCGTCCATCAAAAACGCATTACAGGCGCTTACAAGAAGGTAACCGCGATATGACAAGCGATTGAGTCAACATGTTCAAAGACACCGCTATCGGTCCGAGTCGCGATAATCGCGCGTTAACTGAAAGCGGGATTTCGGCAGGCCGACAAAGCCGTTCGACGCTGATAACTCCCGATTAATCGTTTTCCTTTCACAATTAACCGTAGTACATGTTCGACAAGCAATCCGCGGTCGGCGATAATTTATACACGTGTAATCTTTTATTTATCAATAATCGTATCTACATATTATAATTTTGAGATAGATAATAAAGGTTTTCATTGTAGTTTAAAATTTGATGAATATTTTACCTGTAGATATAATCATATTTGTTGTCTTTTTCTGGTATAATCTACTTATTTATATTGGTTGAAGTTAATGAAAACTGTTTTCATTTATTAAAAAAAAAACAGAGAGAATCAATAGAGGGCATGTGAAATCTAAGCGTCTTATCTATTTTGAGTATGTAACAAAAGAGGAAAAATCTACGCAACACAATTATTTTCGCATTAGGTGCTCCACAACATTTTGGTTGCGCGATACAAGTTTATCTTCACGTAAATCATCGTCGCGTTGTTATCATAATACCTATATTGTAAATGCTACAATTGCTGCGTGTACTATAATTTAAAACAATCTCAAATAGTGATTAATGTATAGTAATTGTTATGTGAAGTGATTTACTGTGGGAAAAACGAATGTAAATAACTAAAGAATGCGTTGTAAAAACGTCTATAGATAAGGTTCAACTGTTTTGCTATTGAAATGGACAGTCTTGAGTGAAGGCGGTTGTATGTAACCTTTTTGGAGGGCTGAAGCTTGCGCAGGCGCGGTACAACCCTTGTCTATGGTCCCCGGCTCTATGGTTATCTGTCAGTTGGACTATCAGCGCCTATGCACCTATTTGTCCATGATAACCGCTGACTAAACAGTTTTCGCCGCCGCCCTCCGGCGCGCCCGCCCGCATTGTTTGCCTCTAGCAAACAACTAAGTATTTTTTTGGATAATTCTTACCATGATAATACAGCTATTTATTTTATTAGTTGCATCATAAATTTTGTAATTGTGGTGTAGGTAATCTATCTTTCATAATAATGTGAAACAATTTAGTTATGTATTCTTAAGATACTCGCTTACAACGAGGATTGGTATTTGATTCTTAATCAAATACACCTTTTAAGAAGTAAAACATAACGAAAATGAAACCGTTTACCTTCCAACACTTATAACCAATTTAAAAAAAAACAATCGAAAATGAATGTTTTTTCTTCGTCTGATAAAAGCAATATATGTATCTCTTGAACGTTTATATTCTCTTAGCTGCGCGGATGCCACTAACGTAAAAACGATTAAAAAAAAAAAAGCCAATCATTTCACAAGAATAGTGTCATAAGATTTACTTACCACCTTAATCAATCGTTTTGTCTCTACCGTTAGTGCCTGCTATTATAATCTTATAATATTGTAATGTCGTTAAAAAATAAACTAACTTCGAATTTATTTGAGGTCGCAAGTTTGCTGGTTCAGTTAGCGTCTCGTATCAGACGCAGCATCGGCTGTCTCGATAGAACACATCTCTGTTTGCCTTACTGGTTATCTGCCATCCCTTTTGTTTGCACCTCTAACAGGAAATTTATTTAAGTAATAATTTCTGTCATTCAAGGAAAGAGTTATCTTTAACATTTTTTGTAGGGATACACGTTTCTTTGTACCTTTGACCCCATATAAGGACTACTCACACTTATTCAGTTCAATGATTCGATCAATTGTATGGCGACGAATGCGTAAGCGTCTCCATTGGAAAAATCATTAGATCCTAATCGTAGGACTTAGTGTTGCTTCCAAAGTGTTTTAAAAAACATGCTGTTATTTGTTGATTTAGGTTTTCATGAAACGGTGATGACACATAAACTCGTCGACAAAATTATAGCAACGTATAACGATAGGACATTTTAATGTTATGTAGAATATCTAACTCCACTGATTCTGTAGCGAGTGACAAACGTAATTTATGAAGTTCTTAATACCAAGATAAGGAATATTTACACACTTCGAGTTGATACACAAGCAGACACCTCACCTCTGTCTTAGTGTTATGTACATAGATATACGTATCTCGGTAATTTTACTCGTTGAGAAATCTACAGTGCAGATAAAAATTGTAAACAAAATTTACATTTTCGACATTAAGAACGAAAATGTCAGTGAATTCCCCATTACAGACAGATTTAACGACTAATCTGTGTGTCTACATAAGTGCTGTAAAATTAAAAGGCAAATATCACGAAAATCCTCTACGATAGTGGGTTTTTAAGATCTGTAAACTGCTTATTCACGTTCACGATATATACTTACATATGGTTCGCCTGTCCTCGCGCTTAAAATCAAACTAACTCATTTTTATTTCGTAAAATCTTGTCTTAATGTATCTTTAATGTAAGAAAAAGTGTGTCTGTATGTCCTCCAAGTAACAGTCACGACTTCATTGACACCAAACGCACAAATAGGTAATGTTCTGTGAATTTCACTTGTAAATTATCTTTCGTAGCTAGTATTTGCATTGTTAAACAAATATGCATTAAATCCTACACCTAACAAGACTGATTACCATTCCTTAGTGCCATTTATCATCACTGAGACAATAATGTTTCAATATTGTTATCGTATGCGTAAACAATTTGAAAGAATATAAATATTCTGGAACAACTAAAAGAACTACACATGCAGCAGTAAAAAGATGCTGTAATAAATTATTATTACTATAATTCTTCAGAACTTACCAAATTACCTTTGCAAATATTAAACCTTTTTGAAGAAAATCCGACTTCCTTCCATAAGACATTTATCATTTTTTTCATTTAAAAACTTTAGACAACACCATTTTATAAATTACATAGAACTTAAGGCTACAACAAATTAAAATTGAAAAAAGAGAAACAAAGCAAATAGAGACTTACAATTTCTTATTCAAGAAATCCTTTTTTGCCGTGTTTACTATTAAAATACTATCCAAAGATATCAAACACCGTGGAGCCACCTATATTTATATAAATATTCGTATAAACGAATACAAAGCACATGTATAGATAGGTGTCGGTAACTCGGTTCGTGTATACCTCAGAGCGGTCACAAGGTGTGGTCCTGTGGATCCGAGTTAAGCCGTGAGCTCTGCGCGTCCCTTGATCCCGCCGCCTGGATTTACCTTATCGAACCCTAGGGATTACTCCCCCTCCCCTCGCAGGTTTCGGGCCTCGTAACGAGAATATAAAGGACTTTTCATGAAGTAAATCGACAAATCATGTTGTACTAAACTTAATGTTTTGTTTTATTGTTGGAAAGCTTTTGTAATGTGTGAAGAGCATTATTAAGTATTTTATATAAATTTATGTCAGTTTTATGATTAAGTATTCAAGTTAAGTACAGCAAATACTGGGAGAGAAGAAAATTGTAAATGAAACATGACAAAATTAATAGTAAATAGTTTTAGCTCAATAATTAATCCCTCTCCCTTTTGCCTCCGTTTAGGTACATAATTCTACATTATTACATTTACTATTACATTATCTAACAAAATGAAATTATTGAGAATATTTAGAATATAATAAGCGTGGTGCTATTCTTACTTCAGGTTGTCATTTGCACTGCGTTAGCCATATGATATCAGAACAACTTGACAACTTAAAAAAAATCTTAAACAACGATCAGAATCGGAGGTAAGAACTATACAATATTGAATAGAAGATGACATTGTTGCAGGTAAAACGCGTACGAAGGACAAGTACCGTGTTGTGTACAGTGATCACCAGCGGCTGGAGTTGGAGAAGGAGTTCCACTACAGCCGGTATATCACCATCAGACGCAAGGCAGAGCTTGCTGTCAGCCTCGGGCTATCTGAGCGACAGGTAAATATATCCATTTTCAGTACATTGTAAAATTATTTTGACTTTAAAATGAGTTAAGACTAGAACTTATTACTCATCTGAATTAATGAGACTAATGTCTATTATAAACGCATAATTCACGAAAGTAAACACGAAGCCTAAAATAAGAGGTATATTGGCTTGCCTGAAATAATTTCCTTAAAACAATTCTTGATTGTCTGACGATCAAGAATTGTTTTATTTATGTATAAGATACTTATGGGCAGCAATATAATTCCTAGGAATGTGTTATGATGGAAAACGGCTAAATCATTTATGGCTATTACCTACTGGCTTTGTTTCATAGTAAGCTGTGTTTTAACACTTTGTGTAAGCGTAAATAGGTCTGTGGGTCAACCGATAGGATTACATCAAAATAGTTATAGTTAGTATAAGAAAATCCATTTGGATAGACGATAGTTTCACGCGATGTACAAATTTAAGTCTAACTTTACTTTTTCATTGGCTCAGGTAAAAATATGGTTTCAAAACCGACGCGCAAAGGAGCGTAAACAGGTCAAAAAACGCGAAGAAGTTGTAATGAAGGAGAAGGGAGATCACGCGTCGCTCCAGCACGCGCAGCTGCACCACGCTACGATGCTGCATCACCAGCAGATGATGAACGGCATGATGCACCATCACCACTACCACCAGGGCGTGCTGCAGGGCGTGCCCGAGCCGCTGGTGCCCGGCGTGCCGCCCGTGCCGCTGCTGTGACCTCACCACCAGCACTACTGTGGCCACAGTGACAACTTCGCGTAGTGACTCTAAGGTGTTCCGCAACACCCTCGCCCCTCGCACTCAGGACGAGAGCCCCGACCGGGCGCAGTGCATTCACAGTATACTACGAAAAATGTGTGATAAATTCAGTGCAATCTTGTGGGAATATTGCTAATGCGTGTCGAATTTTGACATCATTGTAAAAACTATAAAATACTCCAAGGTACTACATGGTTAGTTACCTAACGGCTGTAAGCAGAGGCACTTATCAACTTTCTGGTGTTAAGGCTCTTTCTCTAGTGAGATTCTCAGCAATAAAACCACCTATTTTACGAACGTAATGTCGTTCATTAGTGAAACAGTCTTGCCTCCAGGAACGTCCACTTACATTATGTTTTAGTGCTAATTCTAGATAACTAAGTGTTCACGCCTTATAGCTATTTTAGTAGCTTTCCTTTAAATGGTACGGTTTAATGTAATGTATTGAATTTTGTCACTTGACTGTAAATATAGACGTAACTATATTTTTATATTATTATTATTACGATTTAGTATTATTACATTGATTATTTTTAATGGTTTATTTCTCAATGCTACAAGTGCCTTCCCAGTGAGTTAAGGAGTAGCTTGTGTATCTTGCAAGATTTAATGTTAATTCAAAAAGACTTAAATTTATTTAAATTAGAATGTTTCGGTTCTTTGTTAGTGCTCTTGTTTACGGCGCAAATTGTTTTAATATGAATTTTATTATAATTTCATTGCGAATCTCATAATAATATGTAAGTACTTTACGTACGGCAATGAAATTTGCTATTTATGGCATGATAAAATCGCATTTGTGGCCTTGAGAAGTAGGTGCAAATGATAGTTTTTACGTTGAATGAGATTATTCCTAGTTATAATTGTTCTGTAAATAATAGCTTAATTTAGAATAATTTATTCTTATGCCAATTTCTATAGCATTACACGATAAAGAATTATCACTCAATTCACAAACGGCATCGCGTTGAGGTTTCATATTGTATGGTGTTAAATCATGGATAGGGCTTTTTTATAATAATTTTGACATGAAGTAACATAGATAGAGTTGATTTGTTAGATGATGAGTAACGGTATATTATTTATTGATTGTGTAATGAGGTCGTTTATCGTTTTGTTTTGTGGTACAGTTGTATTGTGGTGCTAAACCTTTGTCTAATAATTATGTTATGTTAAAAACCAGTGAAAACATAGTACCTAAAAGTAACATTGTGCTTGTAAATTGCGTTGACATTTGAATTGTTTGTGAACACATGATTTGTTAGAATTACACAGCACCATCACGAAACACATTTGATAAACTAAATAAATTCATGTTAATCTATTCTGTTGTATTTTTTTTAAACCTTTTTCATTAACATTAGGGTTTCGTACACAAGGGGAAACGGAACCCTGTTACTGAGGCCCTGCTGTATGACCATCAGTAAGTCCGTCCGGCACTCTGCTATACCACACGAACCGTGGTAGCTTGACGGTTGCAATTCTCACAGGTGATGTATTGCTAACATGTTACTA
This sequence comes from Trichoplusia ni, assembly GCF_003590095.1. Taxonomy (NCBI): domain Eukaryota; kingdom Metazoa; phylum Arthropoda; class Insecta; order Lepidoptera; family Noctuidae; genus Trichoplusia; species Trichoplusia ni. Next base: position 16,013,241 of record NC_039479.1, on the reverse strand, counting down.
GAACAGCAAATAGGAAGAGAGATCGAGGAGGTTCGTACAATCATACTTTTGTTGAGTGAAAAGAAATAAAATTGAGGGACAAATTGATTTGTCGCAAAATCAATTTGTTATTCTTGAGCCAAATTGTACTGAGCCCTCAGTGTCGCCAGACCAACTCGCACTTAACCGGTTTTATTCATTACAAAGATGTGTGAAGTGAGTATTGTTTAAATAATTACGATTCGACACGCAATTTATTGCGCAGATTCAAAACATAGGTCGCTTTGTTTTTAGAACGAGTTTTAAGTAATCACAGACGTAAGTTGCCGACGGGTTTTTTGTTTACACCTAATTAGAATTTTTCTGCGGCATTCCTTCGTTAATTTAATTAAAAGGTTATATTAATTTATTTGATGTGGTCGTTTAATATATCCATTTATTTCATAGATACAGTTTTATAAGTTGTTGCTCTTGCCCAGGTAACTGGATTGAGGACGTCAGATAGGTTGTCGCTTCTTATGAAACACTGGTACTTGGCTGCATCAGGGTAGTCTGGAAGCCGACATATTTAGGAAAAGGTGGACTGATAAAGTAGGCTCCATATACTTTTACATAGGTGCATGAAAATGTCAGCATTATAAGAAAAATAGGCACCAGAAATATAAAACACGTAAAGTCTTGTCTAAATTCATAGATTTGTCAAAAAGCCTCTAATTTAAACTGAATGCTTTTTTTTTTCATAAACTATATGAGTAAATAGGCCAATACACCAATTGATCATTCGGTCCTATCAGACATTAATCATAAATGTTTAAGTAATTAGTTAGACGTAAAAAAATACCCACTAATTACATAGTCAAGACATTTAATTGAACAATTATTGTAAACTGAACAGTGTAGTATTTTTGTAGCACAGAGCTAGAGATTTCCTAAAATAATTTTATTTATCATCTGCTGCCAACTTTTTACCTATCATAAGAACGCTCTCCACGTTTCGCCATGATTTTCCCTCAACCTTCAATCGTTAAAGTAATTTACGCGGTACGTGTTACGCATTATATTATACCTGTTAAATCTGTGTCCAAGCGGAAACAGAGCATGTTTTTACTAAAACGCCGTTTTTCTTCTTTATGAACAACGGGAGACTTTCTAATCATTTTCTATAGAAAGAAAAGCGTATGACGCATTAAGTTAAGATCCTAAAAAAATTACAAAAAGTCCAGATAAAGAATTATAGGCATTTGTTTCTAAATGCTAAATAAATTATCTGAAAAAGAAATTATCAGGCACACAAGGGCTTTATGTAGCGAACATGTATGGATAGGTAACTGGCACTTTACATCCCCATATGTATAATGTAGAGTCTTTATATTTATTCATACCTTATCCAAATATTTACACTGTCACCATAAATAATCTTGAAAATAGAAGACTGCTAACATGTCACTAGGTATATTTCAAAGTCTTCTACAGTTCCTTTACTTACCAACGTCGGTAGAGCGGCGTTCGCATGCGCGGAGAAATAAGAATGCGCTAAATGTTGAGTAAACGGACGCTTATTGAGGGCATTTTGAGGGCAGCTTCAAAGACGCCGATGCCTTGTATCTCGCCGCCCACCGACAGCCGACATAGCGCCCCACACTTCCTACTGAGGAAATAGCTGGCATTCCTGTGATATTAAACCTATTAAGTATTTGAGAGTTTGTTTTAAACCGAGCTCAGTTCAATCCATGTAGATTTTACGAGTAGATCTCCCTCTAAAGACATTTAGACTGAAATTGCCTTTTGCACTTGGTTGCGATTGATTATGATTTATGCTATGACTGTAAAGTTCAGTACATTTATGGGAAGGTGGGGTAAGACGGGGTAGCGAGGTAAGATGGGGACCCTCCAAAAATATATAATACAGTATTAATTGAAAAGTTATTTTGACGCCATCTAGTCGTATTTATCAGTACTTGTTAGAGTCGCAAAAAGTTTGTTCGAAGGAGCGCACGATTCTTCATGGTAAGTACATTTTTAAAATTTGAAGTGGTTTTATCTAATTATTGAAGCATATAAAGTGCATGACTGTTATAATGTATGATAAACATAATGTGTGACATATTTTTTTTGTTAATTTGTATTTATTTTACTATTGTAAACTCATTAATTCATGCCGGTTTCTTTTGATTTATAACCTCTAAAAATTCAATACAACTTTTAAGTCCAGTTTGGGAAAGATGGGACACTTATGTGGGGCAAGACGGGGTAGGTACCCGATCTTATCCGCTGAGTTGTTATTCAGTTTGTATTGAGATTGCATTCAACATTAACTATTTTTTTATAGTACAGTTCCAAAAACAGTAATGTTGTCATTTCCTGATGCTTAAATGGCTACACCGCCGTAAATCATTTAGCAAACTCTCCACCTCCACCAACTGCTTCAACCTCATGTCTCAAGCAGGCAACAGTAAATGATTATATAGATAATGATGCATTCCATCTGGTTAGCCCGAAAAAGTTAATGCCTTATTCGCGATTCGCCGAAAAAAGACCAAGACAAGTTCGAAGAAGGGGAAAAGCAGCTATTATTACTGCTTTTCTATATAAGAAAGAATGAGAGGAAAACTAAAATAGGTAGAAACTAAAACCACATGTAACAAACAAAAAGTAAATGACAAAAATAACAATAAAGAGAACTTGAAAAACCGAAAAAGCGAAAAGGCACAGAAGAAGAAGATACAGAATGTCTATACTGTCGCGGCTTGTATTCCGATTATCATACTTGTATCACTTATCGTACTTGAGGCAAGTGAGCGCATTGTGTCTGTGCAGGAGTGGAAGACAGCGATGACGAAGCTGAACATATCTGCCCGGTTTGTGAAGATGACGGCGCTTAAATAGTCTATACCCCATCTTACCCCAGGGGTATACCCCATCTTACCCTATAGGTGGGGTAAGATGGGGTGATTCAGTTATTTTTTAAAAGTTTATATTTTTATGAGAAGAACTTATTTTTTTTTGTTTTGACTGATTGTTATTAAAAGAAGAAAGACTGATTATTTAATTAATAAAAGTTCCTACGTTGTGCAATTAAAAAAGATGGATTTTATTTATGAAATACCTTAAGGTCCCCGTCTTACCCCACCTTCCCCTACCTAAATATTTAGTTTTTTGTGACTATAGTACGCTTGAATACTTGCTCTTTTGTCTTATTACAAGGATAATAATGGCTTTATTAGCTGATGATTAGTGGCTGTTTTAGGGTTTTATAGAATAAATATATTGAGATGTGTGCTCGTATAGAATGAGTTTAGAATGTAGGTATAAACGACAATCTCGATGACAGCATCATACGAAAAAAACATGGCGGCTTGTACGCTGCCTACGACAGACTGCCGCCATTATGAGGTATTTCGATTCAATCAACGTCATCTATTTTGACTTGGGTTGTATTATTTAAATCAGTTATGTGTAGTAGACGTGCTCACATTGAATCAGTTCGTATTAAGCTAAGAACTCTTAACACTGTGGAATTTATTGTTGGTATCTACGCGCTAATGTAGTGGTAATTTACTTGTGAGGCTATAAATATGTATCGGTGTTTGAAAGTATACTTCTTTGTATCGCCTTCCATTTTTGAAATGGAAAAGCCTGTGATAGAATCACCAAAAAGGTTTTGTTACTTTGTCTTTTAGACATTAAACTCTTTTTTTCCAAAGCCAAAAAGAAAATTTATATAAGGTGGTGAAAATAGCTGCATGAACTGGTCTGTGTTTATAAGGTTTCTTCCTGAATTGCCGGCTCTCAATGTAGTATAAGCATTGGCCTAAGCATGCTTTTTTTCATTGAACGTTAACAGCGAAACTCTGGTATGGCTTGAAATGAAAGAGTGAAACTTCGTCAGGCGTGTCTGACTATTCTTTTGTGACGGCTACATATAATAAGAGTTAGAACTCTATTACGGCGTAGCAGCTTGAAAATTTTCATTACTCTGTGATAAAAATTGAAGTTAACGCAATCGTTTTAGTGCATGTCTAGCGCATTGCTAGTTAAATAATATTTTTTTTCGAGTTCCATTGTAAATATAAAATGAAAATTGATTGATCTTGCTTATTTGTTCTCTCCCTTAACGTAATTGTGCAAACGTTGACTTATCATTATTTATAGCCATTTATTTCACATCACCTTAAGAAACCCTTTTTTCATTACAGACTATCTCTCTTAAACAAACTTAGTTAAGATAATAGAAACTGCGCAAGTGGTAAGGAGGTGTTTATTCATATTTTTCATCAACCACAACCATGGTATGAACGATTTATTTTCCGGGTTCACTATATCATCATTATGTTCTTAACAATGCGTTCATTATTATTTGCAGCGACACGGGTCGATTACTTTCGTGTCTAACACCATTATAAGCCTGTGAAAGGTAATGATATGCTTCAAGCCTCGCTAGCCGACACTATTGTAAACCAACACAATAAAAAAAAAAACACCTATCCGTAACCAAGTTCTATACGTATAGAATCATTGATTATTTTACATAATCTAATAATGAAGGACCTAAAACGACTTATAAATTCTTTCAGTCAACCTATCACGGCCCACAGTTGGACATAGGCCAATCCAAGTTGCGCCACAACCCCCGGTCCCCATTCTATCCTACGGTCAAGGAACTGTACATGTAAAGTAAAGTACCATTAAAAGTTTCAATGTACCATCAGAAAGAGCAAACATTTAAATGAGATATTTTAAACGCGTAGAGTAAGACTTTGCAGTCTCTTCATTTCAACTCCAAACCATACTTTGATTTTTAAGTCACGTATCTAACCATGAGCAAACTTCCTTAAACTCTGATTCACTATTAGTTTTAATATTAAGCGATGACTATTATCGTGCATATAAGTCATCAGCTAGTTGTTTGTTGGATGCGAGCTACGCAATGTAATTTCCTGACGCCATGCAAAGGTGCACTCATTCACCTGCTTAAGGCTGTGAAAGGGTGGGTCACTTGGTAGGCTGGTGTCACTGGCGTCTGTGAAGCTGTTTATGTTCTACGGTACTAATTTGTTAATTTGACAAGTATATTATTTTAGAATCAACGAATCTAGCTCTCGTAATGAATACAGGGAGAAAGAGATATGTATACAAACATAGAACTTACTGCTGCATCACTTTGAACTAATTTTGAAATTGGGTCTCCAGTGCATAAACTTGGCATAGTTTTATTTTTATGTTATCTATTCAGTTAGCACAGGGTTTGAATGTTTGTCGAACTATGTCTACGTCGATTTCGTTTTAACGAAATTGTCTTTGCAGCTAAAGCACTTTAGAATGCAGCATTAGCAAAAATCAAAAAGAGACTGAAACTCAAGGAGTGTAAAGACTCATTGTAGGAACTAGTCAAGGCATCCATATTACACACATATTGACTAGGTGTATTACTACAGGCAAGTAGCGACAAAAATATATTCATAAAAAACTATTTCTTTTTTTGAAAGCTATATTGCTGACACAAAAGTTATGCGACTTTCTTGACAACTCTGAGATTTTCCATTTATCTAACTACACAGGTAGCCGAGTGGGAAAGGCTACCAAGCTAAACTGCGCAGGGCCAACATTTTTGTGTTATTTGTTAATTTCGTTCTTGTTCGGAGTCTGGGCATGTTTGTGTGGTCCCGCTTCACCAGGAGTGAAGTAATTAATGCCTTTTTTTTAAGAATCATGTGGCATTTAGTTTATATACAATTTTGATGAAGGTAGAGGAGACGCAAATATCATCGACGACAATTATTTGATGAATAAACTGGGCCCTTCTTCCAGCGCCGCAGCCAAATGAAAACGGTGAAATGTTGCTTTTGTCTGCAAAGCAAGTTCAGCAACAATACCATTAATTTGAAGCATAAAAAAATAGAAAAAATATTCACTAGGTAACTTCTTCATTCATAGACTATTTGGATGATAAATAAAATCAGCAGCATTCAATAATATTAATAGTGTATTATTGCTAATAACTATATCATATGTGTTCCAGAAGCTAACAATATGGCGATAATGATTATTAGGTATAGGTATGAATTAGAGTGACATAACATGCAATAAATAAGCAATATTTTTGGTGTAAATCATAATAAAAATAGTATTTCATAATGTCTTTTTCACAGTTTTTTTTTCAGAACCATACTAAGAAACACATAACTAAGTGATGATTTAAGATTACTTCAATCAATAAATAGCAATCAATAAGTAATTATCGACGTCCACGGCTGGACATAGGCCTCAACCAAGTTGCGCAACAACACCGATGAATAAATGACAATTGGATTAAATTTGCCACTATTCGTAGAGTCCTAAGCATTTTTGTAAACACAATAATTGGAAATTCAGTGCATTGACCGTGAGCGTTCCGCCCCATACTGAATTTGGGCACCGGTGTGTTAATATCATGACATCTATCATCATAATTGTTGTTGATATCTATCACACAAATAAACGCTGCTATACGAAACTAAAAATATGCATCAATATTCTCTACTACTAGTGTCTATGATAAATTGATCCACGTACCTATAAGAAAAAATGTGCAACGAATTTATGTCTCTAATTTGATCAACGTTTTGGCAATTGAAATAGTAAATCGTTTAGACATGGCCAATTCCTATCGTTTAAAGAAGGTCTACTACTATTTAATGCGATACATTATACCTAAGTAATCGAGTAATTAATCAAGGAATAGTTTTGTGTATTTTAATGAAGGCAATTTTTTGCTTAGGGGATAACATTAGATAAATTAAGTGAATGGAAACAAACAAGTTTAGGGACTTTGATTTATTCGGAGTTAGTCATTCTTTATTTATGGTCGTCGGTGTATTTCTTTTCCGTTAAGTCCTATATAAAATAGACATTACAGCTATAAATAACGATGTGTACAGTTCTCCGACCACCGCCGCGTACCCACAATGTACCACAGAGGCCGTTCTTCAAACAAGGCTTCATGTGTTTGCCTTCACCCTGCGTTGTTTGCCCTTTGACAGCAGTCTCACAGGTCGTTAACACATCACGTCTAACTGCATGCAGGCGAACGTGAAACAGTAATCATTCTATTAAATCATCACACACGTCATAATAATATACAAACAGAATATCTTATACCGGAAATAGTACGAGGAACTTAAAGCGTGTCACATTCAACAGAATGTAGACTCGTAAATTAGTAACAACCTTGGACCAAAACTACGAGTTTAGTCGATTCGTTCCAATCGTTACGGCATTACAATCTAACACGATTTCCTATTTATTTGATAAATACAACATAAAAATATGAATAACACGTAAGTAGATAAATAATCAGTTGTTATCGTGTGCATTACATTTAACTAGGTGGGTTTAATCCTCTTGATTTGATATCTTGATAAAGTCTGGATTATCGGCGAACATGAAAGCGCCTAAATTAATTTTTAATCCAGCTTTCCCTCCGTAACTTGGGCATATCTTGTCGACGTAGGCACACAAGTCGTTGATACGAGGTTCACGATATCAAGCGTACCGCCGCGGCCCGCGCACGCAGCACCTACATACATCATAAACTATGTTCAAGACATGTTCATTAATTAAAACGCTAACATAACGACAGGTAGATACCTCCAGTTTATTATTAATCTTCCGAAGGCACGCTTATCATTAAGTAGACGCGAGGAAATTTTGCTCAATTTGATCAACCACTATTTTTTATGCTTTGGTTATAAATTTCACAAATATTTCAGTTTCGCCGAAGGGTAGATGAAGAACACTGAAAGATATGATACAAGACAAAAGCAAAGAATATACCTATGCATTAAGCTCTGATACGTTACATCACTGTTTCCTGTGCGATATGATAAACGATACATATACATAGGTAAAAAGTAATATGATATCAATTGATGACAAACCTTTAATTGACTATTCCATTTATACTGAATACACCTTGTGAAACAAATTTGCTAAATATTAATTAATTAGGTACTTGTTAAATAATTTATAAGTTCCTACATGTTTCTTGAATGCATTACAATATTTGTTTTTTTTTTTATAAATTCCCCTGAAATGAATGAAAATTCTTTTTAGGTAATAAGCATTGGTAATAAGAGACACCCTTGACCTTTGGACGTTTTACGTGATAAGCGTTAAGGTGATAATTTTCTATGTTTTCACCATTTAAAATTGTTGTTTTCTTAAGGGCTAGGCTAAGGCTAGGCTTCCCGGCACTCCTCCGAATTTAAAAAGACATAAGTAACTACTTATCTCTTTTTCTTCACGTTCTGGTATTTGAACTTACCGCTTTGACTTAGCAAATCAACAGCCAACAAAAAATGCCTGGCTGTTGTTGGCTGGCTAACACGGCTACATATGAATAAATCGGTTTTGTTGGATTACAGATGTCCAGTAGGTCTGTTTATTGGATCCATAGTAGACGAAGGACGTAGAGTCCTATATATATTTACCATAATGGAGATATCCAAATTCTTAAATGTTCGGTCTTTTTTCAATAAATGCTACATTTCTTCTGATCCTAGCCTATCAGTGAGCAATCTATACTTAATATATAAAGCTGAAGAGTTTGTTTGTTTGAACGCGCTAATCTCAGGAACTACTGGTTCAAATTGAAAAATTCTTTTTGTATTGAATAGACCATTCATCGAGGAATGTTTTAATCTATAAACCATCACGCTGAGACTAATAGGAGATACACTAATAGAAGATATAATGGAAAATGTGGACAAGAATAAATCATAACTTATATCTTCTAACCAGGCGGACGAAGTTGCGGGAAACAGCTAGTAGATGTATACATCGGTTATTGTATTGTAATTTGTTTAAGAGTTATTGTATTGTTATTAAACAAGAAAAAAAGGTTTTTTTTTATAAAACTTGTCAATCTAAAGTTACAGGACATGAAAATAAGTTTAAACTAATAGTAGATTTAATGGCGTTTATCTCTCTACCTTGTATACAGTACCGTGACAAACAATATAAATAAGTCGGTTTTTCTCAAACAGAATAAATTAAAATCCGTCAAATTTGCCGCTTTCACCCAACAAGTTTCCTTGAGAAGTTGAGACATCTGTAATTCACACTGAATTCGTAATAAGGTTGTCTTTAGGTAGCTTTGAATTGTAAAATGTGTTGTTTATCAGAAATCTTGTTCATTTTTAATAAAATATAAAGTAAGAGATCATTGTACAAAATTTTCTGCTAGTAAATAGGTTTTGGAAGTTTCAGTACCGCAGTTTGAATTTTTGTAATTATTTGGTAGGTACTAGCTTTAGCGATATCGGTACAGGTGCCGAAAATGGAGGTATGGTCTTTTCTGAAATACTTATTTAACCTTCAAATGTGTGTTAAAGTTTATTTTTTTCATTGCAAGCACACATTTGAAGTTGAAAACTGTTTGTGTAGAGTTTTGACAAAATGCGGTGTTACTGAAACTGTTCCCTTATTGTTATTGCGTAACAAATCAAAATCGATCATGTCTTTTGAATAAAAATACAAATTCTGAATACGTAGATATATTTCTACATCTAATTAAATTACAAACTTGACCATTGACCGTTTGATTATAGAAGAGAAAAAAGACACACGAATGGATTAAAAACTTAACTTTGTATCAAGAATAAATTTAATTCAACTCTCAAAAAACGGGTCACATCGTAGTGGCACCGCTTATTTAGGTTTTTAATAACACGAAGCATGAATATGTGATGCGATTTGACGCGGCCCGAGATTTATATTTATAGCACTTTTAATTTACGATACGTTGTAAAATACGTCGAAACTCCGACGAAATGCCGTCGATCGATCGGTTTGGTGTCTACCTGACGATGGCGGCGGTATACATAGCATGTAGATATAAATGGAGGATATCATATAATACATACCAACACCTGTTGTGCAAGTACAAGATTCTGACATATCGGATAAATAAATCGGCTATGATATTTGGAATTTAATAAAATGTGTGATTGAGGGATGTCGATGGAATAGGGAAAGATTAACTCATTATTAACATTTTTGAAATTAAGAACACAACGTAATTCTATTCGATAATAAAATGGCGTGAGTAGTTGCACAAAATATAAGATTAATTCTGATGGATAAAACTGAAATTTTTTCTTTGCTAAAAAAATCTAACGTGAATAAGAAGTAGCTTGCGTTACAGGCTTTATTGAACTTTAGGCTTAGTAACGTTTTCGAACAAACTATATCTATATCAAGGTGAAGGCAACATCCTAGGTAGATATACAATATCCAAGTCTATACATAGATACAGTATCCAATTCTATATCTTGTGAAAAGTAATGTCTGAATTCAATTATTACTTGTTAATAAAAAATATTTCGTGCCTGAATAATGTAGGTAGTAGAAGCTTAATAGTATAATTATTTAATTACCATACTTTAGCATATTATTATTAAACAAGGAACAAAATTAAGGCGGAAATAAAACCTAGTTTTCGAGGACAATTTAGGAGCTTGTTTTATTCTGGTATAACTTACATCCTAGCGTGTTGACAGAATTTGGTAGACTTTGTACCAGCTTAAGCCCTAGTTCAGACTTGCGGGAACCGCGCGTTTATGAATCGCGCTGTTTGAAACCGCATAATTGTGATGCTATTCAGACACCTTCGGTTATTATTCAATTTTGTGCGAGGATAATGTCAGTTTGAAAATGGCGGTAGACTCAATAGTAATAGAAACGCGCGGAAGCAGCGCGATTCTATTTTCTGGCGGTTGGATTGCGGTAACCGCGCGGCTTGTTTAACCGCGCGGTTATGTCTGAATAATAACTTAATAACTTTCAAATAAGACCCACGCGATTTCCATGCGATTCTAAAATCGCGCGGTTCCCGCCGTGTCTGAACTAGCCCTAATTACCCTTTAGTATAAGTCGAAGAGGGAGGGTTAGATGACTGTAGGTATATAATAACTAATAAAAGTATTTTTATGTTTGTAAGAAACCTGCGACTCCTATCTGCAACCACTTGTGCCTTTACTACCTAATCTATTAAAGCTCTACATTATTTCTCGAACTTCTCTCTAATATTAAAGTAGGCTTTAACTTTTGTATTTTTTTCGGTTTAGGTAAGGTAGTTTCAGTCTTAGCATAAGTTTCGGGGTAAAGGAACAAAGAGAACTAATGAAGGGTCGTAGACTGCTAGTTATAATGATCTTACTAAATAAAAACCAACTTTAAACATAAAGCTTTTTAATATTTTATCGGTGAATGTAAAAAAATCCACGAGTGTAGATCCAATATTAACAAAAACACTTCAGTATGAAGCTGTTAAAGCTTACTTTAGTACTTAGTGGGTTGTTGTCGAAATTTAGACGGACGAAACGCAGCCGTTTTTCCGTCGTCGAAAACGGTTGCAAGAAACGGTTGTCGTTGCAACTGGTTAAGAGTCGAGACGAAATGACGACGGGACGAAACTTGTCAATATGTTACGGTTTCAGTTTCTTGCTATTGTTGATATATTTTGATCACTGTTTTGTGAACGAATGAATTCGGCATTACGGAGGACGTCGTCGTGAGTAAGACTAGTTTCGTTTACTTATTCAAAACAAAGACATACAATTAATATCAATAAAAAAATCGCCAAACTGTGAGATAGTTGAATTATTGCAGTCCGACATTCACGACTGCATTTTGTTGGCCGCAACGAACAACGAATGAGACGATGATGACGCGGCGAGTGCGCCGTCGACTGGACAACGAGACCTGTCTGTGCAACGAAAACTGTTTAGCTTAAGTCGAGAAAACGGTTTCATCGTTGTAGATGATAAAACGGTTTTATAAAACGGTTGCTCGTCGCGACGCCCACCGCTAGTTTACTTTGAAAATACTTATTCAGACGAATATGTGTTCGTAGGTACTAAGAATAAGAATCATTTATTTGCTATAAACATGTGTATACATGCATACACACGCAGGTGCATAGGATGACATTACATTCGGTATGTGCTTAGAAACATGTTTGCCACTTTCCATGGCATGCAAATATTTGTATAGATATAAAAAAAAAAAAATATATAATAATTATGAATCTACAAAATTGAAAGTTATATAAACATAAAAAGAAAAATTTAACATTTACTTATAATCAAATATTTTTTCATCCAGAAACTCTTTTACATTATAGTATGCTCTCTGTACTAAAAACAATTTGAGCCGACGTTTTAGAGCTTCGGTATTGAGTTCTCTCCAGATCTTAGGTAATTTATTATATACAATGGGTGCCATACAAAATATACTTCTGCGCATAAGTGCAGTTTTACATGGATGGAGACAGAGTTTACTATTATCACGCCTATTTCGAGGTATTACATCCTCGAGACGCGGAAATAAAAGAGGATAAATAAGAGGATAAATAATAAAAGTACTTGAAAAATGTGGTCGTTTTGGTCTTGCTGTTCTATGCATGGATGCCAAGTGCCAGTGTGACATATTCAAACTTATATGCACATTCTTAGTTACACCAAGACACTAAGTCACTGCAAAAGGTGAAGGAAAGCCTCGCAAGGAACCTTCATTCCGAATGTTCGGATCAGGAATCGCCAACTCGCAGTGATCTAGCGTGGTGATCACATTCTCAAACCTTCAATGTTTGGAGAGGCTAGTGCCAGGAGTTTGACTCATTTTGAAATTCCCTATGTTTTGGCTGCTACGTGACATGGGATTGACGTTACACATCTACGTAAAACTGGAAAATTATATTAGCTAGATAAAAATTATATTGCCTCAATAATTTTAACGTAAAGACAGAGTTAGTCACGTAATTTTCCCAAATGGAAAATCCGTTTTTTTTTGTGAATATCGTAATTCTTCCTTGAATATCGAAGTTTGCCATTTCTATAGATTTTTTGTACTACTTTTGAGGTAATATTATTTTTTGATTTATGCTTAACCTTCGTTTCCGGGTGAGAAAACATGAAATGACCGCTTTGGGTTGAGCGGAAGGGAGTATCAGTCTTATGCTGACGAAAACACACCCATGTTTCTTTGATTTGCCCTTATGTACCGGGGCCTCGGCATCCCTTTCGGCAATCCACCTGGCAAGGCGTTAATACTTGCCCTTAGTTTTAAGCTGTGCAATTTAAAATTTAAGCGGCACTTATAGATGTAACCGTTTCCATGTTCTCCTATCAAAAGCAATAAATGCAAGCAATAAAAAAATCATATTCATGTCCAAGTTACCTTTTCATTATTTATTAGTAAATGGAAACCTTTTTAAAACGCTAACATGCTTGCCTATGCTTAGCTGATAGTTAAAATGGAACTTAGATTAAAATTGTGTAAATTTGAAATTCTCGAAAACGTCTGACATGAGAGATTCACGGTAGTTCCGTAAATGTCTGTAAACGGATTCTTTATTTCAGTTCCGCTTTTGCTTTCAAGGAGTGTGAATCTATATTCTATACTAATATATAAAGCTGTAGAGTTTGTTTGTTTGTTTGTTTGAACGTGCTAATCTCAAGAACTACTGGTCCAAATTGAAAAATTCTTTTTGTGTTAAATAGACCATTAATCGAGGAAGGCTTTAGGCTATAAACCATCATGCTGCGACTAAAAGGAGCGAAGATACAATGGAAAATGTGAAAAAAATAGGGCGGGTATAAATCATAACTTATATCTACCCACGGGGACGAAGTCGCGGTCAACAGCTAGTCTTAAATAATAATATGTCCTTATTGAATATACAAATTAATTAAGGAAGTCACGTCTGCCTTTATTCATTCCTTTTACTTAAGGAGCTGAAGACACAATAAAGAAGAAACGTTCGTAGAAAATGAGTATTATTAGGTAATTGTACTTTTATCATTCCACAACATATCGTTAACCGACGTAGTACGTAGGTACACATATAAATACTCCTCTAATCCAGTTAATAAATATTTTTATTAATTTATTATGTTTGACTTAATTCAAAGTGCCATTCAATTAAAAATAAACTTGTCACTGGATTTCATAAAACAATGAATTTGATTAAATAATAATGAAGTGTGTGACGCGTTATTTCTATCATTACATTAGCGTATATCTATTAAGTTTGGTATTCAATGAAGATCATATAAAACAATGTAATTTATTAAAAAAAAGTGAAATAAATTCAACGATAATTTTACGCAATTAATGTGATAGATAATTGAGGTGTCTCGAACTAAAAAAAACATGCAAAAGATATAAGTGATACAGCATGGACATTATGAAAATAATATATTTTGACAGCAGCCTCAAAAAATAACTTGGCAGCCATAGTCGCGTACATATAATAATATGGATAATCTAAGAACGTTAGATCATACATAGAATTACATCAGATTTGACAACCTTTAACACTGCATGGTGTCCATTTTTTTTTAAATTGTTTTCTTACATGCCAAGATCTACGAAGGTAATTATTCGCATTTGAGAAACTGCTGATAAGGCTAGGTAAAATAGTACCGAACGTTTAACGGTTCGTTTCGAACAATTGTTCTAAGCTTAAAAGTAAAATGCCGACATCAAAACAATGTATGCAAAAAAATCTCAAATAGGCGTAACAGTTTAGCACGTGATCTTTCGCAAAAACTTGGGGGCGGCAGCGGCGACTCAAAAGAGTACCGACGTTAAAGGGCTCCCAAGTCAAAATATGTACAAACCTGACCGTAATGGCCTAAACAATAAAAAATGGATATCTTATTTAAGTATTAACAATAAGCGGGCCCGAGTTGCTCTTAACAATAGTGGGTTTTACGAGGTCGTAAAGCCAGCGTCTTTGTCCACGATTCGGTCAATAAACGTAGCGAGCGGAGCCGGGTGCGCGCCTATAGCAACATAATTGTTCAGTTGAATTTGAGATTGATCTCACGAAATATGTTAAATACGTCAGTCAGGCTTTACCCGACATTTATGCATATGCTTTGGTCTATTTCCTTTTTTTATGGCCCTATATAAAACATAACTCGCTTTTATAGTGACCAGGTAAAATATGACTTTTAGGTTTCGATGAATAATTTTGTTTACTGTAACTTAATCAATTGTGGACTGGATTGAACATATATATACTATACATATTTCATAGATACCTGACTATAAGAAATTGAAATCGACAAAAAATAAAAATAAAATAGGTATACAACTTTTTTTGGCAGCTGTAAGAATTTAAGGGAGGAGCTTCAGTGGCAAGCGATTTGCGACTTGACTGGAAGTCTGGAAGAAGACTGGACAAGAAAAGTAAACCATGTCGAATATGATATAGCGAAATTTTAAGCAAAAATCCGGCGGAATCATTTGGCAAAATTTCGCATATAAACAGAATCAAAAACATCATAAGCGGAATGGAGACACAGATACAAAATGTATGAACTTAACGTGTAAGTGAGAAATTTTCAAACAATTTCGCGTATATTTTATGCTTTTAAGTTTTACACTTCTAATGTAATGTATAAATGATGATGTGATAACACTACTACTGTTCTTTAGCTTAAAAAATCAAATATCGTGTAGCCATAGCTCTAATGTAGCTTCAGCCTGAGATTGTACTAAAGTTGCCAAATAAGTTTAGAAGAATATTATTATTTTTATACTCAAAAGTATTTCTTGAGACTTGGGTATGTGGAATCTCTTCTTGTATAATTTTGTAATAGTCAACACAGCTTTGCGCGGTTTTCTACTATAAAGATAAGTAAGCTCTAACAAGATTTCATAATGGATTTCAAGATTATGTAAATTATTTCATAACGGACAATACTATTGTGAAATTTTTCTATAATATAAAAGTTGGTACTGTGTATAAAAGAGTTCTGCGTTTGTTGCAATAGTTACGAAAAGCAAAACTATAATTTATTCATCCGACCAATCGATAAATTTACTATTACCAGCGTATGGCCAATAATATAGGAATTATTTCGTGATTTCTGCTTTTTTAAATGTCCATGGAGTCAGAACTACTAATTTGATATTACGACGGTTAGCGCTGCCGATGCTGGATCAACGTGATTAAAAGCTCCAGTTGGGTTGGAAACTAGTCGGGCGATTCCGATAAATAAGCGTAAATCCAACTCACGGAAGATTAGTATAAAATACTTTTTTATTATTCTAAATTCTAGTTTCTAGAACTTCTAGAAACTTCTTACCACTTAAAATCTTGGTTCTAGATGCAGATGAATCCCGTCGTCTCAAACAAAGGTTTGTGAAGACTACCTGGCTGTCGACTGCGCCACAGTTACCGTATTATGTCCGCACCAGTTGTGAAGTCAGAGTTACTTCTATTGTCTAAAAGGCGAGGTCTGCGAACTACGGGAATTTCCTCCAAACGTAAATACCCATTGTATTATTTGTTTAAAGAAAGCCGACACAATAAACGTGCGGACGAGTCGGCGTTATCGACACTGCTACAGATAATTAAATTATTTGTTGTGTACATTCAAGTGAAATAATCTTTTTAGTGGGCATTCAAAGAAGGCGGAATTCGGGGTTACAGTTGTTTGTGTGTAAGCTTAATTGTTCGTAAACAAATGCTTTGGAGATTAGCTGGGAAGAGTTGAGCAACTGTCAATGGGTGGTTCTTGTTATTTTTTAAAGTTTTAAGAACATTTATTGTTGCTAAATACTGGTTGCTAAGCATTAGTGTTTTGTTTCACTATTTTAATAATTCTTTAAGCTTATTTAAGGCACATGTAGAATACAGCACAGCAAGAAGAGTCAAATAGGTAGGTCCGAACCAATGAGTTTTCTTGAGCTCTACGCTATATAGAGGCGTTATTTAACTTCAGAATTTTGCCTGATTTAAGTATAATAAAAAAAACTTGATCTGGTTTTGGTTGCAATAACTGTAGTACATTGCGACGACAACTGGTTATTAAGCCATCAAGCATCATTCAAGGGAAGTATCAGTAACTTTCGAATATCAGAACAGTTTGGCGAACCCAATTTACCGTAGCCGGGTACTTTACAATCGAACGTACAGATTCGTTTACAAGTACATAGTTACGTCAGGAAAGGAAACCACTTAAATTTTAATAAGAGCAACGATTATGCGCCATAAAATGCTGTAAATATGTAGTTAGCTGGGTTCCCTGACTGAGGGCAATTTGCGGTGCTCCGCCCAGCGCGTGTGAGCCGACTGCCACTATCAATGACTGTAATTGCAAATCAAGCCCTTACTAAGCAGGTTGAGAAGGACTTAAGCGACTGTAGTTTTGCTACGCTTTATAATTTTGAATACTAACATGTCTATCTCTTGATAGCTCCTTGAATACGTTAAACCTTATATTCTATGTTATTCATATACCCGTGGCTCGTATACAATCAATCCCACCAAAATGTTGGTGCTCTTCTATGGTAAGCATAAAAGCAGAATCGAAACCTTCAATGTTTACCATTCGTTAAGTCTTTTTTGTGTAATGAAAGTAGAGTCTACTGCCATCTGCCGACTAAATTAACTAATTAGCCAAACAAGTCCTGAGAAGTAAGAAAATCTAAAAGAGTACATTAAGTTAATTTGCATTTATAATATTTTTGGTCTAGGATAGACGAAGATAATGGAAAGCCAGAAAATAACATAGTCAAGTATTAGAAAGGCTAGAAGACCAAAGCAAAAGAATCGTTTTTTTTTTGCTTGCCGCATTAAACCGGTATTTATAATGATCAGGCCATACAGATATTGCGATTGTTCCTGATAACAGAAGTATAAGCTGTATATTTTTCCAATCAATTTGATAACGATTTTAGTAATTGATTATTTATTTTTAGGTACGGTGGACCGTGCATAGTAACACCAAATATTAAAACTCAAAATTTACCGCTAAGGATTTTTAATTCTAGAATCTTATATAAATAATAGGATCAGCCTAGACACAACTCTAGCATTTTATATAAATTATAAAACCAGCCTAGATACATTCCATAAAGGAAAGATTTGAGCATTGAACGCCACGCTAGCTCACTGCGGATTGGTTATTTCAGATTCCAATGTTTTTAATCCAGGCTTCCTCAAGGTGATACAAAAAATTAAAAATGTAGCATTTGGTTCTAAGAATGCATATATACCTACATAGGACCGCACTTGTGTATTTTAACTATTTACTAAAGCTCACCCCTACTCCTGTGTCTTTAAGTAATTCACTTGATATTTGCTTCGTCCGTGTTTTACAGAATGTATTTAAATACCTTATTAAGTTTACTCTGTTGGCTGTGGCAAGCAGAGCTAACACCTCTCCAGACATATTAATTAAAATCACGCATCATCTCGTTGCCTTGTATTTTGCTTTTATACTTTATCATTACTAACTTCAGTATCACTATTCACTAAGGTCTGGTGGAAAAGAGTGAACTATTCAAATGTTATCCGTTTTTCTCTGGGGTTCTGACTTCGCAAGGAAATAAGGGAAACCTTTACGGTCACTTTGTATCCGTCCGTCCGTCTTACCGTCTATCAATTCCTTTTTAAAGAACAAATTAATTCCCTTTTACAAATTAATAAAACGCATAAACTTAAAAATGTTGCCCTGCGCCGGGGCGCATCATATTAAATCGAGGCTTTGATCAAACAGATAAAGAAGCGTCGTAAGTTTCAAATAAATAAATAATAAATTCATCTTAGGCTTTGGTTTGTTTCTATGCAGTGTATAATTATATAATTTTGTCGTATACCCGATAAATAGTATATAATAAATGTAATTGTTGCTGTGCTGATTCTAATTGTGGTCTCCATAATATTTACAGACAAGAGCAAGGGTCAGAAGAAAATTACCCAGTAAATTGGTAGTTGTAGCAAGACAAGATGTTGCTTCATGTTTAATTAATAAATTGCCCGAGACTGAAGGATAACCCTCACATTTATTTCAAATAGGCAAGGCAGATTAAGTTGCTATAATAAAAAAACAGCAGAAAATAAGTACACACTTAAAATCTAATTAATACCGTCGTAACTCTTACGTACTCTAAGTTTATCGTTACATAAACACACACATGCGCACACACATAGATAATATATCCGCTGTCCACGTAAACTGATATATAGAGGGTAATATTACAGCGCGGCCAACAAACAATAAGGTGTGATAAGCAGATTCGGCGGCGCTTTTCATGTGTCGCCTTTGTCCGCCTTTAATCCGCCGCCGAGCCGCTAGCTCGGGCGCTCGCGCACTCGTTCACGCCCCGCCTACGCGCTACGAGTTACGACCGTAGACCTCTACACAAATAATTTGGAGTTGTAAAATTCTTCTACGGATTTTTCTTAATTGGAATCGGATAGTTCCTAATATTCAGTAGTATGATTTTATTAATTAAAGTTTATTATTTATGTTATTGTGATGTTATCATAAAAGGATTATTTGTTTTAATAATATATTTTTTTAATGTAGTGTATCGATTTTGAAATTTCAGTGCATACTGTAGAATACGTTTTTCAAAACAGTATGTAAGTAAATAAGACTCATCGATGCGTCAACGTGGCAAGAGTGCAAAACACTACATCTCTGTTTTGAAAAATCATTTCAATATAATGTAATATACAATTATTATCTGTATTGTTACCTATATTTTAGTATTTCAAAACCAGAAGCTGCATTGTTTCCTCCAATTCACGTAATGATTTAAGTGCTTTATAACAAGCCCTAGATCTGCTAATTACTTTATGTTGCGTATTTCATAATCTTTCTTATTACTTTACAAACCATAGTAAATGGATATTATTGACGTTATGCAAGATTTATAAAAAAAAACATTTTGAATTGTCTTTGTTATCAGTTTATTTTTGTGTACGTGTATTAGTGCTAGGTCATATTTAACTTTCTGTAAATTTGTTTAAAATTAACTGTTATCGTTCAACATCTCATAAAAAAGTGGTGTTTTATTATTAACGTGTTACTGAATAACATGTCCAAAAATAAATTTAAATGTTCATAGAATTATTAAAGTGTATAATTTACTACCTAAATATTACTTGTGCAATACATTTAAATGAAAAGTTGATTCCAAACGTGTTTTTTAAGAACACACCTATTTTACCTACTTCAAGCGAAAATCATAATAGCTATTTACAGTATACAATTTGTGATTTATTTCTAAGAACTCTACGTCAAGACATTATGAATAAACATAAACACATTAACAAAAAAAGGTACGAATAAGAAGGACACAACACAGACTCATAAATTAAACAAAATCCTACTCTATTACTTACCGAACGACATTTTTATGTCGCGTCGGACATACCTATAATTTTGTAATTCCATCTTATAAATGCACGTATAAAGCATTCATATATTTGGTCATTTTATTGGTGTTTAATTAACGTTCGTACGTGAATTCGACCGACAGATAGACAGACAAGTCATGTGTGTCAAGGCGAATCTCAGTTTATGGTGTTTACCTCGCAGCTAGAGTTGCCATATTCGAATGTGATTTGTCGGACAGATTTATCTGCTTCTATTTGAAGTGGCCGAATACTTGTCACTTTTTTCAGAATTTCTGTACCTGGGTGATTCTTCGGAAAAAATACACTAGTTAAGGTCATATCATTATCCTCACCAACTGGTTCACTTCACTGTGATGCTTAAAATGTTTTGATTCTTACTTCATCTAATAATAGCCGTAGTACTTTACAAACTTAGGTAAAAATAATATTAAATCAAGCAATCTGCAGTATGAAAAGTGTGGTGAGGATAATGATGTTCTCAATTTGTGTTTCTTTTTTCCGGAGAATCACCCACCTGCGAACAAAATTTTTGTGCAGACTTTCTCTGCTTTCTATTTAAAATCCGATTGCTGTTTGTCAATACCGCTGGTGCAATCTGTCTTTTAAAGCTGTAGAATATCAATAGACACATTACTTTTGAGTATGTAACAGTTTTTCTTAAGGAAAACTGACGTAAAAACATATTCTACTTAGCGCCTCAACTAGATATATAATACGATATTATTTTGAATTAGTAGAATACTGCATCAGCTGCAAAATAACAAATCAGAATAAAGGTAATCGCAACACAATCAGCACTCGAAAAAACAAATATCTATGTCCGTACAAATCCCAGTACCTGGTGACAGCACGTGCAACGAATCGTGCTCAATACCGACTATATTGAGTCGCTAAATCCCAATAAAGCTGGCCATTCACCAATTTCACGGCACGTAATTAGATGAGACACGTCTCCACTTTCAAGCTAGTCGAGTTTACCGCGGAACAATGATTGGTGCGTTAGTACACTCCATAAAACGAGGTGACGCCGTTTTGTTCCAAGCTGCCTTTTTATTGTGCACAGTATAAATTTATGGAATCATCATCGAGTTGTATGGACTCTATTCGTTCGTTCGGGGTCCATAAGACCATAACCATTACGGGTTTTATTTTGATACACATTTATTTACACTTGTTAACGCGGCGTAGATAGTTAAAATTTCATTGGGATTTTATCGCGACCTTTGTAAAATGTATGCTCAGGTTATGTTGCAGGTGACCATTTACTGCTTATGACGCGATTGTGTTGTTATTAGGCATTTTATTTTGCTAACATCAATGTTGTTAATGGAAATAAAACCAAAGTGCATGCATAAGTTATATTTAACATTTGCGACGAACCACGGTGAAGCAACTTCAGTAAGTTTTTTTTGTAACGCTGATGGGGAAACTTGTTTTTCCTTTATCAGTTTCTTATATTCTTTGCCTTTACTTATTCAATTTCAAAACGACT
Source organism: Trichoplusia ni (assembly GCF_003590095.1). Lineage (NCBI taxonomy): Eukaryota > Metazoa > Arthropoda > Insecta > Lepidoptera > Noctuidae > Trichoplusia > Trichoplusia ni. The sequence continues at coordinate 15,991,564 of NC_039479.1, read as the reverse complement.
AATTTTTGTATTAATTGGTAACGGAAAACGACACGTTTTTATCTTTTTTTAATAATAAGATCGAGTTAGTGTACCAATGGGTTGTGTCAAACTACTTGACCTTTAAAGGCACCCCATTAATTTCAATAAAAATAGCATCAAAACAAAAAAGGGAAAATAAAAATAGTATATACAACCTAAACGAATCCTATCTTACCAATGGAAGTATCCATTGAAAAATAAATAAAAATATCATGTAGAATACGTCGATATTTGCCGCTAGCAACTCTGATGGACCCTAAATACAATCGAAAAACATACTAAAAGCATTTTGGTAATAAATATTATGCGAGATATTTGGCCAATATTCTTTATAATAACCACAGAATATTCTTGTTTTGCAAAAACCGAGAATTTGTGTCTAATTTATTAGTCGTACTTTTGTGCACCATTGAAACAGAGGCATTAATTTAAAAAGAGTAATTTATTTATTATTAGCTACTATCGCCAACAAAATACAGCTTAGGGATGATTTTATTTGTATAAAATTGTAAGCCATTAATAAAAATAAATAAAAACATATTTATTCAATTGAATTTTGTAAGTGAACCCACAACACATTGTTTTGTACATAATTGAGTTACATTATCGTGAACTTAGGGCGTAACCTTGTCTTTACCGTAATTTTAACAGTCATCGTTACCATTATTTTATCTAACGCGTAATATAGTTTACACTACTTAATATTTTAGTTGTTAAAACATACAAAATGTAGAGTCATGGTTATGTGGCTGAAACTATATTAACCTACATAAATATGTCTGTAGTTGTGTATATTTAGTTGATACGTGTTTAAAGGATTTTTATTCAGGTATGTAGCATCACAGCGGAATCAGTATAATGTCACGTAAAGAAAAGCATAGTTAAATATTGTTGTGATTTTGCATCAGAAACCCCTAACGTCCAAAGCAGAACCATACACCGTGATTTTTTAGTCGTCTTACAAAAGCAGCCCAGTTCATGTATCCAATGACTAGAACACGTTCATGATAAAAAAATAGCTATTTATGAGATTTGAAAAAAAATTAAATGCAGTTTTTATTCAATATATGATGCAATTTGTAGTTTTTTAGAAACACAGCTCTGTTGCGAGCGCGGTCCGAGCCTTGTAACACTTGTGAGGGGCGCGGGCGGCGGCAATTTTATCATTTTTAAGAGTATGTTTCAGATTTCACTTGCTTTATTTTCTTCGTACTTATTATCTTAGTTGATGATAATAAAATAATAATCGCGCCTAGGGGTATTTTACGTCCTATACATGAACTGGGCTGCTTTTGTAAGACGATTAAAAATAACCGTGTATATTCTTGTTCTATGTGTAAGGTAGAAATGAAATCTGGTGTCAGAGTTTTTAAACTGTCTCTGACGTGGCTTAACATTATTTTCAGGTGTACTTACCGGTTTTCTAACAATGTCTTCTTTCATTGTTTTGGGGAATGATACGCATATGAATTGGAAAAAACTTTGTACGTGCTGGGATTAGCAACTACGTCGTTTATTTTTATTTAGAGATCACCCTGTTTGAGCCTATAACTATAATGCACAGTCTTAACTATATCAGAATATTGTGTTGGTAAACTTAACTGTATAAAATAAATATATTCGAAGAACAATAAACACGTTGGCATACGGCAGCTGTATATAAGGCATATGTGTATAAGTATGGCCGCTGGCGAGGGCTCGTTATTTTCTGGTCAATTGCCGCTTTACGGCGCCCGCGCATCCTCGCTTCCAATTATTGCCCAGCCGCCAACGCTATAAAACTAAAACCCACATCAGAAGGGCTTAACAACCACGTTAAGGAATTCCATTTTCAAACTTAACTATAAACCAACAAGGCCTACTTTTGGAGAGTCATTTTGGAACATACTGTATACGTGAAGAAGTCAGATGCAAATTATGCTTAGGTAAAACGTGTTTGTTGTCCGTCCCGAGTTTTATTTTTTACAATTATATCGGCTTGGTTACTTGGAAATGCATTCACGAGAAATCGTAGAGGGTTTCGTGATGTTTAATAGGCTTAGATTAGAAGTTAAAAGCGGGGCCGAGGGCCGGCGGTCATTAAATGGGTTCTCAGGACACGGCCGCATGACTTAGCTCTCATTAGTCGAAAAGTCAGTCGAGACAAAAAAAAGTATTCCATATTATCTGGTAAATATGTACTTTAGTTACTGTGGGCATCGTGGGATTTCTGTGATGTGTGAGGAGGAGAACTTTACGTGAGTTACTTGACTGTAAATATCTTAACTTGATTGTAAGTTCTGTTGTTATCATTAAAATATTCGAAGGCATTCTGAATTACCAATCTGTGCTAACACATTCAATTGTTTCAAGGAGGTAAGTTGCGAATGTATTCGTAAAGTGTTCTATTATGTCCACTTTTTTGAATAGAGAACTCTACAATTATGCAATAACCCTAAAGTAAATAAATAATTTCTATTAAAAACGGTACTACACCATTTTAGTATTGTAAATGTAATTTCGCCAATAACTCGACTTCGTAATAGGGTCATAAATGTAGGTAGTTTTGCAAGAGCAATTACGATGGAATGCCGACAAAGGGCTCCAGCGCTTTGAAGTTACCGACGGCATGCAGCATCCGCTTTCTCCCGTAGATAACGCCGGATGTGAGTTGGCCTTGCGTCTGCGCAACGGCGACTCAGCCATAGCTTTTCACGATTACTTGATACATTCCAAAGCGAGGATAAAGCAGCTCACTTAAAGTTTGTACAACATAAATATAAGTGCATGAGTCATCTAATGAAAGTCGTGGATGGTCACTGGCGGTTTATTTGTTTACGCGTCGGCTCTGTCTAGCGACGCCGATCATTACCTCACCGAATAGAAACTAATTAGCGGTACATAAGTGTTTTATTTATTTGCCGTCTGATTAATGCGCATATTCCATGCTTCTGAATTCGTATAGAAATTACGTGATAGCTTAGCCTGAAATCGATTTTACAGGATATAAATTTATGCAGTTTAAGCAATGCACTTTTCTAGCAGAAGTTTGTCGTGAGGAGGGGAGTCGAAACTCGGCGGAAGGGCGGAGAGCGGGGGCGTTCGGTTCGGGCCAATAAAGGCGCGCAGTAAATCCACGTAATTTAGAGCGGTCGTAAATTAAAGTTCCGCTATAAAGTCGGGCCTGCCGCGTACCTGCCGCGCCCGCGCCTCGCCCGCGCCGCGCCGCCGCCGCGCCGCGTCACGCCACCGAAACTCCGCTCCGACTCGTAAATCAGCCGCTGTGTGAACTCCGCACATGTCCAAGTTTTGCCTCCACAAATAAATTAACATTCTACTTTAGTTATATAACGACGTCGTGTCGCAGACAACAAAGTACCTACTTACGTGACGACGTCGCTGTAAGTTCTTTAATAACATAAATATATTTACAGCAACTTCTATTAATGATCAAATCTTTTAATTTGAACTTAGAATTGTGTTAATCCAGACACGCTTTAACATAACGTCGTACCATTTTTTTTAATTACTTACGTATACCACTATTAAAAAGTGGGTACAGAAGTAGAGACACAAGAGACTCTCATTTTAGCATAGATCTTTTTGTCCAAAAAATAAATTAAAGTAGTGAATTCGCCTTATTCGAAATATGATATTTGGGCTTGAAAAGGCAACTGAAAAAAAAATTGTAAGGCGCAAAACTCTCAATCTCCGAGGTTCTTACATATTTACATTAATATCGCTTCCACCGCTTTATAACACTCTTAATGATCAATTCCAGCAATTGATTACGTTACGGTAAATTGTAAGGTGGCGATGCAGTTATTTTTTAATTAGACGCGTACTGAGAGGATTTAAATCTGAATAAAATAAAAATCTGCCTAATTAATGATTGTTAAATGTGGCAAAAACTATATTGATGGCAAATTCATCTATGGACATCACGTTTCTTTTGTAGATTAAAAAATAGAATTTATTTCTGGAAACAGTGTGTGGCTTGCTACTGCTCTCTTCTCTAACTTTCTCTGAATTTGAGAATTAGTACATACGTAAGTACATAGGAACTTCAAGAAAAAGTAAGTCATTCAGACATTAAATAAAGAGCCTGCAATTTAACGCACGCTATGATACCTTCATGTTAATAATTTTCTAAAATATACATATCTAATTACGCAAAACGAATATTAAGCTGAGCAGAATTTGTGTTTATCGTTGCTTGTATGCACATTTTAGAGCGCTCTCTACTTGTAGAGTCAGTAATTTAACGTATGTATTTAGTGTTAGATAATGACACCAACTATTTTTGACCAGTGATTTCTAAGGGTTCATTAGTTTCCAGAATGGGTACTTTTTTAAAAAAATCTGTAAGCATTTGGAGTATTTATGATCTAACCTAATTGAATATTATGAAGAAGAAAGAGAAGTTGACATGTCAAATTGTAGAACCTAATAAAATAATGGTGTACAGATTCAAAGTCCACATATTTTAAGAGTTAATTAACATCATGCATCACTTCTTAAGTAAATATGTAAAACAGAATAAGAGAATACCAAAGTTTGCTAAAGGATATAGATACCTACTTAAATTATACATAAACAGGTAACACGTAAATATAAATCCACATACATATCTCTGTTATCAATGATCTACGTTTGACTTAAGCGTTTTATTATCTTGATAAAGACATTCTTTACGATTATCTGTCAATGTTATAAATGCTAGGAAAAGTTTAATGGCTGTAGGTACCTACACGTGTAATTCTATACGTTGATATACGCGTGTGTTTAGTCGCTCAATATCCCTTATTGGATCGCACCCCATGAGGCCGGGTCGCCGGGCCGCGGGCGGACGTCACTTTACGATTACTCACATAAAAGAACACATTATTTGTTTTATCTAACCTAAAAGTCCCGAACAATGAGATAAAGGTCCTAAGTTTACCCGTAGCGTGTAAATAAATTATCTGAGTATTGTGCAGGCCGTGCTAGGATTGTCCAAAGTAAACTTGGATATATTGTGGTCCCGATCGTCGCCGTAAATCACTCACGCGACGTCCACGTCACATGTTACGTAAAAGGGTTTTATGGAGGGACTTGCATCCATGACGAGATAACACATTCAAATGTCACTAGGTAATCATTATATGGAGCTGTTCTGTAATGTACACAGTATTAACAGTATTAAGCTTATATCAATAACTACGCGATCTAAACGTGGGTTTAGTTGTTGACTTACATTCGGAAAATCTTATTGCGTGGCTATGGAAAGCGTTAATCACGGAAGAGATACGAAACACGTCTTGTTCTATTAATAATCTTTGTGAAATCGCAAACACATCCGTGTTTTAGAATTCCCGTTAGTAATGCATGCAGTGTCCATTACATAAGTGGTTGGGTGAGATACATAGAGTATGGAGTGCAGGTAGGCGCGGGCGGCCGGCGGCGCGCGGCGCGTTCCGTGCCGAGCTTTGTTATCTGCGATCAGGCCCCGCCTTGCCGGAGCCTGCCGACCAAAATGGCGGCTCGCACGCCGCACTGCCGCCACTCGCGTTTATGGTCCTAATGAAAACCACTTTAATTAATTCACAGCAATCACATGCGCCGTGCACGCCGCACTTTTTATGTTTATTGTTTCCATATCATTTTAAAGCACCACATTTTGATTTCTCAAGAGTGTCACTGTCGTTATGTTTTGTTTACCAAATGACCGCTGAGTTTATTAACAGAGTATTATTACGATTGCTCCATTGTTATTATGTACGAAAGTTTTCACTTAATGATATTAAAATCATGTTGATAGCTCGGCGGCGTTTATTAGGCTTCGTGGGTTATGTCTACAAAAGCAAACCTATTTAAATAATTGTAATTAAAAAGATAGGTAGGTACCTACCTATTATCATTATGACCTCATGCCTTTAATTTAACAGGTTTAAACCACTATCCAAAACGTATATCTTTAATTTAATTATTATAAATAAAATAAATATACTTTAACCTCGACTTAAGGAATTTGATTACACAAATACTTTTCCAACACGGGTATCGAACTCACGACACGTCGTGCTCACTGGGTTTGGCTATCCGTGCAGTCAACATGCTTTTATCATAAAAACATAAAATAGATAGGTCCAAAATCCTTCTATTATGAGTAGGAAAATGGGAAGTTATCCTGTGAGTTTTCCCTTAACATCATGCGACATGTACTGCCATATCTTTTGACCACGAAGACGTTTACGTCTTTGGAGTCGTGAAAAATGCAGGATTTCTGTAATAGAAATTAATTTCAGTTTCATACCTCTCCGCGTTATTGTGAAAAAGGCAATAAGTTTAGAAGTAGCCGACAAAAAAGTTAGCGTTAGCGGTCCTCCATAGGCAAAGAATGCATTAGACAATACCTATTAAGCGAAACTGTATTTTCCTACATCTCACTCTCCATCCAAAAACGAAATAACTACTTAAAAATCATAATATTCTGAAGCGTAGAAAGAAAGTTACATCGTCTCGATACACCAATATCTTTTCGTATTAATGTGCGTATTGCAAAGTGGTTACCATTTGCTAAAAACGGTGAAGGAAAACACTGTGAGGAAATCGGTTTATTCTTCACCAATCAAACATAAAGCGTTAATCTTAAATGAAACCTCCTTTTAAGTAAACATAATATACATACCTGTTTAAAGTTTGAACATAATACTACCACTATTACATCTCAGCCTATAGTTATTAGTATTACTATCATAGTATATACTGTCGATCACTGTTTACTATTCAATCGTGATTAATTAGAACAAATCGTGAGCAATTAAGTCACCACATATCGGCAACTTCTTATGAATACTTAGTCATCAATATGAACGTTAAATTAATATCTTCCTATTGAATATTAGATGGTTATTGGTATTGGAAAGTAAATAAAGGAAGTTTTTATTGGCTTATTTAAGTCTGCACTATTATTTTCGTTACCTGCTATAATGGGAAACTGGTATTAGTAGCAGTGTTTGAGTGGTGTGTGACAGTTGGACTGCCAAATCAAAGGCCCTAGGTTCGCGTCCCGATGCACCAATGTCTTCGATTTAATGTGCATATTCGCTGAAAATGGTAAAGAATAATGACTAAACGACTACTCCTAAGAGAGATTTGTTTAAATCAACTTCAGAGGCCTACGAATGGTTTAAAAACTCAGATTTCAGGTTTAGGTAGATAAATCATACGGAGAGAAGAAGAATGTTATTATCTTATTGTGGGTTCTGACTGTCATGTGGTCTTCTTTGACAGTCATCGGGAACAGAAGCCGGAGTCCGAAAAGCGTTCTTACTAAGAAGTATTGTGTAACCCAGACCACTGGATTAAGGTAGTTAAATGTCCAGTCGCTTAGTCTGAAACGGATTACTGAGCTGTAACCGGTTAGACTAGGAGCCGAGTCTAACATGGGAAATGGCTAGCCTGATGATCCTCGTGATTGATTGTTATGCAAATGCGGAAGACGTTGCACGGCAATTCAGGTTTAGTAGCAAGAGTCTGACACTACGACTATATAGCAGTTATTGAGAGTTTCCCCACTTAACATGTAAAAATAGGCTCATGATGACATGAGCGTGCTTTCGTGTAAACGCTCTTTGTCATGATTCCATGCAATATACCATGCTATTCCATGCCAATTAGTCTATCCACTTTTTTATATTCAGTAGTACCTAACTAGGCTTTTTTGTAAAACAGATCCAGTTAAATGTGTATTGTTTCTGTTAAACCTTGATGATATAATATTCATTGAGAAATATAATTAAACAAACGGCAGCTGAATCAAATTTCAAACTGCTATTAAACGCGTCGCGGTTTATAGGGTGACCATAATCGCAAATTTTTGGCTGTTAACAATTACTTACTAAAATTTTACATTAGGTATGAGATGACTATTTATAGCTGGAACTCTATTTAATTTTGGTTTCATTGAGTTTACACATTTGATCGTGCAACAGGGAAAGTTTATCGGTAGAGATATTATGAAGGCTTTAAGTTAGTTAAATTAGATTTAGAACATGTCCAGAACACCAAGAGGTTTAGTGTTTTTTTTCTCATCTAATTTAGTACTCACTTTACGTAGTAGATAAATAAAGTTGATGAAACAAAAGTACTAATTCACGGCAAAAGCTTCAAACGCTGGAAAGTGTGTCAAACGAGAATCTCAACAATTCTACAAAAATATGTCATGGTAATCCTAGTCGGTGTTGTAATGGCGTGCGGGTTGAGACGAAACATCTCCCAAGCGGCCATTTGTCGCGGGCGAGAGCGCGGCTAATCCCCCAGGCGTCGTTACCCCGCGTCAACGCGCCAACGCTGATTTATTCCTCACTATTCCCGGTTATTCGCATTTATTCGCACCGCGCACCCGAGCTCCCACAACTGACACATAAATGTCGCTTTTGTTTCTCTTTACGAAACGATTTACATGTTCCTTCCGCGCGGGGACGATTACTCTGTAAACCTTAAACCAAGAACGATATTTTCTATCTTGTATTTCTTTGTTATGTGGCTATATGCTACATACGTTACGCTTTGATAATCATTGATGATTAAATATTTGATAGTAGGTAATTGGAAAATTGAAATGTTGTTGCTGATATCACGATTTTCGCAGGTTAGAAGGACAGCTGGAGATTCTGCGTCTACTTTACCGAAGTAGACAGGAGACAAGAACACAAGGCAAAGCATATAAACTTGTACTGTGAGACGGAACAGAGATCTTTACTGTGAGCTGTTAAGGCAAGAATGTTACCCTTTGCGAAAATAGTACGTAACGTAACGCGTAGTGCATTCGCCCACTCTTTTTTCATGTATGCACCTACCTTGACTAAAGTAGAACTCTTGACCATACTTATTTGAGTTTTCAAGAGAGAAGACATATCGGTATCAACATTTTAATAATTGACCAAAGTAATAGCATACTTACTGGTCTAAATTCGCTTGAACTTTGAACCTCGCTGCAGAAACACTTTTAAAAAACTACCAAGCAAGTAAATAAGAACAACTAAACAAGGGTTTTGCCAAGAAATCATCTCAATCGTAAACGTAACGTAGCAATAGACCATTTGGTAAAATACTTGTTTTTTTACGCGGTGCATTTCTGACATAATTGACATAAATATTTGTCCAGTCTGTCTAACGATACTGTACTAAACACTCATTAGTTGACCCCGTAATGACCCGAAGCTTCGTCGTCCGATAGGAACCAGATAACACAGTTGTTTGACGTTTGTTGTTACGCTAGTACGTTAATTATACCATATCAACCAAATATGGCATCTCTGACTTCCAAAATAAGTATTTCTGAGATTAACTCATTAAGTGACAAACAGTTTGAATCAATTTTTGGAGGTGTTATAGAGCTTTGTAAAGATGCTGCGGTGCAGGTTAAGAAGAAATGCCCTTTTCAAAGTTTAGAAGCTTTATGTGACGCATTCCAGACGTACTTACAGGATCTGAGTTTGGAAGGTAAGCCCAATTAGCACTTATCACTATATTTGTATCCTTGGGTTGTAAGTCATATCTGAGTTACTTGTTATCTAGAACATCTATGATAAACCCTATACGAAATCCTTTAGGTATTATGGTGTCAGTTTTATTAGAAACAAACCAATGCAGCTAGCAAGGAATTTAAAAGGGTGCATGTATTTTTCATCTACTAAATATTAACACAGCCAATATTTCGATATTTTTGTCTTGGTCGTCTTGCAACAGAAAGTACATATAAACTAATAAATGTCGGCTCTGGAACAAATAGATATTGTGAGATGGATGCAATAGACACCTACCTAGTTATGAAGTGTTTGTAGTCCGTAGTTTGGGCTGTTTAGGGTAAAACGACAGTTTTTTTTAAAATTCTATTTATAATTATTTATACAATTTATTACCAAACAATTACAGATAAAGTGGTAATACTAAAGCTACATCCAGACCTGGCCGGTCGGCTAGCAGACCTGGGCCAGCTCACACAAGAGTCCACTGAAGAACAGAAAGCCGCTGGTCTTGACAAGCTTACTTCGGAACAAAAGCGGATCTTAGAGGAGAGAAAGAATCGGTAAACATCATAAATACACCTTTACGCCTGCCTACTTAGCCTTTCATGTCATCTATTCTAAGTTCAGATGGGGTTGGCTGCATAACTCGCTGGACTGAACTGAATAACGTCTTGTGCTTGAGGTAGGCTTCAACAGACTGTCAATCTGAAGGTCGATCACTTTTGAACATCAAAAAAAATCTGTAGGGTTATCCGTTGCAGAAGTGAGATGGCGCTTTTTACGGCTTAATGGAGCGTTTGAAAAATAAATCGGAGCATTCTGACCTCCCCCCTCTTATACCTACTGATATACCTACCCATATTTAAATTTGATTAAACTCTTAGTAGTCTTGTTGTGTCTCAATCGGTTCAGCCATTTGTACTATGTCCAATGGGCGAGTCAGACAAACATTTATTTATGACTTTGTATTTTCCCGGTTTTTAAGGTATCTAGTGTCCAAATATACAATAGAACAGTAGATAAGTAAAATAATTTGACTATCTAATATTTCACGTGAAAATGTTCGAGTACCTAATGTGTTTGATACAAAGACGGAGGAACCTAATAAGAATATAAAGAAAAAGAACCAGCCCCTCCCTGACTGGGACCGTACTCCCATATTTGTAGTTATACATAGCAATATCTATAATAGGTAGCTTTCAAAGGGTAGGTAGAGGAATTAGATTACATTACGGAAGACGTGAGTAAGATGATAAGATGCGTAAATTGGAAGGGTGTTGTGTGGTTTGATATCTGATTGATTAGGGCGCTTTTAAATATAAAGTTCTATTATGCATTACCTATTCAGATACGTGAATACCTAGGTACTCTATAAATTGACTTACTTCTATTGTGAAACTCTTAGAGAAAGAAATTGGTGGATTTTGAGTGATCTAACACCCAAATTATGAAGATAACAAACCACAAACAAGTCACTTATTGAAAAAAAAATGTAATTCCCATACATTTTAGCGTTTTCATTTTCATTTGGTTTCGTTTTCATTACTAGCGCTAAACATCGTTGAAGTGAAAAAAAAAAAACAATAAGAAGATAACTTAAAAAAATAAAAAATACCTACCGTTATAATTTCTTTGCACAATACCCAATAAAATATTTATCTATAAAATCAAGGTTACATAGGCAGGCATATACCTAATATCTAACTATTATAAACGGATTTTTTTAAACGATATATATACACGATATTGTAGGTAGATCCACCTACAACAAGAAAGAAATAACGTTATTATAAGGTATTTAAAGTGAATTAGTAGAACAGAAATTAACTGCAAACATATCTTGCGAAACTGTGCTCAGCTAGTAATTCATGTAAAAACATTGTTTTTTTTGTGTAACAATTTCAATATTGTGATCAGTTCCGCCATCTATCAATCAGTTGTAAAAACTTTAATCAAAACGAACACATAACGTTCTCGTTCATTCGTTTGTCGCTAGATGGCGCTATTGCTGGTAAACTAATATCATTTTTAAGTTTTAGTACCAAAAGTTACATTTGTTTGTATCATAATTGAGGAAAATTAATGATTATGATAATGATTAATGCTGTCGTGGTGCTTACTTTCCTCTTCTCATTAATACTACGAATACTTTCGTTCATGCTTAATTAGATAGTTTTGCTTCTTTTTTTCCCACGGATAAGAGAACGACGTGCGTTCGTTCGTATCACCCAAAGACTAAAGACTAAATTTTAAAGTTTTCGATTATTGGTAGCCTAGTAGTAAGTTCGCAAGACTGCCAAGTCACAGGTCTCAAGTTCAATCCCAAGGCACGCACCGACTTGTGGTCCAGCGATTGATCTCTCTCCGGTAGTGTCGGATTTTCATCCGAGGCTATGAGAATTAGGTACCAGGAGAGTGCACCTGTTTTCGCGTGCACCCCTTGTGCACTATGATGATGTCTTGCGATAATAGCCGCTGTGGGCCCGTGGCAAATAACGGACAGGACATTATTAGTATCTAATCATTAATGTGATAGTAGCTCGCATTTGGCTTGTTTTCAGTCATTAATACTCTCAATCGCTTTTCATGATGAAATAGTTAAATGGATTTGATGTTTCTATTGATTCATATTATGAACATTTTTTTCAGGTACAACGAGAAATTCGACTTTCCTTTTATAATTTGCGCAAGAGAAAATAAAATTCAATCTATAATGGAAGGCTTGCAAGTTCGATATGAAAACTCTTATAAAGAAGAAGTAGCAATTGGCATTAATGAAGTTAAAAAGATATGCAGACTCAGAATACTTGACATTGTAAAAGAATAAGAAAAGATTTTAAATACAAAATGTGTATTACTTGTGACATATTTCTTATAAGCTGATATGGCTTTACTCCTGGCTAAACTATACTTAATATTCAAATTGTTTCGTTTTTAAAGTTAAACTAAGCATGACAGTTTTTCAAGTTTCCTCTATTCAAAATTAAATAAAAACAAAGTTCTTAAAATTTTATTGAAAAACCGTAGCATATTACAAGACAAAATCTAGACTAACAGGCTCACAGTATGCCTAGGGACCGTTCCACCACCGCATGAGGCTGGCCGGCCACTTCGCATAGCTCTGGTGTGTTGAGAATATCTTCAAAGCCAATATCCAAGTGTCTGCCGGATAACACATCACTTTGGAAGTTGGACCTCTGAAGGAATGGGAGATGACCAACCTGTAACATAATTGAAGAAGGATTTTAGATATAAAACTTTTTTAAAGCTCAATAAGAAAATTTTGTATAGTTAGCAGTTAGTTATTATTCATACTAGTACCTATTACTATTAATATTGAAGTAAATTATGGAAGAAACCATTTTAATGCCATAACACAATTATTAAGGAAATGCACACCCGGGCACTCGACTTTCAATAAGTGTTACATAGTAGTTGTTTGAACAAATACAACTCTCTGGAATGAGTATGCTGGCTATTCTGGCCATTTTATATGTGCATATTTTTTAACTAACCTTGCTTGTAAACTTCATTTCCATGGTGAGTTTCAGTGGTGCGTGCAGCCCTTGGATGTTACGGAGCATAGCCATATTCATTTTCTCTTGATTTAAATGAAACTGAAATAACCATAGAACAATGTTAATTTAGAGTTGAACAGTCTAAACAGTTACAAGTGTTGTCAAGTCATTCATATGCGAATGTTTGAATACATTTACTTACGCTTCTCTCAGAGACTTCTAAAGGATGTGACATGCCAAGTTTGTTCTTCGTTGCAGCCAGACCTGCTACGAGCGGATTCGGAACACCGAAGGGTCCCTCCTGTGGCTCGATATTACTGACATGTTCAGGCTTTACTTTAAGGGGAGGCAGGTTAAAACTCTGAAACAATGATTTAGCATAATACACTTCTTACTGTATTGAATAACCTTACAAATTAAATCGAAGTAGACTTACCATTTTGTAAGATTAACTGATACAATTTTTACTTTGTATTAAATAGATTTGTCCAGTTTATTATGGTATGCAGTGCAGTTTTATAAACGTTTCGAAGCCAGGCCAAGTATGCCGGACGACTCTGTTTTCTGACAAGTAAATAAATGTCAAAATTTGTTAAATCACGTCCACAGATAATAAATAAATAATTCTGAGGCTTGTTGCTGTTACTGTCAATTCCGTTACACAATAAAAAGTGGATGCTACACAGACCTTATATATTTATGCAACATTTTTCTATAAAAACTTAACTGAAACAAAAATAAAGAAGATGAGCCTAATTTTTACACTGGGTATTTATGTCACTACCTGCTTCCTTCCTGTTCACAGTTTTTATTTTATTTTATTGCAAACTAAAATACAACTATCGCGTCTTGCTGAATAAATACTTTTTGTTCTTTGTTTGTTTCAATGTTTTGGCTTAATTGCTTCTGTATTTCTGTAATGACAAGACACTATAAAATTATAGTGACGTTTTCATTAAATTTTGTCTGAAATATTATAAAGTTTCTAGTTTTTGAACAATTTTACTTTTGTAATAAAAATGACTTCGAATATACGAACTGGAGGGTCTAAAAAAGAAATTGTTTGTATACATTATTTATGCATTCTTTATTTTAGAGCAGACTAGAGAAAAATGAACCCAATAATATTATGTGATCACACCATCATACCTAAAACTAAACAATAACAACCGTTTCTTAATCACGTAAATGGTTGCAGTTAGCGCAGTTTGAAACTAAGTAATAGGAGATCTTGAAAAATATGAATAACTGTAATATAATTGCAATACAAAATTTGTTTTTAAGGATCCGGAAGAAATTATGAAACGAAAGTTTCGCGCGAAATGTCGGTTTAAAGCTATAGGGCGTTTGGCAATGGCAAACACATACTGGCTTATAGAGGCTGCGGAACAATATGAGGGTGTTGAAGACGTGAAAAGACGAGTAGCCCAAGCTGTGCGCGGGAAGGCGAAGAAGAAACGACTACTGGGAATTAATGTTAGACCACTATGTATTATGAACTTTTTTTTAGGTTTATTAACTATCGCTCAAATAATGTTTTAAAATAGAAACGTAAAATGACCTGGCGTTAGTCTTTTAAACATGGAGGAAATTAACATTAACTCTTTGCATTTCCTACTTATGTTATCGTAGCAAACATGCCAAAAAGCATAAGAACATCAAATTTTAATATCATTAGAGCATCAAGCTACATATAACAATATAATCGGTGATTTAGGTGTCTCTAAAGGTAGCTTAGTTTTGAGGGGTATAAAATTAGTAAGTAATTAAAAATGTAGTATAAAAGGTATGGTATTCATTAGAATCAGCCTCATAGTTATAATAAAAACGTATTATATGAATGTTTATTCCAATTTCGCCAGGACAAAGCCCTGTTAAATAAAGATGCACATGAAAGGAGTGACTTTGAAAAGAAATATATTTACCGCATTATCGGGGGGCTTAAGTGTTTCAAGAGGTATCCTAATGTAAGTACCTAAATACTTTAATTTTGAAATTAAATTTTCCAATGCCTGATGCAGCTGAATCCGCACATGAAATTGTAGGACAAAATTTTGCAGCCAAGATAAGATTTGTGACATGTAATATATAATTTAAGGTCTATATATAGTTCTGAAGACAGCTGCTTACACTGTGATATATTTTGTTTTAGTAAGACATGTTGCTTAAAGAGGTGTCGGGACGGACGACTCGTATCCTGACAGATGCATATTAGCTATTGCACTCATAATTATTATTGCTAATTATAATTATATTTTCTTTCATTATTCAGCATGTAAAGAAGAAACTGGCCGCGGTAACGTATTTCAGGTATTACGGCCCCAATCGTGTGATAGTACGCCAGCATCATGAGGCCCATGCACTGTATTTCATAGTAACTGGTGACGTCATGGTTAGCCAAATGGTTTTCGACGAACTGCTACAGCAGAATGTGTCCGTCGATATTGGCGTCATGCATCCAGGGGACATGTTTGGCGAAGTCTCTTTGCTGCACAATATTCCAAGAACAGCTACTTGTACAACCGTTGGTAAGGAGAGTTTTAGTGTACGACATTTCAATTGCAATTTACCCGTTGTCCTGATTGTGACCACTTTCCGATCCCAACGGAATCTATCGAAAATCTTATCGACCAAACAGATTACGTATCTTAGGAACAGAAAGCGTTTGGTAGCTTCTATTATCATTTCACGCGCGCACTCGGAAGCTCTAAGTCCATTTATTATCAGGTCATTGTGAGCTGTTGGCACTAATGCAGGAAGACTTCAAGAATGTTCTGCAAGCTTCCGTACAGAAGCAATGGGATGAAGTGCGTCGTGCTATGTCTGCATTCACTTACTTTGATGCACTTGATGAGGTAATGTGATGTTATAAATGCTTAAATGCAACATTATGTAGACGACGTCAGTGTTATATTTTTGAGAGTCATGTATTCTAAGACTTTACGTACGTTAGCATAGCAGTGTGCTATGGTCTCAAAGCAGACTCTTTACTTTTTAACTACTTGCTCTTATGTGTTTTGTTTACAGGTCGCTAGGCGCGAAGGTTGTATTGTGGCTAAAATGAAAGCATACAATAGGAATGAGACTATTTTAGGCGATGGCATGGGCATACCTAATTTCGTTTACTTCATCTTGTCTGGACAATGCCAGATGATTGAGACTCTTCAAATCGCTGTTACCCAAAGATTGGGACACACTTCCTACGTCCTTTATGATCCATATGTACGTTGTGTTACAAAATCATTTTGGGCTTGTTTTTTGTTCAGACATATCAAATTTATACTTAGTACTACAAAACGATGAAATCTCTTACTTTTAGATTCCCAAACAAGAGAGTGATCAGGATATCGATGCGAAATATTTTCAAGCTTATAAAAAAGGCAGAGAAGGTCAATCTGAAGACGCTACACTGCTTTCGTCATCCATGCAAGTGACATCCAGTGCCAAGGGTACAGAAACTATAAAGAAACCCAGTTCGGAACTCTCTAAACAGAAACGGTCTGGGTCTATTAAAAGAGATAGTATAGTCACGATACAAGAAGAGAAGGAAACTGAAGCTTCAACAACCGGCACACCTGCCCCTGCACCGATATTAGAAGATGAAGTTCCAGCTGAGGTTCAAGAGGGCGCAGAGGAACAAGAGGGGATACTTCGTGAAGCTTCCGTTAAATCTGCAGTTCTCATGCAACCTTCTGAGCAGCATCGAGAATCTGTGAGGTGAGTAGTCTAATCTGTAACTAGATTGTAGATTTTTTTTCTCAGAACTTAGCCATTCCAAGATAGTGCTTTTATTATGTCAAAGATGTTAAATATTATCGATACCTTGTCTCTAGCTAATATTAATTTTGTTATTATTACAGGTTCAGTATCCAACATCCAATAATGCCGCCTCCGAATTTAAAGACTTATTTTATGCAGGTTGGATTGTAATAGTCTTTTTAGACTCAATTAGTTCATAGCTTTAGAGAATGACGCCGGACAAAATGTATCGTGCAATGTGACGATTGACCTAAAGGCTAACTGCGATGGGTTCATGTTCCTTTTGAAAATGATGAATCAAAGGCTTTTACCTTAATTTCATCATTTTTTTTGCCATGATTGAGTTATGAAGTTTCGATTCTGAGATGTCTAAATAGATGTAAGTTTCTTTGTAATTAAGAACATGTTTAATCACATTTTATGCAGGTGTGTCTATTCTACCCCGGTTCAACGTTCGGTTTTGGAGAGAATATGCGAGATCGTCGTATTATAGCACTAACACCAGTCGATTGCATGCTAATGCCAAAGATATGGTTGCTACAACGAAACACAGCTAACATCTGGTCAAGGATCGAGCATTATTTGGAGAAAAAGGTACCCTCATTTTATCTAAAGCAAGATTGATTATTGTCCTAAGTCTGGGTGTGTTTGTTCATGTATCTTGAATATACTGAAAGAAATAAACATGAATGAATGGTCAATGGTAAACCCCAGTGAAACAACTTCTAAATGTGAATGGTTCTTCTATAAGTTCTGGGCACATCCAAATGGGTTTCCAGAACAAATGTAGCTGAAACGTCCGGCTAAAACGATATCCCTTAGTCAGTGCACCGTAAATCGCCGTTAATAGTGCGCAAGGTCACTGAATATCCTGATATTGTCCTTCCATTGGACGAATAATTCTCTTTCACTAATAAAAACTCTTTCACACCTACGTTTATATTTATATACTCTTCACCGCTAACATCACAGGTAAATCCTTTTGTAATAGACTTCTTAAACATAAAAAAATGTGTAAAAGTAACTATGCTGTACAAAAACTATTGTGTGCTCACTCAAAGTGCAGTAAAGAAGTGTCTAACCTACGATCTCTATGAGCTCATAAACTGCGTTTTTTTAACAGATTCCGTCAAAAAAGCAGTTGTTCCAAGAGTTTGTCGCAGAACGTCGCTGGCAAGAATTCCGGGAGCAACTCGTAGCCGACGTGGTCGCCAGATCGAAGACGGTCAATTTGACATCCGTACACGATGTACCGTATTCTATACGTATGGAAGAGATGCTAGATATTTAATTTGTTTTTATTTTCTTTCCGCTATTGTTATACCAATAAAAATTTGGAAATCCATTTTTTTTTCTTTTATTGCACGTAAAGTGTGCGCTGGATATGCGATCAGGCAAAGTTAGTAAAGTTAAAAAAAATAAATTGACGCGAAAACATAGTAAACCAGGGTAGATCCCTTGAAAAATAATAAAAAAGTGGTGAGTTGCTAGGCAACTTAAAGAACAAGCTGCAAAATTCTGTTAGAAAATAAAGTAAAATAAAATCCATCGTTATATTAATATATTATACATTATATCACAAGAAAAACTTAAAGAGGTGCAGAAGATTGGAAAGATTTTTTAGGGCGCCGCCGCCAACGAGCGCGCGTTGCGGCGCCCCGAGCGGATACGCCGTTCCTAATGACACATCATGACATGTCATGTTTGTCATCATTATATTATTATTGTTTAGTGTATATTATGTATTATGAACTATTATATCCGCTCAATCACTCAAAATCATAAGGATTTTGGTGCTAGCGACGGTGTGGCGACGCTGCCGGGTGCATCGGGTACCTAGGCCGTGGCTACCCGGTTCTGCGTGCACGGCGAACCTGAAAAAATTGTGTTTTTATTTTTATAATTGTTTTTGTGTTTATTTTTAATTTTTAAATGTATATGTCCCGAGCGCGGGCGGTGATGTGTCTGGGGGTGTTGTTGTGCAACCCACGTCATCTTCTACGGGTGATTTAGTGTGCTGCCTGTATTGTTCTCAGGCACGACATTTTAAGGATAACCTGGGCTTGAGGATACATGTTAGGAAAGTCCACAAATCCCAAAGTGCGTCCTCTTGCCCTGGCCCCAATAATCCGTAACCTAATGTTACCCTCACGACACCAACTCAACCATTCTGGCAAAAAATATCTACTTTAAAAAACTCTCTTCCTATTATAAAACGTATTCCTCGGGGTACAAGGCTTGCAGTTGCTCTGCACCTTGCAAGATGTGTTCGCCTTGCATCTCAAGAGAATACAATAACTGCCTGGGAACAATACTCACCTTCCCATACAAAGTTTTACATGTACAGAAAAATTCGGCTACTCAAAAATCTTTGACATCACAAATTAAAATAAACTGTTCCACATTGAACCTCAGAGTGACGCTAAATTAACTACTTATAAAAAAATAACATAAAGTGATGTCATGGGTGATTAATTGGTAATAAATTAAAATTATTCCAGACTTTTGTCTAGTTATGAACAATTATACAATTGCACAGTCATAACTGTAAAATTATATTGCTAATCTTGATATTTAACGATCGTACGATAAAGTGACAAAGAAGGCTTTATATCCTATTTCTTTGGATACAAATGGCACGTGGGGGCGGAGGCCCATAGCCATAGCAAATAAGAACAGTGACTGATCTACATATTCAGTAGTTTTTGTATATATTATAAAAAGATCGGGGTTCGAGAGGTACCTAGTAAGGCTACTAATTTAATAATAAAAATAACATATTTTTGACTGTATTAAAATTGCCACTCATTTGCGAGCCAAAATAAATAAAAATAATACGAAAAGACTTGCACTGTACCTATGTTACGAGGAATGTGCTTGTGTTGATAGGGTAAGATAAGTGCTAAGAGCTAAAAATAAACCTCTGTCACACGGCCGTATCGCTGGTACACAGACAAAGGTACCTGCGGAGTTAATAGGTACCTAGTAGTTATGTAGGTAGAGGTACATAATGCTTTCTGCGTAGGCAGGCACTTAACTTTCTAGAAAATGAAGATATGGAACCTAAGTGAAAAGTGTTTATAGATACTGTCTGAATAAGATTACAGTATTTTGAAACACTTAGAAGGATTAAATAAAACTTTTATTTATTTATCAGAACCCTGAAATTCCAACTCTGACAAATTGGAAGAAGAATCTGATAATTTCAAATCGGCCATTTTACATGCAAATTATTTTCATAAAATGAAATAAAAATTCGTTCATGCATTGTTCAAAGTTTACCATGACTTACAAAAAAAAAGAGTCCAACAATTAAACTTCCATTGCGCATGCGTGAATCGGGACGGTATTATGGCGTCTGGTTGCCACGGCAACCGGTTTTGGCGGGAAGCGCCCACGCTCGCGGCGCTGCGCAACTAATTCAGCGGTCGGAGATTTACCATCAACTGTACGGTACTCAGCGTGAGTCGTGAACGCCGTCTAAACACATTCGACCGCAGTGCACCGCGAAGAGCGACCGCCGCGTTTCCCGACGACAGCCACGGCTGATCGAAAATTGCGACTGTTAACAGATAACATAGAACTAAATATCTATTCTAGTAATACTATACAGTCTTAACGATTAGATTAACCGCGCCAGTAAAGTGTCGTCCCATTAATTATTAAGCATCTACTTGTTAAAATCAGAGCAGGACTTGGCAGGTGAGTCAACTCTTACTTCATCTGTTTACTAAGATTAAATGTTGAATTAAGTTATGGAGGCCGCGATATTTATATCTTTCAACATTGAGGACTTCAACATAAATATTGAACTCTATGCATACCTAAATAGCCAGATAGTTACCATAGAAAGAATTAGGAATTTACCCATAAAATATAGTACTAGATGACTAGTTTTTCACTTAGTAATTTCAATTTTAAATCGATATCTAGCTTCTAGGTACTAAGAAATCGCATATAAAATGAAGAATAGTCAAATCACATGGGGGGAAACTGTTTTTCCACTGACGCGATGATGGCATGCGACACGCTGAAATTCATTATACACTAATGCATTCGTAATACTAATATTTTACCTACGTACCTGGTATCTATGCATAGTATCTACATCTAGTGATTAGGGTCGCCGGTGGGTGTCTAAATAATTTATCGATTGTTAAATACTATCGATTACGACTACGGTAATACAGTGTATAAAGATTTTATTTCAAATATTACTAGCCACTGTAATTCATTTGTAATTTAGCGTTACATTTTCAGCTATAGTATAGTAATTGTTCCTCAAATCAATAAGGTAGTCTCGTCAACCATTTAGTTTTGGAAATATTAAAAGAGAGTTATGGATCTTCCGTAGCTGACAATTTTTTTCGTAGAACATTCGAGTCGCCTTTTCGTTAAGTTCAGCCTTTTCATAAATTTACTTCTATGGCAACATACAAAGTAGGTACATACACGAACCTATGTCAGGCTTAATTTTATTTTTATTGGAATAAACTATAAAACTAAATCAATAAAAATCCAAACAAGCAAGAAAAAAAAAATCGATGTGAATCAAAGAAATTTTATTTGTTACCAAAAATTTGCAGCGACAGGATTAGCTGTTCTGAACATGTTTATATTAATTGCCTAAATAAATCATTCATCATCAATAGAAATGAGCACAACTTAATTTAAATAAATAAAACCAACCGAGTCCGTCACTTTGTCGTTTAGCGCATTGGCATTCACATGCCAATCAGTTCGCGAGTATTGTTACTCTTTGTATGTCAATCAATTACCAAGTATTATCAGAGATCTAACGCGAAGCGACAATATCGTCTTCCGCATCTGAGATCTTGTTAAATAATACGTCTTACTTGGATGCTAGAACATGGGTACAGTATTATCAAATAGTCTTTCCGCATCGGCAGGTGTATGTTTATCTGATTGATTGTAACAGCAACCTTCACATTTTGACCTCTCGGCAAAATGTTTCCTGATGGTGTTGTAATGAAATGCATGAGCTCGTCGAGTTCGAAATAGTCGATGACGACATGCGCTGCCCCAGCCGGCTACCGGACAGGTTATCGGCAAATGAGCTCAATTGAGACAACACTTGTTCTGATAAAAGACTGTTATTGGATAACTGAAGCTAGACCAACGTTTATGTTCAATGTCAGATTAATTAATACATACCTCGTACCCATATCGTTATAGATCTAGGCTCTACAGGTAATTTGCCTATAACTACAATCAGCAATCAGCCACATTCGCTTGTTTATTAGACATCTTGAATATTCATAACAAATTACGTCGCTTGAAAGTTGAACACAACAATATTTATAATCCACTCGAACATAACAACGCGGCAACGGCAAAAAACGAAAATATCACGCAAGGACACAAAAATCGCTATACAAATAGAGTAGGTAGCATGAAATAGGTTATGGTACGACAGAAAACGCATTCACGTAAAAGTTTGAATATTCGCGAAGGTTTCAGGACGCAACGGATGGCCCAAATACGATTTTATTCATTTTTCACGGCGACAGTGACTCGTACGACCTGGCACTGAATTAGCTTTTCTTTCAGTCGGTGACGACTCCAATATAGTCACGGTTTTTATATGTACCTTGCATTTGACGAACGTGTGTTGTAAATATGTTTTCGTTTGATGTTTTATAAACAATGATATCTTTGAGTTTTTCTGTAATTGTCGAAGATAGCTCGTGTACCCTATATGTATAAATTGGTATTACATAATAGGTTTATCACTTTTCGCGCAGTTAACAATAAACATTTTAGTAGATATCTACATACCACCGTTTCAATTCTCGATTGTACTAGAAAGTAAAGCAGAAGTAGGTAACCTGTAAGAAAGTAGTTAATTAATAATGTATCTAGCTGGTCTCCTTATTTCAATAGTATGTTTATTTATAGCCCAACCACGGGGACAACTGTACAACATGTACATCGATCCATTATCCATTGTATTTCCTTTGATAAACTTCTTGTTTTCTGAATCACTAATGTAGAGCAGAATGTATTCGTAATTTACACGTAATAATTCATCATAATAGGCAAGTGGGCGATCGATCAACTATTCGAATTAACATGTTACTTGACACGAGTTAAGATGTATTTATATCACGGTAAAATAATAATACATCGTAGTAAATAGTAATAATGCCATTCTCGAAAGGTTTTATGCCTGGCAAAGATCTCTTTTCATATCAAGAAGGATTTAACATTGGCATGAATTATATCGATTAATACATATTAGCTACTATTAGCCACTTTAAAATAGAAAAGTTTCAAGTCCCCTCAAGGTGTTGAATCAGGCCCTTAAGTAAACACTTATATTTTGTTACCACAGCACTCCATAATATATTAAATGACAATTATCTTTTATCACTCCGTTGCGATCAGCTGTGGCTGAGTGCTTACCATTTTATGCTAATGGCTTCACTTTCACGTCTTCATTATTGTCACGAGACTCACGTTGTTCATGTATAATTAGGAATTACTAATAGCTTTTAAGTCGTTCCTGCTCAAATTATCCTTATCTGAAAGGATGGACTAAGAGAAATGATCTGTTGTATTGTGTAGATAATGAAGTTAACTTCACATAGTCATAAAATCTTTTTTTCGCGACTCTAGGCATAAAATAAATTCTACCCGTATTAAAAAAGCTGCTTTAAAAGGACCTTGTAGCTTCAGATATGATGTATCCCGGTGAATAACCTTCAATTGTTTTTGACAATTGAGTAATGAGTTTACTGCGTTTCCTAGCATGTGGCACGTAGGAATAAATCCTAACAAACCTGTCACTCAGGCTCTAGGGATGTGGGCGACGCGTGAAGGCGTACTAATGAGTAACCCGACTAGTATTACCTTATAGGACCGTGTATGATGGCAATTGATTCAGCGATAACATACATATGATCGCTATTGTTTAAAACCAAGATGTATTTAGATGATTTCCATTCAAATCATATTTGTTTAATTCAGTATATTATCATAAAGCTTCTTAATATATCTTGTTTTGTCTGATGCAGCTTTCAAAAAGGAAAGTTTTACGTATAATTATTGATTTTATGCTGTCTTCACGTAAAAGGCGAATAAAATATGTTTTTTTTAAAAAACACTCGACCACGACAGATTGACACGATAACTGTCCTGTTACTCAAAGTTCAAACAGTTATGATTATAAATACATAAAACGACCACGCATATTGTGAGAAAAAATCTAGTAATAAGGTAATCATTTTGCGATAACATTTATTGTTGGTAATTCCAACTTGAAAGAGTGCTTCTCTTGAATATTTTATTTATTTACTTTTATTTTTATTTATGAATATAATCTTTTAGCCAAGTCAAAAGAGGTCAAATTATTTATTGGTATAGAATCATTTCGTAACTCGTTATTTTATCTGTACTACTAATAACTTCGACATTTAAAATACAAGAACCAATCCAAATTGGAGTAGTACCGTCGGTCTCCATATAAGGATGGAACAAAATATATGCCACAGCCCATACTTCATGGTCGTTTTATTTGTGTTGCGAACAGTAAGCAATCCAATTGGGAAGCTTATAGGTTCAACAACCACTGCGTATCGCAACTTATGTCACATAAGACGCAAAAGGAGTAACAACTTTCTACACAACTGACTACCTAGATTTTGCGAAACAGCTAAATCTGACCATACAGGGCTATGCGTATGTGGAACGAACGTTTAATTTTCTATCTTAAGTTCGTTTGTATTCTTGTCGATATTGTTTATTTATTGTAATATTGTTTAACAACAAAAACACAAAAAAATAAAAACCTTTTTCTAATAAAGTAGTACTGAGCCGTACTTGATGAAATTGTTATAGGACTGAATAGAATGACTATTTTGCGTTCAATGACAATCGGGCTCCGAATTTTAAATCGGTTGAAAAGTTAAATAAATGGATGCATCTTATAATTTTTTGTTGATACATTAATATGCTCAACTTTGAAAATAGTACACATTTCTGTAGCAATATCAGTTCACTTCAAACCCTAACAATACAAATATCAAACTAAATAACTAATACTTTCCTAGATTTTCCACACAGACGTGTATTATTATTTTTATGCACGCGACGGTGACACATGTGACCTCTTTGTCATTACCTGGTATTCGTGTGCTAGCATAATTAAATGCAGGAACTGTAACGACTCTTTGATTACTTTAACTTTTCAGTAAATCATATATTACTGGCATTTGCTTGCGACTGCGGATTTTACATTTGACCTTTTCGGTTTTTGTAGAATAAAACATTGGAATGGTCTTATTCCGGCATTTTCATATAATGTCAAATATCGGACTGGGGATGAAATAAATAGGTTTTGTAGTTCAAAAATATACTGATATCGCAACTTTTAAAGTATGTTTGATGTCATAATATAGCATAATGGCTGCGGGGAATACTACCAATGCTTTGAACTGCTTCATATGCAGCATAACCTGCATAACACATGGCCATAATCTTAGCAGATCCGAGCATTGTACAAAACAGTCTAGTACAATTGAACGCAAGACCAAAAAGAGCTTGAATGCGGAAAAAGACCATAAGGTCCGTATAAAAAAAACTTCGCTAGGTTACGACCTTTAATCTTGAGGCTTAATACCTTAAGTGCAGATGCTGAGTCAGGGCATTCAGGGCTAACGTCTTCCGGTCTGCCCGGATATTTTTCGGAGTATTAATATTAATATTAACGAGTATTGAATAGAACATTTGCATATAAAAAAAATGCAACAACAAATTAAACTCACGAGGTCTCTGAAATTTAATAAATATAGTGTGTGGGCTCGATTCGAAATAAATTATAAAGAATAAAAAGTGCCGAATTTCCTCAATACGAATAACACAATTTGGTATGCAATTATTCCATAAGAGTTTTGCTCAAAGAGGCTCAAAAGAGTTCTGGCAATTTTTAAAAGTGCCTGAAAAATCCATTCGGACAGAAAATGATTTTGAATAACTAGCATTCCCGAGGTTAGTATGTAGATATCTTAATCTATCGACATACAATACATAATGAGATAACCCCTATACAATGTTCATCTCATAGTTGCATAAATGACCAAAATAGGAGTATGACGCCATCGCAAGAGAGATCCACGTGATTGTATGTGATGCGTGAACAAATGAATACGAAAGTTTAATGGCTTTTAGTTGAGCAAAAAACAATGTTATTACCTCAGCAACTTATGGTTTTATGAGCTGGGGACCAATCAGTACTTAAAATAAAAATTATGGTATATATGAAGATGCGATATGACACTAGTTGTGTAGCGCGCTATCTTGCTTCCACAACTGCAAATACTGCAATGATCTTGCTTTCAGAGCTAGTAGTAAGGCCTCTATTGAGTCTTCATAGAATTCATTTCTTATTTCATTTTTGTTTTCTCTGCAGTAAAATTCTTGCCAAGTCCGGGTCATTAATCAATAATCCCTTGAATAGACTGGTAAAAAACTAAACATGTTTCGGTGATAATAGCAACTTATAAGCTGGTTTTAAACGTTCTTGCTTAATTATTACTAAACGAGATTCCGCGAAATGAGATATCATAAATTAATTCTTAAGATGTTGTTTCTCTGCCAGGGTAGAAAACCAGATCAATAATAGCTGTATAAAAATAAATAAATATTGTAGATACCTATATAACCCTGTTTTTTTTATGGAGCTCAATAATTTACGAACGCTCATAGATTTATAGTTTAAAAAAAAGTATTACTTTAGTTTCAGTAAAACCTCATTGAAACAAAATAAAAAAAGTATCTTAGTAAACATTTTGACATATTATTTACTTGTCAATAGCGTTTGGATGGTTGTTAATTAGATTTTTTTATGGATTTATTAGTATGCGTATTAAATAAATCAAAATCTTACTTTTGTATACGTATTTAAGTTTTTAATTAATTATTTCTAACGTATGTTGCTGTGGTGAAGTATTATAAATAGATATCAACAGCACCAAAATCCCACAATATGAGTAATACAGCAGCTGCAGAACAACCTTTACCGGTAAAACTATTTTATTTGGTTAAATGTTTTCTGAACGTCTCAGCTAATTATGAAAATATATATCACGATGTCCTTGTGGCTGTTTTCATAGTATCATTAGTCATACATCTTGTGGTAACTTAATTACTTTGACACGTTTATGAGAAATGTAGTATAAACATACGTCCATGCGCGATATTTATTGAATTCTAATTCATAAATAAATATTCAAAACTCTTTCTTAATATGTATAACACAGATGTAGATTAGAACCACTAAAAATTAGAGAGGTTAGTGACTCCAGAGGTTTTAGCTTTTGCGTCTTAAGTTCAAGAAAATGGTAATTTTATTCATAGATGCTTAAACCGCATCCATATCTAGATTAGATTAATTTACCTGCCGTATTATAATATTCTAAAGAGAAAATATTTAGTTGTAAAACAAGTAGATAGTTTAAGTTCTGAAAAATATATTTCAGAGCTTTGCGAAACCGATAGTAAGGACTGCTCGGACCTCGTCATCGATATCGAAGGGGCTCTTTCCGTGCGAGGGTCCGATGGGCGTACGGCAGAACCCGTGGACACCAACAAAACGCCGTGGGCCCATAGCTGCCGAAGCCTCCAGTCCCGGACCAGCGGTCGTGTCACTTCCTTCACTTATAGGTATGTCTTAAGTAGATTGAGATCCATCGAAACGTTTACGAAATGCACGTTATATTCTCGTGTCTACCACAGCCGTAATGTATGTGCTGTGGTAGACACGAGAATGGATCTTATCTCCAAGTAAGCTTAATGATGATAATATCGCAGACAGTCTCGGCCATGGCAATCACTTTAATAGAGATTGGTGTTCATGTGTCGCGGCTAACGTAGCATATCTTCTTGGAAATAGCTAGCACATTGAGATGGCACGACACGCAAAACTTTGGTACCTTTGTAATATTAAAGTTATACACATTCTAACAAATAAAGAAAAGACATTAAATGCTTTTTCATGCTCTCATTATCCTGACAATCACGCGGCAGAACTCGGTTCATAGTATGAAGTGTCCGTGCAATCGTGAAAAAGATTCCCGGGTTTTAGAAAAGTCAATAGCTAGGGAAAAAGAACATAATTCAGGCGTGTTGCATTGTGTTCTTCCTTCACTGTAATTGCGTACAATAACTATATACTGTTTTTTTTGCATCGCGTAGATAAGCAAGATTTTATATTAATAAATCATTTAATTTTATTCACATTTTTACGCAAACATTTCGTCGGAAATACCAGAATTCAGGAAACAATGCTGTTTGGGTATTCTTAAGTACACAGCAATTGTCTAAAAGTAAAATAAAATACTGTGACAATGTAGTTTAAATAGTTGTTTGGTTGGCTGTGTACACAAAATGTGACAAAGTGTTACACAGTAGAAAAGGTTCAGTAGTTCCACTTTGTACTGTGTATCGTACCTACGTATCTTTTTTTGCCTACTGGCTGAAAGATGACAGTGCTACAACAGTATTTTTTTTTTTCTATCTGCTTTACTCAGTTCGTAAAGTATACGATTGTTTCGATGAACATCTGATTATAATCACGACTTTGTACTATGTCGATTGGCTATTTGTAGTTTATTATCAATCTGAGGTAACGTCACAGTGAAGCTCGTGACTGCATAGTGGAATGGAGCTCCTTGTTAGTATCGTTGCTTTTGTGTTCGTAGACAAGCACTGATGAAATAGTTGAAATACATAGAACCGACTCAACAATCCTTTTGGACGATTTACGTGACTCTGAGTTTCTCAATAATTTTTAGCGATTGTTTTTTTTTAATGTAGTTTATGAGCTATTATTGCATGTTACGGTCCGGACCGTTTTATGTAGCATTTTTTGTTAACAAATGATTTCTTACGTTCTATTCGTTGTGCCATCAATAAAAAAAGTGTGTCCGATAAAACTGTCCGGTAAAACGGTCAATGTGCGAACCGGCTGTTAGAGTGGTCCTTCTGTATATGTATTTAAGTTTGTCGGTAACAGTATGGTCATTTCTTTATGGTCGCGTGTATTTCGACCGGCGTTATTTATTGTTCACGTCCTCTCGAGCTCGCGCTTACGTCACCCATCCCACTCCAATAGAGGTTGTGTTTTGAGTTGTGAGATTATCGCCTGCGCACCGCACACCGGCCTTGCTCGTCCGGCCTGTTGATATACAAAGTGACATCATGTTTATAATGTTATTCGCCGAATAATATCGCACATTTATTTTTACTCGTAAAGTACAAAATAGATTAATCGATTCTCACGTGTTTTTGTTTCTTTTGTTGAGAAGAATGTGTAATAGTTGTATTAGTTGTTCATTTACATTCCTTGCATGCGCATCACATGGGCGAGCAATCATTCAATCGGTGTGAGCGTTTCTGTTCTAGGAAATGTTATAGTTACATTTGTTAATTTCGTTTTATAAGTAACGTGGGCGAAACATTGACCCTGTTCAAGGTGAGCTCTATCAGTGCGTGTGATATACAATATGGTTTGACATTGACCAAGCGTCTCGTAAGTGCTATAATATTATGTATTGTATTTTGCAGTGTTGTATTTCAATCTATACACGTTTTTCCAAAGTTGAGGCCTACTCAACTTGTTTACTATTTTTGTTAAGGATGCTAAGTTATATGTTTATTATTTTCCGCTCACGATTCGTGTTTTTGGGTCTTACGACAAGAAGTCTGTCCTTTTTGGGTGGAAGCTTGTAGTCAAGAATAATTTAGCAGATCGGGTCTGAAAGTGTTATTGCAACATAAAAATATATTTTAAGAGTTGTTTTTAAGTACCATTTTCATGAAAAATCTTCGTTTTAATGTTTATGCTGCGCGATTTATGTTGTTATGTTGTCATAACGATGGGCTTGAGAATGACTTTTTTATCGACAAACACTTGCTTAATAGCATATCTAATAATATTAAATATGAAAAATGGTTTAATTTCAATTGAGAGTAATTTAATGAAAGAATTTGAGACAGTAAAATAATTTTCGGATTATTCGCAGGTAAACCACCTCAAGAATCTCGCAGACCACGAGCTCCAGCTTTTACTTTTGGCCAAAAGCTGGATCCCCCTGGTACCACTGTCAAACTTGGGCCCGGACCAGCCTCATACAACACAGAAGGAATGACAGCCAAAGGTGAGTCCATTAGTTCCTTTTCAACCTCAAAGAGAAATCTATTGACACAATTGTGCCAGTTTAAGTGAATCGATGGCATAAAACCATAAATGAGTTGCGTGTCCTGAGGAAATTTCTCCAAAACTACTAACCAAATCGTCTGCCTACGACGGTCGCATGATTTGGGCGTCAAAGCGGTCGTTTACTGAGCCAATAAACTAAATGTTGTTTTGGATAGTCATTTAGATTTAACAAAATTGTTAGCACTTCTACAGCTGTAATTTTCTTATTCGTCTATATTGGAGCCTAATTGTTTGAATTTGTCAGACAGTCGTCCTGTATGAACAAAATGTATTATATTGATTTTAAATAGATAGCCGCGCCCACTTGGCAGATGCCTCGGAACTACTAGAGCGCATCCCGCAGTGCCGCCAGACGTCTACAGCATAAAGTTGTAGAATTTACGTATACTTGGCTCGTATAGAACGTTTGTGGGAAGTTGTTCAATTGTCGTTTACTAGATAATTGCTTGGGTTATATTAGCTCGAACTAAACCGTTTGTTTTTCTATAGTACACGATTATACAGTCTGCCGCCTACGAATTATACGGCTATACGCAGTATTTAGTCAGTTACTGAAGATTGAAATGATTATTCCCAATTAACTGTGTTTACATCAATAATCAATTATCGCCGTATTTGTTTTTGGGTATTCTAGAAAAGATTACAAAGATTTGCTGCAAATGGTGTAAGTATATAATTTCATGGTATTGTTTGAGGAATGGAAAGAGGATTATTTTTCTTTATTTTTTCTCCCTTTGTAGACAGTTCCGAGGAGCTCACGTATAAAAGCGTGTTTTAAAGTCATGTTAAATACGTAGTTTTGCTTTGAAATGTACTTTGTTCGGAATGTAACATTTCTTCCCGAATGAATGTTAAATGGGCCGCATTTTCTTCACATCGTGATTCATGCTGCACAATGTAAGTGGGTCATGACTGCAGTCTGATTTGCATAAGCGATGTCGTCTGCAGTTATTTCGTACTTGTTTACTTAGGTACTTATAATATTTTAACTAGTTACGTGATTCTTGCTCATTTTCCTTAATAGAAAAGGCATTTTTATTGCAATAAATATTATTTACTGCCAGCTATAAAAGCAGATAAATTTATACCACAATTGGTATTTAAACATAACTATTTATTCTACGAGTACCTGTGCTTAGGAACTATACAATAACATCGTTAGTTTATTTTAATCCCACGGATCTATTGTTTTACAGTTAATACTTTTCACTGAATATTATTTAAAGGGGACAGAAAAAATAAATTAGTAAATGATCGCTAGGTTTTCCCGATCCTTGCGCTAGTAAACCACAACATGATACACGATGTCAATAGCAATGAATGTATTTAAATTAATGAAATCATTGAAACGAATAATCATAGGGAATGAACTATACAAATCATATATAATGTTATGTTCTTAATTGGACAATTACTGTGGCATTGGATGTTCGTAGCGTTCGTTAGTGAGTTTCTCTGGCTGCGACTGCATTTGGTCGGTGTCGCCAAATAAGTCCGTATTGGCGAAGG
The DNA here is from genome assembly GCF_003590095.1 of Trichoplusia ni. Lineage (NCBI taxonomy): Eukaryota > Metazoa > Arthropoda > Insecta > Lepidoptera > Noctuidae > Trichoplusia > Trichoplusia ni. Next base: position 15,960,023 of record NC_039479.1, on the reverse strand, counting down.
TGATCGGCGGGCGGTGAGTCAGCACGTCGTGTAGGTGCCCGGTCGGACCCTCACTGTCTCGACTTCTCGACTCTCGGCTCAATACGAGCTCAGTCGCGCATCCAACTCGCTTCACTCGCCACTCTTCCAGGCAACCTAGAGCTTGTATTAAACAAGTTGTGTTTAGGATAAGTGCTAGAGATATCGAGTGCAGTGTGTACTTACTTGGACGTGTGGATTCATTTGGTAAATAATTTCAATTTTGTTCTTACGTTCAGTTCTTAATTTCAGTTTTGTTAAGATTCAAAGCTTACGGTTATTTCAAGTTTTACGGAGGTCAAGTGAAAAGTTGTAGGAAAGTTTTTATTGTTATAAGCAGCAGCAGTACTAAGCGTTTTATTGATTTTCCTATTCTTAGTTTGGTAGTCTATTACAGGATAAATAACAATGTTTTGATGGCAATATAGGTAGGTACTATTGATTAAAAAGTAGGAATTGGTGTATTACGGGTTTTTTGGTTTTGCTACAGTTATTTAATATTTTATTCATTCAACTTTATTGCAGTATGCTGGATAAGATAACTTTACTTCAGTTCATAATAATTATTTAAATACATGCATTGAATAAGTAATAGATTTCCTGTTTGCATTAAATACAATTAATTTCATTGGATAAATAAAATTTGTATTTGTAGGTTTAGTTAACTTTATGATGCTACCTAAGTTTTCAGTAAAATTTATAAAAAGCCCTTATTCTATTTAAAGATTATAATATCATCATTTGTTTATACATATATTTTTAAAAGAAAGCGAAAAAGGTGAGTGTTTTAATTTATTGTTTTTTGTTTTCTTTTTAGTTAATAGTATTGAATAGAAACTTTAAAATGAGCATCTGTTTGCACAATATTTATTCTAGAATTAGGTAGGTACAAATGAAGGGACAAAACATAGAGGTACGGTTAAGCAGTATCGAAAATTGTTTAAGAAAATCAGTATTTCATAATTTATTACCAGCATTCAGTATCTAGAACTCTCTGTCTACGCAGTTCAAAATATTGATCCGCATCTACATCGAAAATAGGTCAAACTGCATGATTCCCTACTGCAAAGCCTCTCGATATTGACCAGTAGTGTAGTAACGTACAACGTACCGGTTGGTCGAACAAGCAGGGCGCTCCGCGGCGCCCGCTGCGTCCCTGCACGGGCGTTGGCCGCCGCCGCGCGTCGCCCCGACACCGGCTCCGTGTGACTACGAGCCTATCAAAGCAGTCAGAGCCGTTTACGACCACGCTCCGGCCTTCTCCATCGGCCTCCGAGTAGCACCGCCGCAGCCCGCCGGCAAAACGCCAGGTTTATGAAACTCGTAGCATGTGGCTGTGTCATCTAGCTTTGACCTTTCTTTAGTAGCTTTCGTGTTGTTTTGAGTTCATTCACGTTTTGTAGCAGATGCTGTACGTAGAGAACAGATGTAAGTTGACCTTTAAGTTGAGGTCATCGTTTATTTAAGTAGTTTTTATTTGCGATTATCGTATGTTTATATTTTTATTGTTCAAACTTAGGTACAAATGTATTTAGAGCTATTCTTAAATTTTGCACACTGCAAATTCATTTTCGTTGCTACACCAAAATCTTCGGCTCATCACTTCACGGTCGTGTATTGATAGGAACGCTTCGTTTTTCAAACAGTTTGTTTTTTTGTATGATTTATTCATAAGGAGCGTTATAAGGCCTATTTCGTGGTATACTGAAGTTCCAACTTAGCTGCACTGAGATAACTAAAGGTCATTTGGTGTCCAATGACGTAACATCCTCACTTTGCTCATCGTTATACATATTTCAGCAACACAAATATTTTAGTTATCACATCTTTGTATTCCTTCAGATGCTACAAAGACATCTCTAAGCTTCTAAGAATTATTTTATTTTATTTTGCCCGTCTTTGCTTAGTAATTGATGCCTGATGTCACTTTTATTATTCAATCATTAGTAGTTTTTGTGACACATTGTTTTCTTACGTTGTGAATTTATTTACTGTTCATTAAATAAGTTAAAGTAGGTACATGATGAGTTGTACCTAGTTTAAAACATTTTAGTATTGTATTAATTTCAGTTATATTATACAATAACTGATACCCGGCGTCTGAAAGGCTGATAACAGAAAACAAAACGCTTCATTTAAATTAAAATTTGTGGATACAAAGGCAATGAAAGCTTCACTGGTTGCCTTTGCAAGAAGCATTTGACAACAGATACATTAAACTATATCAGCCTTTTAGTAATCGGATTTCTTACTATTTACTTTACTTGTTCTCATAGATAAATTACTTGTTATTTACAGCGCCAAACACATATTCTATGCCACCTGTTCTCGGCGAAGCCAAGGAGGGTGGTAAACGCGCTGCGCCGGCGTACAGCATCACCGGGCGTGGTAAAGCACTCGAGTCAAAGGGTCTACAGCCCGGCCCAGGGACCTACACCACTGACAAAGCTTCTACGGTGCTCACCAAGCGGCCTCCCGCTTACACTATCGCACCCAGAAGAGAACAGAGGCCTCCCACAGCCGCGGTACCAGGCCCTGGTGTTTATTGCCCTGAAAAGGTAATTAGAAATTTCTCAGATATATTCCCTTCAGACATAACTATTAACTCTTCATTGCTTAACAGTCCCATTTTTAAGATGAATAACTGCCTGATCATATTTCTTGTTGCGACCTTTACTGCTTCAATCATTGTCTGTATACTTGTGTGAAATAGTCCGAGTCGAGGCGCGCCAGATGATGTCAGCATGCGCATGAATTTTGTGCATAAATTAATTTAAGAATTGAATACTTCCTAAATTCATTCCACGCGGAAGCTTACTTCAGTGTCAGTTACTCTCGCATTGAGGTTTGTTCAGTAGTGGGCGTGTATTCGCAATAAACAATTGACAACATCTGTAGCCTTCCGCCTACTAATATCGACTGTGATCAATGCTTTCAAATTGCGACCCATTTATGCATAGAGCATTTGTACCGGAGACGGAATTTCACCAATTAAGCATGTTATTATTTATTATGATTATTAAAGCTTAACGTTTCACCTCAGTTGAATGATCGGTGATATTGATACTGATTGCAAGTTTGGTTTGGAGTTCAATCTTTGGTTTGAATGGTCTAGTTGTGTATTGAATGGCATCATATGTACTAACCCGGGGGTGGTGGACGCAGGTGTGCGTGAACCTGCCGTGGGCGCCGGCGCACACGTTCGGCATCCGGCACTCGCAGTACGCAGGCCAGGCGGTGCACTACCCCGCGCCCGAAGGGATCCCCGCCATCTAACCGACATCCGTCTGTAACCAAGATACTCATCCATCTTTATCATTCACCGTCACGCTTTGTGGGGGCTAAGATCCTTCTATTGTTTTAATGTATTTATTATTTTGTGATGTATATAAAATTGATTATTAAAATATTCTTCTAATAAAATCAGTTTAGTTTATAGCGGAATAACTAAGTCATGAGCATACTATATTATATTTACATTGATATTGCCAATAACTTATTTACTGAAGCATATTTATAGTATTTGCATGCTGCCGCTTCTACTGTTCGGCCAATAATAAGGTACATGGTTGTTGTTTATCTTTTCTATGTATGTAGCCAATATGTATTTATACATTTAAGTAAAGTTTTTGTAGTAAACTGAATTGAGGTAGCAGATTTTTGTTTTGCATAGAATAATAATTTTGATGTGATTCTTATTCATTTCTTGTGATTTCAGGGTGACAGAACAACCCATCGTGCGAAAAGTACAAGAAGCACATTCTCAAGAAAAATGAAACTCGAAAAAGCCGAACCAATTCCCGCACCTAATGCTTACTGTCCTGAAAAGGCAGATAGGTTACTAAGAGCAAAATCTCCAGCTTTCTCTTTTGGAACTAAAACTGAAGTAATTAAAATACACAACGCACCTGCTCCTAATGTTTATTCACCAGAAAAATCTATCAACGCGCTTAAAAATGGGCCGAAATATACTTTAGCTGGCAAAGGTGTATGTGAAAAGTTGGAAGTAACCCCAGGTCCGAACTACTATAGCCCCCAGAAGGCTGATAAAATACTACATGAAAGTTCCCCGTCTTATACGATGCGATCGAAAGAAGTTGTTGAAAAATTTGAGCAAACACCAGCCCCAAACGTATATGCTCCTGAAAAGTCTATGCATATGTTGAACGGTGGACCCAAGTATACTATTTCTGGAAAGGGAGTGTCTTCCAAGATGACAGTAACCCCAGCGCCTAATAGTTACAGTCCTGAAAAGGCTGACAAAGTCCTGCATGAAAGTTCACCTGCTTATTCATTTAGAATTAAAGAACAAACAGTCATTCGAAGTGAATCTCCGGCACCAAATGTATACGCTCCAGAAAAATCCATCCATATGTTAGATAGTACTCCAAAATTCACCATGGGTGGTAAAGGTCACTGTGACAAAATTGAAAATACACCCGCTCCTAATGCTTATTGCCCTGATAAAGCAGACAAAATCTTGCACGAATCATCTCCTGCTTATTCGTTTAGGGTAAAAGATAATATAAAAATAACTGACAACACTCCTGGTCCTAACGTTTATACGCCAGAGAATTCTGTCAATATGTTTCATAGCTCTCCTAAGTACAGCATGGCGGGAAAAGGATCAACCCCAAAGTCCGATTACGTGCCGGCACCTAACACTTACAGCCTTGATAAGGCTGATAAGCTTCTTCACGAGTCTTCACCCGCTTATTCTTTTAGACCAAAGACTGCTACTGATAAACCTAGTGATACGCCAGCCCCAAATAACTACGACCCACACTTATTAGACGGTACGCCTAAATTTAGTATGTATGGCAAAGGCCACGACGCAAAACCTTTTAATACTCCAGGACCTAACGCTTACGATCCCCATCTACCTGATGATGCCCCAAAGTATTCTCTAGCTGGCAAAGGTCATGATCCTAAACATTTTAATACTCCAGGACCTAACGCTTACGATCCCCATCTGCCTGATGATGCCCCAAAGTATTCTCTAGCTGGCAAAGGTCATGATGCCAAACATTTTAATACTCCAGGACCTAACGCTTATGACCCCCATCTGCCTGATGATGCCCCAAAGTATTCTCTAGCTGGCAAAGGTCATGATGCCAAACATTTTAATACTCCAGGACCTAACGCTTACGACCCCCATCTGCCTGATGATGCCCCTAAGTATTCTCTAGCTGGAAGAGGCCATGATGCCAAACATTTTAATACTCCAGGACCTAACGCTTATGATCCTCATCTACCCGACGGCACGCCCAGATTTACTATGTCTGGAAGAGCGCCTGATAGTAAAATATCGGACGTACCTGCTCCAAATGCATACGACCCGCATTTACCTGATGGTACTCCTAAATATTCTTTAGGCGGAAGAGGGCATGATTTAAAACCGTCGGATACGCCTGGTCCCAACTCCTATGATCCCCATTTACCGTCTAATACTCCCAAATTTACAATCTCAGGTAAAGGACCTGACGCTAAGATCTCCGATGTTCCTGCCCCTAACAAATACGATCCTCATTACATAGATGGTACTCCTAAATTCACTATTGCTGGTAAAGGACTACCTGGGAAAATCGATAATAATCCCGCTCCTAATGCTTACAATCCTGAGAAAAGTGACAAAGTATTATTAGAAAGTTCCCCAGCGTATAGCTTTAGAATTAAACACCAATTAGAGAAACCCAGTAATACACCCGGACCAAACGCCTATGACCCCAGCAAATATGATTACATGTTAGATGGTGCACCTAAATACACTTTTGGAACAAAAGGTCCCGCTGACAAACCATTAAACTATCCAGCTCCTAACGCATACAGTCCAGAAAAAGCTGACAATGTTCTTCATGAACACGCTCCTTCGTATACATTCCGGCCAAAATTAGATGATGGCAAAACATTTAACACACCTGGCCCCAATGCTTATAACCCAGAAAAGGCCAACAAAGAAATTTACGACCATTCCCCCGCTTATTCTTTAGCTCCTAAAGGCAAAGACTCTAAAATAAATGACACTCCAGCTCCTAACGTGTATAGTCCCGAAAAAGCCGACAGGATTCTTCTGGACAGTGCACCAAGATATTCGTTCAGAATAAAGACCAATCCTCACAAGCCAGATGATGTTCCTGCACCAAACAGTTACAACCCGGATAAAGCTGATAAAGTATTGTTGCACAATGCGCCTCAATATTCATTCAGGATCAAAACTGATAACGTCAAAACCGTTGATACTCCAGGTAAGTGACAAAATTAAATGAATATTATATGGATTTTGTGAACTGTTATTATATTTCGAAACGCATTTTAGCACCGAATTCTTACAATATTCCAACGCCCGTTGAAACGCCTCTGTATACAATTTCGGGTAGACATAAGGAACCGATAGACGAGCGCCTGAAGGTTCCTGCTCCTGGAACATATAACCCTGAGAAGGGTTACAAGTTCATGTTGACTTATTCTCCTCAACATACATTCGGTATAAAAATACATACAAATAAATTCGCAGACACTCCTGGTGAGTCAGAGTTTCACAGGCAAATAAGGGGTTACTAATTGTAACAAAGCATGAGAAGCTGAATAAAAACTAATATGGCAATAAGATGGTTTTAACATAATGCTATTCAAAATTCTCGTAATTTAACTAAGTAATACCTTAACGCTAGACAAAAAGATTTAAATCTAAATATACATTAATTATAACAAGGGTCTCGGCAATACTTTCATACCAAAACCAAATTTATTGATGTGATGTAAACTATTTTCAGCTCCGAATTCGTACCGCATTCCGTCTGTATTGGATACTCCGGTATACACGATGTCTGGAAGGCACAAGGTACCTGTAGATGATCGCACGCGAGTTCCCGCGCCTGGCACCTACTCCCCTGAAAAGGTACGTGCGAATATTTGAAGTAAAAATGTATATTAGTTTAAATATTCAAATCAAATAAATGTGGTAAACATGTTGTGTTTAGCCTTCAAAGATTACATATTTCGTTCTACTTGAATTGCAAACAAAAGTAACATGATTTCCAACTAATAAAAATAATGTCAATTACAGGTGCAGATTAACAGAACGCCGCAAATTACCTTTGGTATCAAACACTCGCCTTTATTGGGGCAGCTAAGACCACTACAGCCTCAGCGCCCGTCCGACAGACAAGTCTCACCATCAACAAATACCACTAAGGAAGTCTCCTCTGTTCAAAAGACAACAGTTCATCAGAGCAACCAAGTCGAGAATGTCAAGAACGTAAACCATCAAAATGTAATTGATATTCATGAGTCAAGTGAAATCTTTAACACTGGAGCTCATGTGACTCAAATTAGACACGATAATGATGTCAGAAGCACAACGGTTTCTCCCGATCCAATCCAACACCAAGAAACTCTAACCCAAGAAATTGTTTGGGTTCCGGAGAAGCCATTACGTCGTGGGTCTTACACCATCGATAAAGCCGATGGAAATGGATACTCTGAACATTATGAGCACAGTGAGATTATTCCCGTAGAGAACGGAGTAATAAGAGTAGCAGAAAAAGGAGAAATGGGCGGTAACTGCACAGAAGAAAGGAGCAATGAAGTGATCAGTCGTGAAGGATTCGAACAGAACATTCAAAAGAACGTTAAGAATGCATCTGCTCATGAAAAGAAGCAAGCAGCTACTGAGGAAGTGCGAACAAACACTGACGTCCAGAAACTTGCCAACGGTGGTATTTCTAAAACAACGACTACAACTACGATTAGGAAAGTGGGGACTGCCGCTAGAACCGCTAACGAGTCCACTGCAGTGACTCGCACCGCCACTGTGCTGACGTCACGAGACATTGGCGTCAAATAACTCGACTATAAGGAGCTTTGTCGTGTATTTAGTTCTAATTTTGATCCTACCAATATAATACCTAACAGTAACTTACACACTTTTGATTAACTTAATCGTTACTCGCATGTAACTTTCTATGATTACTAATGCTGTGAGAAATGCAAGCTATATTTATTAATTCTTTACTCGATTATTCTACGATTCGTTTTTTTTTTCGCACAATATATAAAAGGCGCGATCTCTTGCTATTTATGTTACCGTTTTTGTAACGTTATTTAAATGTTATTGTAAGAAAAATGATTTGACAAATAATTATAAGTACTAATATTGTTAAACATTGATAATTTTATTAATAAAGATTTTATTACAAGGGTGTTTTTTTCTGTGAAATGCCTGAAAACTGCGATAGTTATGTAAATATGTTACTCCTGTATTTTCAGCATAAATGGCGGTACGTTTACATTGCTATTTAGCTTCCCTCAGGCGATGTTCGACCCCTCGTCACGCACATAGTATTTATTATTCATTCAGGTAAACGGTAAATTCCTTCGGGTATAATAATATTAGCTTTAGTGATATTTGATGTATTTCCTTCCTATGTGAAGTTTTTCATAAATAACCATGATATTGTTAATGTACCATTAAGTAATCATTATTACTGATTGTGTCTATCAATTTCAATTGGTGTCATTAGAGATGAAATAAACTATTTCAAGAACTATGACTTGAAAAAACACTCGTGTGCCGAATAAATTAGTTAGTTTATGAGAAAATCAAGTCATCCAGTGATCTCAAATTCTTTTCATAGAAAAAACAGTTGAATGTCTACCAGCCACCATGAAACTTCTACTAGTTCGTCAACGTCGTTCGCTGGTTAAATGGTAACCCAATCCAATGATTTGAATATAAAAAGATGCCCTTAGTATAAAAAAACAAGTGCTACACAACAAGAAAATATACGCCGATTTGAGAACTTCGTCCTTTTTGGAGTAGTTAAAAACGTTTACAATAAACATGGGTGTACCAATATACAGTTATCGTAAAAAAACAATGTTTTGTTATTTTTTTATCTGACGTACATTCTCATAATATAATCAAGCGGATGTGTGGCCGCGGTGGTGCACGCTTCGTAACGGAAGCTTTACGAGTGCGTGCCGGATAAGTGTACAGTGAACTATATTGTGCGCCCACGCATCTCGAAGCGACTGTTGCTCCCGTATTCCTACATGACAGCTAGATAAACTAGAGTGTGACAAGTGTGACACGACAATCACTTCAAACCCTTTTGTGATAAGTAGATCAGATCGTAAACATGGCAATAAAAAATAAACTGTTTTTATCGGAGCTATATGCAAATGCTGGCATGACTATAGTTGTATACAACTAATAATAATATTTTTAAGCCTTTATTCTTCAAGCATATAAGTACTTTATATGTTACATCAAAATGTAAGCTACCACCATGCCAAAATTAATTAAAATCTGTCGTAGCGTTTCAGGGTGAAGAGGTAAACATATTCAAAATCACAAACTTTCGCATTCAAAACATTAGAGTGAGTGTAAGTTCTTGCACCAGTAGCGTAAGTTAAGATGGGTGTGAAACTTAGATTGCCACTTACGATTGAGGTGCTTCCATCGTACTTACAAGTTGCACAGTGCTGTATAGCTGTATTTATAATGATCCATAATAGAATCTGTATGGCCACAGCTTAGTGGGTCAAAAGCGCGATAGACAATAATACAGATAATGGATGTAGATTACTTGTCCGGGAAACAGTTTAAATTATTCAAATGGACTGACAAGATAACAATATTGGCAAAAAACACATACAAAATGGGTACCTAAATATATTATAATGAAAAAAACAGCTTCGGTTTTGGTTGAATGCTTAGTAATAAGTCCCTACTTGACGGATGGGAAAATATTCGTCGTTAATAAAATATCTTAAATTTGCTGATATTTTCTGTTATCTAACTGTCGGTCTATGTGTAAAGCGACACACACTTTAAGAATTGTACGTTTAATATAATATACATATTAAGATAACTACTAAATGCCACTAAAAAAACCGTTTCGCGAAAAGCCTGTGGCGAAAATCATGTCTCTCAGTTTAGACGCACATAGCATTAATTCTCAATACTTGAACAATTAACAGTCGCTGATACCTAGTATTGATAATGTTTTGCGTAATGCATTATTAGTACTTAAAAAAAGAAAATCTTTTTATGAAGGACCTAGAATAATGTCTATAAATAGATATTATTGAAATAGAATATACTCCGCAACGTGATCGGGACGGTAATGCTATGTGCATACATGAATAGACGCTGTGTTCGAATGAATAAAAATGTATTTATTGAAGAGAAGTATGCCATTGTATGTGTCGACATCAATGTTAATCATCTGTGTGCTAACGTCCTGTCTTGAACTCTCCGGATATAAACGGTAAACAATACGGGATTTCGAAATTTAAAAAGATCTCTGAAAATATTCTTAATGGCTTCTATGCTTTAAGGCATTTGACACTTTTGTATTTTATGATGTAGAGTAACTGCAAACACCTCTTAGTTTTACTGCATTCTTGGAAGAGGGACGACGCTCTATGTTATGTAGCCTGTAGACTCCGAAAAGGACAAAGCTACGTAATACGTAATTTAAAAAAAAAACCGATACTACAGAAATATTTTTTTTACAACACAAAATCTAGCTTTCACCAGCTGCACCGCCTTTTACAAATTTTATATGATCACACGGGCAAATTAAATCGGAATAAAACTATCCTATGTATGTATCTTCCATGTGATGAACTATGTGTGTTTTTTCGAGTGAAAGAGTCCCACACATCCCTTTACACTTACAAACTTACGCTTTTATAATATTAGTAGGATTTAATTATTAGGCTCTAAAAGTAGAGTAAATATACAACTCAGTACTAAATGAGCACAGTAATAGCCTTCAAAAAGAAAACACCTTAAGTCAGTAAAGTTAATTCCTTCAGGTATTACGTAAAAGGTAATATTGGGTAGCCGTTATTTGATTTCACCCGCAGCGCTACTCGGTTATTACAATACGCCGTTTTTAGATAACATCACAATAAAGCAGCCATTATCGTTACCTTGACTTCTATTGAATTTTTTACAGTAAAAATTTATTAAAAACTTTTTTACTTTAACTCAACGGAAATGAGAGACGCTCTCTCTATAATTAAATTGACTGTTTCTTGTTTATCACTGGCCTGAAATAAATTAATGATGATAAAATATTTTCCATACTGCAATGAAATGTTTGAACAACGAGTTCTAGAATATTGATTGTGTTTTCTTTATTTATGGTTGTATAGTTTAACAATATTATGTTACTGCTTGGTTCTTGTTAAGTGTTTAAAATCTTTTTGGTTTACTGGTTTAAAATTAAACACGCAAGCTTGCATTGATTAAGTAATTATACATCGATTGTGACGATATAATTATCGCTTTGAGGAAACAAAATATTGCAATCTTTTGTGGTATTTTTACAGTTGCCGTATTTTATAATTGAATGGTCAGTTGCAAGTAACAAGGTAATAACAGGATAATTAGGCACTCTAGGTAATTTTTCCCCAATTAGGATTGAAAGGAAGCATAAATCGCTTTAGACATTGTTGTTTGATATTGCGTTAGTAACAGATATGTATAAGTTACTTAAAAATATAAAAGCCTGTTAATGCTAGTACATAAAAATAGTAATAACCGAAAAACTTACTTAAATATCATCAAATCGCTTCTTACGAATAAATTAATATGGAATAAAAAAAAGATGGATACTAGTCTATGCTGTCTATTTGGCTAGTTTCCATCCCTTTTTTAATATTGGTTTTTTAATCCATGGGTGAATGAATGCAAGTATGTGAATATACGTTTAGGTGGTCAGAACCCAGAAAGGTTCATATTATTAACATCCTGTTTAATTAGCAAGGAATAGGTCTGGAATAGGCAGTGCGGTCCTAAGGCTTGAAGACAGATTTAGGATGCGATGTACTCTCTCTCCTTAATTGTATGTGTATTACAATAAACGTTTCTACAAATACACTTGGACACTCATCTTCGATTTCGTGCACTGACGGTATAGTGTGTAAACCTACCTTTATTATTAGGTAGGTACAACTGAACTCTACAACATTACACGAAATTGCTTTCAGGTCCAGCCAAATTGCGGTGTTGGTCTTGATAATACCGCTATCACAGTTATCAACGAGCTAATTTAAATATTGGTAATTACTTAACCACCTTCGAAACCATTATCAAATGACTTTCACAAAATGTAGAGACGAAATGAGGAAAATTGGTAAAAGTACTATTATTTGAATATTTAATATGTAATGGAGTTGTTTTGTTCGTGATATCCTGCCCGAAATACATGTCATGCATACTTTGGTTTTTTGCTTTACATAATTTTAAATGAAAATTCTTAGTAGTCGAACTTTTTCGTAATTCCCAAGTCAATGTAACCGGAAAATGATAGATGAATGATGACGAAAGGAAATTATTATTGAAACCTAATCGATGTTTTGTATATTTATATGAATAATGTTCCAATGAAACGCATAACTATGTGATCAGTCAATTTTAAAAAACATAATGTAAAATGTTTTAATGCTTGTTATAATTGTGAAGGATTGGATCAGCGGAATCCACATTATTGTAAGCCTAGTTAGTATTCGACCTTTATGGTATTAATTGGAGCAACAGATAATACTTATCATATCATAATTAATATGCAACATAAATGTGGGCGACCGTTTCTCAGTGTTGTACTAAAGGTAGATTGAAGAAATTAATGCAATGTTTGGAGGACAACAAGTAAATGCAAGCTAATGATGTAAGGTACAATCACGCGACCCACGGCCGGCTGATTGACGTAATACGACGTCACCCCCGCCCCCCGCACCCCTCGCCCCGCACCCTTAGTACCACCCTACAATAAACCAAATTAATGTTTGTCCCCGATAAGCACGTTTAGGTTCGACACAGCACACTATCAAGCTTATCACTTGATCTTAGTTGCAGTATTATTTTGTATTGTTCAAAGTAAAAATGTTTTTTTGATATAGCTCGTGTATTTAATTAATTTAACCCCCATGGTGTGTTATTTAGCTTCACTGTGAATACAAGGGTATGGTTTTATTTATTGCAATACTGAAGCAAATAAGGCTCAATTTGCAAATAGAGGGATCGATCAAAGTGTTTGTTATAACAATTAAAATTATACACAATGTCAGTCTTCTTCTTACTGCCCGTATTATTTGGAGCCACTCAATTAATTCCATTTAACCCCCCGCATCTTACTATCATTCACTGACTTTCGTTCATGTTATCTTATACGCAATCAATCGACCTTTTTCGCCGTCCTTCTGATTCAGTCAACATTCCAACTGTATATGTGACATTTACAAATTAACAGTAATTCATCCCTCTCTCAACTCTACATCTTTTTAAGTATACGGTAACTCATTATCTTACTGCCAAAAAAAACTATTATACTGAGTGACGTCAAAATTACAAGTCCAATCTCAATAGAGACGTAATGATAGAATAAATGCGGACAACATCACATACATTGTTCTGAACCCAAAGTAAGTTGCTGAAGCACTTGTGTTATGGAATTCAGATACAATGAAGGTACCACAAACACCCAGACCCGAGACAATGTAGAAATGTGAATTTTTACATTGACCCGACCGGGGATCGAACCCGGGACCTCAGAGCTAGCGACACCTTGAAACCGGTGCGTATGCCACTCGACCACGGAGGTCGTCAAATAGAAGCAACATCATTAACATTTTCAGTTCAGTATGTAAAAGAAGTTTGTGAAATACGAGCCGATACTCGGGGACTCTAGTGACTCTACCATCAACGTAAAGAAAGACAATTACAACAGGGAGAGCGTTAAGTGTGCGAAACGCCTATGTACGCCGCAGAGAGCTCTCTCCTTTTCACCGTAATAGTCATATGGGGAGATGGCGGTAGGCCCCCAAGCCATGTTCAGGTTTGCTCCACCTGTTTTACGCTTGGTCCTTAGGCTTTTATGCATGAGTTATTGCGGGGCAAGTTCGGGAGCTTTTAGTGTGACGTGAACATCATATAACACAACTCGTACCTCGTATATCTTCTTTCACTCGCAGAAAAAGGGTACAATTTGTAATAACTCCTGAAAAGAGGATGGATGACAGTTTTGTAGGTGTTTTATTAACCATCATTTTTCCGTTGGAGTTTTGCGAATTTTGGTTTTAGGGATACTGATTCGACTGTAGTAAAACGAATAAAAATCTAGCTCATACATTCTATTATTACTAGAATATTATGACTCAGAATCTAAGAGAATAATACCCTTAGAAGACTTCTTGCTACTATTTATTTGTATAAGCTTTTCAAATTCCCTTCTTTAATATTACATGAAAAGGTCACGGCCATAGAAATCGGTAAAACTTAAATACAGCTTAATTTTATCTGTCCTTCAAGTCGAAGGTGGCGTGTTTGGGCAATACGCATGGAATGTCGCCTATCGTAACATTAACCCAAGGATTAGCAATTGTTTTTAAGTTGTTGATTATTTCTTTGTTTATTATTGTTAGGTAATTTTTTTATCACCGCTCTATTTCTGTTAGGGAAAATTTGAACAAGGTTACGTAGAGCCATTTGAAGGCCATAAAATCGTAGTCCTTTTTACGGTGAAAATTATGATACCTTAAATAAAATTAAGCTCGTAAATTCTTACTAACTGGCTTGGTTTAGTAACACACATTTATTTTAGTTAGTGTCCGTGGGAGCTAGTATTCCACAATTACAAAGGTGCTAAATTGTATCCTATGTAATGTCTACCTAAATTCTCAGTTCCCGTGACAATATTGGACAGCTTTTATGATCATCATATATCCCCCTATTAGGGATAGGCCTTTCTTTATGCTAGTCTATAACCAACCCTCAATATAATTATGAAAGTTCCTGCCCCGCGGTATGTGAATACATAGCTTAACCCCATCTCACATCTTCAACGGCAGAATAAGCTTCTTTGGAAACGCTTAAGAATCCATTTAGCAAAGGTGATGTAATTCGTTCTTTTAGCGTCATGACACCATATTATTCAAATACGTTCAAGTAACATAATAGCTATTCGTAATAGTGCACCTAATTGTTGTATATTATCAACAGTAAATTGCAGTACAACTCGTGTCTGAGCTGTATTATAATTTAGAGTTACTGCGTCAATCTGCGTATAACTATGGCTGGTAAATTATTACAATTTCAAAGTACACTTTGCCCTATATCTTTATGTAATTGAAAACGTTTAAGAACAAATTAAAAAAACAATAAGGTAAAAGAACAATAAGGTAGTAGTTTACATAAAATGCGCATACAACATTGTGTTTTCATTTAATTATGTCAGTTGGATTCAATAATAAAAAGCGTACGTAATTGTAGAAAAATAAACTAGTCTGTCCTGCCTGGTGACGGAAAGACAGATGCACGGACAGGGAATTCTCAGTAATTGGTTTTCGTTTTTAGCCTTTGGGTACGAGACATTACAAAACATTTAAATTGCAGTACTTCAGTTTAAAGGGAAATCTCCTTAAAAAAAATGAAAAATTGTTAATTATAAGAAAATGTAAATGAACATAAATTAGAGGAAGTTAGCATAACATAACACGAAACAGGATTTAAGTTCCTATCAAGAAACAAAACACTTGACATACTGTTAAATTCAATTAGAATTACAACATTTATAAAAAATTGTCGTGAACTGAAAAACACTGGTGGTAAGTTTCCAGGCGGCAATCGTAGTACACGCGACGGTTCAAGGCCAAATTTTAGTGGAAACGAGTAGACAGCCGACGCGACGGTCCCCGCTCACAGCAATCGTCATTTAGACCAATTTGTGGAATTAATGTCCGATGGTGCCACTGTACATATATGATTTAATTAGTGTGATGTTTCGTAAGTAATACTTTTACGCTAAACTAACAAAAACCTATTTACTTTGGAATAGTAGTTTTGTGTTACCTATAGCAATAGGTGTCTTATACATTAATTTTGTTATTGGCTGTTCCAATATTAGGTAATTGTACAGAATACTTTGAGTTATTCAGCGTTTAAGTAATACAATGACTGAAAATGAGTCTTTTTTAATCTTATACTATATTGTAGAGTTGATTTCAATTCGGTTCTATATTGCATGCGTACCGTAACGTTACATAGGTTTTCCATTGTTTGTTAAGCTCATGCAAAGGTAAGAAAGAGTATATTTTTATGATTTTTGATATTTTGATATTTTTAGGTACATACAGATGCAATGCAATTTAATGTAACATGTAACGAGATACATTAAAAATAATTACAAATCCCAACCATTATCAGATAGCGTTATCATTATCGCAGAGTAAACATAAATCCAGAGATAGCAGGATTTTGCGAGATGTCATATCGTGTGGACTCTACAAAGTATATTTATTTGTGATTGCACTATCTAAAAACGATAACTGAACAACTGTGTTTAAATTGTACTTGTTTTACTGGGTCTATTGTTTGGGTACATTGTTGGCATTTTTTACTCCTCGTTGGTTTAAGGATTGGATTTGTACCGTAGCAACCAGTATCCACGATTACTTTACAAATTTGCTTAAACATTACGCGTGAAATTTAGGGACAGTTCAATTCAGTTGAAAAAAATCTCACACGGTTCTAAGAATTATCGTACGAAAGGTTAATAAATATTATTCGAATGAACTTTTAGCATAAAACAAAAAGTGCATATTTTAACGCAGTTCATGCGTTATTTACAAAAAAAAAATCATAGGATTATGAAGATATCAAATTATTAATTTATAATTAAGAATAGGTATTTGTATCCCAAATATTGTAACAAATAACACCAAATGACCTCTAAAACTGGGTTTTTATGCGACACTGGCGTGTTTGTACGGCAGTCGGTGTTTGTGCGTGCCGTACTGCGTCGTAAATTACCTACGTAGGGCTTAATGGCTCAGATGCAAGTATTTTCACGTACTAAATTTATGGCTCAAAGCCGATATAAATCGCTATTGTGTATTGCTGAAGGAATTAAAAATATCCAATTTTGTTAATTGCTATCGGTGCGAACGTTCATGATTTGTGTCCAGATTTAAATATAAATTTAATTATTGATTAATTGACTCATACAAAACATACTTTCAACATACTAAAGCATAACCTCTATAGCCAATTGAAATTTTAAGCAACATTAACGTCAAAGTAACTCGCAAATGTATGGAGATGACATTTCATTTCGATAAGTCACGTGACCTATCATCTCTATACAACCAAGCGTTTTCTATTAACGTTGACGACTGTAGAAATGAAACTTGGCTAGAGGGTTTGTGTTTTACTGCGCTGAGAGTATTTTTCTCTGAGTCAAGTACTCAATAATCAAATTTATATTTAAATTAGGGCAAAAGTCATCAACGTTTTACTACCCAACACTCATCAAATGTAAATGAACAATCATGCAAATTACTTAAACTCGTTAGTGTAATTACCAAATTTATTGTTATGGGCATTATGGATATCATTACGTATTTTGTATAGAATATCTGCATAATATGATATCTTTGGACGTATTTTGATGGACCAGCCAAAACTGAGATTCGTAAAAGAAAAATATTGTGAAAATAATATCAGGATTATCCTATTTTGAAACATGCTTCGATTTGACATTTGCCTCATTAATTTAAAATTTTCTCTAAAATATTTGCATCAATTATTTACAATAAAATATTATGTGTTGCAGAATACTAATTTTAATCATCAATTTTATTGACTAACACTTATGCATTGACATAATTTGTTGATACATAACTAGATACTGTTATCGTAAATTCTAACAAATGATGATTCATTAGGATTCCTAGATAATGTTCTGTGACCATGTTATGACATCGTCATTCTAATAAAGAATTATATAATAAAAATAAACAATAAAGTTACATTTTGGAAGAGTTATTAAATGTTATTTTGATTGTCGTGTTGGTAAACACTCGTATCATGCATTTGACTACATCAAACAATTATTTAAAAGCAAGGTTATTTTAAATGTAAAAATAATTTAATTGTATTAAAGTCACGCAAGGTAAAGTATATCGTAATGAGCGGTATTCAATCACCTTCTTAATAAGCTGATGGTAGAACCAGTGCTTTTCACATACAAGTATTTCTGCTTGTATCTCGAGCCATTTTACCGACGCGTTCTTCTCACACCAAACAAAATGTATTATGTAGGTACCAGTCCTGGGCCCCAATTCTGCTATTTACAACGGCCGATGAATGAATGAAATTTGGCTTAAGATGACAATTTTCGAATTCTCTTAAGCATTTTTCTACACAATAATTGTAAATTCAGTATGGGACGGTACACTCAGAGTCAATACAATTAACTTCCAATAATTGTATCGCCAAAATGGTTAAGAGAATAGGAATAATTTCAAGTTTAATTCAATTGCCATTCATTCATCGGCCATTGTAAAATAGCAGAATCGGGACCCTGTATCATTTCTGAATAACATATTACCCTAAACTAACTAATACTGTTTGTCAGAATTCGAATCGTAATGACGTAATCACTGTGATAAACGTGTATCTGTGATCAATGGTTTCACGTGTCCCGAGCCACAGAGGGGTCTTGGTATATTTGCAAACGGTCACTGCACGCACATGGCGAAAGAGGCTTAACCTTTGTTATCGGTTAAACCGTAGGGCTTTAACTTTAACCACTTAGTGAAGAGCCCCTAGCTCAATTGTTTTTGTTTCACGACTGCTCACACAATGGAGTGCTATATTTACAGCGTTTATTAATAAACCCGACTTGTATGTCTTTATTCAAACATAGCTTCTGAATTATCCGAGAAGATTTTGACACTTGCTTCATTTATATTTCATTATGAAAAAAAACAGTAAAGCAATTTTGATGTACAACGGAGGATACAAGGTTTACACACATTAAATAAGGAACATAAAGATTTTTTTTTGAAATATGTAACGGTGCTTATCCGTTCTGTACCTTTCTACTAAAGAATACTTTCTATAAATGACAAAATGTATAAGCATAGTGTTTTATGGGTCTCGGACTATGACGTCTGTATCGTCTCGAAACGTTTACATGAATGACATAGAAACACAATTTTACAATCGTCATACTCAGAATTTAGTTAGGTTTATTGGAAAAATTAACATTTACCTGTATATGAGGAAAATACGGTAAGAATATGTTAAAGTTATTGTTACATGTAATGTAGGGTTATATTAAACATAGGTA
This sequence comes from Trichoplusia ni, assembly GCF_003590095.1. Classification (NCBI taxonomy): domain Eukaryota; kingdom Metazoa; phylum Arthropoda; class Insecta; order Lepidoptera; family Noctuidae; genus Trichoplusia; species Trichoplusia ni. The sequence continues at coordinate 15,940,857 of NC_039479.1, read as the reverse complement.
GAAATATTACTAGTCTGATTTAAGACTCCGGTTGGGTCCGAAACTAGTTGGGCAATTTAAACCATTGCATCATTTAAAAATGAATTCGTTCAAGTGAAATTTTAGTGCATGGTAGACAAGGTCATAGGGGACTTCTGCATTTTTATAAGTTCTCTATAGAATTATTAGCTTTTAGGTTTTGTATTTGATATCAGTGTAGAGTAGCTTAATTATCTATTTTTTAACATGTTCAAGTATCTGTGTCGTAAAGATGTCATCAAAATTGTTTACTAATATTATCAAAATGTTTATTCCAGTAGTTCCGTGATGTATTGACGTAATTTTTCGGATTTTAGCAATAAAATGTTAGTCATTTGACCAACTTAGATAAGACATTTGGGTCTAAGTCAAACACGGTATTAATATATAAGATAATATTCCACTGAATGACTGGTCTTGGAAAACAACAAGTACTGCTTTTGGTAATAAAAAATGAATAAAGTAGATCTTTCCACATCATTTGCATGAAGTTTTATATCTGTTTCGATACTCCTTAGATAAGTGAAGCTTGCACTTCATTGTGGATTTGGTTTATTGGGTTAAAGATAGTTAATAAATAGATATATGAAAATGGGAAGAGAATACAAAATACAATTGTTTTTGTAAATAAATTTATTCTGAAGCATACATTTACAATCTATAGTCTCTATTATTTAATTTAACCATACTAACTATAAAAACAAAAGCATTTTGAATTCGAAAACAAAAGAATTTGAAACAGTTTCCCAGCTAGTCTAGACAGTATTTTTCAGTAAGTACATGCATTTAATAGCTTAGGCGTGCAGTGTAGTACACCTGTGTTCCATGCACCGAGTACAATTTACACACCATGGGGTTCCAACATTCTCTCGAGGCCTCGTAAATTAATTAGGTTGTACCATACTTTGTTAAATTAAAAATGTTTCACCGTACCTGCAGTGCAACGAATGCACGTTAAATTGCTTTAGTGTTGTTTGTTTCAGTCTCGTTCTTTTGTTACAATTTATTTATTCTTGCGATTTTGTTTTCGATGATTTTGTTATTTACTACATGTGCGAGAAAAAAAAACTTATCTTGAGGGAATAAATCATGCCACAAGAAACTTGTGTAAAGTTAAACGTTATCATTTTTGTTTATTAAGACAAGTGAAGGAAGCTGTACGATGTCAAAATGTCTGAAGCCCGACAAGATAAGTGTAGAAAGTCGTCTTCAATTAGTATAAAACGTCTGCATCCGTTTTAGTTCAATAAAGTTAACGCATGACACTAAAATACACAAGTAATGTTTCTGTAGCCATTAAAATGGTCTATGAATAATTAAAGTTATGGCCATAGGGGTGAATCGCCTAAGCGTTCACGAAGTCCGAATTTAAATTTCAAATTTCTCAAGTGCTTTTAAATAAAGTTTAATGTATTGTAATGATATTCCATGAATTACTCAGCAGAAATCGATTGTAAACAATATTACATGCATTTTATTTTTAGATTTTTTTTTATTATTGAGTCTCATTATAACAGTAATTTAAATTATTGTGCAGCAAGTAACCTATACGAAAGCCGGCATTATATAAAACGAAAATAATGTTAGAATTAAGTTCCTGGCCAATTACAAATTTGACACGTGTTTCTTGTACTCAAGAAAATATGTTAAATGTGTGTCCAGTATTAAATAAGTAATCATAAATTCTTTGAAAGTGTGAAGTTTCTACGTGCTTTGTATTACCAAACAATCGTATAAAATCTTGTACTGAGATTTTAATAGTAAACGTGTTCTCGATTACACAACATGTATATAAACAAACCGGTACACTTATAAATTAGATAACTAATATTCGCTTCGTCGCTTTATCCTTGCCAGTTGCAATTTATAATTCCAGCCAGCATACCTTGTTCATAAAAAACTATTCGCAACGAAACCTTAATCAATTGTATGTGTGCTTGTAATTTTACGAGCGTTATGTTACATAGTGCCTATGTGGGTCTCTTTCACTCATGGTGTTCTTATCTTGTTTGCCGCGGAGCACACGCGAGCGCCGCACTCCGCGCCTCATTTGTACTATGCTATGACATTCCGTCGAAGTCGATGGCGCGAATCGGCCGCGTCACACACAACCTTATACCGTTTCACGTAACAAATAGTTTTCTAACTTTCGTCGTGACTTAACCGCGTCTCTCATACGCTCTACTCGTTTTTGAGGAAGTTTTGTTCGGCAACTGTGTCTTTAGTGTTTTAAAATGTAATAATGATCAAAATGCCCATATTCTGTGCACAATTATTTCGCGTACCTATGCTATAAATCAAAATGACTCAGTGTTTTTAGGTAAATTAAAGTGTTTACAGCTATAGTGTTCCAGACAGCTAAACAGTGGAATGTGCGTTCTTAGCTGCGTTCAACTGGATACAAGAGCTTAAAAATAGAACAACTTTAAGATTCCATGTGGTGGATCAAACAGTTCTCTATTATGGGAGATACTGATTGCGTCTTCTCGTTATAAGTTGCAGTGTAAAGATTTGTGAGCAATATGTCAAACAGCTGCGTTCGTCAGTTGTTTACGGCTGTGGTCGCTGCTGTGTGTATACATAGCAGTGTGGCTCAGACCTGGAACACAGTAGCTGATGGTACCAATTGTTCAGGTTTGATCATTTTTCTCATTGGACACCAAGTGGACCTTCTTTCTGACACAAATAACTGTTAATGCCGTTTAATGGTTAACAACAGGTTATGTTAGAGATGCACAATTACTAGTGACATACTGGTCACGTTTCCTTTTATGAGACTAATTGAATGAAGATTGTAAGGCATGTATCCTATCTACTACAAATGGATATTGAGACATACTTTTAATACACGAACAACATCCTTCTGCACTGTTTCCTTATCTCAGTGATCAGGGACTATTCCAACCAGTGGTTTCTGATGTAGGTAGATAGACTATTATGACCAACTTTTTTAATATGTAGAACACAAAACTATTTGACTTCGGAGAAATATAACCACAAGACACAGGTCAGATCTATCCTTACCGTTCATTAGTCAATACACAACATTCATACATATAAGATCAATCCATCATATAAGATCAACATTAAACAAAACGTTGCACCTTTTTTGAACAATTTGTAACTCCTTCACACACAAAATTGATTTGACTCAAATTAGGACACAATGGAATGACATCAATTGGCAACCACGTGTTGGAATAGGCCTCTGTAAGGTAGCACTTCTGCTTCACTGAGAAATAGCCAGCTAATGTACGAACAATCTAACAGCATTATATCTTTTTGACACTTTTCCGCGAACCTAATACCTACTGGCATTTTGAATTTGTTTAATAATGGTCACTAATTTGTAACAAGCTTGCTACTGACATAGTTTAGCCCAAAATGAGGAATGCTGATGTATATACAGGATAGCTTTGCAAGGGTATGTATACAATGGATAATGTGCAGCTTCATGGATGCTGTGTGGATAACGAAAGACCTAACAACTGCGCACAGTGGTTAAAAACGATGTTATTAAAACCAGTCACTAATATTGAAACCATACACCTGAAGCTATTTCAAATGTGTTTTCTTATTTGAATTTTGCAACAAAAGCGTTGTTTGTATTTCAGAATTAAATATAGTTTGTTTTTCTTGAATCACTTCGAAAATGTTATGTGTATCTGTAATAGAACTCTAGTGTTAGCACTTACCAGTGTTAGAACCATAAAATAAAGGGAAATCTTGTTTGGTTTTTCCATCCAGAATATTTTGACGTGCGAATGCTATAACATTAGCAATTGCGTGTCTGGTACGGATAACCGTTGATTGATAACCTCAGACTTTGCAATAAGTACTTAGAAGTTTATTTTTTAATCAAACAAGTTTGTTTAGGTGTGCGTCTATGCATAGGTAATATACATATGTAGTAGTATAGAGAGTACTGCGATCGATATATGAAAATAGTCGTCTAATTATAACGGCAGAAAATATTAAATCAAATAAAACAACAGCTGTTACACAAATCGAGAACACACATGTGTAGAGACATCCAATACTTTGTGTTAAGGCGAGGACACGACGCGATAAACTTTATTTAAACAATAGATTATCACTACGCACACAAAAGAATTTACATTACAAATTAGTCCAATCGATTTGATATTTAAAGGTCAGGTTCCACAACACTACTTTACCTATTTAGTCAGATTAAGTTAAATATAGACAGCAAAAATGTTAACTTAAAGTCAAGTAGAAGTCAAACCTATGCCTTTCAAATATAAAATAAAAAAGAGGTTCACACTACAAAGAAAACTTTAATAATTTACGTACTTTCAATTGTGATACCTTATTTATAGATAACAAAAGTCGTAAAGTGAAAAAAGAAGAATAAATACAAGCATTGTAATTTAAATTCAAATTAAAAGAAGTAAATATTTAATCTTGAAGTAGAAACATCCGACTCATTACCTACGTAGTTGGCGCCTAAATTTTAAATGATACTGACAATTTGGAAGTTTGCCCAACATGTAGGAAAATCAGTTTCACGTTATACTGACAATAATGATATCATCATAATCGTTACATGCGCAACTGATATATGATTATCAAAGGGTTCGATTTCTAGGTATCAGGTATTTTACACGTTAACTATCGATGGCCTTATTGTGGTGACAATATTTTTGCAGCTAAATGCGTCATTAGACATAGAGATCCCGTTTTAAATGATGTCAATGGACAAACATTTATTGAAAAAAATAATATTTAAAGATTTTTTTTACGTAAACAATCTTTAAAAGAAAAACCACGATAGGTGAAATAAATTTAAGGTAACGATTGAAAGAAGAATATACGACACGGGACATCTAAGTAACTAATCAATTAAACCCAATCAGCTTGTTTATTGATTGACGGATAGCATTTTTGTTGAAACATATTTGTTACATAGCGCGTACTAAAATTGAATAGAGGCGTTATCTCCCGCGAATATCTAGGCATGGCTATGAAACTGCTCTCAGCATGTTTAGCGTTATAAATAAACTGATACATGAGCACCTTGACTGGTTTACATAGAGTTTCGAAGGAACACAAAGCAGATCTTGTTTTGAGAATAATAACATCATCCGTACCATCATTATCATTTAGTTTTTTGAACTAAGAACTACGAGTTCTTAAAACCTGTTGCATTTGTGAAAGCGTGTTGATGAACTGTATATATGGCACCGGTCCTGCTAAAAGAGGTTTAAATGACAAGGACAATCCTCAATTGTTATTCTATTTCACCAGAATCCCAAACGGTCTATAGCTGAAAGTTTATTTCTATTACTGATGCTTGAGTATTTTGCCAATGTAGCCGATTTCGGGAAGATATCAAATTGCAAATACAACATATACAAATGATCTTCTATATTTACGAACAACAGGTTGAAGCAAACACCAGACTGACAGACATATCTTAGTTACCGCTTCTGCATCTGTATGTTCTGTCTTCTGAATAGAACAGATTTTCTTTAACTGCACGCCTAGTGTATTGCTATGTTGTAACCACTCAAAATGAGCATTTGGTCTTGGGTTCGATCATCGCCTAGGTTTTCTGCGATCCACGAATGTTTGTCAGACCTCTCCTGATGATCGGATTATGAGCTTAGTGTGGGACTCAAAGGAAAAAAGAGTCTTTTGGTTTCTGGAAGAAACTTGTTTATTTACATGCTGCTAAAGCTATATTTGACAAAATTATGGCCTAGGTGAGTCGCTTTAAATTTTGTCCCCGCGTATTTTTAACTGTCAATCTCTACTTGAAGTAGAGTTGCATAAACAGTAGTGATGCACGCGTCCACGACACGCTTATTGCATCCGCCAGTGCTATGAGTGGCCGTCCATAATTAACTTGAAAGAAAAACAAATATTTGTCTGAGTCAGACTGTACCGTATTGTAACTTGTCTGCAACTGTTTGAGATTGTCTTAGGGAGGCGCCTTCGTCTAGGGTTACCACTAATTCAGAATAACAGACAAAGTAGTTTTTGTCATTTTACTCAGTTATAGCAGGGTTCTTTTGTCTTATTTATTTTCCTCCAGACAATACAAGGCCTTAAGAGTTTAATTTCATTCATCTGAGAGTTTTTAGTCTATTCCAAAATGTTGTAAGTTTTTAGTTTTTACTATTTTCCAATACGCACTATTACATTCAGTTTGAACTATTTACGTCACTTTTTTCTAAGAACCCAAACGTCATTATACTTGGAAGTATTTCATTGGTTTTTTTTATTAATATATACTTAAGGAAGTGTTTATAAAACTATTGACGTAGACCGGTTTCGCAGATGTGTAGCCTTGTTTATTTTTCTTGAAAACCAAAACAAAATAAAAGACGGAGAAGAGTTCTAAATGTGAATCCAAAACTAGTTTTAAGTCGTTAAAAAATCTAACTCTTTTGTTTTCTTTTTGCTTCCTATTTTTTCATTACATTCTTTTGTCTCTCAACGTTTGCAATAAAAATACTATAAGCGAATGTTCCCATTTTCGTCCATCACTTTGCCTCGATCGTCTGCTTACCGTCTAATATTTTCTCTGTTCTATGGATTTCTTAATAACAGCATCCTCAGACCGGGACAGCCTTACTAAGAGGCCATGAGTCAGATACCATCAATGGCGTCTCGGATGAATTCACGATATTTTACGAGAAACGTACGGTGTGACTCATTGGCCGTCTGTACCTACAGAAATTAATCATACCTTTGATGTTTTATCTTCTTTTGTTAATTATTTACGATATTTAATTTTTATATTTATTTAATTAATCTAATATTATAATATTTGTAGATCAGAATCCATAGGACGAAAAGTGTAGTTTTCTGTATTGTTTTTTTTTATACCAAAGAGTTTCGGTTTCAAATTATGTTGGAGGCATCAGATATAAATATTAAATGCACAAAACCAGATTGGTGGGCCTCCCACGCTTATTTTTGTATAATCTCAAACACAATAGTTGCGACATCGTCTGTATATGTATTGTAAAAAATATAACTTATTTTTTATTCTTATTATTAAACATACAGACAAGTATAATACAAATCATCTTGACTTTAGATTAACACGTGCAGGTCTGATCATTGGACTCCTACGTCAAAAGTCGTAGGTGCAAATCACGCATCAACGTTTTATCAAATTAATGTTCATACAACTAATACACTTGCTAAGGATGGTGAAGGAAAATACCGTGTAAGAACTAGCAGAACTAATATTTTTTTAAGGACGTGTTTAATAACAACCATACAACGAATACATACGAAAAGAATATTGTTACTCAGAAGCGCCCAGCATTATAAACCGCGGATAAGAGTAACCCATGAATATGTCAATGTATTTGTAGATGTCTCAATTTTTTTTTAAAAGCCATTTGATATTAATAGAATAAAACATACATTCAAAACATACGAACTTACGCCTTAATAATATTAGTGCGATGCTACAACATAAAAGTAGTTGAAAAACGTAAATAGTGTGGTTAAAAAGGCCATTCCTCAAGGTCCGTTCCCGAGGGTTGTGTGAAACACGATTAAATCAATTATCTTGCTTCACCGCGTAATTGCGGCCATAGATCACTATAGTCGAGTTACGGCGAGCAAAGAGGTCAGTGTTAAACTGTCCAATGGTCGATATGATGAACGCGTTCATAACCGGTTGGGAATATCGATAGTCGAAATTAATTACGATTTACAGGATACAGTAATAATTAAAAATAAGGGAATGGGAAATTTTACGTATTTATCTTTTTCTGCGTAAGCGAAATTTTGATGATGCGTTGATGATTCTACTATAGAATGACGCAACAATTTTGAACATGTGAAAACTCGTGACGTCACGTTGACTAGGTAATGAACTTTTGATACACATAACGGTAATTATATTCCATACCATACCATAAATCAACGTACAGCGTAACAAAACATGATTATGTAAAATTGCTAGAAAACTGTCAAACAAAGGTGTCGACGACCTACGTTACTTAAACATTTTTAAAGGCTCAAAATTAACAATAATATTGTTACGTTGTAAAGTTCTACTTAAATGGCTTAGCTCATCTACGATTAAAAATATAAACAAATATACTAGACACAGTTTCAGACGGTATGTAACAGACAAACATGTTTTACGTCGCGTGGGAACCTAACTCCCATCTTGGTCTCATTAAACAAAATCATTTATTAAAATGAAGGTCATTCAAAATTTTAGCTGTTTCATCTAAGTTTTAGGAGATCAAAATATATTTATTCTTAAGAAAAATCTAATGAGATACTTAATCGATTTAATTTTTTTGAGAAGTGGGAAATAATTGTTTTTAAAATGTTAATTATGAACTCACTTCTAAACGCATTTGTTGTTGATGTAAATTTCAATGGTCATTTATGTTTAAAAAGAACAAGAATGTAATCTAGTTTGTAACTGGTTTATTACGAATTAATAAAAACAAGAGCATTTTATAGATAGTAAAACTAGTTTTTGCACAGGATAATCTTAAATTCTAGATGAAAATACTCCTCATTCATATGTTTTTGTATCATAATCATGTTTTTATTTCTAAATTGATATTTTTGCTAGAATTGGTAAATAAATGGAGCTAGAACTAGCAAGCATAGTCCCGAAACTGGTTTGTTTTTAATCGAAATTTGTAAAGGACCTATCTAACCAAACCTCGATAGAAAACTCAAAATCAAAAACAGAACGATACCAGTTTCTGGTAGTTTTGAATAAACTTTTAATTGGTCCAAGAGTCATCTTTTCAAAAAAGACATGTTTCTTAAACAAATTATATTTAAAACCTAACGATTGATTAAAAATACATTCATTTTATTTCTTATTTTAGTGTTGACACAAGATAAGTAACAGTATTATTATGTGACATAAAGATGAACATGTCCACTTGGACAGTGACAGTGATAAGTACATGACAAAATTTATAGATATGTATGCAGTGAGATAAGATAACTACATTATACAATCATATAATTATAGCACTTAGTTACAATTAAGCGGATACCGAGTCTTATTTTGGCAGAATACTTAAGTACTTTGTGTTCATAAGATCAGTTTAAATTTTTGGCTTGTGGCTTTCATGAAATTTATAAGGGAAATGAAATATAGAAGACCCAGGAGCAATCCTCAGTTTAAAAAATGTAATATTATTTTGTTGCTCAATTTTTATGAAAATTACAAGAAATATACTTGCAGCTTAAATACACGCTAAAGTATAAAGTTTTTTTTGGATTATTGTAAAAAAACACTCATCGCTATTATATCCGACTGATAATATCGGTTCATGGGCCGATAGTCTCAATGGCAATCTCAAAATCACGAAGTTCACACAAACCGGTTCAACAGCTAAGGCATGTTATATTGTGTGGGTTGCGGTTATCAACAAAAATTGCGATTCAACATCATAATGAGTTACTTGATTCTACGAAGTACCCTCTATTTTAACTAATAAGAGGTATGCAAAAAAGTAATAGTACTGTTCGTGAGAAGACTCAAAATTGCTTGATTTAATGCCTTATCGTCAATACGTCGCTTGTAATTTTTGCCATGTGGCCTCAACCGTCCACCAAGGTCGTCTCGAAGTTTCTATATTTAGATATCGAAACAAAGTGTAATGATGTAAAGTGCTAGTTACTTTAAATTGAGAACGTAAGTTCTGTTTTTACGGGCATGACGTCATCAAGGTTCTGTGTATTCGGCGAAAGGTGGTGACGTCAGGGGAAAACAATCGACTCAAATATTTCGTAATTAGTTGTAATCAGTTGACCATGCTCCGCTAATGAGGGTAGCTAACAGACAAGTTATTGCCACGTGCTGTTTTTATGATAATTATGTTTAGTATCTAACCTCTTTCGGAATGTCATTATCTAAATACTTACAAACATTGTGAAGGAAAATTTCAATTAGGTAGGACTCGAAGTACCTACGGAATCAAAACAAGCAGTTCGAAGTGTTTGGCATCGTGTCATTTCAAATAACAATTAGGTAATGACTGTATTTATAAAGTAAATTAGGGGTCATCAGTGAGCAAAAGGAGCAAATAGAATTAACTTAAATAGCATAATTAATGAACAAGCAGGTGATTGTTTACTTGTTGTATTTCAACCAGTAAATATTACATTCACCTATTCAATTGTAAATTTCATACGACCAGTGACAGTAATAGAAGTAAATATGAATAAAAATTCAATGTATAACCATCGTTCAACTGACAAGTATGTTGTATTGGTGATGTGTAATATTGTCAATAATCTAAACTTCACAAAATTAATTCCTCCTACTTATATCATGCATACAATACGTGTGACATGTTTTTTCCTATTTGGCAGACAAACAATGGAAAATCGGATTATGGAATAGAAAAACGAAAAAGACTTTATCCTTGATAAAAAAATCCTTCTCAATGATTCCGTGTTTTCCATAGTCAGCCCGAAGGAGGTAACTGAAAGCATTGGTGATTATGTTACACGAATATCTATTTCTGGATCAAATCACGTTGTAGCAATAGATAACAGAAAACCTCTTAGTGCAAACATTGACAGCTTAACGGATTAGATAAATGGGAAAAAAGATTTCTCTCATTTCAAGTACAAGTGTGTTAGGCGTTGTGTAAGGACCGTAATTTGTCAACGTCCTATTTTGGGATTCTGTCGTTAGTTGCCTTAATCCAAAAAATGAAGGACATCCTTAGGATGTTTATTCATTTTGCATTGACATATAGGCAGACATTTGCATTGTAAAAATATCACGCAAATGGATAACAGGCTAAAGTGTTTCTAAGTGGTTTTAAAAATAGAATTTAGATTCATAAAATCACACTAATAAAACCATTTTTTTTATTTGAGACTAGCAAACTCGGCGAACTCCGTTTCGCCACCAGATGGTTTTTCCGCTTTTCTGTTGAATTTTTTCCTGAATTTTCTTTGCTATAAAATTAGCTCAGGCAGCCCGAGACCTTTCCAACGAATGCAAAACCGTGGAAATCGGTTCGTGCGGTCTGGAGTTATAGCGTCAGGAAGGAAAACCCGACTTAAATTTATACACCGTGATTTTTTAGTCGTCTTACAAAAGCAGCCCAGTTCATGTATCCAATGACTGAAACACGTTCATGATAAAAAAAATAGATATTTATGAGATTTGAATAAATTTAAAATGCAATTTTTATTTAATATTATGATGCAATTCATAGTTTTTTAGAAACACAGCTCTGTTGTGAGCGCGGTCCGAGCCTTGTTGCAATGGTGAGGGGCGCGGACGGCGGCGTTTTTATCATTTTTAAGAGTATTTTCAGATTTCTCTTGTTAAATTTTTCGTCGTACTTATTATCTTAGTTGATGGTAAAAACAAATAATAATCGCGCCTAGGGGTATTTTACGTCGGATACATGAACTGGGCTCCTTTTGTAAGACGACTAAAAAATCACCGTGTATAGTAGAAAGATGAGAAAATGTCGTTTCACACCAAGGAAGAACACAATCTTCTTTATTTAAATAGAGCACGCGGAATAGATTGTTTGTTGGTTTTAGTCATTCCAAAAAATATTTTTAGGAATACCCTACATATCCCAAGATCACTTTCAGTTGAGTCAGCCATTTTGCAACATCTTTACCTTTGGTCATTCATAGAGTAATAATAATTATCTTCATTAAAATGTATTAAGTATTTCCAATCGATGATATATTTTATGATCGGGTGTTATAATCTGAAAATATTTCTTAAACACGAATTTGTTCGGAGATATAAATAATATCAGCACGTGACCTTTCTTATCTGCTACTACATATGGTATTTACTAAAGATATGAGTACTTCCTACTCATTGTTCGACGTTTTACATATTGTCAGATCTTGACATTATTTAAGAAATGATAAATGGAATGCAGTATATGTTGTAGTATACATATTAAACAGTTCTTCTGAAAATTTGGTTCGGGTATTCAATTGGATAGGTCGTACTAATTTTGTGAAATTTTAGAATTGCTTACTGCCATGCTTTTGTTAAATTTCAACTAGCAATTTATAGTTTGTTATACTTAAAGACGAAATGGAACGTGACTTTTTGAAACATTTTGTACCTACTCAACTCAAACAATTGTTCAATTTCATTGTTTAATTTGTGATGGTATTCATTTACACGACGGCGCCGCCAACTGCATAATTTTAGCTTCGGTTGAGTCACAACAACCTTTTCTTGTCAATATTCCAGAAATATAAAGTTAGTAGATATTGAAAATGTTAAGGTTAGATGGTTAATAGGAAACCTGGCGTTATTGTTGCGTAGGCGTTCCAATTTATTTAGATTATGATGGACTTTATTTAAGTGGGGATGACATTATTTGAACTCTGTGGGTGTTCTAAATGCCTTGAACTAATCTATCAAACCAATGATGGTTTATCATTTATCTTTATCTAAAACCCGCCACAATGTTTTTTTTTTACATCAGACCAAAGTTCAGCTTAATTGAACTTATTAGACCTATGTTTTCATAGGAGAAAGGGAGAATGGGTAAAGAGGATTATGAGCATTATGGAGGGAAAATTAATAAACAAAAATGAGATGTATATACTAGAAACAAACAAACAGTAATAATAGCTAATTTACTGCCAGAGATTAACAAAGCCATAAATAAAATATTAGTACTGAATCTTAATAAAACTCCATAGGGAAAGGAAATAAACTTTTCCTATAAACCATGGATAAAATTGCGTTCAGTAATGGCCTATAAAATTGAGCGCAGTCTGTTTTATTACACAAATCAATGGACAATTTCAACAGATGTCGTAAATTGCCTCTTAACAAGCCTATTATCACGCCTATCCTGCTAATGGCTTTGCATTATTGTGATAAGGGTGAACGAAAGTGCAGCATGATATTTGGATTAAGGAAAATATTCATGGTCATGATCGTATCAGGAAAATTGTTGATGAAAGTTACGTTATATTCCCTGTGGACTGTAAATGCAAAAATTATAAAATATCAAAAATGTCTTCGGACACTTCTGAAAATGCCAAAAATTACACTTAAGTATTGTATTTGGAAATTCCTTCTATGTAACATAGGTTTTCATTTTCAGTACTACTTCAGAAATAAAACAACGTTGTTAATTTCAACATAGTTCAGAGCTACTGCTACTACAGACAGACATGCGGACTCACATAGTGATCAAACTTTTTGCATCTTGTTGTTGCGTATTGTAGTCTTGAATCATAACAAAAAGAACTTCTAACTTTTTTACAGATTTACTCAAAAAACCGACGATCAAATTGTACGTTCTCACAGAGACTTGTTTAAAGTTTGTCTAATAAGTTGATTTAGTTTGAACCAATTATAATGCCATATATAGAACAGAAAAAAAATCTGTATCCTGTCAACACATATATCGCACATGGGGTTTTTCCTTAAATATTATGTACGGCATTATTCACAACTTGTTGAACAAGCAAATGATTAGGTAAATTAGTAGCCAAATTATATTTTAAACTTTACGCGAAATCACATTTTTTGTTTAAGCTCATTTGATAAAAAGTTTGATAGGTAGTGTCTAAAATTCAGCTCTCAGTTGAATCCGGTCTGAATGGAAACTACCGGAAAGCAGGTAAAATTAGTCCCAATGTCTTGGAAAAAGTCTGAAGAAAGAAAGAGGATTGTTTCAGGATCATTTCGACTTTACTATGTAATTAAAATTAATTTCAAAATGCAAGCAAAATAATTTAGTATTCAGTGAAATTAAAAATAATACATATTGAGGTAAATAATCTTACGAAAAATGGCACGACCGAATGTGTTCAACAATATTTTCGGGTAAATTGAACCTAGAACCTAAATAAACCACATTCATCACAAAATTCATAACAGTTCCATGTCTCTAAAGACAGCTGCTGTCATTGTGGAAGCGAGAAAGCACGTTGTACTGTGAAGCAGTGTCTCGCTCTCTCGCCAATATAAGCTGCATTTATACTATACTTTGAGTTCATAGCAAGAAGTCATAGCCAAAATTGTTTCAAGTAGCCGTAACAGAGTACGTAATCACGTTTAACAGTTAGCTTGCTAAGGTTGAGTTATGCAATCGTAGTACTTCGGCATTATTTAGTGCCTGCAATTGTGAACTGATGTAATGGCCGTTATAAATACACGATGACGGATTGTATTACATTCCTGGATCCTTCGGCACGATAAATGTACTGATCTGTTGAGTTCACTGATAATGTAATGGTTTATTTGAAGCCTATTCGTGCTTCATTATAATAAATATAAAATCTATATGCGCTGTAGATTGTATTGGCCATATATTGTTTATCAGATTTTTATGATTAAAAGATTCATGTTAATCCGATTCAAGCTTACTTCTAGACTTAAAACTCACGTATTATTTGTTGAAACAGACTGACTAAGAAGTATACAACTCGTAATATGCTTAAATACCTAAATAATAATTCGAATATCATAATAGATATGATTAATTAATTAATTAGCAAATCATTAATGAACAATCAATTAAACCAAGGATTGTTTACTTATGATAAAATTTCGAATAACAGTACAAATAGATAGTCATAAATCATAATTTAATCAATGATAAGAAATACGGCTATAATTCCTTACGAGGTGGTTACCGTATACCCTCCTACCACGATCTTTTAAAGTGATATTTTGACAGTTATTGGAAAGAGACAGCGCTCTACGCCGCGAATGCGCTGTCACACTTCCACAATCATTTTACTTCAAGAGGTAGTACCCTCTATTGTGATCGCGTGACCAGCCAGCATCGATATGACTTATTAGTAAACAAACTATATGTAACCAGAACCAATTTGTCTTTTTATGCGTATTGTCTTGACATTAACCTATATATTGTTTGCTATAACCTAGTAGAGGCTTAATTAAACTGTGCGTTTGAAGGCCATTTAATTAACGAGTTTGAAACATCGCGGTAAAAGTATTTAAGGTAACGATGTGGGTCAATATAACGTTGATGATAAAAAGTCCATAAACGTCGTTAGTATTTAAAAATATCTGATATTAAATAATGTTATAAGTCTTTTTCTGAGAATCTGCGGTCTTCATCACAAAGACAAAGTTAGTAATTCAATATAACTTTGTTCCATAATACAATGGTTTATTCTTAACTCCTAATGAAAGTGTTTTAAATAAATCAGTTCATTTAAACAATATTATTATTATAACTTTCTTAAGGCGAATTCCTAATTATTCATTTAACAACGGTTTATTCACACGTGTTTATCGAAATCACCCGCAAGTTTCATACGTCTCGCGGACTCACCACGCGCTACCGTGTCAGCTGATTAAGGACTCTGGTACTTACGTTATCATTTAAACAATTATAATATACGCTTATTTTCTCATTACCTTTTCTTTTAGTCTCTAACTGCAGTCACTTTACTCATTATAGTAAAGGAAGTATCTCGTTTTACAATAATTTTAGCGACCGGACGGCCGTACTGATATCTTAACAGAGACTTCCTGCAAGCCGTGCGCATGCGTTGTACAGGACGTCAACCGCCGTCGTTTAATATGTAATATTAAATAAATAAATATCATTAGAATAGAGTTGCAACAAATGATTGTAGTTATTAATAAACGTGCCGATGACCTGTTGAATTGAGTCAGCTTCGATTGATATGCGAGTATTGCTTTCGAGTTGGACCATTTTTAAAGTAGTTGCGGTTTCGCGGATGCGGATTGTATACAATTTCAAGCATTATTAGTGGTGGTATTACCAGCGTAGGGTTTTATTTATGTATTTAAGTTTTTCTGCTAAGAGACGGAGTGATTTCAATCTATCCCAATTTTACTATAACTATATCAAATACGCTTTTATGACGGCACATTTTTTTAATGTGAATCCCTTTATTTTCCCCTTTAGTTCCATTTCAATTCAATTCAGCCTATAAGGTCCTAGTATCAGTAACTTTATGATAAACAAATTCCTTCATCTTTCCTGGGTACTTCGACTAACCTGACTCACATTCAGATGTTCAGTCGATTTTCTACTAATCTGTATTCGAAATACTTCATGCTACCGAATCCGGGAATCAATCATTTAAAATTATAAGCTTATGTGACCTATTTTCAGCGTATTTCTGAGTTGTTATCGTCAACAGCTGCATCGTATAGAAATATCCAGTATGCACTGTTCTGGACAAACAGGAAAGACCCATCTTAAACAGTACCTCGCACAACGCACCCATTCATAATTATAACCACTGGGTAACAGACTGCGGCTTACAGTATTTATAGAAATCAATAATTTCACATTATATTAAAATTTTAATTTACCACATAATTATACGTACCTATAGTACCAATTAAATTCTGATCGCAAACTAGTATAATATAAGCACGTTATTATATTTTAAAACTATGGCTAATTATCACCCAATAATAGTCTTTGGTTAATAATTTTCTATTTGATTACTGGCTTCATATTCGACGAACGAGTGTTACGTAATAGTTCATTATTAACTTTGAACAAAATTCAATTATATTTAGAGGCTTTTTATCATTCCTGTTGCATCTTTACCGTCACTGACTATGACAGTAAAAACTTCATCTATAATTTTCCACTTGGAGTATTCAACTTACCTATACCTGACCTGGTATAATAATTAGCTGTTGAAGGCGACATGAAACAGTTCGTGTTTTATGTAATGTAACACACGTACAGTCGTTTTGCCTTGTAAATAAAACAGCCCCGACATCAACTAAGGTCAGTGGGCGATCCGTGGCATTGGGCCTAACACACTCCCCTGGGAGACACCGTTGTTGGTTTTGTTACAATTTGCACACATAACTAGTAAATTTCTGAGTGATGGTTTCGCATTTTTTATTCCTTCAATACTTTTTACTTTCGTCCCAACCTATAACATGTTTACGAATTGTATCTGAATATAACCATACAAAATGCTCTAGGGGCTAAACAATTCATCTAATTTAAAAGTAACTTGCAAATTGAGATATGGGTGTTACACGAGCCAATTAAATTGCCTTATAGCTGTAGCTATACACGTAATTTCCTATAAACGCCTATCATATGATATTGACAGACAAAGTCGTCATCACTTGCACTTAGCGTGATGAGAAGACCATTAATTTGTTGATAAGTAGAGCTGCGGGGTCCTAATCACTTAATTGGTCGCTGTTTCCAGGGTTTAATACGATCAATTGTTATCAGCGAGGGACATGACGTTGCGGTTCATTTGCTATCCTACTGGTAGGATTAATTTTCCGAATGTTGACCGCACCTGTGTCACGCCCTGGACGCGAATACTGCTAATTAAAAGTGTTTTCGATAGGTGTGCAGTACAAGGTGCGATCCCCGCCGCCGCACGGTGGGCTGAAATCAGCAAGTTGGGACTTAAGGATTCAAATGAGCATTTTTGAGTTTTGTGTACTAATACAAATATTTTTTGTTCTTTGTAATTTTTTTTTATACCTAGTACTTTTCGAGTTATGGACTCCTAAACTTTGTATGAAATATTTATCGGTTTTTGGTTTAATCTGACACGTCTTATTGTTGTATAACTGAAATATGTACTTATAGCAAAAAAATAAATTATTGGTAAGCATTCTACACCACCCTTATGACGTCATTTGTTTTAAACAATAGCGCGGTGTAGGTACCCTCTTAGCGCGTCATCCAATGAGCGCAGCGATAAACAATGACACGGTTACATTTGAAAAACAATTACCCTCAGTACGTTGTTACACATCGTAATAAACGCACTATCTACTCACTATTTTTGAAATACTATTACTATTTATTACGTAAAAATGTTCGATTTGGTGTCAAATATTGATATTGTTGTGCTATTAAAGGAAAGTGGAAGTTTTAAAAATAATAATGTTTTATATAGTGCTATTAAATCTAGATTAGTTCCCAATGTGTTAAGTGATGAAAACGATAAAGCTTTAAAAGCGTTTTGTGCAAAATATTGCTATAATCTGCAAAGGAGATGGCAAATTGCTCATAGCAAAGAGGTATTGTTTCGTAAAAATAATAACGAATGGTTATCGTCGGAAATAATTTGGCCTGATTTCATTGCAAGTGCATTTGAAAGATACCAAGACTCTGTTCCTAGTACATCACGTGTACATGAATCTCCAGCAAAAGTGTCTACTGCCACGTCAACGAATGTAAGTCCAAGAAAACCATTTTGTGAATTAGGACGTAAGCAAAAAAAGAGACGTACGGAACATATTCATACAACTATAACTACAAAGGAAATATCTCATGCATGTATTATAAAATTACGAGAGGATGGTAATCAAGGAATAGCTGAAATCCTCGAACACCTACTTAAAAATCCACAGGATGTACATAAAGTAAAAGATAGACTTTTAGAAAAAAATGAAAAACCTAAATTTACTCCAGATGAAGCTTTGGGACTTGTTTTGTCCCTTAAATTAACAAAGTGGCAATATAATACTTTAAGAATAAGTATCAAAGAGAAAAATGTCGACATGTTCCCTTCCTACTACAAGGTGCAAAATGCAAAACAAGACTGTTACCTCCTGGGGACACCTGGGGACACCACTGATAAAAAAAAACGCGCTTAGTTCTCTACCTCAAGGGTAGTGCGGAAAAGAGAATGAAAATCAATTTACTCCAAAATCGAAGAAAATCGAAGCAAGTGATATATTGGAAAATTTGCCTAAAAAATAGCACAGTCGAATACCAAAAGCCGTTTCTTGAGAACTTTTGAGAATCAAAAGTTATTCACATAAAATACAATTTCTTCATACAAAAATAAATTCAAATCGTTATAACTTTAAAAATATTAGGTATAAACAAAAATCGAAAAGAGGAAAAATGTCTTGTATTTAGTGGTAGATTGCAAATCCGTTATTATTTTCTGATAAATTGCTCATCAATTTTCGTGAGTCCCTAAGTCTATGGAAGCTTGATTTCAGCCCATCGTGCGCCGCCGACGGTGGCTCGAGTTACAAACCTATTAGTATGATGATAAGCTCGTCAACTTGTTACAGCCCGACTACCGTCCTTCAGTTACCAACTAGATGATATATTACCTCTCGATTAGCGCTGAAACACTAAACTCACCCTTGTAAGGCCATCGATATTTGCTTATGCATCAACATTAATAAGTTCTACCCTTCGATGATGATAAATCGACTTAGAGGAGGTTAATTTAAATAGATTATGTTTTATAGAAACAATTTTACGTCCTTGAATAGTAGTATATTCATTAGGGAATAGTAGATATTTATCTTTTATAGTATAAAACGTAAAGTTTGGATGCTTGTTAGGTACATTCCTTCACACACATAATCATAGCAATATTTTTTCATATCATTGACTGTGTAACAAACGTTAAAGGGTTGCTCACCTTGTCGCTTTCAGATGATCTACAACTGAACGGCCCAGTTATTAGTCCATGTCAAAGCGAAATAATATTGCAGAAGGGACAAAACTTTACAATTAACTGTAAAGGAAAAACCAAAGTGCATATTAAGCAACAAGAAATACCGGAAGAAGTAATCGGACCGTTTTCTAAAGAGCTGAAATATAAGACTGTACAGGCTGACGAGTACAAGTTTGAGGCAGCCCTTGAGTTGTATCACATTGACCAGTTTGCGATTGGCTATTACGCTTGCTTCGACGATACGGTAAACGGTAGCGAAATACTAAATAACCTTATTGAAGAACCGAATAACACAGAGCATATCTCGTTCATTTATATTTACGTCAATGGTGAGATTAATTGAGTATTACTTAAATACAATTGTATTCCGTCTGTGTTTGTATCTCATGATTTGTAATACAACTTTTAGGCTCCGATAGCTTGTTTGCGCCCATGCGGGAGGTAATCATTCCAAGAAAACAATGTAAGGTCGTTATTGAATGTAGACCAACAACACCAGACATTGAAGTTACCCTGACGTCGGTACGTATACATGATTATTGGCTGTCAATGATAGATCATAAAAGCGTATTTAACGTGTACAAACAATAAGTGTTTGTATTGTAGGTACTATTTGTGTACAAAATCATTAAAAAATACATCATAAAACAAGTAAAATTTAAAACATGAGGCGCTACATGAACTGCTTAATGCAACTGCATGATATTAATTTACAATACTTGAATAACACAAATGCTACCGTTGTGATCTAATGACGTAAAACTCGTTTCCTTACTGTTTCATACTCAATCAAATGCTCTAGGCGTATCAGTAGGTTTCCTCAAAACTCCTGTTTCCGTGGATTTATTCAAAACCAGTGCACATATCACAGAAATTAATTATTTCTCATGATTTGTCTTGGTAATGAAATTGAACGTCATGCAATTAATACACAATTCCATGCTCACGCATGCTAAAATGCACAAATAATTTTGAAGACAAGCTTTTTCGTAACCTTGGCGTCGAGAATAACTAGAATAATAAACAAATGTTCCACACGGGGTCACAAAGATATGAACAGAAACGAATGGGTGAGATGTGGACTGAAACAAATAGGTATAAAGTGTAAACATACCTCAACACAAACGTTAAATGCGACGTAAAGATACATGTAGGTTTAAATATTAAACAAAAATGTACAAAACCACGGAAATAGGGGTTTCAAACCTTCCTTAACGAAAGTACCACTAACAAAACGCTTATTGCTAAAGACAAAGCCGAGACAGCAAAGCATGACATTTAATCGAGCTATTTGAAATAAACTTATAATAACATTCTTAATATTCAGGACTTTGCAGAACCAATTTATCAGCAATATAGTCCCAAAATCGGGTTCGTCATCGATAGCGACATGCTTTCGGAACCTCTCGGGTCGAATATGATCTATCGCATCTGTGAGTTTCAGGGACGAAACGTTCGCCACGAAAAAGAAGTTTATTTTCAACGTAGGTGAATAGCAGATGTGTGCGTTTTAACATTTTTATTATAAATACTTTATACCACATTCACGAGAAAGGGTGTGTCACCGCCCGCTCAGTGCGAAACATAATGAATAGTAACTCTTTCTGAATGTGGACTTGTTGTGTTTTTCAATTTTCTTACGACCCTTATAAGAGTACCGGATAAATCACTAAATAATTGAAAAGCATAACAATTTATATAAATATCCATATTTACTAACCAAAAATTTATTTGGCAATTACTACAATAGTCGCAGAGTAACAAGACACCACAAGAATCAATAACGTATTCTTCAAAGATTGGGTTTTTAATGAGAACGTGTAGTAGGTCTGCTTACCAATGCAAAGGACAGCGCGGAAACGATATCGAAAGGAAACTTATACGTAGTAAGTAGTGCTACAATATAGATGTCACCTAACAAGGTAGCGTGGTGTGATGGTTTCATTCACTGGACCAAGTAGTCTAATAATACTCAATGTTTTAGATGACTTTAATACTTGATGTTTTGTGTTTAGCTTGAGCTTACTACTCTATCTGTCGTTTCTACTTCTTTGGTGTGTTGCTCTGCGTAACTCCTGTATGCATGCACACATTTACAAAACTTACTAACACTGTTTTGTTCTAATTTATTAATTTAATTAGTTGATTGTTTAATGTTATGTATTCAAGGTGGGTTTGGTTTAATACCATAATTACATCGATTTGTTTTATTCTTCACATGCCTGGTATGATATTTTGAGTTTGTTATTAGCACTTTTCGTTTTTGATAAACCATACTAAATGATTAAGTAAATGAATGCTGCTTAATCTATTTTGAAATAATTTATCCATAAATGTTTATTTTTATTGACATTTTATTGTTTTAAATAATCATAAAGTAAAACTGCTTATCTCTTTGTTTATAATGGCTACGACAGCAGTTTTATAAAATTTTATATTTTTACATGAATTTATTTTTAGTGCTATGAATGATTTTTATATTTATTTTTATTCTAATCAATAGTTGCAATATCATATTTAGTCATTTGAATCCGTGTGCTCGAATTGTACTTGAGATTAAAGGAGATAATAACAGTCTATTTCTAACTACATGTCACCTTGGTGACAAAGAATACATGAGACATAACGGACACTTAAATTAAGTAGAGTTTGAGTATACGGTCACTAGAAGCTTTTATTTCTGCTGAATAAGTCAGTAGAACATAATGCATCTAACTTTATTAATAATGAAAACGATGGGATTAATAATGAATTTGTCTTTTCAGATGTTAGGGTCCCTCCTGAGCCAAAAATTATAGGCGGTGATGCACGATTCCTGGCAGGAGAAACCTTTACAATTAATTGTACCGTTGAGTATCAACCCGATTCCCTTGTTAACTTATTTTGGATTCCGCCGGGAGGCACTAATGTGAGTTAAGTTTTTTTTGGTGGTTGGGTATTTTAGTTTTACAGGTTTTAAAGAATTATTCTTTAGGTTGCCTTCATTTAGTAATGTCATGAATCTTAATTTGTTTGAAGTAAAATTATTTTTGTATATATTCTTTGCTTCAATAGCAGTGGGTTCAACACTGGCAGCATATATGGTTTATAGTTATGTAGTAACGTGTCGTATATCCCAAATTTAGAAGAAGAAATCTTTACTCTTTTACCAATATTTTAGGAATCAAGAACAGAAACATCGAATGCAAATGAAGTGATGGGTGGCATAGTGTACCGTAACATCACTGTCAGAAATGCGACAAGTGAGCATGGCGGTATATACTACTGTGTCTCCCAAAACAACTGCGGCAAAAAAGCGAAATCATACAACAAGACTTTCTTAGGTAATAAAACCTTCTTGGTGTAATCTTAAGTGGAGCTAAAGAAAATTAATTAAGAACTGTTAGTTCGTTCATACACGAGGCAATGCGAGTCTACGGTTTCTGATTGAATATGCAATAGATTCGAACATAAGCACTCATCGGCTCGATTGACCTTTGCATGTATAAACGAACTAAATGTATTTGCTTAACACTTCCTTGTTATCCAAAAAATAAGTAACTTTTTTTGCTTATAACATCTTTCCTGGACAAATGCATCATTGTTTTGCTTCGAAGCCGGTGTCTTTTGCGAATTCCAGACTCACTGAAGTTTTGCACGTCATATTTTTATGATTCTATTTTCATTTTGCAAAATTTTTACACCTACATTTCTCGTTAACCTTATGCATAAGTACTAAGCACGGAACATTACTTCACTATTCCATGAATTAACATGTCAAGGTTTTAAATTCCCTGACAAAAAATAGCTGAAGGTGCTGAAATACCTAATAATATCATTGTAAACAATCGCTTGCAAAAAGGAACCGATATTCGTTTGAATAAAGACGCCATAACTGTGTATATTGGAGACTAACTCTGAAATTCAGTGCCCATAGAAGACTTTCGCTTTTGAGGAAGTGTTGTGCTGTATCCCACAGTTCTGCTTTTAAAACTTATAAGTATCACCAGTTCATAGTTCACTTGTTTTTTTTCTTTTTAGCTGAACCCCAGCTCAAGCTTAAACAGCTGAACAAAAGGTTATTGGAATCGAAACTTAAAAGAATTACAGTCACCACGGTATTAACAGATTACCCCGAAGCTGAATATTACTTGTAAGTGTTCTTATATTTGTAAATGTCCTTTAGTGTCATATTATGGACTAAAATCTTTTTAAAGCGTGCAATTATGTTTTTCTTTAAATTATTATTCTTTATTTTTTTTATAATAGCTTGCTTAATGACCGTCCGTTACCTGAGATACCGACAAAGTATCATATCCAGAGAGTACCTGGGCCTTCTGGTGACGTCAGCTTGTCTATATACAACACTAAAGTCAATGATAGCGGTAATTACACCCTTGTCGCTTCCAATGGGTATTTGACAAAAGATGTTACGTATGATATCAGAATAAAAGGTAAGAAAGTTGTTTTACAGAGTCCCAAATGTCAAACCAATTGTTTGAGTTAATATTAAAGAAAATAGAAGCGTGACGCGTGACGAAAATGTTTACCCAACGCCGATGAAGAAGTTTCCCTCCAAAAAATGTACATGTACCAACTTAGAACACTATTTTTCAGTTTCCATAAAATATTAGATTCACCTTCTTTCGAGACGCATTGGTAAGACTATGCAGCTTGGTCGAAAGATATTAATTAGGAAGTTTGTTCCACAGCGAAACCGGAGATAGACTTTGGGCCCCAAGTGGATAAGAAGTACATGGAGAATGTGATAGCGACACTCAGATGCATCGTGACCGGGTACCCTCTGCCTGATATCACTTGGGTATTCTCTAACACCGAGGAACAAACACAAGTAACAAGCATTTTTATCTTTCTAACCTACTAATATTATAATCGCGAAAGTTTTTATGTTGGTATGGATGTTTTTCCTCTTTCACCCAAAATCCACTGAACGGATTTAGACGAAACTTGTTGTATAGATAGTTTTTAACCCGGATTAACACATAAGATTGCTTTTATCCTAATTTTAGGTTCCCGTGAGATCATTTTCTATTTGTACCCTAATTTAGAAGGACGTGTAATAGTAAACTTGCAATAATAGATAAAGATCATGTAAGATATGACCATTTGGCTCAACTTTAAATAGGAATTGTAATCTGTTTATTTTATTAAGAGTAGATCGAATTTAGCATAATCAATGTTGGGATGGAACTAAATTTTTATGTTAATTGCGAACATAAAGACTTCCTAAAACGACACGTGACATCCGAGGACGACTTAAACTAGTTTTGTCTTGGAGTCACTCTGCGAATATTGATTCATTAGACGAATGTTGAACACAAGCGGTCATTGATAATGGCTATTGCAGAATTAGTTAAAAGTAAGAACATGTTATTGTTCCAGTTCTTCGCGACACAAAGCTATTGATTTTTATAATAATATTATTACATTTATAGTGAAAATAAATATTTTATATAATTTTTTTTTTAGGAAAGCACAAGAATAGTGCAGGAGCCTAACAGCGTGTACAACGTAACCGCTTACTTAGACCTTTCCATACACGCTTCTGGAAACATATCGTGCAAGGCCACCAACTCCATGGGCACATCCATAGAGACCAGAAGACTTCTTGTATACGAGATCTTTGGAGGATTCGGAATCAAAAATGCTGAGAACACTTGGTTCTCCCAAAACCAAGATGTTATCATCACATGCATTGCTTCTATATACGATTACCAAAGCGTAACTTGGTTGGGACTTGACGCAGAAGACATGAACGAAACAGGTAATAAACTTTATATTATATTCCCAAAAAATATTGGATACGTATTTTTTCTTCTATCTCGTAAATAAAAAGTGAATATTAGATTCAAATACGCTATTCTGGTATTATTTACACCATTAACATTTTTTATGTTTCACTTTTATTTCAAGCCGATGCAGTGGAAATCGTGATGAGCCCGTTCTCGCGTATTGCCAAACTAAGGCTGCCCCACATTTCTGTAAACCAAAGTGGTCAGTACGTTTGTCGAGGCAAAAAGTTTGACAACACCTATAATGAGGAAACTATCAACATTTCAGTGGCAGGTATGTTGTTTTTTTTTTTCAACAAGAAGTTTTCACGAAATCATTGAGGTGATTTCATTACTATTGAGTATATCCAAATTGATACTTATTACTAAATTTTCTTTTTAAATTCTAGCTCTTCAACCACCAGAAATTAAAGAGCCAATTGTTGATAAATCTGAGGAAGTTTATCGTTTCCAACATATACAATTGAATTGTCAAGCCGAAGGAGTACCCCCACCTGTATTGGAATGGTACAAGGTAAAGTTTTAATCATTATTAAATGATGTAACGGTTTACTCACGCGTATTTATCTAGGTAGCCCGACTAGTTTCGGACCCAACCGGAGTCCTTAATCATGAGCAGACGCGGCGGGATCGCGAGTCGAACTCGCGTCGAAATACGCGTGAGTAAACCGTTACATCATTTAATAATGAATCATTCTCACAACAGTTACTATCAAAAAAATAAAGTTTTAATCATGATCCGAGCAGAATACAAATTTCGTTTTAACGTTAGCAAAATAATTATTTTATTCATTCCTTGCTACTCACGGGACGTCTGCATCATACTGCATCATATGTATATTGTAGATATTTATAAACAAAACAATTAAAAACATATGATAAAGATGAATAGAAGCGGTTTACTCAGGCGAATGGATTGCCCGACTAGTTTTGGACCCATCTGGAGTCCTTAATCATGAGCTGAGGTGGGAGAGTCAGATAGTTGTCGTAAAACTTAACTATAAAATGTCAGGAAATATTTCAAAGAAATAAAAGATGTAAAACTAAATGACTTTTTCAGGATGGCATTCTCATAGTAAACGATACTGATGGACGAGTGTTCTTTACAAACATTATAAATCGTACTATTGTGAACTCGACGCTAGAATTACCGCCAATGACGGATGAGTATGAGGCCACCTACGAATGCTTGGCCAACAGCGATGGCAGGACCGCCAGACGAGTTTATAACATAGCCATTAACGGTAAGCTTGGTGGTATTACAAATATTGCTAGATCTAATTGTAATTGAGTGTGTCAGACTTAGCTAAAAGGTCATATGGCTATTTTTCTTATTTATTGATTTACTCACATACATTTTTCTTGACAGCGTAATGTTACCGCAATATTAAGTATCTAAGGAATTGCTGTCATTTGATTTGTTTGCGAACATAGATAACTAGATGAAAAAAATGCTTGTATATTTCTAAAACACTTCAAGATATATTGTACTGAATTAGCATTGCTTACATAAAGCAATATGAGTTTTTTTTGATCCATTTGATTGTTTTCAGCAGAAGCGACATATACAACATATCTAAGCGTCATTATAGTAATAATCTTCGCATTAATACTTGTCGTGTTGTATCTAACATGGAAGGTTCGTAAAGAGAAGCAGTTTAGACGGGAATTAGCCGCTGCTGGCCTTTTATACTTTAAGGAAGGTGTCACAAAGTCTCTGAACCCAGATCTGGGTATCGATGAACAAGCAGAACTATTGCCTTACGACGAGAAATTTGAGTTTCCTAGGGACAAATTAATTTTCGGTAAGCACTACGTGAAATTATGGGGTTTTATAACAAAATCAATCAAAACATTTATCTTATTTATTAATAAAATACTTCAAACAGGTAAACAGCTAGGTGCAGGAGCATTCGGCGTTGTGTACAAGGCAGAAGCACGTGGAATCATAAATGCTGAAGAAACAACAGAGGTAGCAGTGAAAATGGTTAAGAAAACGGCTGACAATATGTATATCAAAGCGCTGGCCTCAGAACTAAAAATAATGGTGCACATGGGGAAACACATAAACATTGTGAATCTGCTTGGAGCTTGCACTAAGAATGTTGGGAAACGTAAGAAATTAAACAATATTTACACGTTTACTTACTTATTTGAAATACATATTACAATCTTTTTGCCTGCAAAAATACGTGATAACTGTCTGTCTGTCACAAATATACATTTTTCCTGTAAAATATGGGCATTACTAATTATGCATGAAATGTAACGTATATTAACCTCATTCGATTGTGGTATTTGTGATTTGATCTTAATTATTATTTAACAAATATTACTTTGATTTTCTAAAATAACAGATCTTTTTTTTAAATTGAAGTATGTTACTCTTTATGACATAAGCTACCGGCCGATAAAAGTTTCAGAGATTAGCTGGGACAAACAGACAGACAGTCAAAGATTAAAATAAAATTATACCATGAAATATTTTTTTAAACGCACTAATTAATTTACTCCTTGAATGACGATTCGTTTTATTAACATTCAAGTCACATGCCCAAATATAAACCCAGACTCAGAACAAGCATTCTTAGATCACACAAATGCTTGTCCCAAGCGGATGTTGAACTCGCGACATTTAGCGCACAAAGGGTTTGGCGAATTGACCTATACCTCGCCATTCGGATTGTTACTCCAAAATACTAAAAATATTTTTCTTTTGCTTTTCCAGGTGAGTTGATAGTGATTGTCGAATATTGCAAGTTCGGGAACATTCACAATTACATGCAAAGGCATCGCGAGGTTTTCATCGACCAACTGACTGATAATAAGGAAAAGAACGTCGGACGAGTCAACAGGGGATTTTCCTGCAGTAGCGGCAGCACTGGGTAATTCTTTTCAACAAGAATATATAACACCAATACATAGTGTTATGTAACGGAGAATGAAGGATGGAGGAGCTCGTGGCTAAACAACAACCAACTAGACAAGTTGATCGATAACATGTTAAGCTGCTCTTGATAAGGTCGATCTGTGGATTCATGACCATCTATGCCATGTAATAACGAGTTCCTCCGTGTTTCAGAATGCACGTTAAATTGTGGGTCCCAGTTATTTACACACCTTTTACGTTGCAGAAGCTAGAAAGTCTCTCAACCAGGTTTAGTTGTATCGGAAATGTGTCGAATTTGGCCCATAGAATTTAATATTTTTGAGGAAAGGCAAATTTCGAAATGATTTATCGGCTGTTTCGCTTATTAACTTGATTACTGAATCAGTTACAGTTACAGAATCATCTTGATTATTGAAACATAGTTAGAAGCTTGCTTAAATGCACCTATATTATGTATGTCTATTACTCTTTGGGTTATGAGCTTAATTTTGACCTTTTTTACTTAATCAAAAGCAAGATTCTGCTTAACAACTACTATTTTCTTTTTGCAGAGCCCAATCAGATTACTTTGCTTCGAGTACTCAAGACACAGACCACACTTGCCTCAACACTGCCAACACGAACAGATCTGCGAGAAAAGGTATATTAAACTCTTATAATTTTTCATACCCTAATAATATCCACTCTTCATTTTTATTATTTAAGGTAATTATTTGCGAAAGGTTGACAGCCGCTCTCCAGGGGCATTCCTTAGGGCTTGTAGCACTGTAATTTGAGATAAGCTTGTTTTACAATAAAGTACAGGCATTTGTTGACACTTTAAATGTACTTCAGTTTGCATCAAATATTTAAATACCCGTGTCATAAACGGTGGAACTGTCATAATCTTAGGTGTCGAATTTGACTACCATATCCATGTGACTACATTCAATACAACAATAGTTTTGTTATAAAGTAAACCTTAACATCCTTGACTTGAGGAAATAATTAAATATAATTATCTTATTTTTTATTGTTTCTACCAGACAACACTAACCAAGCGGAAACTGGAAAAGGTAAATCTTTAGGCAGTTTGCACTTATAAAAAAACACGTAGGTCTTTGACATTGACTTTTCAAGCATGTTGTTGTATACCATTGCATTGCTATCAAAAACAAACTTAACTTATGCTTTAATTTTTAAAGCGTTTAATAAATTCTTTTTTTTAATGTTCTATTAAAGAAAGCATTTTAGTACGAATAAACTGCATAGATTATCAGACTGACTTTATTCCGATAATAAAATACATTATTTATTTTATGATTACATTTCTAACAATGGAGAGCACGTGTACTCTGCATGTTGTATGTCATACAAAGTAGTGCACAAACAATACGACTGTAAAACGGTCATTTAAGTGCCAATTTGTCACAAAGCACACAGTTTTTGTTTTATCACCATTTATCTCATTTTTGCATGCATCTGGTTGTTATCGTGCAAGTGTTCTGAGTGCGTTTATGCTTAATTACACAGAATTTAATTTATTTCCCAGCATTATAATTTATTTAAGTATCTATACCGTCATGCCTCTTTTTCTTTAGAATACAGTTTTAAAGTTAAGAAGTTTAAGCCTAATGGACTGACATCTATAAAAGTCCCAAATAAATAGAAAAAAAAGTAAAGAAAAAAAAACATTTTATCGTTAGATACCTCGGTTTGAAGTCAAGCATTATTTCGTGTCAAAGTTTATTGACAGTTTTTAAGTAGTGTTGGTTTTTCTTTTATGGGACTAACTTGAGACAACCAAAAGAATACTTAAAGCAGACCTCTTGACGTTATCGCTGTGTACATTTGCCTAAGAAAAGAGTTACAGAATAATCAATTTATTGCATAGCACGTGACAATGACTAATGACTTTATTAGTGCTTACAAATGACCGACAAGGATAATATGACTAAAATGTAACCTACTCGATGAGACATAATGAATTAGATACTATAAATAAATTTCCACGTAGATAGTTTGTGTGTGAATTACCTATAGATATTTATGCACTGTATTCCCACCTGATTTTGTATATATTTATTTAAATGTTAGTGGTATAAGATTGTTAATTTAAAGCTATTTTAAGTCTGCATTTTATTGATTAACCAAAAAACTACACGAATACTAACATGTCAATCAGTTTTAAATACTGTCTCAAACACTTTCAGATATTGAGTACCGATAAAAAAACATTTCAAATCGTTTTCAAAATTAGTTGATTTTTAGTTTTCGACGATTTCTCTTTTAAAATAATAGAGAATCGGACAACAGTTCGCTGTATTGTGTAAATGAAAAAGGTTTCCTTTTAAAATATTCCAGTGTCGGAAGGCTACGTGCAACCAGAGTGGCGGACTAATTACGAGAGTGACTACAGTTTCGACGGGCGGAACCCGCGGCCTCTGACGTCACGCGACCTCCTCGTGTGGGCCTTCCAGATCGCGAGGGGTATGGAGTACCTCGCCAGCAGAAAGGTACAGCATCCTTTATTCCAATATAATAGTAACGTATGTTCCGGGAACTAAGATAAATTAATTACTAAGCTCTAAAGGTCGCCCCTATGAATTGTAATGTACTTAGAGATAGATATAAAATAATATCTGTTAAGTGTTGTTTGAACTTTTCGATGTTTGGTTAATGTTTTACAAGCAAGAGTTGTGGAACACATTCAAAATGTTAAAATTACTTGATATCACAGATATACCTATGTATCTGTAGATCACTCGATTTTATTGTCTAGATTTAAAAAACCAATGCTTTCACACTGTTTGTTTTGAAAGCATTCTATGTTATGCTTCATGTGTCAATAGGATTGTACCTATATGCGTATTGATAAATTCCAGGTTCTCCACGGAGACTTAGCGGCAAGAAACGTCTTATTAGCCGAAGACAACATTGTCAAAATTTGCGACTTCGGTCTTGCAAGGAGTATCTACAAGAACGATGAATATCAAAAGAAAGAAAACGTGAGTAATTCGAAAATACCTTTACAACCACTTTAGTCATCGCTAAGGTCATTCAAAAGTAAATAGAAATACAATGCTATTAAACGATCAAAGAATACCTTCAGAATAATAATTGTACAAAAGATTAACATAACGATGTCCTAATTCTATCGTACCATCCTTCCTTGTTAACGAAAAAGATCATAGATTCTAAAACATCATTTAGCACATATCCTTATTGAAAATATACATACACCGCAGCGACGATCAAATATTTACGCTGTACATCTTTACAAAACTAATTATCCGACCAAAATTTCTGGTAACGTATCTTAACAAAAACCTACATCTCGTCTAGTGTTCGTATAGAAATCAAAATTCATCAATCAGAATTTCGACGTTGAATCGGAACAAGAAATGGAAACAGTATAATAATGACATAACAGTATATACATGTATAAGCTATTTGTATGAAATTAACAAACAATATTGTTCTTTCCAGAGTCTTCTCCCAGTCAAGTGGCTGGCCATCGAGTGCATGACAGACCGTATATTCTCGACGCAGTCTGATGTGTGGTCGTTCGGGATTGTACTGTGGGAGCTGTTCTCTCTTGCCAAGACGCCATACCCCAATGTGGGCCCAGCCAGCTTACTGCAGTGGCTTTCTGAAGGGTACGTTTTGAATTTTAAAAGATATACTAAGGTTATCAGGGTGAAGCATTATAAAGCGTGGATGTTGCTTAATTTTGGACAACGTCAATTTTAGAATATCAATTATTATTAAGAAGAATCCTCAACTATAGAGATACCGTACCCAAGATTATTGTAATTCTTAATTTATTTGAAGGTGTAGCTGTATTTTAGAAGGCTAGATCAAGTGGATTTCCAATTGATGTTTAGGTAGTATTTGCAGTTTAAAAAAAAAAGGAAAATCTTGTTGTAACATTAGTATGGATTCTAATTTAAACTTCTTGAATTATTTAAAACTACTGAACCAAAACGAATTCAAATTTCACGGTCACAACAAAATCGTAATCTCATAACACGGTTAAGAGGAAAATGTATGTTGTTGTTATGACCGATAAGATTGTTCTATTGTTTTTTAATTACCGTACAGCAACCGTCTGGCGAAGCCCATGTATGCAGATGGCCGCTTGTATGACGTCATGATGCGGTGCTGGGAACAGAAGCCCACGTCAAGGCCAACCTTCTCACAACTGCAAGAAATGATCGGCGGATTCCTAGAGGATAACGTACGAAACGTAAGTAACCAGTCTGAACTTAAGATGATTTAATAGACACTTTTTGAATATACCTAAGTGAAAAGGGAGAAGGTTGAGCAGAATTCATAAGAAATTTTTATTAAAACCAAAATATGAAAAAGGATAATAATAAGAGGAAAGATAGAGTCCGCTGCTACAGCTAACCGATTATTTTATTTTCGCTGCTAGCGCCATGCTGAAACATTTTCTTACGAGTACAAGTGGTACTTTAACAACGCACGCACCTTTTGGTAGTTTATCGTAAACGACACAGATGGCGCTGTGTGTCTGTCTTCAAAACTTTTAAACAGATATACTTAACTGAACACAAGTAAAACAAAGTAAGGTCACTCTAAAATAACGAGGATATACTTTTACTGGACGTGTTAACTGACGTAGATTATAAACTCTTAGAAACCAGAAGTGAGGACAGGTTTTTAAAAAGAAAGCACGGTTACGTCACAAATAATTAAACCCAATCATTACAAAGATAACTTGAAGTTAATACATCAAACTCTAATTACTGCAAAGGAATATGAATGGCAATTATCGAAATAACAATATGGCTGCTATGCTGAATAAATACAACGAAGGTCACGGAGATGTTCCAGCGAAGCCAGCTGACACCGGAGAGAGAGCGTTGCTAAGAGCGCTCCGTCTTTTATAGCGGACTGCTTGTCAAATCCCAGGTTCGAAAGAGGTTTCACTAAGGATCTTGAAGGAGGTTTCACTTTGAAAAGGAGGTTTCGTTAACACGGCCGTTCCTGACAGCGAGGCGTCCTCGACCGCATCTTGCTTGGAGTCTTCACTAGCTCAAGCATCACCAGACTGCTGTCGCTCTCAGACTGGAAATAATCATCTGCAAAATGACAACAACACATACTAAACATTTGTTTTCTTGCGACACTTGTGTCGAAGCTGGAAAACAGAAACCATTTGAAGTGATTTTGTTAAGTACGCGATAGTGAGCGTGCACTCCCACCATCAAGTACCCAACAAGCGAACAGAAAGATTTCAGGAATGTTATTGAAATGGTAAACTTAAAAGCTATGACTTAAAAATATTGCACAGCAAAATCAATGATTCTTAAAAGTAAATAAACTTAAAAGCTAAGACCTAAAAATACTGCACAGCAAAATCTGATTCTTAAAATTAAAATGTAAATGGAGCTTAGTAACATTCCAAGCAATGAAATTCCCAACTTTCATTGTGTAGAATGCTAGCCAAGATAAACAGATGGTATTGAAGCTGATATACTTAACCAGATCAGAAGGCATGAACTGTAGGTCCAGGCCAAACAGAAGCCATAAGCCAGAGGCTCAGTCCAAACAGAAGCCATGAACCAGAGGCTCAGGCCAAACAGAAGCCATGAACCAGAGGTCCAGGCCATACAGAAGCCATAAGCCAGAGGCTCAGTCCAAACAGAAGCCATGAACCAGAGGCTCAGGCCAAACAGAAGCCATGAACCAGAGGTCCAGGCCATACAGAAGCCATAAGCCAAAGGCTCAGACCAAACAGAAGCTGTGAACCAGAGGCCCAGGCCAAACAGAAGTCTTCCTGTTGCTCTGAACTCTCGAAGACAGCACAGCATGCGTCCAGCGTGACTCGCCGCGCCAGAGCACCATACGCCCGGCAGCCGTAGCCAAACCAGCCAGCAGTTCCAGCTCGCAGCGATGATGTACACGTAGGAACTTACAGGGCTCCCGCATGCCAGAGTCCAGCTTTGCTGCACTCCACGAAGCCTTCTACAGAGTCGCCAGCAGCGTATTCTCGTGGTTGTTTTGGTTTTGGTGAAGTTGTATTGACGCCGCTGATTGTCTGTAAACAATTCTGAGGCACGCTGTCTCCTGAGAGACATAAATGCTTCTCGATTAGGGTTACGGTTGTCAAGTGTTACGTCACACACTATACAGCATGATACTTGTGTAGAAGCCTACCAGCCACTCAATTTTTCTTGAGCTCGGCCGCTCCTGACCATTATCAACAAAACGTCCAAAGTAATCTATTTCAGTATCTACGAAAGAAATATTTTTAAATTAACCGAATAAAAACCAGCATTCGTGACAGTACTCAAAACTTGACAACAAATAAAGTCCTTCTTGACACATAGGTATTAACAAAAATTCAACTAAGTCTGTTATTTTAAGTTTCGCATTCGTCGCAGCAGCCCTTATTCGAGTATCAGTAATACCTCTGACTATTATTGCAACTTTCAGATCGTCAGACAAACCTTTTTGGTATAAAACGCAAAAGAGACTTTCGGCATATGTCATGAACTTATAATGTTACACATAACCTCAACGAGCTAATATTCAACCTAAGGCCCGATCACGCGTGGAATCACGGCAGCTATATGAGTTATCACAACGTCTATGACCACTTCATGGACTACGGAACTCACGGTGTTTATGCGATGATAAAGCGATCTACTTCTCAACATGCGAGAACAATTACGACACGATCTACGCGAATCGTTTTGGTTTTTAACACTTTTTCAAACGTTCGGACATGTCTCGGGAAAAGCAGAATAAAAATAAAAAGCTCACCGATACTCGTGGCACAGTCAAAAATAAAATTTGCAGTAATTAGATGAAATTCAACAAATCCTTTACTTTAACTGAAAACAGATGGCACAAACAGCACAAAGCACGTGGTCTATCCCACTTCTGATCTTAGAAACCAGAAGTGAGGACAGGTTTTTAAAAAGAAAGCACGGTTACGTCACAAATAATTAAACCCAATCATTACAAAGATAACTTGAAGTTAATACATCAAACTCTAATTACTGCAAAGGAATATGAATGGCAATTATCGAAATAACAATATGGCTGCTATGCTGAATAAATACAACGAAGGTCACGGAGATGTTCCAGCGAAGCCAGCTGACACCGGAGAGAGAGCGTTGCTAAGAGCGCTCCGTCTTTTATAGCGGACTGCTTGTCAAATCCCAGGTTCGAAAGAGGTTTCACTAAGGATCTTGAAGGAGGTTTCACTTTGAAAAGGAGGTTTCGTTAACAAAACAATATTTCAATATGACTATCAGTCTCGATCGATAACTATCAATTACCTGTCTATTCCAGCACTACGTGGACCTCAACTCCGCGTACATGGAAATGAATGTGGGTGGTGTTGGTCAGGAAGACTACCTGGCGATGGTTTGTGCACCAGACTATAACAATCTGGTGACACCGAGCCCGCATCACTACGTTAACGACAGAAGTTTCTTCCCAAACACACCGACGCAAATTGGTAATTATTATTAAGTTTTATAGTATTAGATGATCAGAACTATTGGGCTCATAAAAAGAGAGATCAAAAAGACTGTTGTTCCCATTATTGGTGTTTTTTATTCTTAAATAGCCATCGTCGTGTAGTCAGCTTTAGAGTAGCGTTAGTTGGTTGGGTTTATTGGGTAGAGGCCTATGCCCAGCAGTGGAATGTTATATCCAAGTTACGCACACAGTGGAACGAGCCTATGTTCTATAAGTAAATTGAAATAAAATAGACTCATATGTTTTTTTCGAATGATTCATTTTTAATACAAACACTATTAAGTAGTAATAGTAAGTTGTATGTTTTTCAAGCAGCCGAAGTCAAAAAAGGTAAAATTAGTAAGCATTGTTATTTAAGTTTTATAGAATCTGAATTTAAGGCTGATATTTTATAATTTTCCAACCTGTCATAAGAATACGTCAAGAAGATATCTGACTTCCATTTCAAAACATTTTATCACCTTTATAATTTTGACCTAAGACATACATTCATACTCACCTACATTATACAATTTACAAAATCATATTATAATAGCTTTTCTCTCCATCAGACGGAACGGATAACACTACTTTGTGATTACACAAACAAACGGTAAAAACGCATGGTGTTCATCGTTGTAACTAACAATGGAAACTGTGTGGGTGTTGGTACTGATCTCAACAAATTTACACACACCTTTCTTAAAAAATATTTTAATTTTTGGTATAAGATAAACGGTGTTTTCTGAAAAACACTGTTTAATTATATTTTGAATGCACCGTTTTTTAAAGGAAGGAGTACACGCAAATACTAAAACAATAAAACACACGTTTGAATGATTGTGATCCACTTCTAGGTGTGGCATGGTTTGCTCAAGTCACGTCAACTAATACCGTTCTAATATTGAATCACGTTTCCAGACGAGGAAGGCTATCTGCAGATGAGTCCGGCGACAAGACAAAACATATTCAGTCCACGAACTCAGGATACTAAATTTGATTTCGACGCTCGCAAATTTAATCCGAGGGAGTCTGAAGGTAGCTGTGGTTCGGAGCTCACGCCGATGCTTACTTTGAACAACCTGCCGGCGAGGAGCGGCTCGGAATCCGACCACGAAGGAAACATATCGCCTTACCTCAACATGTGTCCGACAATCAACGAAGAAACGGACGACGTGTTCGAAACTAACCAAAACAATGCAAAGAACGCCCAGAACACGGCGGTCACAAATCCCACGTACATAACACTGGATGTCGACATTGAGAAGAAACCTAAAGATATTATTAACTCGTATATAAACGTACCGAACGGTCTAGTCAAATAATTTCATTTCGTGTAACAGAATAAGCTAATCTCACGTACTTTATAATCTACTTGTGGAACATTATTCTCATTACCAGCGTAAATGTTAAATTTTATTACTGTTTTTTGATCTCTTAATTTCTTTGATATAAATACTATAACTTCTTTGTGTAGAATTTATGTTACTTTGCTTTCTAGATAACCTTGATTTCTTTTCTTATCGTTTTCTCTTCGTAATTAATTTGTCTTGTCATTTACTTGTGTAGGCTTATTCGTAGTTGTATCTTCATACATGTTAATAGGTTCGTATCATAGGTGTATTGTGTGTACAGACGTGTTTTATGTTTATATGTGGACTGCATGTGGTGGCCTATTTGTACGGTGTGTAGAGACGGGAGACTTTGTCGAATTTTTGCCACTCGCTGTTACCAGTTGGCCAGATTTGTGCTTGGTATAATTTTTCTATGAGTACAGTCGCAACCAAAATGCTATAGTTATTATTTAATGAATTCAGCAGGTACCGTTGCTGGGTACGTTCTAATAAGTATGTAATGCTGTTTTATTTTACAAAGTGATCGTTATTGGAAAGGTATTTGACGTTGATCTGGCAACACGTTTTATGCCAGTGCCATAGTTCGAGGCGTGTATGTGATATTTTGATATAGGAATTCGTAATTGGACGCGTTAGTAAGAATGAGTCAGTATTTACGTTTTTTTTTAAACCCACCATTATAATAATATTGTAAATATGATTTTAATATTCGTACATCTTCCGAAAACATTCCTAAAATGTGTTTTATTTTTATTAAAAGCTGTTGTTAAAATATTTTGCAATGCATTGCCTTTGAAAGTATCTAAATATAGAAACTTCAGAAATCCATAGTAAGTTTATGAATAAAATTATTTGGTAAATGTATTGATTTTCAAATTGATATTTTTCGTGATTGGAATTAATCAAGATTCATCTAGAATTAATATTAGTATTCTTATTTTTTCAATCAATGGAATGGATTGTTGATTGAAACAGTTGGTAGGTAAGGCCATTGAAGGCAGTCGATGCATTTATGCTGTAAATGATGAAAAAATATTGTTATTATAATTTTACAAACTATACATATGCCGATAATTTTTGAATAATCAAAGATATATTTATTTTTCATAAAAATACAGATCGACTATTTTATTACATACACATTGACTGCTATATTTTAAGAATATAATATATATGTATGTAGGTACGTAGTAACTTTGTAATGTATGCTACTTCCGATTTGTACGTGTTTACTATAAGTAAGTAGGGTTTTGTTGTTTTTGATCAAAGTATATTTTTGTTGTACAAATTATATAGATGCCATATATAAGTAAACTCAGTACCTAATATAAAGCATGGAAATATATCAATGTGATATTAAAATTATTTTATTATGAGCGTTTTATTTCTTCTGATATCTTTATTCATTATTTAACAATGAAAAATACACTATAGACAACCCTGAGAAACAACCAAAGTTGTAGAATTTTGATAAAATCTCAAATACAGTCGAATTTACGACAGACATTGATAGTTTCGTTCTATAATATCTAATTGTAAAGAGAATCAGACATTCCACTTTGAAATGACACTGTCAGCGAGCTACTGAAGAACGGTTTAACTGAGTAGATAACGTTTTTAAATACGCAGGTAAAAACAATTACTGGTGGTTATATCTAGTCATTGAATCATTTCAATGACTAGCTACTGACTGCCTAGCTTTTTTTGAGTAAAGATGCCTGCCCTCCATAAATTTAGTTTATTCTACTCTAACATATAAGTTCCAGTCTGAAAATGTTATAAAACTAACAAACGTTTTTCGAAAACAATCTAATCTAATCTAACCTTTTTATTAATCACAAGTCCGCTTTTTATCGATACGTTGTACTTTATTACGAAGAACTGAAAGTTACTCACTAAGGTGGAGTTCAGCTTGAATAGAACTTGTAGGTTTTGTGAACACAATATGGCAACTTGTGAAAAATAATACCAATTTTATTTTCTTTCGAGATTTTTTTATCAATTTTTTAAGTCATTAATAAGTTTTGACCTAAATTTTATTGTTTCTTTTTAAATGCTTTCACAGGATTACATAAAGGACTCAAATTTAGATTTAAATTCATTAAAGTTTTGTTTAAAATGACACAAAAAGAATGTGTTTAAGATTCAGATCACCTTAACTCGTTAGCTGCACACACCATAACTTTTCAAACCTGCGACATCGAAGAATCTAAAAAACAAAATCTCCTTGCCCTCAAAGTTCGTGATTACCGATACTTTCTTGATAGAAATGAACGTAAACATGAGAATATTATTTTTGTGGTGCTTTACAAATCCCGGAAACCATTGTATAAATTGACTGCTTACCTTCCCACAACTTATTAGAAATCAATACAGGAAAAATCGCCTCCATTATATTCGGTGCTTGCTTAATGAATGCGGGCGTATCGTGTATTACACAATATGTATACTTGAAAGGAAACGAAATCCTCTGAAAATATCGAATAAATCAGATATTATAGTAACAATAGCAGCCTACAAACCTCCCACCAGGCTTGCGTGTTGCCACCAAGCTAGATCATTATGGGGTCTGTAATTTTAATTATCATTATTTGTAATACAGGTTTGATAAGGGTGTGTGATTTACCTTCAGCGTTTCCGTCAATGGTATCTCAGAATTACAATATATACAACCTGCAAGCGATAGTAACGAACAGATATTCCGTGGCTTCAAGGGGCCACCACGACAATGGACCTAAAGAAAATCCATCAGATATGTATATCTAAATAATTAACAAAATAATAACTCGATAGAATCTGTCTACTTCGTCTAAATGCAAACTCCACGAGTATTTTTCTTTACGAAAAACGCGTCTCTACTTTGGCTCGCCATCATCAATTTTACGCATTACTTATTGACAATGTATTAGCGTTTACGTTTAACAAGGCATTTACACCAGGTGGCTCATCTTTTATACGGTCGTTTCGTCAACAAAGGTACAGGTTGACGTACTGCCAATGAACTCTACACGACCAGACTAGGTACTATAGAATATTTCTTCAAAAGCAGAAGTTCCCAATTATTAGTTCACCTTCGCTATTGCACTAAAAGGCTTTCCGACTACTTTATTAGGCATTCTTACCGTATTATTTGGGTCACGACATGTTTTCGCAAAAATACCCACACACGTAACATTCAAATTACCTAATGAGATGGTAATGTTTTTTGAGCATTAAAGGCCGAGTATTGTTTATGTTTGAGCAAAAACAACGCGTCAGTTTATCTAACAAGCACGAGGACGTTTTAATGAAGTGTCGCGAAGGACAGCCTTATTTAAAACATGTCGCAATTCTTTTTGAAGTTTGTATTAAAGTTTCGAGGAAGTTCTCAGTGGATTTAAGAACCGTATCTTAAAATACTAAGAAGTTAGATTAAACATTCAGAAGTTACATAATGATGGACTTTATTTCCGTTGAGATAGAAACAGGCCAGGGAGCAAGTCAGTGATTGATTTAGATTACTTTCTTTTGTAAATTGTGTTTATAAATTTAAAAACGTTTGCACTCTTTTTCTCCTGTTCTTACTCATTATTGCAATAATGAGTCACTTCACACTACACAAGCAAAAACAATACGTGTATTAAAATATTTTCAATAAATATACCGCTGTATTACGTATTTTTAACCGTAACTAAATTCGGACGGTATGTTTTCTTTTTGTGAATGTGTAATCTAATTACACCGGACGTCTTGTATGGTATACGTAATTAATATTCTGTTCGATGCGAAATAGCTGCAGTTGGTGTAAAAAAAGCTGAGCTTGGTCCAATAGTTTTTATTTTATGAGCCTATGTGATGACTAATTTTAGTTAATTAAGCTGGGGATAGGTTATGTAATTTTTTAAATCGATTTTGGTCAGATTAGTAAACAATTAGATGATATGAAAGATTATTTGTGCGAGTTTTTTACAGTCGGCTTAATTTTTAACAACTAATTATTGATTACGTTCTTTGAAATAGTCCTTTCAAATAATATATATACTGTAATATTAAAAAAAGGTTCTAGTCCAAAAATGAGTGATTTAGAAAATGCGCTTAAGCCTAAGCAATTCTGAGAAAAAGTCTGTTTGTTATAAAACAAATCAGATAGTTTTACATTTATTTTAAGCGTTTATGGGTAGACTTTTAGGTAATCGATAAAAGGTAGTATTGAAAAGTCGAAAAAAAATACTGGAACTAGAACTATCATCACCTCTCTCTATGAACAGAAAAGATACTTCATTCTAACAAACAAGAAAATGTATCTTTCTTCATCACTACTCTTTTACATCAACACCATCAATACGTTCTACTACAAATCTAATTCAAATGCAGTATTATTTTGTACAAAAAAACTTAATGTCTCATTCGAGTTCCGCAGGCAGCAATTTAATTGTAAATTTGTGTCGTTCCGGCTTGATTCTAAATGTGTTGTTAGAATGACAAGTGGACTACGTTTGTTACTCTGTTGCTACAGTTTGCTGCTATTCGTATTTGCTATTTTTGTGGAATCGTAATTTCTGACATGTTTGTACGACTTAATATTTCAAACCACGTACGGACAGTCCACCGCGTTTTAGTGGTAACGTTTTGTTTACATCGTACGTATTTCAGTACTTAGTTGATTATCTATTGCTTGCTAATGTGTTGTCATTTTTACGTTTAGATACAAAAAAAAACAATAATTAAAACAGATTATTTATTATGTTTTAAGAAATACACTTTTCTCTTTTACTCTTTTGGAAATAAACTATGAAATAATATGTTCACCATTCTCTCTACTGCTTGTGCTCCCTGTAAGAAATTCACATCAGTAAGACATGCATGTAATTTTATTTCTATGGTCTGTAAAATGGTAACATGATGTTATATTTGCCTAACACAGGAATCATCATCATTATCAGTCTTATATAGATCTAAATCACTGCTAAGCATTGATCCTTTGTTTTTGTTTTTGTCTATCGTACACAGAAGAACAGAGCTTGGAAAAGGTGATTTAAAAAAACATGTTATATAGTTCGTTTCTATCAGGTATTTCGGTAAAATATGTAGTTCTCCAGCGGAGCGTATTGCCTCGGTCGCCGGTCGCTGCCATTTGCCGCACGATAGATCAAATACCTGCGCTCGATGCACGTCGCTACTACAAGTGTGTTTACCCATCTTTCACCAGCACTGAATTCAGCGTATCTTATTTTGTTCTAGCTCTCAAAATATTCTACTGAAGTCAGAAAAGTAGATGTTGGTTGATGTTAATTCATCCACTGTTGTGACTTCTGTAAAGCTGAGTATTTATGTTATTTTATTTAAGATTATTTTTAGTTTTGAACTGAGTTGTAGATACAATAGTTTCATACTCACGTTAGCCCAAGCATTCATCACAGTATTCGGCAGATTCTTTAACATCTCAGCAAAATCTTCTATGGCCTGTGAAATATATATAATATTCTTCTTCTTAAATGTTAAAAAAATCTCGTAATAGTTAAGAATAATAGAACTCAAAAAACTAAAAGCTGCTTTACCACTCCGAAGCTAAAGAAAACAAATATCTCTTATTAGATAATACTAGCGTCTGGTTTCCACAGTTTTATTTCTCGGAAACGGTTTGACGCAGTATCTTGAAATTTTACCATAGTGTCGAATCCTCGTGTAGATATTCTGGTAGTTTCAATTTTCACATTTTGCTATTTTATTTAAACTAGGTTTGCTTTTTCAAAATTTGTGAGGGAGGGACGTGAGCCCGGTATCGTACTAGGATTGGTTTCGAGGATTTTTTCCTTTAACTAATAGTTTTGATAGGCATCCATGACAGCTTTTGTACCAGGAATATTTTTTAGGAGAATAGAACAAGTTTGAGAGTGCTTCATGTTTTGGGAAATAACGCTGGCATCAGAATTGCAGATGTTCGCGTTAATTCCCAAATAGTATTGATATGAAATTTACCTTCATAGACAGTTACTACATAACTACAGATACGTAAAAAGTATTTGCAAAAAATGAAATGTGCTCAATCACCATGACATATTCAGTTCTCTACATATTCATTGAATATACCTATATATATATATACTACCAATTACAAACTTACCGTTTGTGGTGTTGTACTCGTAGGTGCAGCAGTTGTTGTTGTAGTCATTCCAGGAGTGCTGGTATTCGAAGGCACTGAAGCTGTAGTGGTCTCAGGCACCGCTGTCGTATTATTTTTGCTATCATCACAAAACACAACCTCTAACGTAAATACCAACACAAGGAACAGCGTCGCGTACGTCTTCGCCATTGTCTCTGTTCAACTGAACCACTCAAAAATGAACACTAAAATATGTTTCGTTGACAACCGAAACCAAGTCTTTGTACTCCATGACGCATATAAAGAAATAAATATTTTGGAAACAGCGATGTAAATTTTTTCATGGTTATACTTTGACTGGAGGCCGCACAGAGTTTTTGCTGTGATGAATATTCAATTAGCAGCTCAAGACAAAAGTTTCGAGTGTTAATTCAATACAAACATAACCACTGTGTAATATAAACAAAGTTTGAGCTATAGAATAACAATGTTCCTTTCAAACGCGTGCGTTGGAGTTTTTACGAGAAACTAATTTATTAATTTTAAAGGATTAAAAACTTTTTCTATAGAGACAAAAAAATATTGTTTTTATCCTAAATTAACTGTTGCGCGCGAGTTATGAAAGTATAACTTTGGATTTTATGTCGGGTTTATAACAGTCGTTTTATAGTCGTCGCTTTCCCCTCCCCTCTCTACTGCTA
Source organism: Trichoplusia ni (assembly GCF_003590095.1). Classification (NCBI taxonomy): domain Eukaryota; kingdom Metazoa; phylum Arthropoda; class Insecta; order Lepidoptera; family Noctuidae; genus Trichoplusia; species Trichoplusia ni. Next base: position 15,897,124 of record NC_039479.1, on the reverse strand, counting down.
TTCATTGTGGAGCGTTAATAATATATTGATTCTATAGCCTAGCTACTTAACACTGAAAGAATTCTCAAATCGGACTCGTATTTCCTGGAACCAGTGAACTTAAGCAAACTCTTCAGCATTATAAAATTAGTATATAATAATAATATATAATAATATATCCTGGGACAACTCACACACGGTTATCTGATCCCAAGCTAAGCAGAGCTTGTGTTATGGTAACCAGACAACTGATAAACTTACTTATATATTTTTAAATACATACATAATATAGATAGATTACACCCAGACACAGAACAAATGATCATGCTCATCACACAAACATTTGTCCTGGGCGGGAATCGAACCCACGACCTCCGGTATAGCAGTCAGGGTCGCTAACCACTAGACCAACAGGCCCGTCAAATAGATATCGTCGTATAGATATGGAAGGATATCACTCTAAAACATTAATATTTATGCATAAACTTAGCAGTATTTAAATGCCAGCTAACGGGACTGTATTAATGTTTCTCAAAATTTTCGTTTGAGGTGAGTGCTAACTGGCCTTAATTTTACCTGTGACATTCTGTGAGGTCAAATACTTAGGCGTCAATATTTATGTTCAGGTTGAAAAGTAAAAGTTAATGTTGCAAAAAGAGTTAAAAAAACACCATGGAACTTCACTATTACGTACATGTTTATTTCTTTGAAAAATGTGCTGAACCGTTTCCGAAATCTGATAATAATTTTGTATGTTGTTAATTTCAAATGAGATTTAGACGGAAAATAAAACTTAGTAATACTGAGCCTTTCATTCTAGGATCAAAATAAAAAATATTGCTTTAAATCGTCAAAGGTACAAGAGCTTGTAACAGGTCTCAAAATTTACATGTTTCGAAATTGGTGTTTTTAATTTAGTTGCAAATGAGTAGCGTCGCTGTGAAATGGTTTTAGAATATATTTTGTAAATTGTCTATTTTCTTAATTAGGAGACGATTATAGTTTATTTTTTTTAATCTTATAAAGTGAATATAGACTGCACTGTTTCCTGCCGATTTCAGGCCCTCTGTTATTGCGGGTCTGCTGGCAGAGATTCATATGAAATAAGTAAGATACTCTTCTCCCTATTTTGACGATTTTGTTAAGTTGTAAACTATTAAAAATGGGAATGTATGTAGAATAAATTACTAAAATATTCAGTTCAGGTGAGATTTAAAATAACATATTAAATAGAAATAAAATACAATTTTAAAGAAAAATTTTATTTATTCTATTCAACCAAATGCCCGAAAAATGTTGTCCATAGCTTGCGCGCTCTGTAAAGAAGAAGATCTTGAGTAAAACACATGGCATAACTGTATTTTTATTGGCACAAGATTTTTAATAACAAATGTGATGTAAATATTAATTTAAGTCAGATTTTCATGTAGTCCAAAGGGTTTTAGATGTAACAATCTATTTCAATGGTACATTTACAAGGCAAGGAAAGGAACAAATTCCAAAAAATGCCTGCGGGTCACCTAATGGTGGGGAATCACGGTAGTCCATTTACATTTGCGACACACGAGACGCCGATGCGTTTCGGACCATTTAATTTGGAGCCCTCAAGAAGATGGCACACTCTATTACCCTCTGCGATATCCAGAGAATGAATTAGGGTTCATTTTCCTTACCCTTGAGAAAGCTCAAGGATCAAAAATTCATGCGACTACCTATTTAATGTGACTTCCTTTTTGAAGGTAGTAAATAGCAGTAAAATATAACTCACATATTTGCAGGCTTCGATTAATTTAAGTGGGATTTTTGTGAAGAGCGCTGCCCAGTGTTGGAAAATCTGTAAATAGAATAAAAGGTATAAGATCCAGAAATGGTGATCAAAATACTCTAAATCTTAACTCAACAAGTAAAAACAATATAAGGGATTGTTCCAGTACACTTCGATACATTATTGGATATTAACGTTTTAAAAAGTGTATTTGCTTAGCAAAATAAGTCATCGTCGTGTGATGCAACTCTTTTTTACTTTCTTTTTTTTAAAACCAACTTCGAGGAATTTCATCCTTGTGTCGCGGGAGGTTTCAGAAACATTAAATTCACGTGCACAAAGTTATTAGCTTAATCATTTTGTCTGTGAACTAATATCTGCAATTTTGCAGTACATTACTACAGACTTACCGTTTGTTGTATGGGAGGACGAGTGGAAGTAGTAGCGGATGCCGTCGCAGCCGCAGTAGTTGCAGCTGTTGTAGCCGCAGCCGTGGTAGCAGCAGTCGTGGTGGCATTCTGACAAACACCGACCCCAGCAAAAAACGCCAACACAAGGAACAAGTACAAGCAAGTCGAACTCATTATCGTTTGCAACTGTAACTGAAGTCACTCTGCATAACCTTATATACGTGTGATGACAAGCGAAACAGATTCAGATGAAACAATATTTAGGTTACATAATGTACAATTTTTCATGGTAATGCATTAGCGAAGGCCAAAGTTGTCTAATGAATATTCAGCGCGTGGTTTAAGTGGATCAATACAATCAATAGCCTAGGGCACAAACGCGTGAATTGCTCAAGCTCACACGCACATCTTCATGATAATTGAGACGTTGATATTTATTTTCATTTGTTCAATTATTCGATTTTTAGACCTCACACGAAGGTGAGACCGGAATCCAGACATAGTCATGGTAGTGGTTATTTTTTTATAGATTTAAATCATTAAATCGTATTGAATAGCAAAAAAGAAAATTGAGATAAGAAGAAAGACGTAGATAGCTTCTAGGAAAAAACAGATAATTAATACATAGTGAGTAACTCCAGATTAAACCCAAAGGATTAGGATATTTATAAGGATAGCCAGACTAGTTCCGAGGAGCTCGTGGCTAAGCTATAACCGCACAATTGAATCGATCACAGGTTAAGCTACGCTTGACGCGGTTTGTCCGTAGATGGGTGACCATCTTCGTCATAACGAGTTCCTCCGTGTTTCGGAAGGCACGTTAAATTGTGGGTCCCGGGTGTTATTCCTACATCTTTGACAGTCGTTACAGGTAGTCAGAAGCTTGTAAAACACTGGTACTTAGCTGATTTCGGTTAGACTGGGAGCCGACCCTAATATAGTTGGGAAAAGGCTAGGCCGATGATGAGCCGGACTAGTTCCGCGAACCCGAGTGATTTCTAGCACTTCTGACTCCTCCGCTGAGCTCTTGAAAGACTCCGGTTGGGACCGAAACTAGTCGGACTATCCCCTTAAATAAATCAATCCTACATGAAACTGCACGGCGCAAGTGCCAAAGCCAAACCACCTGAAACGGATGCAGCTTTAATCATCTTTTATAGATGTTATCAGGCCATAGTAGTAGTACATGAAAAAAAAGAATCGGCCTCACGAAAGTCATTCCATACCAGTTTTTATTAAATCGTTAGTATTTTCAAAAACGGTAATATTTATGCTTAACTCTCGAGATAAACCATTTCATGATTAATATGAGCAGTTCTTACTAAACAAGCGTTCATTCTAGTTTTTAAAGTGAATTCTTCAAGCACCTAACCATTTGCCGACAGACAACATTTATTACATTACATAGTTTAATTAGGAGCACAATATTACGAGTGAAATGGTAAATGCATGCATACAAAATGCAGGTAGAGTCGACACAAAAGAACATTGTGCGTTGCACGTCGTTACGAGCATGTTGTATGCACATGGTACATGTAAAAACTACACTGCCTTATCGTACCCCCGCAGGCTACACATATATGATTCAAAGCATTTTCTCCATGTTTGCGAACACCGTACTTCCTTCTAATATCATAAATGCGAATGTTAGGAATTTTTGATCCTTAGTTTGTTACTTTGCGTTATCTGCTGATAGAAGTCCAATCAATTAATGAATTCATGAAAATAATTTGTTTTGAGTACAATTATGAATGTAGTAGCACAGATATTCATTTATTATGGCTAAGGACCAAGTTTCGTGTTGTTGCGCACTAATAAATAATGTACAACACCAAGTGTAGAAAGTAAGTGCCGTAGCTTCCCGGAAAATCTGAACTCAAAACTGGTCCACGTAGCCTACAATTATCACACATTTGAACGATCTGTGGTAGATTTTGACTCCTTTAAACATTTTGAATCCTTTAAAAAGAACGGAGGGTGAAGTTATCCAGTGCTCCCAAAAAACCGCTTTTAATATAAGTTACATAAATCATGCTTCTCGCTTAAATATAATAAACAGGTCGAAAATACCAAGAGATACATACTTCAATGAAAAAAAATCAATTTCATTTCACAACAACCGTGCTACATACAACAAGAAACATATGACTGTATGCTGTAATCCTTTTCATTAAAGTTGTTTAATCCCTGAAATTGAAACCGGTGTATCGGAATAACGTTTGGCATTGTTGCTCAGTGTTGTGTTTGCACAACAAGAATATGAATACACGTAACCAAATGGATAAATGGAGGCTTTAAAACGTTTTGTCGTCGACAGAAAATTATTTGAGCTGGTTGAAATCACCGATCACAAAATTTTACACTTTTTCATTCAAGAAAAAAATAACGCGGTCTATTTGGAGAAGTTATTTCATTTATATTTACGAGTTTCGACGAATTTCATTTTAAACACCGCCTTTGTGCATGGGAATAAAGATCGTTTTCCGAGTAAACAATTGTCGATTCCGAATAAATATCTGTTTTCCTATCTTGATTGTGATCAATTTCTATAGAAAAGCTCACCATGGCCATTGGTGAATACTACCCAGATATTAAATGTGATTCTGTGAAAAACCATTGCTTCTTTATTTTTAATTCCCATTTGTTCAACTTGACTTGTAATATCAGGATAGGTTAAAATCCAATCGGTACAAATACTATTACAAGAAGTACGAGAATCGAACTCGCATCGAATCGTATCTAAGGCTCTAAGCGCTTAGCCGCGAAGCAACCCAGTCTGTTGAAAACACCGACTTACAAAGGAGTGCTTGCAAAAAGCTTTCTAAATCTGTGAAAGCAATGAACTAGATGGTGTTTTATTTTATAAATTTACTAGCTTTGAGGAACTCACTAGATTTATCCGTAGCGGGGAATTGTAACAAATTTAAAACAGGAAAATGTAACGGTTTTAAACGCAGTTCATTTAAAAATACTGAGTATTTCATGGTATATGTAGAGTTCTTGTTTTTCCTAGATTTTTGTGACATTGTCTTCAGGAAAGGTATTCAAAGAAAATTGTGAATACGACGAATTTTGATGGACAAATATATTCTACGAGTCACCATTTTTATTATTCTAAAAATCTATCTAAAAACATTTTATCGAAGATAAACTAAGACGCGATCCAATTTATAACGCGCTTTATATAGAATGAGTGACTTTTAAAGGGTTTGTGTAAAATTTAATCGATAAACGGAAACGCTTCGACTCTTCAATTGAGTATGTACTCAAGTACCTATTGACCTTTTTAGCTTGGATTGGCGGCACTCCCCGACATACATAATGCGGGCATGTCTATTGAAATCTTAACCCAGACTTTACTCCACACCCTTGATTGCCTGAAATTGAAAGACTGAAATATGAGCCGTATTTTAAGCCTTAGAATTTTGGTTTATTTTTGTAACAAGAAGAGAACTATGAGCGCTTTAAAATTAGTTTACGTTTTGATTTAGCACTAAGGCTTACCTGTTTTGGTTTCGGGACTATTTTGTTAAAGATTCAGACATTTTTAATTTTGCTCTACATTTCATGAATAATATTGTTCGTAATGTGAACAAAAGGATTGTTTACGAAGGTTGTCTTGAGGAAAATTACTTAACAAGTCTGTTACTAATTCAATGGAAACGAGTTTTAAAGTACTGAAATGTGGCACATGTTAGACAGAAACAATCCGAGAGACATGAATACTGTAATACAAAGACTAGCTTTTCTAGTAGTTTTAACCTAGAACAAGAGGAAAAGGAATTTGCGCGAAAGCTACGCATTCGTGTCAATATTAGGAGGAGGCGATCAACCTTACCATTTATTTCGTTAGATTCGACACGAGATATAATTTCATGTCCAAACCCAAGACATTTTTCAATCCTTACAAACGGATACATTTTTATTTTTTTACGTATTTGATAAACGACAAAGAGACCACTATAAGAAAAGGTTTTTCTTTTCCACGTTCTTCTTTAAAGAATTGAAAACTTAAGTAGTGGCGGGGTTTCCAAAAAAGTTCAAGGCGCCCAGATTTAGAACAAGCATTCGTGATTCACAAAAATCCTGATCAAACGCGGGGATCGAACTCAGGACACGTCGTGCATGGTGACTTTCAATTGACGTGGTGTTCTTCTGTGCTCGGCTATCTGTGCAGTCGGAAATACTGGTTCCAATGCTAAGTGCGAAGCATGCTCTTTCCTCTAGAAGTATATACTCCATGTTCACAAGAAACCCGTCTGTAAGTTACCGCAATATAATTACTAGAGTTATTTTGTCTACCAATAGTTCATTTGTTTCGGTAGCTTAATGTGTCGTACCAAGTTATATTATCAACTAGAGAATTAATGTGTAGAATAATCCCGTACAGAGATATCTTCGTTCGTTCACTGATCCGACTTACGTGATTCTGAGCCGTCTTAATTATGTTTTCTTACATAGAGATTAGTACTAATTAGATTAGACAAGCTGTTAAATTCAGTTTTCTTTAGACATTGTAAAATCATTCTTAGACAACAGGTGGTGATGGAAAACATCGTATAAGGTTTCATATTTTAGATCTCCAACTGTGAGCTAGCTGGGTGATCGATGCTCAAACCTCTATAAACCACACACTGAAACATTTAATTAAGTATCTTGATTTGTAAATTACATCGGTATTATTCTTTCCCCTTACGCTGTTCGCTATTGCTTGCATACGACTGAATACAGAGCCGACATATTTGCTTTTCACATAAAGGCGTTACGCATAGTACAACGCTGGCAAAATAAAGCGAGAAAAAAAGTTTCACCAAACTGCTCTATGGATGTGAAAATATGTATTTTCATATGTGTGTTTTGTGAACGAACCGTCCATTTAGACAGATTAATCTACGTTCTTTGATGGCAGTCGACGACCGAATATTTTTGTTTGTATATACAATTATTATCGAATGTTTACATTATTTTATATTAAAAACCGTGCTATTTCTACTCGAAATATCTTCGATTAATTGTCAACAAGTTCCGCCTACGGTTATAGATCCTTTGCCTTTTTCATGTACTTGATTATAACAAAACCTTGACCTAAGATAACCTCGAATCAAATTGATTTGTTACACTATTATTTAATTTAAATCCATTAAATGTGAAAAAATAATAATATCTCCACATTATTTAAATACTAATGTTGATAGATTATTGGTAGTAGAGGTACCAAGTTGTTACTGTTAAATAATTTCCATGGCCATTACAGCACCTACGTAAGCTGTATTTACGGGCTGAGACTTCAGGAAATGAATTATATCAACAATAACAATATAGTTTATCAAAGGTTTAATTACTGTTTTGAAACTGGAGTTTACCGAAGTTAGAAAACGGTTATTTGTCAGCAGCTGTAGCGGTTATGTTCGGTAACTGATCTCACTCCATACCTTATACGAGTACAACTTAGGTACATTGTGTTTATAAAACCTCTTTCCAATTTAAAAAAAAAAATCTTTTTTATGTATTTTATACGCCATTCTTCAAAATGAGATAGTATCAAAAACAAAATTATTATCTGTTCGATCCCCCTGTTGCATCAACTCGTGGTTCAGGATTCTAGCTTGATCTGAAAAAATCTGACTGATAAATACGCGTGATTAAACCCTCCTTATACAAACAAGCTGTCACTGTCTATATAACGACTAATATTACTATCTAAATTGAGAGTATACAATCAAATTCACTTCCTTTCTTCTTGATTCCTTGCTTGTTGGAGTTGTTTAAATCTCATGAACATATTTATGCAGTGAGTAAAATATGACTTCACATGTCCAAGCCTGTAAAACATGTTCTATGTAGAGCATTAGTTCAAATGTATTATATTTGGAAGGATTATGAACAATGAATTAGAGCGAGCAAATTAGTCAATGTCACTCAATTCTAACCTGATTAGCGTAGCGTAGTGCGCTTAGTTGTTTTTGATCTATTTCAAGTTTTGGTATACATATGTATGTACATACATGAAACAAACTTACTTCACCGCTCTTAGTCATTTACCTTTTATAAGGATAGAAATAATATATCATTATGCTTCGTTTAATTTGCAAACAAAGAAGCATTTCATGCAGAAATAGAGCATTAAGTAGCCGAGGACAGTTTTATTTCCGGAGTCATTGCAGAACTCGAAACTAACAAACAACATTAAAATCCCACTTTTTAAAGATAGTAAGTACTTCATAATTTCACCTCACAGCACTCTCTCGGATAGCGGTGAAATAGAATTACCAACCGTTTCGGCGAAAAACTGCACTGGAATGGCTTTTAACGTTTTTTTTCCGCCGAAGTTCCGTCGAGTCAAAAGTTAAACCGCGATATTGAATTTTATTGTACCCCTTCAGCGGTTACTGAAATCCTGATAAGTGGTTCGTTATACTTTCAACATTAAGACGATAAGAGTCCATTAAAAAGGTTTTTGCCATTTGTAATTCTAAAGAAATCAGCGTCCACGATAATAACGTTGCCTTTAAAAGTAGAGCTCAGCGTCGGCTGAAAGTTACGGCTAAAAGGATTTGACCCGTTTTATGTTTAATGTAGCTTGCCCATATATAATTCGTGTATTGTTTACGTTGATGCATAGTCGCGGCGTCACTGAGGCTTTCTCACTTAACTAAAATATGTCTGTGAAGATCCATGCAATTTAAATACGAAAATGTGGTGGGTTTGTTCCGGGGAGGCTTGCTCGACTCGCATCCGGATTCAACCGGAGCGCCAGTTAAGCTTGCTCATACTTACACGAGAATCGCCTTATTATTATAAACCGACGTCTCCAAGAAACAAAAGGTAACTTATCTTTACAATACAGTTGCCATTATTTTTGTTTCTCATGTAACAATACAGCCTGTGATAAGTCATGCATGCTCTTTACGATGTTTGTGTCAAAAGTGAATTCGCATAACTCTAATAATGAACATTAATTAGTTTTGTACATACGTATTAATTGCAAATTCCCATTATTCATTTCCATTTAAATAATATTGCTCTCCAAATAATTGTGTTACAGAATATGAGACATAAAGCAACATTAATTAATTAGGTATTGCTATTTCATAAATTTGAAGCTTTTGAATCAATTAAAGGTCCATTCCTACCTCTTATTTACTCTCAGGACGATGTAAGAAAAGAAAAATCGGACATTGAAATCGATATTACTTTGAATAGACGATCCGTTTAAGTAAACAGTCGAAACAGGATCGAACACAATACGTACAAATGAAATACAACAACTGCTTGTCATGCTCACCCTATGGGCCGCGCTCGTTTAAGGCGAGGCTAAACACAGTTTGAACCATTCAGGATGCTCCAGGAAATTCTACTCGCCTTATCCTTTCACGTAGAAAATTAAATGTCTCGCGGTAATATCCGCGGGCCTGACTCTGCTTTTGGCAGTTGATCTACTCGGGTGTCGTAGCTAGGGGCTTCCGAAACGCTGTATAAATAAATTGTTCTTACCTAATTCTAGAAACGGTTTCAACCAATCGATAGTCGTTTATCTGTTCGAGTATTTTGCGAGGTATTTAGTTTGGCTTTGATACTGAAATTAATTAAAATGAGCGGCGTAGCTGAAGGCTCATGTGAGACCGGCTTTAGTCAACTGATTACATCGATAGATAAGTTCAACCTATTGGCTGAATGTGGGTTATTCAATGGCTTCCGTAAGCTTCTAAGATAATGTATTGGGACAGATTTCATGCAAACTAGTATTTTGATAAGCTTCACTACGCTAACGTCCAATATTAATAAATGTTAAAGTTTTGTTAATTTAAACTATAAAAGCAGGTGTTTTATTACCATTGAAACATACGATCACGCAAACATTTGTCTAATACGGGGATCTCAACCGCAGCCCTTCTATCTAGTGAGCCAATAATTTATTCGAAGCGTCCCTTGGGTTGACATTGAACAAAATAAACACTTTGAAATGCTTTTGTGATCTTAGATTTCTCTACATGTAGAGCGTAGAATAATCTATTTTAATTATACGTCTATGACTGTTTCCCATAAAACAGTGGGTGGTCATGTATCAAGCGGGCCAGTAGCAATACCCCGTTTATCTAGTGTAAGTACCTTTACATAAATTTTTGTGATACTAAGGGGGGTCATAACCACAAATTCGTTACGGTGCGTTAATCAACTCAATGTATTGTATTTTATTTGCAAAAATGGCTTTTTGTGTACGTTATTCAATTTAGGATATTGTGTTAATTTCTTTTCACGACGATCCTGGTAACGAAAATATACTGGATTTGTTTTGTTACTGATTATTTTTAAAAGCTTATATTAAACTAGCTACGGAATATAAGAAAACGTAATCTCATTGAGTTTCGTCGCTTTCTCTGTTGTGTTGATATTGTATACGCGATATATAAAAGAGGGGAAAACACAAAAAATGTTTCTTGCCCGAGACCGACATATTTTTCCTTGATTTAATATTGATGCTCCGTATTTATCTAATGATCAACATAAGCCGCTACTTATTTGAAGTCACGTCAAAGTCACAGAGATCAAAGAAGTGATTGTGTCGAATACAAACGTCTTTGTGCCAGTACAAATGGTATTTGCAGCTTCTAAACTGTGCCTCGTAATCGTTCGGTACCTTAAGATTAATTTCAGCCCGCAGACTTCACGATGGTAGTTGAAATTCATTAAAAGTACGCTTCAAAGATTAAACTTTCGTCTTTGTCGAGTGCTGTATTGTTACCTCGTTGAATTGGGATTATTAAACAGCTGTTTCTGTATACACTCAATTTTCTCAAGTATGTATAAAGGCTACAGCTTCGTAAATGGATTGGCAATAACTCTTAGCCGTGTTCGAATAACCTCATACGGGGAATACTAATCCTCTTGCGTAGATAGGGGACAGTGACAGTACATTTCAGAACCGCTTAACTACAGCCAGAACAGACAGTTTATAAACTGGTGAATATGAAATACAGATGACGTCACAGTTTCCATTGAGATTTATCATGGAGACATTAGGTAACAATTATTGTTTAAGGTTTTAGAGCCATATTGTTACATGTTTATCCAAGTTCCGGAAGTAATAATAAAAATCATCCCTTAAAAAATGACATTGTTTCACAGCAGAAAAAAAATATGAAAATAATAAATGTTTTCGACGATCGCAGTCAATTCTGTTGTTAGCACGAGTTGTACGTACAAATCAATTCACAAAAACAAATATCAGTGGAGCATAAAATAATCGTTACGATATGATGGACGTTCGTATGACATACAGACGTAATATGTAAAGGCATCATCACCGTTATTCTGAAACTGTAATGTTGTTACTGGCGGGTATTATTAATGACACTGCTATGTAGTGCAGTCTACCGAGTGCGTTAGACTTATTCTCGTTACTTTGAAATCAGCTTACAATACTTAATGGATTAACGTAAACCTACGGAAGTAAAAAAATACCCATTAATTATAATCATTAATTTAAAATATAATATAATAATTGGACCCGAAAAAGTAACCAGCATTAATTGTTAAAACCTTTTTTGTTGATTATCTTGGTTGTATCGAGTCCGGTTGTATCTTAATCTTGTCGGTTTTAGCAAATTTTCTCCAATAACTGCTTATGATTGTCATTAATATAACGTTACAAGTATTCTTCTTAATACACCTGATAGGTAGATACTTATTACAGTAATTACCAGTCTACACCACCACTACGCACACATAACGCTATAATGGACAACGGGCTTATCCTGTTTGTTTTTCTTGCTCACCTCGCTCGGTATATGATGCAGTGCGGATGCTGCATTTGCATAAAAGCGTCCATTATCCACAGCTTCAAACAAATAAAAAATCAATATCCGCCAGTGCACGCGTTTGTATACACCCAGTAAATATCAGTCGTTTTCATTTCATGATAACTAACATTTTACGTTCTACGCAAACAAAAATAATCGCGTTAAATGTTATGTTACCTTGTTGTGATTTAGTTAGTTTAAACTTGTCAATCAAGAACGCACTGGTTTTAAAATATAAGCTGAATTGTTTTTCGAGTTCGGAGGATAAAAGAGGAATTCGGTATGTTTTGCATCTCTTTAAATTTCGTTTTGTTGATCTGATTACGTGCAGCGTAACCACAAGAGCATGTTACGAGTCAAATTCAATTTTTGTGTTAACTATGAAACATATTTTTTGCTCTACAACCTTTCAGACTGGGCGCGTATTTATAAAGAGAAACACGTTTCATTTCAATGTGATTGATTGCGTTATTGAATTGCTAATTTGTTTTATTTGCCTTGGTTGGAATTCTGTGTGGACCAGTATTGTGTGTCTTGTATTCATCAAAGGGGTCAGCAGGCGGACACAAATCAAACGGGGTCGCTGCGCCTGTCGCGTCAGCACTTGCGTATAATGCCTTGAACGGTGACAGGTGATAATTTATGTTCCTAGAAATCCCTACATATGAGTCCTAAATCCAGACAAACATAACGACTCAAGCAACTAAACCCCTATTATAAGCTAAAAGTATTTAGCACATTAATGGCTCATATAATTTTTAATGATTTGAATACACTAAGACCGTGAAACAATTTAACGACCAAATGCAACCGCACAAACGCGTAAATGAGAAATTTAATACGACCTTTTCGGGCTGATATTTAGCTGCATATGCACCTGACATCGATTGGAAAATGACCAATTTTCAGGTGGCTACATTTTCCATGACAAATCACTCGACCACATTTACGCGTCGAGCCGAACCTACGTACATTTATATAAAATTAGTGAGTTGTAAGAGCGGGTGGGGCGGCAGCACCTGTTTCCGGCCACCGACGGGGCACTAACTCAGCGATCCCGGATCCGACCGACGCTACATTTAATTCTTTGCTATGAGCCATGAAATCGGCGGGACGAGTCTGAGAAATTGTCACAACGAATTGGATACTCTTTTCTTCACGATTGAAGAGATGTGTTGCCAGATGAATGAATTTCATTTTGTTTTAATATGTTTAAATTCGGAACTGTATCCAAAACGACAAAGTATACAATAAAACAAAATGCTTTATTTATGTTTTTGTTTATTATTTTCTGTCGATCGGATGCCACTGAGAATTCAATTCACTATTTCTTATTTCAAAAACTTCAATTTCTTTTACTATTCTCTATGAATTTCTTGAACGAATTTTATTTTATAAAAACTGAAAACATGAAATATATTTTTTTCCACTCTCACTAGAAAACTGGCCATTGCTAGTTTTATAATTGAACCACCACATTCATTGTCTAAAATTAAGAATAAAATTCCGAAAACCCAAAAGTAATCTTATAATTCCGTAAACCCCTTTAAATTGCTGCTCGGTCGACTCTTAAGTCGGTTGTAGCCAGGGAAGATACCGCTACCTGGGACGCAAGGATGTGGGACAAGGATGACGCAATACATGGTATCGAATGTTGTAGAGCGCCATCTCGCTTCCGCACTTGGTTGTGAGGCGGTACTAGGCTCTCACGCGTCTAAGGTACCTCGCTTACTTCATGGCCGATCCCTACAGTGCTGCGGTTTCTGCTTCCGCCTGCTGCTGCTGACTATTAACTTAATTTCAATTCAACTTTTTTCTTTCGTTAACGCCCATATTGTTTTAGTGTTTTACAATTCTCGTGCAGTTAAAAATTAACAAAGGAATTAAAATAGGATGTTGGAAATGAATTACGATTTGTGTTCAGCATTATTCTTTGTCGTTAATGAATTGTCTTGTTTGTGTGTCGTTTCGTTTATTGTAGCTTGAGTAGGAACATTATATGAATAGTAAACGATCTAATATTTACAAATGAGTACCTTTACAAATGCGGAAAAAATACAAAAATCAGAATGACCTTGTTTTTTTTTTACAACTTTTTTATCCATAATTGATCGTAGTACAATACGTGTAGTACAATTTTGTATACGAAGGCAATATAAAGTTTTGATAACGTAGAAAGTTAATGATAGAAACAATAAAGATGAAGAACTGGATCAGACTGTAGGCAATAAGAATTAAGAGTTGGCTGCGGGCTCGCAAACGCTGAGGCAGTGCGGCCCGCGTCTTGACTCCAGGTGCCCGGGACATGACTTTTATAGTACACGATTTATTCATATGTTACGGTAACTTTTAATGATCTATTGTGAGAAGTAAAAGTTACTAAGTGTAAAATTTTGGTGTAAATTGAGCAAAGATTAATTACAAATAAATTCTTTATTTGTTAAACACAGGTAAGAACAAATGTTGGTGATACATACACCGCAGTGTATGAAGGGTATGTCTCGCCACAAGTTTTAATTTAAGAAACATTCATAATCCGTACAAGAAAAAACATAACTATTCAGAAGTTTGTTTATTAAATCAATCATTATTTTGTAAGCACCGATGTCGATTAAGTTTCGTTTCAGATCTAAAAATGCATTATCCAAAAACAATCCGTAAACGTACTTTTTATCAACCTTTCATTACCGTACATCACATTAGCAACTTGATACGGGGAAACAATACAATTACCACATGCATGGGGTTAGTGATCCCGGCTCATTGTCGGCGGTACAATAAACATCCTCGACTGGGCATGGTACGTGCGTCCGGCACCGGTGGAAAACTGTAACTAGAAACTATTGCATTCAATTTATTTAACGACTATTATTCGTATATTCTTAAAGTTTCATAATAGATAGATAGGTAGAATGTTCTTCATTGCACACCACTTAAGTACAGGATTTTATATAAATAAATGTTTACATGGTGCCACAAGAGGCGGTCTTATCGCTAAAAGCGATCAATTATAGACAGCCTTTGGATGGACTAGTTTCTGAAGGAGAAATATTTAGTTAAATGAAGAAAAAAAGACGGTTGTGAGATTTCAACGTGACATATGGGAGGCGTTTGTTTTTTTTCTTGCTTTCCTAAATTTTTAACATATTTTTTGTAAAATTTTGTATGGTGCAAGTTGACACCTTTGATTAATTAAAACACATTGGCTTAATTTAATGCAATGGTTACACTGTGAGGCTCACCTAGTAAAACCAATGAACATTGAATTCTCCGTGTGACCGTGCTAAAATTTTACCAAATTAGTTCAAACATAATTATTCTGAAAGCGTCAACAATGATTGATAATGTAAATTGACATTATCATGCAGTTATGTTATTTAGAAGAGTGAAATGAAATGAAATCATTTATTCTGTAAGTAGGATATATCATCACTTTTACAAGTCTTTTTTTTTAGATCGCTGGAGTCGACATTTCCTATCTGACTACCCTAAAAAGAAATGTCGAAACAAACTCAGGGGTCACAGTCTCTTTTGAGTCCAGACAATTTAAATGCGAATAGAAATGCATAAACCCGTGCACGGTATTTCTTTGGACTGGCCTTTTGAGGAAAGTACCAGATCGATCTGAGCTAGGGAAAAAAAGTACCGATAGGCTGCAATGTTATATGGCAGACGACAGCAACGAATAGTTTTTTTCATAAATTACGAAAGAGTTTGTATACTAAAACGAGTTTATTCCTATTAGTACCTATATGCGAGTACCGTGACTACCTCTTTTCCCTAGCCGACTCATATTGTAGCATTCGATTGCAAATGTAAAAATAAAAAACAACTGAATTTCGGTCCCTGGGGAGGAACGGAATGGACACTGCGACGGTGCCAGCAGCACAGATTTTGCAACTAATTTAATTTATTGATTCTTTTTTGTTTGAGAACAAACGATCGAAGTTTTATTTAAATAAGTTATACGCGTCCGCCTACGCAAATATTGCCGCTGTAGCTTTGACCTTTTGTAAATATTCCACATTTGCATTGATAATTCGTTAATCTGATAAATTAATATCTTTGGTGACTTATTAAATGCATTATATTTGCTAATAGTCTGCAATTGACAGGCGTAGATTTATTGTTTGAAATGCGAAACCTAAATGGATCATTGTTTATGAATGGCCTTGTTAATCCTGAATTAAATAATAGTTTGTTATTTCAATAACGCGGATTTTAATTTATTGCTGAATCGGATTTTAGAGCTGATTTCGTTGTGTTCTTAGGGTTCTGTACACAAATACTCCACTGTCTATCCGTCTGGTTATATGTCCGTCTTTAGCCTTTTTGCGCAGAACTTTTAGTTTAGCAAGTAAAACTTGTTCTTCACTGGCTTTTTAAATAATTTTTTATATGTCTATCTCTATGTTTTACATTCAACAAGATTCTCTTCTCATATTTACAATAATTATTATTTCTCACTCAACCTACCAACCGAAACCGGATCCCGCTAATCTGAATCTTACATACTGCTTAAATTACTTATAACGTCATGTTACAAAGAGCTAGCCTTCTGTCACAAATCCCACTGGAGGGAAGCTTATTATTTGCCGGAAACGGAATTCTTCCATTCTTTTCTACCATATACATGCAGAAGCGGGCAACAAAGAAAATGTAAGGTCAGCTGCCTTTGATCCTAAAGGACGGATATCAATAAATGTGTAGATATGAATTATGTCAAATGTTGTGGATGATTGTTCACATAACATAAGTACATTTTGAATTTAAAAAAAATACTAACTATGTTGCCCATCTTACGTTATTTCGCTTTAGCACATCAACAAATTATCAGTATTAATTAATTATTCATCAACCCTGGCTGGATACATACGGGATGGCGAATACGTATTCTTTGTCAGTACGCAATGTATCGTGTATTAATATAAGATCGCGCAAGCACAAACGTTAATGACAATTTAAAACATACTAAGTATGCAATTACATTATCAAAAAATAAATAATTATATTAGCCAGGAACTCTTCCATTGCAGAGTAAGTTCTACTCATGTAGAGAGAGAGCATTGATTTATCTCAAATTATGTTTGGAATTTTCTTCAATCGGATAACGTAAACGTCTTTATTTCGCAAAGGTAACCGTCGCCCGGTGTTCAATCACATATCTTATTGTATTTTATTTTGTCTTGTCTTCGATTTTCTTGAAAGGACAAAACATGTTACTCGCTACTATTTATTACGAGTGTATTAAGTATTTACCTTTGTTTTTGATAGCGAGCTCTCTGATAGCGGCCCTTAATGTATTGTGGTTGTGAATGGTTATGTATGGTTTCAGGAAAACTGCGTGTAAAGGCCTCTATATCTATATTCAGCAGTGGTTCACCTAATGCTTAGATTAGATTACGGAATAGTTTCACGCATTGTTTTCCCTGACGCGGGTCGGGGCTGGGAGCTCTATCAACTACTATCAACACTTTTTAGACGTGCCTCACTCGTGTCGCTTTTCTTTTTTATTTAAAGATTATAGAAATTATGTTTGATGTTAAAAAGTGAAATGCTAAAGTCTATTAAACGACACGCGGTGCGAACTCGTAGTAGACGAGAGCCCTCAGCTCTCACAGATATTATCGGCAAGGTACTTTAAAAAAAGTAAACGTTCTTGGTGGTTTTTCTTGCTTAAAAACTCAGTTTAAACATAAAACAGAGAAGGAACACCACTGCCATAAATAGATTTATTTATTAATTATGTTTTTAAAAAACACACCAAGATTCTGATTCCCTATTTTGAAACTGTTGAGAACGAGTACATACTCGTACATATACGATAATCAACAACTAAATAATAGAGCAATAAATAGCCATAGTACCTATAGTAGTGAATAGATTTATACCAGGTACGTATATACATGCATTTATGCTGAGAGAGTACACAGTACATGTTAGTCTAATGTGCTAACAAAGTGTGAGCGTCTCGGTCGTCCGTTAGCATTTTATCTATTTGTTAGCACTCAGCGAAATTAAAACATTATACCTCTTTACTTTAAATGTTGAGTTTTATTTAAACATCAATAGTGTATGGTAAAACGAGTCTATATTTTTTATACATTGGGTTTAACACATATGATATTGGTAGTGTTGAATACGTATTCATAAATAAAATTGTATAGTTCATTTTTAAATAATAAAAATCATAAAACCAGTCAGACCAGCAAACCAAACCTGGGCAAATGCCTTTTTCCACATTGAGCAGTGATCAATTCCATTAGTTATATTAAAAATGTATTGTGATATATTTCTCAATAATCTACATAACAGCTATATGGAGAAGAAGTATAGTAACTTATAATCATCACACCTTTTGTTTTATGTTTATTTACTTTTTTATATTGACACAATTGTTTTAGATGTTTTTCGTTATTAGCTCGTTGGATATCCTTTTGCATAACAACACTACATCAAAATGTTAGGTAATCCGATAGAGCACTGAGTATTTTGTTGGTGTGCGCTTAGGGCACATTACGTGGTTCAAACTGAGCAAACCAATTAGCTAATCGAGAACTAAACATTTCACGGAATTCGTAAAACCGATGGCTGTATCTATGCCCGCTACAGGCTTTTTAATGAACCATTCCTACCTCTAAAGCTTAGAAAATAATTGAACTCACCAGAACCAAGCAATTATTGATATTTAAAACTAACAAGATAGTTTTTCTCCTTTGTTCTCCCACTGCTAGGCTTAGGCCTCGACTTCACGTCATTTTCTGCGGTCCTGTGCCAGCCTCCGAAATGGCAACTATATCCAAGCTAAATGTTTAATAACAAGTCTCGATTTATTATCGTCTTATAAAATTATAATGCAATTGTTATCTAAAAGTTACTGATGCAAAAGATCAGACTGAGAGTAAATATTTAAGATGTTTGATCGATTAATCAGGCCTAACTTTCATAGATAGAGTCTCCTTTAAATCACAACCTTATTATGACTATCTCTTATCCAATAATAAAATTAAATGTCAAATTAAATCAGACAAGCCGGCCTAACGTTACGTCTTTAAGAAATATTATTGCAATAGAGTAAACAGGACAGGGCTCTACGTAACGTTTAACTGCGTCTCTTTTCCGCAACAGCAATGACACTACTTTAAGATAGCGAGTGAATGTTAGTGATGTCCAAGGATTGTTATATCAATAAATATTAATGCCATTAGTCATTCCCGTATAATACCGAATTGTAACAAAACAGCTATTTTTTTTCTACCTTTCTCATTAAGATACTTAATTGATCAGTATTTAGCAGAATTGAGGACACTATTTACGCTGCCAGTACCTAAATTATTCGCGAGATAATCAATTTTATTTATTATTTATTTATAGGGCATAAACAACCTTTCATAGGTTTTAAACTAACAGACACATATAAAAACCCCATTATGTTAATGTGTACTAATTACCGAATGTATTGTGTGCAACGTTAATAAGTGGATGTGTTCATATTAAACTGCCCGCGGCCGAACAATGTTATTACTGGCAGTGGTGCTCGCGAACCCATCGCTTTTTAATATCTACACTTTAAATGCGTGCATCAACTAATTAAATTATTTGTGGGGAGGCTTTAGACTTCGTATTCATATTTGTCACTTGACAGTCAGTTATCTAGGTTCTGGTGTGTTGAATCGAAAATTAAAAACAAAACATAAAATCAGTAATGCAGGGCATGGTTATTTGTAGGATCAAAGGATCATAAATGGAACACCGCTTTCGGTCCGTATGTCACCAAGCTGTTGGTTTCTGTAGCCACCACAAATACAAATAAAATGTACCTACGTTCAGCAATGGTTGTTAGGATCATATTTTTTGGGTGACCATATTTATTTACCTAATTGTGAATATTTGTTTTCCTTAAATCTATTTGTACGGAACACTCGAAGTCACCAGTTTGACTCGTAGCGGGCCTTAAATAGAAAACGAAAAGGATATTTCGTAACACATAACTTGGTGAAGATTTGAAGAGAGGCTGTAAGAGTTATTATTATTAAATGTGATAAACCAAATTACCAAAAATTACAGATTTGGTGAAGGATAAAATGATTTGAACAAAAACAGAAGAAAATACAAAACAGATTATAAAAGCTTAAAGACGTTGATGACAAAATCGTCAAACTACAAAATGAATAAAACAAAAGCCAACATAATTAAGCTTTGTTTAGAAAAGTAATTTACTAATGTAAAAAAGCTGTAAAACAATTCTCATAATGTGAGTTCGGTGAGTTTGTTTCCTTTGAGGTGTAAGACAAACTTTTGGGTCAGGTACGAGCGCCGGCGACACTATCACATTAACGAGTCACTTTGTTCAAAACTACGACCAATTTAATTAGCCTCCCCACTCTTTATGATAGTACTGAGTTACCGACTCAAATCGAACAAGAATAATATATTATTATCAGTCCTGACTACAGAAGTCACGTCCGCAAACAACTTAGTTTTTACAAATAATATTTATTTGTACGTGTAACGTTTCCCGTTCTATGTATTTGTGTTGGAAAAGTTTTCAGATCATGTTGTTTTCGTATTATTTTAGTTTTATTTTTCAGTCGTAAACTTAAACGTTTTCTTTGAATTTGCTTTTATAGTTGTTCCTGGTTTTCGTCTAAACTTAGAATATTTTTATGCAATAGGATTTTCATGATACTCAGGTTGATGAATGCATACAGCAACAGCAACAGCTTAATATTATTACTATACATAATTTATACAGTTTGTTGAAATCAACAATGAGTTTAATTTTCAAATTTATTCTAACCAGTGAAAAGCGTTCTACTGGGCATAGTGAAGTCAAAGGATTACAGATAAGATAAGACTTAAATTATAAACAACAAACAAATCCCAAAACTGAGCTCGTTCTAATAAATATTTACGACGCCTATCGGAAGGTATAATACAATAATTTAACGATATCGCAGATTTTGATTAATTGAAAATCGTGCATCGGCAGTAACGTACACGGACGTTCGGTCCGTCGGAAGCTAAAAGCCACACCCTAGCTATTAAGATAAATTTATTGTCGTTTGCCGCTCGGTTAGCAGCGGCGGTGTAGCTGTTACTTGGGTCCCAAAGGCTATACAAACGGTACTAGCGATCGTACAAATGTATTATAGTAATGTTTATTGGCGGTGGAATACGTCCAATGGCTCCGTTAATCAAAGGCGGCGGTGGCGATGCTGCGGTAGCCGCCGCCCGCGGGCGCTACGCGTCGTCAAGCCTACATAAATCCTAGCACAATTACTAAGATCCAGGTCGAATTGTGAGCGTCGTGCTGTAGGTACATACACGTGAATATTACACACTATTGTGGAATTCGTACTTGTATTATACCTACCTACTAGCTAACAATGCGAAGCAATTCACTACAATAAAACTCTTAAGATTTCAGTGTTCATTTTGTGCTACAATGTGTATGACTTCGAGTATGCTTTATTTTAATATTCGCATGATATTGCAGTGCATTTGTATTTCGAAATGCAAAAGAGCGTAGCTAAAGAACTAACAGGTGAAAAACCGGAGCAAACGTCGCTACCTATTATCTGGAATGTGAGTTTTATTTGTATTCGCAACGCGAGAGTTGATAGTAAAAATATCCGGTTGCCATGCCTTTGTCCGGCTGCGCGTCACACTTAATCATTGACGTCTCTGCAAAATGTTAACTTATAAAAGCTTTTTTTTACAATTTCACTATTTGTTCCATAAATCTCCATTAATCGTAGCAAAACATCAACATGAATCTGTTACTACATAATTTATCTAGTATTATTTAATAAATGTAGGCACATATATTGTAGTTCAATCACACGACCCATACCTTAAAATATAAATAGCCCTCGTACACGTAAATGAAGAGAGTGCTAGTTCGGTTTGAGATCGAAGGTTAATCCCATTCTGTAACAGTTTTCGATATACGATATTTTACGTAAAAGGGTCGGGTATGCTAAGTGGTCGACAGACAGGACAGGACCGCGACATGCGACATGTTTGCGGCTGTCGTGCGGTCGCACGCGCCCTGTTCCCCGTACACACGCAAACACCTACGTACTATACCCTAGTATTCCACATACTAGTATACTCATACCTAGTATACAAGTACTACGTGATATCTATAACAGTACTAGGTACGGACGCTGTGTGCCAAATTGTTACGCTCGCGTTTATAATTGACCGCTAACATGAACGGATGGTGAACGAGTGATACTGTTAGCTCCAGTTTCATTTACACATTAACTTCATATATCTATTACAAATATTATTATTCATTTATTTGTTCGTGTTTCATGAAATATTTTGATCATCAGTGAAATGAGATGAGCGATCATTAGGACACGTGACTGGTTTCTGAACTACATCACCAAATTTTGTATATATAAGTTTTTCATTACCAAAATATTGAAATAACCACTGATAATTACAGCTTAGTACTTGATAATACCTACCTACATACCTACACGTAAACACAATACGCAAATACACCATGTTTTTTTCTTATATCTGAGTTAGAGATTCGGTCATTAAGACCCGAAGTTATCCCATCTCGGATATTAAGAAGCAATTTACGTGCAACATTTTATTCCAATCTTTTATTTCCACGATTTTCTGCGATGTAGAATTACACAAGAGAAAGGGAAAACATTACAAACCACTTTAGGGACGCATAATTCGTAATAAGTGTCAAAATAAAAAAAAAGTTTATGACAAGTTTATTCCATCACCTACGCTTACCATGTATTTGGGACATTTTCACCAGATTTTTTATTCACGTTCATGAAAGTGATTTATTTACAGAATAAGGCTTCCGGATATTAAATTTGGAGTGACAGACATTACAATATAGATGTGACATGAAATGAAATTGTTGTAAAATAATGTTTGTGACATATGTTTTCTATCGATTAGATTTTAAATATCGTAGAAGTTTATTTTCTTGATACGTTGGTTGTTGGGAGAGTAATCTGTTCCGTAATGAGCACCTTCAGGAAATTAGGCTTTCCTCAAAACGGAAACGTGGGGTCGGGAGGTAAGGTTCGCGCTTGGCGCAGACAACGAGCGCTGATCTGCTCATCACATTAACTTCTCCGTTAAACATATCGAATAGATTTTTATCTGTTCTCGATCAATCGTCGAATCGGTTTTCCATAATCATAAAATACCGATGAAACGAAAACGGTTATTAATTTGCGATATTTTTATCAACGTATAAAATGTCGAGTCTTAACGACGTTTACAATCATAGCTTTTTGGCGTTTATTACTTGTTAACGATGTTATGTGAAGTTAGCAATGGCAAGGAAATAATATCGATTCTTTCTGAAACACGTAATATACTGACTGCACGGATAGCCGCATGGCTAAGGTCTCTACTCCAAAACCAGTGTGCGCGACGTGTTGCGGATTCAAACCCCGTGTAGGACAACACGAATACTTGTCCTGAGTCTAGGTGTCTTTGTGCATGCGATTTGAATGTTTGTGAAACCTCTCGAGAAACAAGGATTAAATTCCATAATTCAGGAGTCATTTTATAATCACAATAAAAAAATGCATATAAAATCTTCAAATAGTATGGTTTACAGCGTACCCATAATTGTCAAAAAACAGTCACATTTTAATTTACTGTATTAACAATAGCTTTAATATTCACGCTCTAATTCTCGACAATCCAAACATATGTACATTGTATCGATAAAATTGTTTCGCACACAACGTACGTTTGTTCCATTACTATTGACCCTAAAAACATTTGCAGGAGAGCAAAAATGGCTTTTGTTAATATCGAAACAATTCAGCATATTATAAATTGGATAACTAAATTGTTCCTAATATCTGTTATGAGCTGATATGCGGTGGACGGGTAATGCGGGTGTCGGGCCGGTGTCGGAAGCCTGTGTCCGACGGCCGTCGGGCAGGCCGCTCCATTAGCCACTTCACACGTGTTGCTATTTGTGCGGAAACCTCGTTATCGCGCTCGTTGCGCCACTCGCACTACTTCTTTCTATACAAAAAGAAAGAAAACTTATCAATTCTCGGGGATGTTACGCCTCGAATATAATCTTTTTGTGATGGTACTTTTTTTTCGAGATACAATTATAAGACATTTGTGTTACTGATCTATGTATATAGTGCCTACAAAGAGATCCTGAAACGATTCATTTTGTATTCAAATATTTTTTTCATTTACGTGAACCAATCTATGCCCATATTATAGAGAACACCATACATATATATCTACCTACACACATTTTTAAGTCTTTTTTTAATAATTGTTTGTACTGACCTAAAATGAAAATTACTATCAAATAATTTATTTTATATTGATCTCTATTAAATCTAAAGAAATGACTTAGATTAAATCGAGTTAGGACTTGGTCTATTGTAAATCTAAGTTATCCTTTCACAAATCCAGAAGGTAGAACTAAGTTAGTATCTTGGCTGTTCGACTAACTTTAGTTCCAGCTAGCGAGCAAGGGTACAAATACTGATTTAGCTGATTTGATCACAGTTCCGTAGGTACTTCTAATTCTCAGGTTGGCTAAAGAAGTATTGATTGATTAGATAAGGATACTTAAAGAATTAAATGAATAGGCATAAGGCTGTTTAGTTTCAGCGATAAGTGTACATGTTTTTTTACATGTACTTAAATATTAATATTAATAAAAAAATGTCAAAAAGTATATTCAGACCAAAAAGGTTAATTTAAACATTGATCTAATGTATGTATTTTAATACATTCATGCAGTTCTGAAATTAGGTATATCATACCAATGTAAAAAATCAGGTAGGTATTCTAAACAAACTCTAAGACGACTATTGGCGACGAAAGTCCATAAATTGCGTGATAATAGCAATATGCATTGCTACTATATCTATGTTAGATAGTACGGGACTTTCGAAAGGCAGACGCTCTACAAATACTGTTCCATTCATTCACTGTTAACGATCGAACCACCTCATAGATAGATAGTCAAACGTTTTTTGGTTTCATAATATAACAGGTAAAATAACAAAACGATGGCTCATTTACAATCTACGTAAGTTTGTATGGGTTCTATGTTCCATGTCCCATCAATAACTTATACATTTTTCGATTTCGATGGGATATTATTATAATGTTAACAATGTCTATATTTTGACAGATCTGTATTCTAATTTTAATCAAATTGAGGTATATTATTGCGAATGGCTTTTTTCTTTTCAATTATGCAGATATCATGTGTTTTCTTTTACCAAAAATTAAATGAATCTCACAAAAAAAATAAGTACTATTTATTTAAGTAATTTAAGTATTTATTTGAAGTTACAGTGAAACAAAATTGGTTCCTATTCGTAGTTGCGTTATTTTAATAAAAGAGGTCGTTGTAACGCGACTGCGATGTGATAGACATATCATTGCTTCTTGATTCCCTTGGGATTTTATTCCATTAGGAGATTACAACTTCTATAAGGACTCTCCAAAAGATCTACAAGTTCCATAAAATGGTTATAGATTATCGTAGAACTAGTATTACATCGAAAAAGGTTTATTTGATAAAAAAATCTATTTGGAACGAAAGAAAGAATGATAACCTACATTAAAAAAAATTAAAAGTCGTTTAATATCATGACAGTTTGAAAGGTAACTCTGAATTCGAAGAAATTACTTCAAGAAATGGTTCCTTAAAAATATATTTTAATTAATTACTAAGGATGACATTATTTCAATTGTACTTTTTGTTTTGTATTTGTTACTTATTACGAATAACCTGAGGCCTTCGACCGCCCCCTAAGAAACAAAAGACTCGTGAGGTCAGACAGTTGAGGAAGGAAGAATGTGCACTACAAAGAATAAGGCTGTATCTCTCTTCTAAAATTGACAGGGTTTTCTTAATAATTCTCACGATATTATTAGATTATTTGATTAATGTTTTGTACCGAACGCATACTCATTTCTGTAATTTGTATCCCCTGATTAAGTCGTCATGTTATCTTGTATATTATGTTATTTTTATGATAAATGAAAAATGTTGCAATCTCACTTTAACCCTTTTTTCGGATGCAAAATCAATTCAATTCAATTCTTTACTGCATACCATCAAATGGTTCCTTCCAAGTTGGTTTGTGCGGAGTGTTAGACTTTTACTGACTAAAAGACACCCATATCTTGCTCCTTCCTCTCGCTTTAACTTGCATTATCTTCGAAACCTGTGTTCATACAGCCACAACTACAAATGTCACAAATGTTTCCAAGAATTATCTTTCAAATATATTCCAAGTGGAGTAAATCAATACATCCTTTAACTGATCTCCGAGACACACTGGAATTGTTATTATTGATTTAAGACTTATCTAAATACCAGGATATTTGCTGGGCTTATTCCGTAGCGATACACGTGTATACGTACAGTCAGCAGTGCAATTCGTAGAACAAAATCCGATTAACGAACTACTAAAATCATTTAACAAATTTTCAATATGTGTTTTCTATAGTAATTAGTATTTAATTTCAGTTTTTTCCCAGACCCGACCCGACCCGAACACTAAATTACTGTTTTTTAAGTATAATGTTTGTTAATTGTGATCTAGTAAACGTGTAGACTTTTCTTGTGGACTGTACAAAGTCTCAGGATTGTACTAACGACATCACGATGGCCCAACACTTAATCCTAGTTCTCTACAACTCAGCTTAAATAAATTTATAACCCATCTCCGTCAGTTGCGATTTGAGTGGGATCAGTCCCAGCTGATAAACTTTGTTTTTCTTTCATTGCCAGTTTGTGTAATTTATGTTTTAAAACTTGGCTTCGAACTCTCACAAGTTAAGTTGTAAATGGTTTGTTTGAAGAATGCTGTTTAACATTAATATTGTTTGAGTGCAAATATTTCAAGATTGTCCATTTTTTGAAGTCTTCCTGAAAACATTTGATTAACCATAATAACTGCTTAATATATAACATATATAATTTAGCGCCTTAATAAGTATACCCTACCCAATCGAAATTACATTAATAAACCCGCTCAAGTGCGAGTCGGACTTGCGACGCTGTGGTTCTATGTCCTCAAATTTATCTTTTACCCAAAAAATTAGTCACCATAATAACCGTTGTTTTTCCTCCACTAGAATAAGTAATAAATATTTACGCAGACTTTTTATCACAGTTCATGAGATAGAGCCTGGTGGCGGACGGATAAAAGGAAAATACAGCAGGGTACCGTTTTTAACCTTTGGGTTCAAGACTCTAAAACCATAAAAACCTAGATTAAACAAGGTTTAAACATTTTCTCTCTTTTCTTCAATTTCGTTACACTAATTCTGAAATATATAAATCTTTTCCTCTGGTTCTTGTTAAAATATTAAATTCGTGTTCTGAATATATTAACTCAACCTATTTTGTTATAATGAAGACGTACTTATTAAGAAAGCAGATTTCTCGAGACCTGCCTTGTTCATTTAAAGTATGTAGTAACAACAATAATATTAAGGACTGTACAGACTGGCTTAACTCCAGTTTCCTTAAAACAGGTATGAAGTAAAATACCGAAATGTTTCCTGAAGGACAATATTACATTACGTAGAACATTGGTGGAATAAAAAAGCGAAGGGAACTTGCAAGGACGAGACAGAAAATTTGTGTAATACAAAACTTATTTTTAAGAAACAATATTCATTTGTTAATTCTAGATTAACTCTTTATCATTTTTATGATCCTTTGTGTCATATAAGCGTAAGATTGACCAAAAGTTGCCACAATAATAAGATGTCAAACATAACGAAGCTGTGAATTAACATAAAGCCTACTTGCCCGTCTTTTATACCTAATTCATACAGACGCTCATCATAATTTCTATAGACCAAGAATACTCAGGGCCAGCGTATGCCATGTGTTATGTTAATTACAGGAGATAGGTGGAAGCAGGTAATGAGCAGTATGCGCCAACTTGGCTAAACTTTAGCTTAGCCGTGTCACACTCTCGAAAATTTGTGTAGAGCAACTGACACCAAGTATCTCAGAGGAATCACACAGCTATTTGCATAACGAGGCGCAGCAGGTACTCTAGGCTCTTTGATGCGCTAATTCATCGCAAGTGCAAATGAGGAATGCTATCTTTCATCAAATTACCCAAACATGTCGCAAACAGAATGTCAATTGGACTGCGTAATATCAACCGCAAGAATACCTGTTAGTAAGCCTTGATGCAGCTATCGAAGAAGTTACAAAAGTTTAATATAAGGTAATAGCAGTAATATAAAAACTTTGACATAATTTAAATCTTGAAGTTAAAAGGATTCGGTAATTTAATGCTGTCAGCAAGTTCAAGACATTTACCTAATCGTAACCCCGACTGTGGATTATTAAAATCAGCTCCGACGTTCACAAAAATCTGTAATAACTAAGTACAATATAAAGAACGTAGCGGATTGGTACATTTTCGGAATTTGTACTTACTTAAAAAGCCGCGCTTCATTTTGGCGGGGCGTCGAAATCTGTTATGTAAATATGAGAGCGTGGAACCGGAAAATAAGTTTGGTGTTGTGCCCTTTTGATTTGCAGCAACAGTCGGCCGCCGTTGTCGCCTACGGGTCGCCGGTCTAAAGCGATGCCGTAACAATTTCATATACGCGCAACTCACCACTTTATGTTTACTAATCAAACCGCCATCCTACATTCATTTATCTCACGAGCGACCGACGATAAAATGTAGATGAGGCCTTTCTGATAAGCTTCAAGTATTTTGTACATTTACTTTGTAATTATATACAGAGGGGAATAAATGATCGGCTTAAATTATTAGTCACCGTATCTGATAATATCAGCTGATGAATCGTTTTGAAATAATATTTAAATTTCGAGTAAGGATTTATGCGAGATTCGTTAAAAATCGAAAATGGAATCGATTGAAATGTAAGTACTGAAAATAATGTAAGTTTTGCTGGCCGATAGGATTGCTACTAGATGGAGTAAAAGCCGAGGGTATTTCAACTTGGAAATGATAAATTATTCTGATAAAGATTTCTCTTCAATCAATAGTCTATGTCTGGCTATGACACGGCACGGCGCTCCTCTATAATCTCCTTAGTGTTCGCTTCTTAGTATTACTGCACTGTTATGTAATCGTTTTCTTAGAATGACAACTATAGTGTATTTAGTATTATTACCACTATCTTATTCGTGAATAGACTTTAGTTATTCTAAAAGATCATTTCTAAATATTTTTAAAAATTGGATGTATAATCAATAATCACACTTGAAACGATGAATGTAATAACTTAAGCAATCCATCCTTAAAGTAAATTTATTCGATATACAAAAAAAGGTTCGAAAAAAAAATGTTTTGTTAAAACAAATTATTAGTGCTACCAACTGCAAATATACCGACTAAACTTATCATGTAATTTCAAACTATGCGTGTGTTATTCCTGTACAGCCAAATCTACAAGTGTTAGAATATTTCCACAACACTACATCACCTTAGAGAGATCGAACAAGTGAATTCCTTAAGTTCTTAACTAAATTCCGTTAGTGCGGGCCTACGTCCCGGGAATACCCTATTGTGACACAAAATAGTCGCACTATACACACACATTTAACTGTTGTTGAATAAAAAAGTTGTAATAGTGAAAAGTTTGGGTAAAAACGTACTCACAAAGAAATATTCAGAGCGCTTTATGCCTCTGTAGCGCCGTGATATGCGACAAAACTCCACCAGGTTATTTTTCTTATTATTTGGAATATTTTCACTTATGTTTGATCTTATTACACATTTCTATGGTAATACATAAAGAAAATCATATTTGTTGATATGAGAAAACTGCTACCACCACTTCTTTGTGAGTTTTCATGTAGCCTCGCTTTGACGCTTTTGGCTTTTAGTATAAATCTAATAATATGTTATAAGCTTTAATGAATACATCGAAAATGATACGTACTGTAATGTTAAGAAACCAGATTGTAAGGGATGTCCCAATAAATGTATAATGTCTGACTAATAGGACAATTTAATTCAATAATGAAATTGGAATGTCTAAAAGCTCTAAGCTAACAACATACTGTACCATAACATATAGTTAATCAAGTAATAATCGATTCCGTAAAAAAATGATAAAACAAAACCTAGTAATCGACTTTATAAAATAATTCTTACAGCAGAGTTCCAATCATTTAATACCATCCATTTATAGAGACATCCAAGTAATAAGTTCAAAAAGAAAAAAGCTCAACAATCAGCTAAAAGCCTGACTCATGGCTGGTGCGGGACACATGTCAATCCGCAGTCGATGCGACGTTGGACATCTGTCAGGCGTCTTTTTATCGTGACCCTCATCTTCAAAGAAATTAAGTTCGTGCATCCGTGTCGCTGGCAGGCTGACACGCCCCGTATTCCCGATCGCTCGCTAATGTGCCCACATCACATTGCGTAGCCCCGGCCTGGCGACCTCGCGTTTACATGCCAGTGCCACATACGGCATTTGCAAGTTACATTAAAATTATGTTTATTTACATTTCCAAGCTTTGACCCTCGATCTGATTAACTTTGAATTATTTTTTCATTAGTTGCTATGCAAGGTTTTGTCTTAATAAACTCAGATGAAATCAGCTTAGGTAAATAGAAATGATAAACAAATAATGCAAATAAACGTTTGCTCCGAAGTAAGCTATTTGATAATGTTATAAGATATATTCTTTTGTGTCATAGAGTTGTAATCCCAAACCCTGCACACTACGCGACTTTTTAAGTTATTCTGGGTTTACGTTGCATTTGAATTTCAACATCTGAATAAATAAACATCCTGCAAAATGAACTCTATACAGATAAAAATATGAAGACGAAAACGTTCAAGAACCGTCTCCAGATGAAAAATATAGCTCATTAAGGAATGTTTAGCCAAGCTAATTTAACTAGGGGCCTTAGACATCTCTGGGGAAATTACGAGCTTTGTGCGTATGTACCTTCAAACTTTTAGGACGTCTTTGTTTAGAGTTTTGACGATCAAGAATTTAATTAGTTCATTCAACTATCTGCAAAAACATTCACAATATTCGTTTTAGCCCGTTATGACGCGGCAGCACACGAGGTGCAATACAAAACAATAACTGTGTGCGCGAGTCAGATAAAGGTAAATCGGTTAGGTATTTGAACGAATGAGACCGGTTGCCGGTAATTGTACCTGTCGCGCGGACAAATGTGCTGTCCAACGTGTGCCAGATAGTCACTCTAACTGCCGCCATTAGCCCGAGAGATAATCTTAAATTACTATCCGCACACTCAATTGTTGCGTCACGCCCAATGTGCACTGTACTGAAATATTTGCGTAAAATAACAGCGCGCGATAACGCCTATGTGGAACGCTAATTGACATTTACGAATACATCAGTCATTAAAGCATAATGTAACTTATTACAATTACGGGCGTGTCAATCTTGATTGATAACAAACTAACGCGACCGTAATTAAGTGCGGAGGGAGAACACGCGTACGCTGGCGCGGGATAATTGTAAACTCGGAGGGCTCTCACGCCGTGTTCCTTATGGTTGGCAAGCGAGGGCGTCTCGTGACACAGCGGCGCGCCGTCTAGATACAACCTGTTATCTTCACACGTTTCCCCATTATTTAGTGCCGAACTACACTACTTAGAACAAAGCAAAGCGTAACTTAATATAAAGCATGTTGGGATGTCCACAAACTTAGGGCAAGTTTCAAAGGCGATCCCTCGAGTCTCCTTTATGCAAATCTCGGGTAATTTCTTTGGTGAGAGTCACACGGGACCCTTTGCCAAGATTGCGTTGACTTTTCAACCGTGCGATACCTGCCTTATTTTATATTAGTTTACATAGGAGCGGCCCGTCAAAACTAGAAACAGGTCAATCCAACCCATTGTAACAAATCTCAATCCAATCTCAACAGTTGGAAACTTTATATAGGTTTAGGGGGCGTCTGGAAGTTAAACATCAAACAATGTTTTGAAAATATCCATATTTAATCTAAAGTTATTTAGGTGCCAAAATGTTCGAGTTCCACCTTGTTATTTGCAAATAATTTTGATGTGATGACTAAGTTTCAGATTTAATTACATGTGTTGTATGAATATATGATGATACAATTGATCATCACAGTACAATGCACATTGCGCAGGGACTTGACATATAGCTTGCTCGTAGCTCTCAAAGACAGTGAAGCGCTCCGCATACGTTGCCCGGAGTAATTCCTTAGCGGTAGCCGCCAAACGTGCAGACGATGTAAAATATTACACCTAATTAATTCTAACAATGGACTTACGGGAGACTGTTTGAAAGATAATCACTTACCCGACGAGAAACAGCTACCTTAAATTAATGTAAGATTTGTGTTCGGAATATTCTAACAAATAATACTGACGTAAAATAAAATAATAAATGAAATGAAATATAACGAAGTAATGATAAAACTCAGAATATTAGAAATATTTTTCTGAACAAAATAGCACATGATAGAGTTTTTATTTCAAAATTTTGGTTTATTCTTAAAAATCATGTTAGCCTCAAAATTACTATATAAATAAAAGCATTTTTTTAGGAAAATTGAATGGGTATGATCCATCTAAAACACGACAAAAAATATTCATTATTAAAATATTTGGTTTTGACGAACAAAGGTATAAATAAGTGAGCTTAAAAATACAATTTATTTTTATACTGTATTTTTTCATAGTTAAAACTTCGTAGTATTTTTTAGTTTCAAACGGACCGTATTTTTTAGTTTTAATTCTGAATGAAAAGTATGCGTATCCCGTACAACCTATATACTTTCATTAAAATAAAGTAATTAGTGAGAAATTCTGTGTACCTAAGCTTAATACTAACATTTCATCAACTTAAAATGATTTTGAGACCTAGAAAAACATAGTCCATACGGTAGGTAGCAGACTAATATTAAACTGTTTAACAAACTTAACAAAGTTAAATAATTTAATAACATGTAATATCCTTGACCCACTTCTGACGTTCATTCAATATTTTAAACACGACTTCAATTAAACATATAACATTTTCCCTTTATTCCATTCTTATCCATGTCAAACCCTCGGAATTCTCCAAATGTATCATACTCGTAGCTTTTGAAATTAAGGAAATAGGCAAGCAATTTAATTACGTTTGCTAAGTTAGCTCTCACACATGACAAGCCGGGTGCACGCGCATTGCTCTAATGCTCCAATTAGCATCGATGCATTTAATGTTATTACGTGCACAGTTCCATCTAGCGAGCGCCTGACACGCTATCGTATTGCCTCTTATCGGGAACCTCTTGATGGCTAAACCTGCTCCTAGTGACAATGATTAGAATCAAGAATTTAGTATTGTTGGTAAGTGGTAAATTAGTTGTCTAAAAATATCTTGTAGAAAGGTTTTATTATAGATCATTTTGATGATATAGGGTAAAATTCGATCAAATTTAGGTAAACCCGGTACTTCTTTAAGTTTTTTAATCAACCTCATTTTCATAAACTTTTTAAAGCAAAATAATCATTAGCTAGTACAACTTCTTACTACCGGTAAGCTATTCCTATTTACTTACCAAATGCTTCCATTTTGCTCCCGTAGTAAGTACCATATAGAAGACGACTCATTGGTCATGTGGTCACAAGAGCGGTTGCCAAATTCAGTTGCGACCACTTTTTTGGAATTGTGCCCGTTTAATATCAGTTGCTTTCCTTATTGCGTAAGACTTAAAACCGAAAAACCTCATCATGTTTCAGATACCTTCACACATCTTCAAAAAAGATTGAACTGATCGTAATTTGCTTTGATCCTCACATCCTCCAATCTATGTATATCTTAACACATTTACCCGATACTTGACCTTTTCGAGTCGCCCCACTTTTTCCACTCTTGCATGCGTGTTTCAGAAGACCCAATTAACCAACCACGCAATAGAAAGCATTGAATTTAATTAGTCAAATAATTGCATACCACGATACCCTAAATATGTACATAATTGAATAATGAAGCTTATGATTTCATTATCAGCATCACGCCAGTGTTATCTTTAGTAAGCTGATATTAGCCCCCAAGTGTAACGCGGCCATCCTATCTGTACTCTACATAACCTGTTTCTAAATTTGATAACGGAATAAACTTAAATCTTGGCAGCCGATCTGGGGATCAAGCAGGTTTGATCCTCAGATCGGATAAACTGATTTTTAGGGGAACGCAAAGGTGATTGCTGAATTAGAGTTTTGGTTAGGACCAAGATTCTAATTCGCCATTCAACCTTTTTGATCCTTTTACCAGTGGCGTACGTAACGCTTTGTCTCAAATATGATTTGATTAAATTTCGCTGCATATTTATGAAAAGTGAGAGCTTTAAAGTAATTTCTTTTGTCTCATAAAGAGGGCACTAATATAGAGAGCGTATACTTTATAACGTAGATGAATGCTGCATCCAAAGTGCTACCATATAATATGCTTTATATTTCTCCCTTTATGTATTATGCCGTATTATTCATGACAACATAAACGCACTGAACTCGACTACACACCACACCAATTTCGCTGACAGTAAAAATTACGTCACAATATCTTTTATGTCATTACCGCTATATTTTATTATTATGTTAACTTTAAATAGGTACTTTCCTATCTATGTAGTAATGTGCACTGTCTGAAGTTAAAAAATGCTAATAGAGGGAATAAAAGAAGGCCAATTTTAACTAAATGGTGAGAATTATATTTTAATAGTCTTTTAAATTATAATTATTTAAAATTCACTTAGATCATTATTTCTCTGATAACTGTTCAAGTGCGACTCGTACTCCTGACGCTGATTCGGTACAAATGGCCAAAAAAATAAAATAATAGTGAAAAAAAAAGAGAAGAGAAAGAAGATAACTGATCATCCTTCGTGTCGCGTTCTTCTCGATCTCGCGTTTTTATCAATTTATTTCTTTTTTCCTATTAATGATAGCATTTAATCTTATTCTTGAGTTAAAGCCTGATGACAGACTGAAGTGCAGACGGCGGAGCTTTGGTAATAACACATTTTCACCCTTTGCGTACGGCACCCTAAAAGTAGAGTTTTCAGTTCCAATCATTTTTATGTCTATATCTAATATTTTTGTGCGAGATAACGTTGCTTTTTGAGTGTGATGGATTATGTTACAAGATATTCTTTACATTATATTATAATTCTGTTTATTTCAACATCAATTCGAGAACTCATACTTTTAGAATGAAAAAATAAATAAGTTTACAAGCAACCCGCGTCAGCGTCTCAATTACTCGACAAAATATCGTACTTAGGTACTGTTCGCTTTCTACATCTTAAGTGGATCTTCATAAAATGGGCATCATTCAAAAACAAGGCCATCTCTTTGAATTTCTAAACCGAAACAGATCAATATTACAATCAAATACAGTGCAAAAGTAATCCCTAAACCATTGCGTTAACAATCGATCACTGCTCTGCAATCAATCTCCCTCATTGACTTTTATAGGGGAACAAGTAGGAAGCATTTAAATCTAGCTCCATAGTCATAAATACCGGGGGGGGGGGCTACCACTGTCTCTTAACGTGAGAATGTTTTAGTTGTGGGAAAGAGACGCGACTCTACAATGTGTAGCGCGGTCTCGCTTTTACAGCTGCTGTAGTGTCATTTTAAGTATTGATGGTATGCCTAGGAACGTGAGTACGGTAAGAGGCGATGCGGCAACGAAGCATTCGACCGACATACATTGATTGAGTGCATCTGTTGACCAATGATCATTCATGTTTCATCGACCGTCTGGCCATGCGTCAATGAGGAAATGATAAGGTGGGTCACAGAGATAGCTAGGCAACATACTGCACTTGCGGCTCTGTGTTGCTACGATAATGTTTCCGATATTATGCCATAATTGTATTGTGTACACTGTTTTATGAAAATATTTTGTTTACAAAAAGACTAATATCATATATATTTAGTTATTAAGGCTCAACAGCACATTCTATTTAATTTTTTTCTTCTTCGTTCGAAAATGTTTTGTTCAGAATATAGCATGATCAGTGTCCTCTTTTATGGAAATCTCAGGGGCGTTGTTTGTACATTGTATATTAAACTAGTTTACGAAGATGCCATCATGTATAAGGTCTCATAGTCAAACGGTTCTAAAGTTTCCAAATTAAGATCGTAGTGGCCAAGGGCGCATACAGCTTTAGTTTATAGGAGAAGCCTTAGAACGGCTCTCAACTTCAAAGGCCAAACTTTTGTGTAATATTTAGTAAAAGCCTAAAATTCCCGAGGGCACCATAGTTCCTAGAACCCTGCTTACGACGTCCTTGCTAAGGGAAATTAAGCCTTAAAACATTGAAGCAAAATGGGAAAGATTGTGAGTAAAAAGCTTGTCTCCTTTTGTTTGGGAAAACTCGACGCATTCCGATATAATTGGATTTTATAAAACTTTTAAATGTGTAACAATCAGTTGAAATTGCTATGCGTGTATGCAGCGGTCCATGAAATTAATTTATTACGTTCTAGCGTTTGTTTTGATCGATTTCAGTATATCCTATAGGGCGTGACTCTATGAAAATTACTGTATAAATTGGATACACAAATATTTTTACGCGACATGGTTGACCTTGCATGAGACGGAAGTTGCATCCAAAGTAAGTAACTAGATAATTAAATACTTTACCTAATATGGGATGGTACCTAGTTACGTAGTATGGTATCATTTAAATTTCAGATTCCAAGCATTAGAATCAGCGAGGGTAATCAAAAGAGCCTGCTAAAAAAAATAACAGATAAAAATGATATCAAATGTACACATTCTAGATATGACAAGATCGTGTTATATTAGTTTATCGATAATCAATTTGGAATCCAAATCGATTCTCAACTAGATCGATTTCAATCACATCAAATCAGCGGCGTGATGCCGAAGCGCGTCTAGAGCGGGTGTTCTCAAATACATGATATCACATACCAGAGTGTTTCATAAAGGTCATGAGTCCTTGACCTATGGCAGAGAATACGAGGTAATGGGGTCACACGTAGAACTGAAATTTTCTGAAGTCTAGCTATTACCGTTTATAAGATACAGTCTGGTGACAGACGAACGGACAAATGTTTATAAAAAGGTGCCTTGGGAATAAGTTTAAGTTTTACCATTTGGTTACCCTACTAATATACCCCTTATATAATTATTATTACGCCTTTACTTATCATGTAAACTTCATGGTTATCCAACACCCATGAAGTTAAACATTCGATTTAAAATTTAACTGAAAATTCATACTGGAATAAGGACTTTTTGGGTTACTCGAACATTTTTTCCATAACTTGTAAGTTTACAAAATAAAATTATCTTTTCGATTTAATTCGATCAGAAAAATAAATAATAATACAAATGAATCGTAAACTTTCTTTCATATAAGTCTCTAAGCAAAGAAGTTTCAGAACTTCTTAAGCTCACCCGTTAATTGCACTATTCATGCACCAATAACATTAATAAATGAGTCGAGTGTACAAACTTAACTATGACTACTTTTCGAAACTTTTAATTAAGCTAAGACTGGGTAAAGTTGGATATTTTAATACGTTCTTAATACATTTAACTTACGTGTTTCTCTCTTAATTATATCTCAGATTAAACATTGTTTAAATATAATTAAACTCACGATACTCGTCGCCAAAAGTCTCGTAATTACAATTAACATTTTAAATGTTATTTTCGAAGTTTATAACGAAAATAATAAAATGGAAGTGTGCCTACGTTACGCACCTTTCCCCTACACCATTTACATTATCACCTAATCTGCTACGTCAGATTTCTTATTTGAGGAGATTTTTATTTTTTGCTAACTTCCGATTCAATTTCGAGCGATTATTATGAGGATATTAAAATCCCCACTTCATCTACCGTTTGGTTTTTGTCATCAAAAATAAACCCCAATTAAAAGGCAAAACTAAGTCAGAAAAAATATATTCAATGCTTCAACATCGCTGAGGTATATCGAAGTTGAATTCGATATAATGAGGTTTGAAGAATTCGAATCATTATTTAAATTAAAAGAAGTCGTCTTAATTGAAATATATTTGATTATAGGGCTGTGTTTCAACGAAATTAATTTTATCGCACAATATTTAAAATGAAGTGTGATTTACGTTGGATGATGTGAAATATGACGTCATTTATTTATTATGAGCCTTTTTGGGTTAACACGAGTCTGTATCATCGGTGCAGTGATACGGCAATGATGCGTGAACCCTCACGGTTGACGTCCGGTCGACGTTCGCCGGCGTCCGGTGCCGGACAAGCGATGACGATAATCTCTGCCCGCGGGACTGCCTCGATGATCACTCACTTGTCATTCACGGATTACACGAGCCTGTGGATATAGCAACACAAATCTACAAATCACTACCTATTGAAAGTAAAACGAATTTGTATCCTTCAATACACAAAAAAAATATATTTATACAAATTGTAAACAGTTAGTTTAACAAATAAATGTTGTTTATCAATTACTGTCGTAGATGTTCTGACTCTCTTTCTGAAATAATTATGTCTAAACAACTTGAACAAACATGTTTAATTAAATACTTGTTTTGTTTAAGACACACTGAATAATAATTGAGCCAGGGTCCTTGTACCTAACACGCGAAAATTGTTCCTAGCTTTATGTATATTTGAACCGCTTAATGTCAGTTTGAACAACAGTTATGACTTAGAACCAGGGTTCGGCCGTAAGGATGGAAATTTTCCTTCTGATTATTTCATTGGGATGCAGGATGGTGAGACCCGGACTTAATAACGGTACGGGTTGGGTGACAACCTTGTGTTTGTAGAGTGCCCTACAGATGAGTACAGTCTTCGACAACATTCACACATCACAACTATTCTTTTTTCATTTCCATCAACATAAAACACATATTTATATTCAGAATAAATATAGGAACGTCTCGTGCAATATTTCCGAGAACAGTTTATCATATATAAGTGTGAAATTTTACAGAGCTCACTTGTGTTGTTGAATATACCAACAATAATGCGCAAAGTTTTGCTTTACTGGGTCAGGGGGTTTCTTGAGAGCTCGGCAACTCGGATATACCTACTGCGTATGTATGAAATAATTTTGAGATGTACACACGGCAGGATATTACCTCTATGTAAACGGAAAACTTTTGTGGGTGGCTTTATCATTATCCTTCCTTTAAACACCTTTAGGAGTTCTTGATGTGAATGTACAGTACAAGTGAAAACATTATCCATATGAAGTGTCAGAGTCACCCGTGCGTCTACTACTTAAAGAAGAGTAATTCCGCTAAACGAAATTACAGCGAACATAAATTTCTCAATTTTAAGAAAAATTTGGTATCGCACCTGTGCCACGTAGAAACGAAAATGAACGCCATTATCCCACACCATAATCTTAAATCACTTCGGCTTAGTGTTTCGATTACAGACAAAGGTTCGAAGGAAACCCACATTATGATGGTAGTTGAATAATTGTATAGATAAGTGGAATTGATGGCCTCCGCTTTTGTTCCTACTACACCCTTCGAAATTTGGCAATTTTCTTGGATTCCGAACTGAGGAATTTATAAAACTAGTTCTTGATTTAATCAATGTTAAAAATGGCTTTTTACCCAATGATCTAAAAGACTGTCTAAATAAGGATTTATTTGTCGAAAATGCTTTTTAAATGTGAGCCATAAAATTATTTATTTAGCTTGGATCTGGATTGTTGTTGAAAATACACAGAAAAATAACTCAAATCACGGAAACTTGTTTTTTTTTAAAGATGTACTGGAAAATTGTACAACCTTTAATTAAAAATATAACATGTACTTAAAATAAACCTAAAATAGATTAAAAAATATTACTATTACTTGTCAAATGTATAAAAAACATGTTGTCACAGATCTTTTTAAGTTTTGCTTCTTCTAAGTCTTGTTTCATTTGTTACAAAATACCTTCCTAAATATTGTGTTATTCATAAATTTTGATCCCCACTTATTTATGTAAGTCTGTGAAGATTACAAACATTGTCCTGATTGAAATGCTCATTTACCTGTGTACCATCCCAAAGGAAACCAATTCAGCTTTGGGACCCTCTTTAGATAATCTGTATTGAGAGATTTATTATACCTATAAACAAATATAAGGAATAATAAAAGTCACCTTTATTGTTCAAGAAATGGGCAAATATAATGGCTTCAATTTTTGTTCTATTTTATTTTTATTGATATAAAACGCAAATTCCAATCAAAGTTATCTTTGCCTGAAATAAATGCATTCAGACACTAAAGGAGGGGCAAAAAGCTGTGTCGTTACATTATTACTCAAATTACTTATTATCACACATTATAATGAAACAATGTAAATCCCGCAGTAAACCAAATTCTTTAACAAAATCGTATGCGGTTCTTGACACCAAACTGATACTCCAAAAATGAATAATTAATAGAATGCTGAAAGTCAAGTTCGTTTACGGCCAGATTTTGTCGCAAGGAATTCTCCATATAACACGTTTATTCAGTAAATCTAATATCTAATGTAACGAGTTTCCCAACTTAATTTGTGGGAATGTAGGCAACTAGGCACATATCATACGTTGTTGGCGTTGAGTGCAGTACACAATGTGGACTCCGTAAAGGCGGGCGAGGCCGGCGACCGCGTCCAAGCAAACAGCTCTGCCCGATAACCCTCTAGCTTTCCCTACTCTACTATTTGCGTTTCACTCCACAGGTATCCTGTTAACCCTCTTCTGAAATTTATTAGACTTATTCACAGGAATTGCACTATTTCCTAATCTACCTAACGTTATTCAAGAGTAAGTACGAAAACGTACACACCATTGCAAACTTATCTTATTCTCACAAGCAATCAGATTTATTGCCTCAGTTTGAACCACTTCATAATAAAATGCAAAGAAACCGTAGCAAAGGATATTCCTGCTGAGAGACAGATGTTTACAAGCAATAAAAATTGCCGGATGGTTATTGAGCAATAAATAATAATAGAATCGGAGAGTCGGTCCGGCGATGGCGCCGCCGCCGACGGTGCGAACGCACACAACTTTTCTCGTTATGTCCTTTGGAGATGTTTTGAGATTTGCAGGAGCTCGCAGTGCATCGGGCACAATGGCTCCTTTCTTATCCTCTTTGCGGGAACACATCTATTTGGACTTTTTGTTGAGGCTGTGGAACAGTTGGTCGCGGAGCACGTACACGCTCGTCGCACAGACGCGCTTAGAATTCAATATCCCTATTTCAAGTTACCGTCTTTTGCACATATATAAAACAACCAACGATACGTACTTGGGCTTTGTTTATACCATTTGTTGACGTTCTAACTAAAACGATATTACATACACACTACCCATGTTTTGGGGAAACTTTACCTCATTGACTACGTACAATTGTTGGTTATTTATTGCAGTAGGCAGCTTTCCGTGTACACAACTTTCGCACCGTTGTCACGGATAAATTGTTTTGATCTAATAAATGGAAAAGCGTTACAGTGGCTCCATCTATAATTCATTCATCTACGAAGGTTACATTGCATGATTGACAGTGATAAACGACTTTTAAATCTGTTCATAACAATTTGAACTAAAGACAAACTTTTTACAATTATTAAAATAGGCTCGTGAACTATGGATTTGAAATGAAAATAAACACT
Source organism: Trichoplusia ni (assembly GCF_003590095.1). Classification (NCBI taxonomy): domain Eukaryota; kingdom Metazoa; phylum Arthropoda; class Insecta; order Lepidoptera; family Noctuidae; genus Trichoplusia; species Trichoplusia ni. Next base: position 15,855,514 of record NC_039479.1, on the reverse strand, counting down.
CAAACGTTGTATGCAAAAGTAATATCATTAAAACTTCATAGCACGACGCTTTTTATACCTCTTAATATGCAGCTATGAAGCTCTAACTTTGCAATTTAATTACACTATTCCAGTAATTGTATTCAGTCCGGTCACGGCGCGGCAGCTCGTTCACAGATCGCTACTCACAGCCGCCGCATCATGTTAATACGCCTCCCGGGGTACATTATCAAAGTATTATCACCCATGCTGAAGACGTAAACTGTCATGAGGGTGCCGCCTACTAACAAAATGGTAAGACATTTTTGTTACTCGTTATAAGTGACACGAAAATATGTCACACTGTTGTGGACTGGTAGAAGTCTTTAAACAAAAAAAATGAATCATTAACAAAAAATAATTGGAGTTGCCATAAATCCTGAATACTTGTAACTGTTTTTTCATAACTTATTTTTATTTATCAAGCAAATGGTTTCCGGCAAAGACGAGAATCGCAGTTTTCAGAACATGTAGTTAATGAACGAACCGTATTGATATTTAAGCAACTCACGTCTAGTGCTCCTCGTAAAACGTTTATACGCTTACATAAAATACGAGTTACTAAAATTAAAGACTCTGTTTAATACCCATTCAGGACATAAAGTGAGACGTAAGTAGGTTTATCTCGTTTGTAGAGATGCTTGGGGATCATTAATTTTTAAATTAAACGCATTGGGATTCAACTACGCAAATCACGTAAGACCCGTGTTGAGTTCGTTTTAATGTCTTGTAAACTTCAGCGTCTGGTAGTAATTAGCTATCAGTTGGACTGTATGTACTACGTTTTATGTAGTATAATATTAGTGCATGTCGGCCGGGTCAGGTGGAGCAGTCGCGCGGGGGGGGGGCGGGGTGCGAGCGGGGCGGGGTGCGGCACAATACATGTGTGCAAGCTCTTGCTTCATCGCAACATGCCACAATACGACTTTCCAAACCTTTCTCATTTCGTTTTTGTTTCGCCTCGCGTCGTTGTTGCCGCGGCCGCAGATGTTCCTACGAAACCGACGGCTCATCTACGGATTAGTACCCGTTAGGTTTTCGTATTATGTGCCCTACATTACAAATGGAAACTCTGGAAGCATTCAGTCGACGATTCATATTAAAGTACATTTATTATTTCTTTATTCATCGCAAGCCCTGGACTGAGCTGCACCGATTTTTCTCTTCATCTCTGCAATCAACAGTACACCGTTAACAAGGGTTTAAAGTTAATTATACCGGCAAAGGTTGATTTGCTTTTTAATTTGTGACCGTTTAAACAGAATCAGCATTTGTAAATTTACGGTGTCCTTCAAAAATTGAAGAGCTCAGGTAAGTATTAATGAGAGGCCACTCGTGTTACAAAGTCTGGCCGGCGCACTCCCACCGAGAAAATTACGCGAAAATTTACATAATAGAGAATCCGTGGCTGCCCTAGTCCTTTGAAAGTCGGAGCTGCGGGTCCGCTTCGAGTGACACCGTCGTACATTAAATTAACATCTCTCTCACTTTGTTTGCGAAGGCTACACCGGACGGAACCTAATTTGCGATGATAAAAAGGTCGCACTAGCCTCTACGTGTCGCTGCATAGTTATGGAAACTCAAAGGGTCATCAATACGCTCGGCGGCGGGGATGAGCTCATTAAACGCGAACTGGAAGCGATCACAAGAACAATAACACGTGGTCAACTTTTATTATTTGTAGTTGCCAATCTGCGGGATTTCAGCAAATGTGCTCAGTAAATTATCGAGCAAAGCGTCTGAATCAGCGAAACTAAAAACGTAAATGCAGCAGTAGTCGCTGTAATTGGGTAACCGCTGCGCATCATTAGGTAATTGCAGCTGCGGCCCGCCCGCGCCACCCACAACGCTACGCTTTTTGTTTTCGGATTCCCTTATTCTGCCCGAAACATGGGTCACACACGACATGTTTGTTTGATTTGTTGTAGTTACTGAACATAAATGTTAGCTCTCATTTAGTTTTATTGCTCTTGTTATTTTGAAATATTGGACTCGTTTCCGATCGGTGTTAGTTTGTTTGTTCGTGTTCTAATTTAAACCATAACTTTGTGTAGTAGAAATATGCAAATGAAATACAAAATTTAACAAAACAGTTTTAAACACGCATCAATGTTTTGGTTCTCAACATTTTCTTCCAAACTCTCATCTTATAAAGATAAGTTTGATGATAATTTAAACACAAATTTCTGTGTAATTATTCAGTAATTCCATTTATTAGTTTGGAACACGGCACACCATTCTCTACAGTATTATTTAAGCCGCTCACGCCGCACAAAGTGAAGCTTGCACCGACACCACTATTAGATAATCGTTCAAACACCCCCTGCGTACTTAATTTACTTTATTCTCTTTCTAGATACATACAGAACTATTTATTTAGTTATATATAGTGAAATTTAATTTAATTTAATTTAATTTAATTTAATTTAATAGGTATAACTTATGTTTTTTTAAATCGTTATCAGTTTTTTTTCATAAATAATGATTTGAGCTTAATAAATTACAGTGCTATATGATATAGTGCCGGTGCTTTCAATGTTTTTAATAAATTGTGAGTTTTGTTCACACACGTTGTTCAATGGTCATTATTTTTATCGAAAGTAAATAAGTAACAAAATGGCAATAGTTTATTTTAGTTGTGAGCATGATTGTTACATTTTCGAATGTATTTTGATACCTACATTCGTTTGCTCGTGTAATTAAGTTAAAAGCGCGGATGTTTTGTGAAATAAATGATTTTCCTTCGACCCTTTTCGTTGATAGTATTGCAATAGCCAGTGATATTAGTTCAATCAAAAGAGTATTTACTATATTTTGTCTCAAAAAAGATAAATGAAGAGAATGGCATTTCATTTCCGAACAAAATAAACCTATTTTTCTCATATTCTTTTTATTAATTAGAAAAGTTGACAACCTATGAAACGTTGTTTTACGTTTAAAAGCTTTGTTTAAATGTCATAAAAGATTTCATGACTCGGTTATGAACTAATATTTTCGAATGACTTTCCTTAGGTCTTCATATGGAAAATGGATTCACTCAAATCTTAATAGCGCCCTAAGACTGGTACGTTTAAAAAATAAACCTCTTTGAGTTTTCTTGTATCATCAATACGTTTTCCTAGTATCTCAACTCAATTATGAGAAGTCACTATGGCCACACTCCTACACATTCCAAGTACATTTCAAACTGAATTCTGAATCTGCCTTTCAAACGCCAATCAAGTAAATCGTATCGCAATTAGTGGAATATAAAGCTAGTGATATAGTCGCTATTATTAGGCCTAGCGGAGAGTCTGGTATTCTGGACCAAGTTACATTAAGTTTGCTATTGAGCTTAAGTTAGCTCGCCGTCGCCGCCGTCCGACTCGCTATTACCCCGGGCCGCAAATGCTTTATACATCGTGTGTACGATCTTACTCCGTTTGCTTGTAGATTAGTTCAAATTGCCTTGTTCAGTTCAATGCTTCGTGTAATACGTATTGCAAACAGCTCCTTTTAGTTCATGATGTCAAATGGTATTATGTTTCGGAGGCTTAAGCCGTTTATTAAGGCTGAGTGCATGCGTGCGGTCGAGTTCACGGATTATCTACTATGATATCGCTGTGCGGTACTCGAAACTATTAAACGGGAAATGTTTTGTATAATTAATTTATACTGATATTTCACATATTCGACGTAGAATTATTGTGGAAATGATGGATATCATATTTTGTGTAATAGGAATAGATTCATTAAATATCAGTTTAGAATCATAATTATACATGCATTCCAGTTAAAACGTTTATTTAGCCAGCAATTTGCCGTCTATAATAGATGCACTGCCAGTAATTTGAATATTTGAATCGTAGGTACTCAGCAAAAGGGCAAACAAACGGCTATGACATTTATAAACATCCTTAGGGAATGTACGAATAAGTAATTTGTAGGGAAGCCAAGTATCTTCACAGTGGGCTAGTATGTCACAATTTATGTCACGTTCTACCTACGCACCAAATGAAGTCGTGTAAAACACCATGTAAAGGTCAAACACGTACACTTAATACGATAAAAATCAATAAAAGCATTTACTAGGTAGAGTCATAAACCGTAGCAGTGTAATTGGAAATCACGGCAAACAACACCTGTAGATGATCCGTCCTGCAGGACAGTTGACGCTTTACGAGGCGAGAGCGAGGCGCTGGCCCGCGAGCGCGCGACCCGGCCGCGCCGCTAAAACAAAAACGATCGTTTTATCATACAATTTATAGCGGCTCTTATGAACTCACAAAACACTTGTGATCGAGGTACAGCCAATAAAACTCGGTGATTATTCTCCCCCCTAAAATTGATCCAAATCAATTTATATTATTTACACGCGTTGCACGGATATAAATTGAGTTTTTGTGTTTTATGTTTTCCAATTACCCGCTCGACCCTTTTCACATTGAAAGTGTCCCTGTGTTTTATTTTGAATGTTTGTTGCTATGAGTACGTAGTGAATCAGATGGGGTTTCTTATTTAGGCAACTTGTAATAAACAACATGACAGGAAAGTCACGTACCCTTGTTAATGGATTTTAATAGCAGTCCATGTAATTTGGTATTAATTAGGGAAGTTACGGTTTTGGGTATTTTCTTTTTAGTTTTCGATGCTGAGAAAGTCTAATTAGTGGGAGACGTGTCGGTTTATTAACTTTGTTACTCGTGGAGGGGCGTGGGATGTGATGTTTTATCTGTAATGTTAGGTATTTTCGTTGGGTCGTAGGTATAAAATTGGAGTTGAGTATAACGTGGGGGGTATGATTGCGTTATAAGCGCTTGTTTGTTTTATATCAATTGTGTGTAAGTTCAGTAGTTGGCTCGGTGAGCACGACGTCTAGAACTCGTTTAATTAAAAGGGAATCTACTCGTCTAGTGCAGTTAAGCCCGTGTTTGCTCTCCATCTGTGTTTCCTCGCCACACTTGCCGGCCGAGTAAACTAATATACTATGTGAGTACTTATATTACATAATGCTTGAACGTACGTGTCATGTAATAACTGTAATAGCTTTTATATTTTATTATTTTGAGTTATAGGGTGTCTTAAAATACAGAGCAGTCTGCCTCAGGTGCTCCATGTTTACCAAAGTGCCTTAAGTTGTTCTGAACTGTATTTATTATTTGACTTTTTAAGTTCATACTTAAATGAATCTAAATGTTTTGTAACGTATTCTTAACTAACATTTAACTTGATAGAATGGTTAGGAAAAAAAGAGAGATTTTTATTTTTTCATATAATTGACAATAGAACGCTTATAAAGAAAAAAAAACACAAAGTTGACAATTTAATGTAATCTTCATTGAAATTTTAGAAGCTTATCAATAATACCAACTGATAAGTACCTACTGTTGCCTCTTACCAAGTGCTAAATTGAACCCTGGAACTAATACAGATTACTAAAATAAAGAGTATTGATTAACATTAAACCATTACCTATATCCACATAATAGATTCCGCTCCACCACCGCTTCACATGGTTTCGCGCGGATCGCTGTTTATTTTGCTAATCTCTTTGTTTAGTCAAATGACGTCATCCTATGTTGTCGCCATGTTGGCTCAAACAACTCGTAAATTGTAATTTATTGTTTCAAGGGCTCAGTTCCGATGTCAGAACACTAAACTATAAAGTGAACAGTGTATCTAGAGTAATATTATGCTCAATACTCAATACTTTATTGCTACCATAGTTGTTAACAGATGGTATGTTATAATTGAAAACAGTATTGACCCTGTGGGGTACAGCAAGGTTTAAGAGGGAGGAAGAACGTCTGTCTTAATAGTGTATTTTTCACTTTTGTGATGATCTGCGCAGGATGGCTAGCATCTGTATGCGAGCAGCCGTAGATAGATCTCGATTGCGTGCAATGGTAAAGGCCTATGTCCAGCAGTGGACGAAAAGGGCTGATGATGATGATGATGAGGTACAAAAACAAATGAATGGAGTGTTCAAGTTTACCGTAAGCCAAGGATGTGATTAAGCTCAATTTGACCGCAGTGCAAACCTAAAATTAAATTGTATTTTTGTCACGCTTGCACTATAACGTATTGTCGGTTAGATGCGAATAGAAAGGTGAATATGTATGGAAAAAAATAACTGTATAGCGCTCGCTCGCGGTCAATGAATACATATAAAATGTTGGTTTGAATACAACATAAAATTTTTGCTTTATTTATGCCTATATAAAAAAGACAAGCATATTTTTACCAATAACTAATGTTAGTTACGGGTAGATTTATACTTAACTCTACGTTAAGTTCCCTTATTACATGGTCTCTCTGTAGCACCATACAACGGTAAGCACTATATGTATATACATATTATATAGCATATATATTTAGCTTGTCATCTATCGCCTCATATGTCATTAAGCAGATGGATGTAATCTAGCGATCGCGATTACATGTACTATCAATCCAACAGCAAGTGATTACAGCTATACAGTAAAATCACCTCTATTGTTCACAAAATAAAGTTGTTTTTAACTTTTAAGATGTGTGTGTACTTGTTGAGAGTTTATCTTTACTTTACCTACACAAGTTTTAAGCATAATCATTATAAAAGTCGATCATATTTCTATCGTGAAAGTATTGTGTAGTCTCTTGTTTTATCGCTTCCCTTGTCTGTCGGTGTATTGTGTGTATTTCCTCTAACAAACAATACATTTGTCGTATCGAAATAAATCCCGTTGTTATGTAAAACAGTAAACGGTTCCAACGATAAATCTAGCTCCAATTGATTGAACAAACTGAGACTAAAACTATCATTATCGCGTCGCATTCTTAAATTGAATTCATAGGGCTGCCATCTGCCATGCTGGCATCTTGCTCAAATTGCTTTTGGCACTACGCAAATAGAAGTTATTTTCTCAGAATTAAGATTTGAATGTCAGGTTGTTTTAAAAATAAATGTGTATTCTTAATTAGCACAAGACTTTTAAATTGGTATATTTTTTATTATTCATCGCTGTTTCACTCAAGCATTTTTTAAATGAATTAAACAAATCTTAGCCGTATTTTAATTTAAAATCAAAATGAATAAAAAACACGACATTCCAAAAAAGTCTTAATTGCAAAGCGTCCCTTCGAATAGTTAAATCATTTTATTAAGTGTTAAAACTTTCAGCCCTAGATATTTGCTACGACGTCTACGGCCATGTCGTAGACTCGTAGACTCGTAGCATCGTAGTGTCGTAGCAGCTAGGAAGAGGGCATTGAGCAAATGAAAACATAGATAAAATCGAGCATTGACGCTTTCGTGTGACATTCTCACGTAAATGCTAGCAAGTTATTTTAAAAGAAATTTACAATGTTGTTGGTTTTGAGAGTAACATACGCACATAACACTGTATAGATATAAATTAGCAACGTTACCTTTCAATCGGTCAATTAATCTAACTTGATCTGAATCACTTGATAATGTAATTTAGGCGTTACGTCTAATCATTATTCCTATCTGTTACAAATCGATACTTCAGTTGTTAGTTTAGTTATTCTCAGTTGTGTTATACAGTTTTGTAAAACACGTACTTCTATAGAAAGTTTTATAACGTACAGTGGAAACATAAATCAAACATTAGAACGGTAGCAAATAGGAATTCTAAAAGGAACTATTAAAATGTATCTATGTGTATTTTCTTGTATAAAGTTTCCAGTTTTCACATTAAACATTCCTTATTTTTGAATTAAAGAAAACATCTTAACAACAGCTTTAAAAGCTATTCCTAGTACATTAACTGCGGTTGAACCCATTTGTGGCACACCCGTAAGGATCAATTATACTATTAAATGCCTTACTCGGAACAATAGATCAATTTGCTTTCCGCGAATAAACGCAATCATTTGTCTAACATATTAGCTTTATCGCCTTGCGCAAATCGCATCGGTATAAATCAACGATTGCAGTTGAGTAGGTACGCGAGCTGGCGAGGTGTCAGGGCGAGGCAAACAGCCGAGCATCGCCGCCGTACGAGCCGAGCCCCTTACACCCCGCGCGTGTGTACATTATTAATCATAATAATGGCACCTACTCCTCAACGGGTGGCTTAATTTAATTAATTAAGCAGTACTAAATATTGTAGACGTAGAGCTAACCGAGGACGATGAAATGTTAACAATGTTATTGTTCTAGTGGATTAAATCCAACAGTAGCGGATGGCTCTAATATTAATTTGAATGTTTGGGTAAAATCCTCAGACAAGGTCGTTGGCGTTACGATGTATTAATTTAACGGAGCGCGAAGTTTATCCAGAGTTATTTTTTTTTTATCCAGAGAGAGACCATGGAATTTGATTTGATGTATTCTCTAGACAGATTCGTTTAAAAGTTGTACAGCCAATTTTATTTCGAAGTTTCCGATTCGTCATCTTTTAATTATAATTTGTTAATTAAAATAATTTTGACTTTACGTTTCGGATTTGTTTTCGATCTCGACTTGTTTCGACAATTGTGAGAATAATATAAAATAGTCTTTTAACACTAGAAAGACCGCCGTCGTCAAATTGACGATTCTGTGAAGTAAAGTGCTCATATTTTGAAAGTTATGCTTTATTCAAACATGACACTCTTTGACTTTTAATATTTTGCAGTTTTATAGCCTCCATTTAAATTAAAGGCTGTTATCTTAAGTAGTTTTCGAAATACAATGAGTCATATCTATAAAGACCACAGTCGTCAAAATGACGCATTGTAAAAAACTCAATCGATACAATCGACCTTATCGAAAACAAACATTTCTAAGTACCCCTACCTACCCTCTACCTACTTAGAAATATTTGTTTACATTACACACCGCTTTATTTAGTTATGCTTTCTTATTTTTCAATCAGTGTTGAAACTCTTAGTGGTGTGTAAACTGCATAAACTTGTATTGTTTATAAATATTGGGTTCATTTAGGATAAAATAAATATGAGTGCGCGTAGAAATATGTCTGAGTCAGAAATAGAAAAACAATTGCAAACTCTTCGAAATCTACCGTATCCGGAGTCTGAATCGGGCGGAGAAGATAGTGTCATTGCCATTGAATTGATTGATACGGCAGACACGGATTATATACCGGCAACCAACGACGCATTGCTGAGGGACAGCTCAGATTCGAGCGAAGATATTGAATTAGAAACACCGTCTATAGTGGTTCCTAGCCAGCGTGGTATCCGATCGAGAAGCAGGCGTAGAGGAAGTCGAGGTATGCGTGGTGGATCTTTTTGATCACGGCAATCGGAACATCCTGTTATTGATGATATTTTGATTGCAAGTGATACCTTCCTTGAAAGTTTATCAGGGGAAACCAAACAAAAATGTCATAATTCTTAGTAATTCTCTACACCCGAGTGTACAAATTGGCATGGGCGAAAAAAAAATTCCTGAAACTGTTGAATTTTATAATTCAACAAAATTTGGTGTGGATATTTTAGATCAAATGGCAAGGAAATACTCAGTTAGAGCTGGTACTCGTAGATGGCCTATGCACGTATTTTATAATGTTTTAGACATAGCTGTTATAAATTCATGGGTTGTTTATAGAAAAATTACAGCAATATTTCACGTCATAATTTCATACTGCAACTTGTTTGCGAGTTACGAGCAGAACATCAAAAAAATCTATAATTTGCTCCAAATGCTTTTCTGATTAAAACTAATTAATATAATATAATATAAATTAAAAGTAGTGAATAGCAGCTATTGTTTTTCTGTATTAATAATAATAATAATTTCATATCAACGTTAGGGTCACCTTAGCGTCAAAATGACGTCGCTGGTCTTTTTAGGTAGCATACGAATGCCGGTCTTTCTAGTGTTAACCTCATTCTTGAAGAGAATAGTAAGTTTTAGTACGAAGCTGACAGTAATCAGCTTAAGAGATAGAAGATATGATCCACGTTGAACTTTCCGAGAAATAACTTCAGGAGCCGTACACACTGCGGCATTTATCATCATTATTTGGTCTAAATTTTGTAACAACAATTATATTCTGCTTTTGTTCAATAAAACCATAAAATGAGAAAAAAAATAGAAGGAGAAGAACAAAAAGTCTTTGTTTCATTTATTTGTTTTAACCCGTCTTTCTGTAAACTGGGGCAAAAGAATAACGTGCGGAATTCATAATATGATAATACGTAAGCTTAGTGTATTTGTTGAGAGCACTTCTAATGTATTCACAATGCTTCTATATTTATCGTTTAATCTTAATGACACAGTTAATGGAATCTATTTATAAACTTTGTACGATTTCTGGAAAACTTGAATTTACCACTTGACTGATTATACTCGTACAATTTTATTCAATTTCTGTTTGATATACTATAATCAGTATTGTACTTAAATCACAGTTACTATATTAACTTGAAACATAAAAAAGGAAATGGCCGAAGATTTTCATAATAAAGGTTTAAATATGCAAACCATGAATTCCAACTAACGAACTATTCTTCGACTGTAACACATAAAAAGGATAAGATCTTTTGCATAATTCATCGCCTCGCTATCACATTAAATCAAAAGAGAATTCTCAAGTTATTTCACTAATGTGGCCAGTAGTCATCTGAAATAAATAATTTATTTAGAAAGCCATTCCGCTGCTTTTAAACCACAAATAGAATATGATATTAAACGCGGACTAATGGGTTGAAATGCTGCGGAGGTGAGATCGGTGGCTCGAGTTATAATCTCATAAGGGACGAGCGGGAGCAAACAGCACAGATTGGCGCACGTCCGCAGCCATCCCACTTGCAATCTAACTACGATCAACATGGACGATTTTACGCAATAATGCATGATATACGATTGCCCACTTCCACCGCTAATTAATGTAGCGTTAAGATATGTGATATCTAACCCTTGCGAGCCCACTAACAATATTAAGTGCTTCGTGTTCCTACTTAATTTATTTCACTGGAACAATTATTTCAAAAGCAGTGCTTAATTATCGTACTTTACAAACTTGACACAAACAGTAATTACCGTGAATTCTTTATTCTATTTTGGAACGATAACAACTTTCTTTACCTTACTTATATTTTAAATCGATGTCATTAATACTACTTTGACCATTGCAATCGCTCCACGTCATTTTACGGCGACGTCTACCATAAATCTCTTTATTCAACACCAAAACCGTCTGTGTTGATGGCGGATAAAAAGATTTATGGTTGATGCTACTGTGATAACTTTGTGAAGCGAACTAATAAGAAGAATCATCTTGCTAATGACAGGACATGTTACGGGGCGTGAGCTAAACGTCTTGTGTCAGGAGCTTGTTTTGCGTATTCATGTAATAGTTGGGGAGGGCTGTTGGATAACACAAATTTGTTGTTGTGTAAACAGTGGCGGCGGCGCGGTGGCGGTCGGCGACGTCGGCGGAGGAGGCGGTGTTTCGTATGCGAGGTGCGAGACTCGTTACCGGGATGTGCGCCCGCGGGGCATTGCGACGTCTCAATTATGTTTAACTTCATTGCTCAGATTCCGTCATAAGCATAAGCTCCAACTTGTCGCAAACAAGTATATGTGTTGCGCACAAGTCTGTTTGTGTAATTAATTTGGTTTCCCCTATGGTTGTAATTCTGCCACTCAACACAACGTAATTTTGTTGTACCCACAGTAATGTAATCTACACAGTGTTTCGTTTAGAACTGTTATTCGAACTACGTATGTATATTATTAAAGTCGATGTTGCAAAGCGAAATTTTTTTTTTTATACAAACGGTGTTGATATGATTAGAAACCGGTAAATACTGGTTGTCTAGGAATTTTAAATGTAAAAAGGATTTAAAATATTGAATACAAGCTAAGTAACTAAAATTCCTTGTAAATTACTTGTGGCCATATTTTTATTCTAACTATTTTGAAATTTAAGTTATCGTGTCTAAAAATATATTCCATTTTATATTCGAAACACAACTTCACTGAAGCTATCACAAATCACTGTATAATAGCCATTCACCAAAAACGTATAGTCCGTAAGATGTTTGTCAACAAAGGCACTTACATGAACTCGTGGGCGGACTAACAAAATCAACAAATCATTTAAGCGTAAGTTATGTTGTTACTGTAACTTTCAGCACAACTTAGTCCGGAGCATGTTTAGCCTGATTGGAAAGTCGAGTTGATGCGATTAAAAGTTTATTGAATAACGTAGCTAACAACGTTTCCACCAGCTGCAACGCCGCGGTTTTGCTGGAACTTGGACTTACAGTTTGACCTTATATCAATTACTGGGTAACAGCCAGAGCGCTAACAGTCTTATCAAGTGCCAAGTATTTCTATACTCGAATGCGAAACTTTTGAACGAAACTATTTATGATAAAGTAGAAGTTTGCATAACACGAAGTTGAGTACCCCTTAACCAGTTTTGATTGCACTCGTAAACACCGCCGCCGCACGTAAATCCAAACAAAAACATTCAATCAACGCGCGACGAGATGTGTTCAATCGGAACGCCTGCTAACGAGCGCGGTACGCGTGCGTACTCCTACAATAATGAAGCAGAAGTAATTTCTTAATAATTGTTGGTGAGAAAGAGCCGAGGAAGTTGTCGGCTGGAGGCGAGACTTCAAAGAAATTAATGAGTGTTAGGAACTCGCGACGTGCTACCGCCGACTTGATCAGTTTGGACGCCAGCCGGAACAAAGTTCTCGCCAGAGCTTTAAGAAATTCCCTGCTAATTGTAGACGGACCTCAATTGCTATTTCAAATGCCTTATCAAACGATTCAAATTTTATTCAAAACAGCGAATAAATTTGTCGTCACCGCAAGCTTTACTATCTGAACTTATGAATTATTCAAAGCAATTATTGTGGGTAGAACTTAATTTTAAGTATAATTTGTAAAACCACAACAAACAGTAAAAGTATGGAGGATTTTTATTCTTCAGCTTACGAATTACATTTTATTCTGAAAAAAAATTGCAGCTTTGTGAAATAAGTCTGCGCAATACAATATGTCTCCTAGTTTCGCATAACACAAATGTACGGTGTCTTTAAAAGCCGAAAATGACTCTCGTTTCATCACATTAATGATAACACATTATGCATGTACACTAATGTAAGAGGCGAAGCAAAAGCACTGGTGCTTCTAGTAAATATTTACTCCGACCACAGCGCTAAATACTGTTTTTGTTTAGAACAAACCGGGCGTGACCGGAATCTTCTTAGCAATTCTATTATCTTATCATTAAAACTCTTTGGAATTGTGTAAATAATGATAATATTGTTAATTTATCGGTTGGCCTATCAGTGATAGGAAGAAGTCATGAAAAATTTAATTTAATTCAAACACGAAAAATAAAAATACTAGCTTAGTTTAGATACCCATAACGCCTTAACGAAGATCTAGAGACACACGCTTTGCTGATAAGATAAAATGAAAATCAAATTTATTTACCTACCTATTTATCGGAAGAAAAACAAGGTACCTATAAACTGATATATCTACAACACAAAAATAATATTGCATACATCTTTTTACATTAACTTTGCGATTCATCCGCCTACAGTTTCACATTGAACGAAAACAAATAACATTGTACCGATTATGTAACAACAACTATGAATACTGTCGACGCTTTTTTGTTTTTCTTTCGCGTAAACAAGAAGCATTTTGTACTTCCTGTAGCTTGGAATAATATGACTCCTTGCATTACAACTTTTGCGACTACGTCGGGTTTACTTACTCATGTAAACCGAATTCTTAGTTTTGCCTTTAAATTACGTGCTGCAGAATATGTTTTAGCTCGTTTTAAACAAACTGCTTGTGTAATGTACCTAGGTACTCTAAATAAGGTCGTTAGGAGACGGTGACAGGTTTAGTTTGAGGTAACAGATGCAAGTCATCTCTTTGCGATTTGGTTCTATAATAGATTACTGCGTTCATCATACTGTCGAAATAAATGTTAATATTAATACGAAGTCTTTAAAGCAATGTTGAACAAAAAATGCTTTTATAGATTTCATACTCAAATAATAAACAAGAGATAGCTGTGCTTTTGTTTGCTCTTTGTTTGTCACTTCTTCATGGAATGCAATGTTACAATGCGTTTTAATTAATATTTGCTCATGATCTTTTAAAATAAACTCCAGCATTATAAGATAGACGCAACTAACAGTCCGTCCCGTCTCTCTTCTAAAATAATACACAAAAATTAGGTTTTAAAATTGATATAAGAACCCTGTATTAACTTAGCAACTGTCATCAATACATTTTGAAATCATCGTTGATAACGCGATTCAGCTTAGTACCAATGCTTTATAAGGAGCGACTGCCTTCTGACACGATACAACTTAGTCAGACTAAATTGAAGAATTTCTAGCTTCGTTAGAGTAGTCAGCTAAAAATTAAACGGCTGTGAAAGATGTGTAAATAATAGCCGGAGCTACAATTAAACATGCCTTTTAAAACACGGAGGAACTCGTTATAACTTAAATGGTAGAAAGATCTACTGTATCAAGTGTAGCTTAACCTGCGATTGATTAATTTGTGGAGTTGTAGCCATTCTTTTTTAAATAAATACTCGAATTAAACCACTCTAATATGAACAACAACATCCGAAATAATATCTAGGACAGAAATTCCCGAAAACCGAGGCGGATCAGAAATAAATTTTCAACATTTCACAAACTAAATACGTCAGCATCTCAACGACGTGAACAGGAACAAGGTATCGGATTTATTGTGTGGTGGCATCCAGTATGCATATTGTGGAATATATTGTCAAACTGTTGCGTAAACATTTCTTAATGCTTCTAAAACGACCTGTAGTGAGGCGTTGTAAAATTATGGAATGGTGCAAGCACGTTTTGAGTGTTTCCATACTAATATACTCAAAATTATATTTTAAATTTCAGTTTTTCGATTTCTTTTTGTGTGTTTATGAGTCACATTTACGAAACGATTGCCGTATATTCAGGTACTGTGATCGCAAATGGCCAACCTTACCAAGATTAGGCAGGTACTTTATAAAACTTTCAATCACATGAGCTTTACGTGCGAGGGAGTGGCTACATGGTGCAGGTCCATTAAGGCAGCATACAAACTGCCCTCGGCGGGGCAATGCCGTGATTAACGTAATGCGATTGCGGCCGGCCCGGCTGAGCCGCTTCAGCCCGCTATGATTTCAAGCACGTGCTATTGATTATGTCCCAACAGAAACAAACGTAACGCCTAATTGGCGAACCGCTTTATCGCTAATTCGCAAAATAGTTTTCGTCCTATATTTGAATACGTACGGCGGACCCGTGGGATATTTGGACGCAGGCAAATCAAGCTAGTGGTTCAATTCAATCTCTGGCCGAGTTACATACAAAAACATTCTATATATTCATTTTTCGTTCACACTGTATTGTTCATTCTGATATAAAGCTGTCACTAGTTTATTGTTTAGAGATAAAGGCTAGATATATTTTATAACAGTTCAAAATATATTGTTTTTGGAAACACATTGAAGTTTGTAGAAAAAAAGATAGTTCATGGTGTCAAGTCACACAAATGTCCTAATACAAGATTGAATAAGACGCTGAGACCGCGTGATAGGACAGTGCTCCTAGTTCAGTCCGGCCGAGACAGCAGCCATCTTGTTACTCAAGCCTATTTTAGAAAGCTAGACGAGCTGCCACTGTCACTTTTGTATCAACTAGAAATTCAACAGAAAGTAGAAGAAAAATAACCTTATGAGCATTCGATTAATTTTATGCCAATAAGGTTATTCTTTCACAGCGATATATTAAAGCGTTGGCCGGTAAAATGAATCATAATCACGCGTTCGTATCAAATAAAAGTACACAATTTTTATAATGACTTTTGTGAGGCGAATTCATAATTATTCCACTGAACACATAATAACATGAGAATCTATATTTTGAATCAAAATTCACAATAAACTCGTCATAATAAACAAACTATTGAATGCTATTGAAACATCGAATGAGCAATGTTACATTTTACGACTGTTTCGATCAAATTATGCCAACCACAATTTGTTTAAGCTTTCAAAACTCAACGTTCAATTTAGAATTTATGAAATCCTATTACGCGAATCGATAAATGCTTTTGACGCTTGCATTCAGTGCGGTTAAATGGCATGTCAGGCTTTACGCGTTGTTTGTTATAAGGCAATATTGTCTTGAGAAACTCGACCACGCGCTAACACGTCTTTCCAAGAGTAAATGGAATAAGTAAGCACACGAGAGAGATTTCTCCGTCACAGAAACTAAAGCCAAACTTAATGCTGAAAGCTAAAACTACAGACGGGAATGCACTCGCATCCAACTCCAAACAAGAATGTTATTAACAAATTAATAATGAGACTTGCGCACAAAATTTTGCGTGTCAGCATACTGGCTTGTACATAGTTAGTGAGACCTGAAAACTTGCTCTAAATGTTAGTGAATAATTGCTACGCTTGCCCCCCGACTTCGTTAACCAAGTCTTGTGAAATGAGTGAAGGATGGTCTTTTTTCGTCCCAGACTATTCGATCGTATGCTGTGCTCGACATACCTCTCAGAAAAAGTACTGGTAGGTATCGAAATATCTATATACCTGTACTGTCTTATTTTTTTGTCGTTTTAAGCCAAGCACAGATAGATATGTTGCCTCTTTCAATCTTTATAGATGAGTTATATCGTTACAAAACTTAAAGAAACATTTGAATGAAGTAAATGTTACTTAAGTTGAATTAATACGAATAAAAAAGTCCGTCATACCTACCTATTCTTGATTTGAACATAATTCCTTTGCCAAAATACCTATCTCACACCACATTCGGGATCAAAACCAATATCTTATAAATTTTAATTCTTTTAGATTTAGTTTTACGATTTTCTTTATTCTGCGTCGTATGTTTCGTGATAGAGATCGCAGATAGTGTATGGACATATAAATTCAAAGAACTTTTGACAGTTCTTGGCATTATCCCAGCAGGTATAATGTTAGATATATCAGAAACCATTCTAATATTTCATAAAATAGAATTGTAAATTTTACACAAAAAAGTAAAATAACATTATCCATTTCACACAGGTACCCAAACTTCAATGATACCTGCAGTCATACCTTATTCGGAGTTTCGTACAAAAAATTACAGCATAAATCCAACCAATTTATCAAAAAAGAATCCAAGAAAGATTCTCGGGAATTTCCAGTTTAATCTGGTAAAATCTTTTACATGACCTAATTTGAACCCCAGTCAAAAAGCTTCAACTGAAAAAGATTAATTGCATTTGGTTTCCAACATTATATTGTTGAAGAAAAATTAAGTCTCGATTGTATTCGTTTTGTGTAATCACTTTGTACAGAGTTAAATGAATTTTTAAAGTGAAATGTGTGTCTGAAGATGAAATGTATTTTAGTAAGCGTCGTCGGGTTGGTATTGCGAGCTGATTACACGGACCCGTCGCAGAGCACTAAACAACTTTTACTCTCGCCGTCACCTGCAAGAGATCAAATCAGTTTCTTCTTTCGTTTTATATCTCGAATGAATAAAGATAGAATAACTTGCTACAGTTTATTTTAAATGGCGTCGTGGATTTTATGTATTTTTTTACTACGTGAAACTACAATGTTTAAATGTTTTGTTTATAACATACCGATTTTCCATACACGTGCTCGTAACCATAGATATATGCCTACATTTAAGTTACGAGTGCCTCGTTTATACAGAGCAATCCACTTGAAATCCAAGTACAATGGCTAATAAAGCCGCAGGATTATCCCTAACAACGATTCCGAACATAGTCAACAAAATTCAGTCAAAGTCAGCTAGTTTCACCCGCCATTTATGCCACTTTTGTTGAAAAACACGGCCATGTACGATAAATCCAATTAACCTTTTATTAGATTAAAACTTCAAAATTCGGAAGAGCGAAAAAATACAACCCAAACGGTGGAGTTTTTCACCACACAGGCATGTTAAATTCCAGGCCTTTTGTATCTCCTATTTAACCTTAGGTAAAGGTTAATAACTGCTACATTGTTATGACTACGTTGTATTATTAGTTTTAGGAAAAATCTTTTGTTCGTTATTAGCTACCCATAATTCAAGTAAATCCTTATTATTACTAACCAATAACGCTAAAAGGCGTGGGCGTATTCCCTTTTATAATTAAAATGAATATAATATCGCAAGTGTAAACGAATGGAAACTTTAATGTAACAAGGAAATGAAATTTCGTCAAAGAAACGTCTGAAGTCTAAACCAGACCTGGAGGGAAATTAATGATTATTGGTTGGAGGAGAGAAAGGCGGCGGCGAGCGAGCCTGGACTTTGAGAAAACTAATGCTGCCGCCAACGGACCCGCTACCCTGGATATCAGACAGCTTTGTTATAAATGTCATAAAGTTTCTGACAAATGTGGCCGCCCGTATGCATCACGCCTGTACTCAAATGGGTAGGCAGGAGTGTGATGTATCATACTCACTTTTAATTGCAACAGATTCATCCTTTGTCTACAATCAGAAAGCTAAATAACATTCATTTTGTCATTTAAAATCGAAAAGCCTTAACCAATGACGAGACTCTTGTTCTTCACACTGTTACATTATAAAAAAAAAACTGTATCTGTTTATATTTTTGATGAAAATGTCAAATAACCATCTTGACTCGAATCCGGAAGCCATCAAAATTAAACTAAATTAAAATTTACGTTTAAAAATGAAGTTAAAACTTCTCATTTTTCGTCCTGTCTTTTTGTTCGTCCTTCCCTGAAAAGCTATCGGACGAATTTTAATAAGACTTTAATTACTGCAGTACTTAAGAGCTTTGAACTAAATAATATTTAAGTACAAGTTGGTTATTTCGGTAGAAGACTGGACAATAAACTTGCAGTATATATTTTGTGAAATAACAAGAAACGGTGTAAATAAAACAGAGTTAGGTTTTAGTCCTAGTGTTTTCTTCAAGGAGTTTTTAATACCGAGTAAGTTGCAATTTGTTAGAGGCGTATGCCCAGCAATGGATAGGCTGAATCTATAGGCTGAATTGATTGAATGCTTTATTAAAGGCAACCCTTTTGTTGAAAGTTTTGTTCTTAGCAACAAAACAAACCGTTTGATAAAATGTCTTTTATACGTACTTTTTATGTGATTTTATTATCATAAGTTGCGTACATGAAAAAATTAAATATATTATTAAGAAAAAGACATTTGGTAACACAATTTATGGGATACAGCTTAATCAAATGGTTCCATTTATAAATTATTTTACCCGTCCCTGCCTACTTTACTTACGGACTCTTGACACTAAATATTTCAGTAAATTTCCTAATAGCAACATCTTTCTCTATTCATCTTTCAACAATTCCTTGACCTAATATATTCTACATCAAAAGCTCTACTTCTTTGTACTTTATTGTATTAAAAGTATAGGATTTTACGCATGGCTATTGTCGGCTGCTGTATAATCATGAGCTTATATCAGGTGGGTAGCAACATAACCAGAATGTTTATCAGATTCAATCTATTAGTCGTCTCGAGTCTTCAACGATACTCGAGGGAGACGCGGCACACGCAAAGACAACGAAATCAATTGTTAAATCTATGTGTATTGTTATATTGTTATCAATATCATGATGCTGATTTTACTTAATATTATTTTTATGTACTTGTTGAGATTTTACACAAGTGCTTGGAAAACACCAGACAAAATGAAACTGTTCATCTTACTATTAAAATGACTTGATAGCCAAATGGTTTACTCTTAAGGCACTACGCCTAACCCAATCTGAGCAAAACATCTGAAATTCGGTACCCGCTTAAGAACAATATTCATATGTATTACTTAATAATTATTATATAACATTTAGGCAGTTAGGTGAACCAGTAATGCTTGTTCTGAATCTGGGGCCACACAAGTATAGAATAGAACCCTTAGTGAAAGTAAAAAATGGTACATAAAGAGACCTAATACCTGTTCAATCAAACCGGTCAAAGTTAATTTTCATTACAAATATCAAGGCTCCTTTACCTACACTGAACAACGTAATCCAATACCTCTTAAGTTGGTTTTTGTGTTAACACCCACATAAATTCAAGGCTTCTCTGTTCGTAGTTAGACAAAAGTTCTTCTACGATCTGGTTAACAGGAAAAATCATCGCCCTCCTGCGTCTATTTGTCTTGGGGTCGTAAAGTACGCCTTTTCCTTCCATTCATCAATGTCAGCCGTCATCTATATTATTACGGTTGTTATTACGCAGTACAACTTGTAATTGAAGTAGTTGACAGTCTGGGAATCGGCTGGATCGGAATTGTGTGCTGTGCTCTTACAGAAACCAGACTGAAGTACTTGCCTATTGAACAGAGAAGTATAAGGAAGTGATATTTGAGTGGCGTGCCTGTCATATTTAGGAGACAAATATCAACTATAGCATGTATACGTATAAACTTAACGGACTTTAAACGATTTATCATTATACTGCTATTATTTCAAAAGTGAAAAACATTAGACAAGTGAAAGAAGTGACGAGAGTCGGATAGCGAAAAAGTAAGCTTGTAATGCAGTCCATCAGAAGAGCAAAGGCACTTCCCTTCACTTATTTGTTCCAAATAGGTAAGTACCTACCTACCAGAATACCAGACATATCAACATCGCTGCAATACTTTAGCTGATAAATAGAAGAACGATTTTCGCCTCCGATGTACCTAACGGGTTATACAGCTCAGTATATTATGGGAGAAAAAAGGTCGGCAATACATCAGTGACCTCTGCTGTTACGGGGGTTCATTTACAATCAGTGACCCGCACGTTCTTCCGTGCATTTTCACTTACAACTCATCTCGTTTGCGTCTTCTACATCTGCTTAGTTCATTCTCGTTAACGTTAAGGAGAATGTATGACATCTTCATTAGTTTTCAATATGTCTTTGTCTTGTGTGTGTTCAGAGTAAATGTTAACCATTATGTGAACAACATCCATCGACACTACAAGAGTTTTCTGTGAATGCAAGCATTTCCATAACACGCAGGCAATATGATTAAATTCTCTCCCTGATAGGAAAATACTTTTGCTTTTAAAAAAAAAGGTGCAGGCTGTTATTAAAATAACTAAAGTATCGCACTGTACCGAAACGTTCGAACACTTATTATTAAAGAGTTAAAACATTTTCCAGCTACAATTTTCTTTGAGAATTCCCAAAGAACCTGACTCATTAACCAGTTGCTTTAAAGTGAATTTAATACGAAGCGTAATATCGCTATAAGTCTAAGCATGTTCACAATTCATTACATTGTTCGCGTCGCTCGGTGTCTGCGCGGCGCGGTGCGGCAACTCCGCCGAGCTCGGTGTTGCTCGCCTAGGCGTTGCTTAATTGGGAACGCTTTACAACTCGTATCCAATGCCCTGGGTTAGCTTTCAATTTAGATGTTCACTTGTAAACGCCACTTCACGTTAATACTTGATGATAATTTGAGGTTTAATTAACGCGTGTTTATGATATCGGCTTGAAATGTATACTGAAATCGAAATTATACGTTCAATAACCATTTAAGTTCATGTGGTTGCAAGCACACACCTATATAATTTGAATTGTATAATGTAGGTACCTAACTTAATAATTTGATACACTAGCACAAAATTCCTTTATAAGATAAATTATTTTTCCTCAATTTTACACCTAGAATATCAATGTCCCTAAATTGAAATGACATATTTAATCTAAAGCGACATTTTATCTCAAACAAAAAATGCCGTTCAAAAAATGATGGTTGAAGGTATAAAATCCAATTACATCAATAGGGCTCAAAACTCCCACACCTCAACCCCACTTACCGGGACGCTGTATCTTTATCTCTGCTACTATTTTTAGACAACAATGATAATAAGTATGGGCCGAGAACACGACCTGCGCAGACGTGGAACACTGCTTAAGGTATTTTTGTCCCTCAAAGTAAATTATGTAATAAAGAACACACCGCTCTCAGAATAATGTGTACCTTATGATACGTTACTCAATTGTTTTGTGAGAATAAAAGTGCTCGGCTGACTGTCATTTGTCTATCTCTTTATTTGCTGCTATGATATTCATTTGATTCTTCCTCTATTCTTGGTTTACGAAAGGAAGATTTAACAAGATATTGCGATTGCTACTATACTATATACAGTCAATAAGGGTAAGATATAAAACTTTTTGTTTCTAAGGATGTGGAATACAACTGCGTAAACAAAACTCTCTTTTTTCCAATACGTGGTCCGACTTAGATTGATGACTCAATCAATTAAAAACGCCTTTTCTTAACATCTTTCTCAACGTTTTGTTAAAATATATCCTTATTTGTCTGGCGTTCACAAGACCGGCTAATAAGGACGTTCCGGGATAGCTTTCAACATCTAACGAAATGTTATTGGGTATTCTAGAAGAGAAATCGCAGCAGAACCCATTGTACTATTGCACCGTGTTTTAGATAGCTCGATGGGACAAGGGGCACCTACAACAACACTTTGGCATACGTAATAATGGCATATCCTTGGACTAGACACTGAAAACTATAATATATTATAAATAGAAATACAGTCGTGTGAGACTAATAAATAAATGAAAGTTTCCATGTGCTTTTATTAAGGGTTTATATTTAGATACATGTGCATTTAAGCGTAGTTTTATTTACATAACTTTGTTAAAAGTCATTTCTTTACACTTAGATATTGTAAACAAAACTCCACTGAAATGCACCAATATTTGAATAGAAACTTTCAACAAAAGTGCAACTGAAACGGAATAACAACAATATCGTCACTTAATATCCTTATTAAAAACTACAACAATTAAAACTTCACACATGACTTTCCTGTCACATTGGCACAGGCATTATTAAACATTTGTAATTCGATATAAAGGTAACAGAGAGTTTTCCATAACAACACTCAACTTGTTTCCGGCCAAATAAATATTCTATATGTTTGATGTGAGTACTGTTTCCACGTGTAACTTTGGAAGCTACGGACAGAACCGTACGCAAAACATGTTCCTAAATACATTTCAGTTTTAATTAGGTCACGAGAAACTACGCACGTACATTGCAAAACGAACATACAGTATACAAATAGAGGTAATTACATTTTTACGTTGAAGTTAAGCTGCGAAAAAGCTGCATGCGTTGCTTTAAAGCCGCAGCGACATTTGAATGGGAACTGCTAAAACAATCTGCAATAAGCGCTCGTTGTGGTCTGCTGTGGTCGTGATACAAAGCATTGTTTTGTGGGGGTGGCACATTGTCGCTAGCAACACTCACACATTAACCACATAACGCCACCGGACGAGATGTCAAGGACCCTTTACGTGAGATTTATATTTGTTTAATAGACGTACATTACCTGCTAACGTAGGTACTGCTTGTACAGACATAATCAAAAGTACACAACGTCGATGTTAATTTCTTATTCCACAATTAAATCAACAGCTTAAGCATTGTATTCCATAACAATGGAATATTCTTTATACAGTAAAGTTTACTTACGAACTAATTTTAAAAAATCCTCGTCATTATTGATCGGGAGAGTACTTGTAATAGTTTTTTGCTAGTGACTGTACGTCGCAGATACCATCTCTAACAACGCTATCATGTGATGCTAATGATACATATACGTGCGTTCTTATGTTACCTGTAAACTTTTCTTTCATACTTTTTGGTATTGATTTTTTTTCATCCCATCTTAACTTTTATCCCCGGACATAGTAGCTATACAATGGATACACCTGTATATCACTTCCGCGTCCCAATAAAGGTGGCAAAAGCGAACTTGCTCTTACAATTCAAAAGGGAAGAGGTTCGAAAACTCATTCAGTTGTTAAATGTCAACCTTTAAAAATATATCACTCTATAATTCAAGGCCTATTTCGAACAAAGTATAATGTTTCGCCAATTAATGATATTTAGAATGGAAACCTAAGTTATAGCATTTGTTTTAATATGTTAATTAATTTCGATAGTTCATAATATTGTTCGTAACGTTTGTCGTTCATCATGAATTACTAAGAAATTTCGGAGACCTTTTCCAGTTAGAACACATACACGAAATTAATCGGTTATCTGTTATTGTTAAAATGACCAGTGACTAATTTTGCAATATGTGCAAAAATGTTTCAATTTTCCACATGTACTTTCCTAGAATCAGACTTTACCCGTGTATTATTTAGACTTCGTCGTTCCCATAAATATTATTATCTACAACATCTACACAACTAATCTCGTGTTCCAAATTCTCGAAAGCCGAAATTTCGAAGTTCACATGCACCGAGATATTTACATACCAAAACACTCCACATTTTTAATTTTGACCATCGAGAAACTGTAGCACGACGAAATCTACGTAAAAGGCAAGCTTTTAAACAAGTTATTTAATCCCCGTATGAAGTGGAGCACTGAAACGCCTTTCTGAATGTGTAAACATTTACACAAATTGAAGATTTAATGGAATTTCAGATTGATTGGGTAGAATATTTCATGAAACTGCAAAGAGTATATTGGAAAGCCTTTTAATGTCAAAAGACTCTTAGAATTTAGATTTAATTATACTCGTACACATGGCTCAATCTTAATTAGTACGACTTCCAGATTATAGAAATTACACAAAGTAGTTCCTTCCGTAATTCGCAATAAACAAAGTCGCAAAGAATCCTGTTAAATTATAGTCACAAGGACGAAGACGACCGCCACGGAATATTTCAGATTATTATTTATCTAATACAATTTCACCGGGCCGCTAGTTCAACACTTTAGATGAAAGCAATCTTAACAAGTTGATCAAAAGGTAAATTTAAATTTATAGCTTCACCGCCTCACTTTCCGAGCGGTTCGAGATGAATACTTTTTGAAAAGCTCGCCACCTGTTTAGAAAAACTCTTTGAAAACACCAATGGCTTTCCTCAATAATTCCTAATGCCAGAGAGGATCGAGTACGTGCTATAAGGTTTGAATTACCCCATCGATATTTTGAATGCGAAATAACCTAGTTTCTTTGATATCATGCGAATAACTGTACATTATACTGATGGGTTTAATATGGTGGCAAGGTATTTTTCATTGCCTTTACAGGTTCAATGACCAGTGAAAAGAATGTTTTATTACCCCCTCATGGGTAAGTAAATATGTGCTCAAAGTATTAAGAGAGAACTTGAGGGAAACTTTTTTAATTCAAGCGAAGACAATAAACCTACGAAGTTGGACGTAGCTCGGAATCAGTGCACGCCGCTCTTCAAAACATTATTTAAAAACTACTGCAATTTCATCATAATTGCGTTCGTCGAAATTATTATAATAATTTCACTTGTCTAGTTATCATGTAACATTATTATGATGGATGGTGGATTATCAGTATTATTTATCATTATTAAATGATATACATTTTCATATTTCTGTTTAGTTTGCAATACGTTTCTGATTATCTACTACACTTCACTAATTAATCTCCAATACGTACCTAAATAGTCAGTTAAAAACACTACATTTCGCAATTTTCAAGTGATTATATTATTATATATAGCCATCAGATAAAGTAATATTAAATGTGTTTGCTAAATCGTGTCTTTTGAGAATGAACTTAGAATTTCTTTTCCACTTTTATAAGTTGGGGATTACATAATCCCTTTCTAAAATGAGTTGCCGATAAAAACAAAAATACGGATTAGTTAAGATTAGTCGTAGTCTGATTTAGTGCTAAACTTTGACAAGAGTAAAAGCCAATGGGTAAAGTTTCCGTCTCAACTGATCGTTCGCGCCTGATACTGTAACCTATATAGCAGTAAAAATAGACAAAACGCCGCCATGATGTAGCTCTACCAACAATCCGTGAAAAAAACCTGCAAATAAAACATAAAGTTTGCAGTTTGTTTTCCGGTTCCATTATTCTTATCACTGTAACGGCAGGAAGACGCGAAGGTGCGTACCGAACTTCCTCCTCGGAGTCCCGAGTCTGCCCGCTGCGCTAACGGCTACTAAACTTAATAACATAGCGAGCAGAAAGAGTATATTTTAGTAATTCCGGGTTTACTTGGCAGGATCTAATAGCCACCGAAGGCAATGTTTAAACGCCCTCCTTAGTTCCGTTTCTTTTGTGTAATTACTGTGTGTGCGGGGTTCATATACGTAACAGAAGTAACTGGTAGTGCTATCTGGGTGTAAGGCTACGGGTGTGGAATTTAAGTGATCTTATTTGGTGGCCGGCGAGCCGATTCAGTAGCGCCCGTGCGCCCTGCGCGTGTTGCGAATCGACAATTTCCTACCTACCTGCCCGATCTTTTTGCCTAATTATT
Organism: Trichoplusia ni; assembly: GCF_003590095.1. Classification (NCBI taxonomy): domain Eukaryota; kingdom Metazoa; phylum Arthropoda; class Insecta; order Lepidoptera; family Noctuidae; genus Trichoplusia; species Trichoplusia ni. The sequence goes on along the minus strand of NC_039479.1, from coordinate 15,829,250 downwards.
ACTTGGAAGTCTATATTCAGCTCTATTTAATTCTCAAGTCGTACGTTGAGACAATTTCAATTTTATTTACTGGCTGTACCATGCAATTGTTTTCTTAATTGATATTAATTAACACACACGTGTGCTTACAAATGCATCGTTAACGACATAATATTTTAGTTGTGCTATGTTCTTTTATGTTTAGTTATATCTAATTATCATAAAGTACAAATATGACTTACAAAACGAAGGTTGTTTTTATTAGTAATAACGACGCTATGTAAAATGCCTAAGGGCGAACGGGAAATTATGATACGGGAAAAGTTTTGTGTACACACACGTAACATAATCTAGTATTGGGTAGACGTCAGTCGACAAGCATCGCCCTTACCAGAATAAAAATGAGCTCCTTTATGGCACAAAAACATTTGCAAAAAATGTTCTTAAATGTACAGCATTATTACACAGGGTAAACAGTAACTTTGAACCTCTAACGTCTAAAAAGAAGGACGATCGTTTTAAATTTAAAAAAACCGGCCAAGTGCGAGTCGGACTCGCGCACCGAGGGTTCCGTACAAACCTGCAAGGTTTACAAAGTTCGTTCATTACGACAATCGAGTCATATAAATATATATGACTCGATTGTAAAACGTTGCTTCATGCCAAATTTCAAGATTCTAGGTCGACTGGAAGTACCCTTTAGGTTTTGATTCCCTTGCGAGTACTCGCGCGTTTCAAAATATGCAGCTTAAATTGCTGTTTCTTTTGATTGCGTTGACATAGAAGTTTGATTTTGTTACAGCTTAAAGGTATTATAGACCTGAGTATTTAGTATGAATTTCAATTTAATACCTCTACGCGTTTATGAGGAAATAGGTAGTAAGTTTAAAATTATTAAAAAAAAATTATTATGTGATGTAACTAAAAATTTAAGGTTTTCGGAATTTTTCCTTTATGTGTGCTATAAAACGTTGCTTCGTGCCAAATTTCAAGATTCTAGGTCGACTGGAAGTACCCTTTAGGTTTTGATTCCCTTGCGAGTACTTGCGAGTTTCAAAATATGCAGCTTAAATTGCTGTTTCTTTTGATTGCGTTGACATAGAAGTTTGATTTTGTTACAGCTTAAAGGTATTATAGACCTGAGTATTTGGTATGAATTTCAATTTAATACCTCTACGCGTTTATGAGGAAATAGGTAGTAAGTTTAAAATTATTAAAAAAAAAATATTATGTGATGTAACTAAAAATTTATAGTTTTTGTAATTTTTCCTTTATCTATGGTATAAGACGTTGCTTCGTACCAAATTTCAAGATTCTGAGTTCACGGGAAGCACCCTGTAGGTTTTGATTCCCTTGCAAGTGTCGAAAATTTGCGGCATAAACGGCTGTATCTTTTGATTGCGTTGCCTTAGAAGTTTGATTTTTTCACAGCTTCAAGGGACAGTAGACCTGAGTAATTAATATAAATTTCAGCTTCATACCTCCACGCGTTCCCGAGAAAAAGGGTCTTGACAGACGGACGGACGGACGGACGGACAGACGGACGGACAGACGGACAACAAAGTGATCCTATAAGGGTTCCGTTTTTTCCTTTTGAGGTACGGAACCCTAAAAATTATGAATCAGATTATGTCTAATAATAAAACAGTACTGGCTTGATTGAAATATTACCTTCGTAACACATCTTTACTCAAATTACACTCTTCATTCCAATTTCAAATTTCTCACAATAGAATCCTTAATATACACACCGTATTTATAATTCGTGTTATTAAAATATACGGCGTTTAAATTGTTTCCGCTCCGTGCGTTTGTCAAAGAAACGTAATACCAATTAGCGTAAGTTATTAAGCTCAATTAGGTAATAAGAATTGCTGAACACGGTAATGCCTTTAATATTAAATAATGTCTTTCATGTAATACCTTTTTGGAGTCACCATTGAGACTTTAAAAAATATATATTATCATTATGTAGTGTTTATTCAAGTTCGAATAGCAAAAGTTGAGTAAGTTTCGTATTATAGGATAGTACTTTTGAAATAAGTAGATATCTGAAGGAAAAAGTATCACAATCCGTTGAAAACATTATTGATATAGACCGTCGTCGTCGGGAACTCGTCCCGGACAGTAGTTGGTCGTCAAGTCAGTTGATTTTATTTTGCCACCGGCCGAGTTCGCGGGTAAACGTCGTTACCCGAGCAAAGTTTAGCTATCGGGATCTTCCATTATTAAAGTTTTATCCAACTGGGCCACACGAGAACACCGATATCCATACGAATTTCGCAACCGATATCAGTTCCATTTGCGTTGTGTTGAGCCTTCGCACGACCCAGAATACCCACAATATTACAGTCTTGCGATCGTTAAAGAAAGTCAATCTTTTCTTGTTAACAAGATCTGCTGTACTGGCAGCTGTATGTACAATCAATCGAATATTATAATTAGGCTGACCTATCAGTAACAATAATGTAACCGCAAGCATTCAAAGCAATCACCATTATTATACGTGTACTCGTAGCTTTGTGCGGAATTGATTGTATAATGTATGATTAATTACAATATTGAATTTATGGTAAATGCGTTGACGGCTCATTGCATTACCGTCGACATAACTATCTATCTGTTGTGTGCAACTTAATAATCGTAATCTAATAGATAAGTGCTACGGTTTAACCCGTTTACTTAACGCATTTGTGTTGTAGCCTGATAGTAATGATTTCCTTAATACATGGAATGTCTAACAAAACAGTACTTTATTCCACTGGTAATAAAAAAATAATATCAGCTATATAATAATAAATAGTAAATTTCTTGGACAAAGTCGGTTATTCTCATACATAGAAGCAGCATTCGAAATATAAACGGGCTTCGCCAAAATTGGACGTTTAAAAGGCTACCAATATTGCTCTATAACCTAAACAAATAAAACATAAATACGAAGTTATTTTAACTAATCAAATATTTAGAATACAGTACAGCAACCATAAGCATTGCAGATAAATAGAATTTGTGTGCAGTTTAATCTGTACCAATAAAGAGCTCGCTATTGGCTATTATTTTAGGAATAAATAAAATAACGATCAATTTTCATTTGTTCAAGAATTTCGAACGAATAAATAACGGTTTAATGATGGCTGTGGACTAAATAACTCTGAGATACAATGCACAGACTTTTCCAATAATGCATGAAGATTGTTAATATTGTCGGCCAGGTAACAAGTGCTAAAACTATGGAATGCTGCTCGTAAAAAGAGTTTGTAGTGGTTTTTATATCGTAGAGGACATATACTACCTATTTAGAGCAAAAAGGTTTAATTTCTCATTTAATTTTGAAAGGTCCACGGGGTACTCTTCACATTCAGGTTTTATTTGATAATTATCTTCCATGGAAAGATTATTATTCATATTTTTTAGGGTTCCGTACGTCTGAATACAAAAACGGAACCCTTATAGGATCACTCGTGTGTATGTCCGTCCGTCGCTTACAGTCAATTATCTCCGAATCTATTCGACCGATTAAGTTGAAATTTGGTTCACATATCAATTCCTGTGACCCAAACACAGAGGTGTGAGCAGATGAAATCTCTATATGAGGGGTCATTTTTGGGGGGAGAGGAAAATTAAAAAAAAATCAGAAAAGTGCATCGTGTGGCATATCAAATGAAAGGTCTTGTTGAGAAGATCTTAAATGTATTTTTGTAATTTTAAAATAAATAGTTTCGAAGTTATTCAAGAAAATAGACGAAAATTGACCATTCTCCCCCCTTATCTCTGAAACTACTGAACCTAAAATTTTGAAAAAATTACAGAAATTAGTTTTCTCCTTATAGATTATAGGAAAACCTATAAGAAGTCCATGATATTAAAATAAAATGGTAAATCACTCAATATTGTGCGTACCAACTTACATATTTTTTAACTCTAAAAACATGATAGGTAACATCGTACGGAACCCTCTTCACACGAGTTCAACTCGCACTTGTCCCCTTTTTTTTAATGTCAATCAAGTTTTATATTTTTTAAATAAAGGATTACTGAATGCGAATATATGCGACTATATCTGTTTATAGTCCATATGTTTTCATCTACATAATTCCTTTTATACGATCCAATGCAGCTCTCACAAGAATAAATATACTTTTAGAAGCTGCATCAAGACAAAAATGTACACGGAAGTCGCGAATACTGTTCGTTAATAAAGGAAAAAATAAAGGCGCATAAATAAAATTGCATTACCCGGATGTTACATAATAAGTGGGACCAACCCGGATAACCTTAGTTGAGAATTACGTAATTCCTGTATAAATCTAACTTGGCTTATATTAGATTCTTAACTAGCTATTTGTTATCCTGAAACGAAGTTATAGAAGTATACAATTTATTGATGTTATAAAATGCCTTCTCTGTGTTTTATGAGTGAGTTCATTAATTAAGGTGTATTAATCTTATTTAGTTGTATAGGAAGTCGATCTATAATATAATGATGTTAGCGTTATACAGGTAAGTTTGTGTCTTGTATATGTTAAGTACTGCCCATTCGTTCAGCTGCAAGAGACCACCTCATATAGTAACAGCCTATATACGTCCCAGTGCTGGGCACAGGTCTCTTCCAGTATAAGGATGTTTTGAATATTATTCAAATTTACAAAAATTTAGAATCCAGTTCTTCTCGCCATGTTTTTCTTCACATTTTCGTCAGGGGTGTCGTAAAAAGTCACATTCGTACTTTGCCTGCATTGGGATGAACCTGCACCCCAAGCTAATCCATGCTCATGCATTCTATACCATTCCAAACCATGTTATATATTTTTAAATATCATTTTATAACAGCATGCTATTTAAAGCAATGTTATTTAGACTCCAATGAAACTATATTTAGTTCACTAAAATTCCAAACTATTAATAAATTGTCTACGAATTTCATTTACCCTATATCTAATATTTGCTTATTGTTATTTTAATATCACAGCGTTGATTTCACCATTTTACTGTTTACATTAATCCTACCAAAGATTAGTCTTGGAAACCAATTTATTCAGAGAACTCCAAGAAATCGCGGAATGACAGAAATTTGAAACATAGGAATCGTAAATAGTAAGGATTTCATATCTAGGTGAAAAGTGAATGAAGCAACAAGCAATTCCAGGAGGAGCAATGATGGGCATGTGTATCAGGCTAACTTATTGCCTATGCATATCAGAATTATCAGAAAATTACATATTAAAACAGTTGCTGCAATTTAGACCTGCAACTATGTGCATAATAATTCAATATTTGAAACCCTAGTTCACATAAATACTTAGACCTTTGTTTAGTCCTAGCTACCGCATTAGGTTAAGTAACCTGTAATGGTAGATTAGTGTGATAATTAAATAAATAAATAATAAATACCCAAATATGATATTGTGTATGACGTTTAGTGATGCGTCCCGCTCCGTTGAATTACCTACCCATTAAAATGTCTATTCCTGTTGCGATATTTGCCAGTATTCCTGCAGAATTCCTAGTAACAGTAACATAAAGCCACATTTCACTGGAAATATCTACATTGGTATGATATGGCCTATTGCAATCAAATACTTGCGTCAACATGTCAACAACAAATAAACTGACTAATCGAAGTACCAGTCATACTCAGTCCGAAATTAATAAAGCAGTCTCATAATTTGCGTCCCTTTTACTTCTGAAATACAAATTATTAACAGCTCATTTTATCAATTAATTTTACCCTATAAACTCGTGTCACGTGGCTCCCAGAGAACCAATTCGATTGAAATAAACTCGATCTCTTCAGGTTTAAGCCTACAGTAAGACCGAAGTCAGTAAAACACAATACATCACTAAAACCTCTAATTTTAAAACGAGCCGATCAGTACCACGTTAATATTAAGACCATATCCCATACTTGCTCTGGGTCTGAATATCTTTGTGCATTTGTCTTGAATACAACACAAGGATATTTAGTCAAGGTACCTTTAAAAAAAAATACTTCAGCCTCATCCAACCAATAGTTCAGTCTGTGATCATCTTTAGCGTAACACGTAAGTAGTGAGCACAAGATAAACTCATTGTAGAGAATAGGATCACGTGCGGTAAGCGCGGGGTAACGACACAGTCTTATTGGACTAGACTTGTCTTCGCTACAAAGCAGCTCGCGTACTTTTATTTTAAAACTAAAACCATAATTAGGTATAAGAAGGATTTGTTGCACACATCGCCTCATTATCAAAGCGGTACTCTTTCAAATTACTTTATTGTAGAGGTAGCTATAAATATGGATAAGCATCTAAAAACACACTTTATGTAGCTTTAATTAACATCCACACGAGCAAAGCGGTTTACTCACGCGTATTTATCGGGGTAGCCCGACTAGTTTCGGACCCAACCGTAGTATATTATTAGTTAAAACTTAAGAATCTCAATCACTTAATTGATTCTTTCAAGTATGTTAGATTATTGTCTAATTATAGAAATTTTAACAAGACATTGCTAGATAATTCAAGTAAATAATCACCTAAAAACGGCTCTCAAATGTCTTAATCGGGCTTGTGTAGTTCTTTCTAAGTTTAATTTCGCCTTAGTAGAACTATTTAGCGTTTTTATTTTTAAATTCAGACAGAATTACTGGGTTGGAATTAGATAGAAACGGTAAAATTTAACTTTATTCAGTTTGCAGATAAGAATGTTTTGTAATTCGGTATGATAAAGATTATTTTGCTTGCCTTGCCTTTTAAGGAAACTTACAATAAAATGTTCTATTCTTTCCAATTTGGGGTTGTTCTTGTTCACATTTAACAAGTTATTGCGGTTATCGTGTCCTCCCATCTTGTCAATTGTCCTTTCCTACACCTCCTCCGTCTTTCGAATAGGGACCGTGTTAAAAATACTTTGCTCCATTTTGCTTGTACTTTTTTTTGTTTTAAATTCAAGCAACAGACACGCTGTAACAGATTTGGTAATTTGGACAATTGCTCATCAACTAAAGGGATCGAAAATACCACTTACCAATATCTCCCGGGTATTATTATTAGCAACATGCAGACTCTATTAAAAATTAATAGCTAAGAAGTCACTCCGTTCTCAAAATAAAGCTTGAACTATATTGCGCGGCGGCGTATTAATATCATAGTAGGTACGCAAAAGTTCCCTAGACACTTGTGTAAACCGTGGTATTACCCGGGAGGGTCCTGGTGTCGTGTCTAAGTGTTTAATTACTCCGGCTTTGTTGTTATAAACAGTGCCACAAGCCGACGAGGCGCTAGGCCAGTGACCACATTGCGGCGGCACGCGGACATAAATTGCTGACCGGACTCGCCTAAGCAAATTCGGCGGACCCCCTCTAATCTGACACTTTTAAATGGATTACTTTGAAAGTTGGAGAAAATACAAATATTTGACAATATAGTTTACGCCGATATTCCAAGATGCTGCCAGATTCGCTGTCGTCAGCTTATTACGTTCAAGTACCTACTCGAACTGCGGGAAAAGTGTTAAGTTTGTCTATCACGGATGTAACCAACAACTGTGTGTTTCCCCCAAAACTTTATATTCCTCGAATAACTGTTAAGTACGTATCGCTCTCTTGGCAATTCCTACTGTTTTACATACATTTACACTTAATATTATACCTATGTATTTACGAGAACTGTGGATCCCTTTAATCTTCGCTCAAATAGAGCTGAACGTAGACGCGACTCAATATTTTACCCACTGACTAATTTGTTTCAGATTGTAACTATTGTTTAAAAAGACCTAACTTTAGGAAACATTGTCTTCCCTTTTCCCTTAACATTATAAGACAGACCTCTTAATAGTCCAGAAAAAAAACCTTTTGGTCAAGACTTTTCTTTTCAAAATGTCTAAGTAAGTTAAACTTTTAACTGAGAAATAGGTAAGGCCGCAGTCGCTGTCGGTGGAAATAGTTCCCTAACTTAGTTTCTGTTCAGTCCGTGGATGTCTCTTTGTATTTTTGAATAGTCAGGATATATATAGGAACTGCTATCCGGACAATTGGAAACAATAGCCATAAAGCCATATTTATTTAAATAGCTAGCAGGAATTGATGAACAACCTTTGAGTAATCAAAACTGGAGCAAAATATAGCAACCTAAATATCTGTTAGCAACAAAAACAATTGATCCATCGTTGGGTCTAATCTAGACAGATTATGTCGTGTGTTCACATGACACGATAGATTTGGGTCAGCCGCGGCAAGAAATAATAGCACATTTATTCTAATATACATAGACAAAGTAATCCCAAAGAGCTACAAATCTGCTAGTATAAGTAGGCAAAAAATGTCGGGAGTGACACAGCGGTATTGGCCGCGCTGGCCGGGATCACGGAATGACTGCCGACTAACGGGACTCAACGAGATAATCCCCTGATTAGAAAGGTCGCTACCATTGGCTTTAACTACAAAACGTTTATAGATATACGCACTTCCTTATAATGTAACTATAAAATTCATTTAATGCGTTCTTCACAGTTTTCTTAACATAGCCAAACATGTTTGTATATGCATCGATATTTGTTTCCGTTTGTTAGATGCCTTTGGATATTTACAATCAATGCGCCATTATTAAATAATGTTTTTACATCCATGCATGTTGCTTTATCAGCTTATTTAAGTGAAACCAATTCACACATACTTTACGAGTCAAATTAATTGCAATAAGAGTATTTGCCTGACTCTCTGTCTCGATGAGAGTTATAATTTATATTGAAACAAACATTTGTATTAGTTATTTTGGTATCCCACAAATGTTTACCCGAAGTATTTCCATTATATATATTTCGCGCCTCTATAAACCGATTATCAAAGTAATTAGATAGCTTTGAAGGAACGTTGATTGAAATACCTATACAATAGTTACAAGTCTATATCTAAAAACTTATCGTGTTTTATTATTTTGAAGGGTTACCCGAAACGATAAATCAATTTCAACTTAAGACATTATCATTAAAACTAGCTTCAAGCACAGTTTTTATGCTATTTTGCAAGAAAAAAAATCAAATTTAAAAATTCCCTTTTAATTAGTTGATACCACATTATGAGCTTCCAATTCTACAACATCTTTGACACCTGCAAACTGATCTTTATTAAAGCATATTTCCTCGTAATAAAGCAAACCAGTTAGTCAATTGTCAAACAGAGCAACAAAGTTACACCCAACGAGCGACCTTTTGTCAACATTCAACTATTTGCTCTTAATTGTCTCTCAATTGGTCTTACTAACCTAAATATCTGAGTAGAGTTAGATGTTCATTTTCTCTAAAGTGAGAGGGGAATATCCTCTCAATAATAAAGTTAGTTCCCTCCGTCAATAACTACGTACTCTAAGTGTACATCAACATTAGGGCTGCGGCCCTTAGAGGCAAATCAAGCACCCCGCTTTATAGCTTTTGTTTTAACTGTGTAATTAACATTTATATACAAACTTTTAAGTCACTATATCAAAACATGAATGACCATTGTTCTATTTTTGGTGTCATCTTATCTTGGTGTAATTATTTTCTAAAAATCTACTTGACAAATCGAAAAGCTATTTTTTTTTAAATCGTTTAAAATAAACTTCCGTATCAACACAAATGTTATTATTTGCACGATCGAACCTAACTTGGCAGATAGAATTGAAGATGTCTCAATTCAAGTAGTTTATCAGGTCATAATGAGCATATATAAACCTACAAAATAACTGTGAAAAATCTCGGTACGTTGTTTTGTTTTGAATATATATGTATGTAATAACATGCAATGATTTAAATTTTCTATATCCTATTTGCCAGCCGACAGCATTAAAATCATGTCTTAGCAACAATAAGAACTCTGCTTAAACCGTTTATATCTAATCTCATTCGAATATTTAAAATAAAATCGTTTAGGTAACATTTAAATGTGCTAAAACCTTGCAAAAATAATGACCAATAAATGCCAATATTGTAATATTTTCAAATGTTTAACTGCAGTGTTACGATAAGACAATGCGGTGGAGTTTTATCAACAATCTCTAAGTCGTTAAAACAACCGTAAAATAAAGTTAAATTTGAATCGTTACGTTTGACCGTATTTCTTTATTTAATCACGAAAACCGTGGAATCACTACACATATCAATACGTTTTCAATTCATTTTAATACAGCCGTGTAAAGATAAAATACCGTCTTTTTATTACGTTTTTATATAAGGCTTCTGTTTTAATCAAACAGTAGGAACGAAACCCGGTGTAGGGATATGAGTTTCGGTTTTTGGTTCATTTTGATGTTATTCAATATTCTCTTTCATAACGAACCTGAGAGAGGTTATATACAATTATATTTTTTATCAGTTCAAATAATTCTGTGCATTTAATGATTTTAAGTTGCCGAACTTCTACAAAAGTTATAAACCCAATAAATCAATCGTTGTTGTCGTTCACGTCAATATTTTGTTACGTTAAATATTCTCGTATATCTTTTATTCAACATCCTTCAGACAACTTATTTAAACGCTCCAAATTAAAACATATATTTCACATCGTTTTCCAACTTTGCCTAACAGATACAACGATAGAATTCGCATCGACTAATTGAATCCATGAGTTTTTATTCCTTTGTGCGGGTTCCATTCATCGGAGTTGTTTGGGCGTCATGTCGCCGGCCGCAGACGTGCGACGCAGCCGCCGGCCACTGTGCGCTCAGATCGAATCATTCATTGGCTCCGTTGTTTCACTTTTCGGCTGACGGCGATCTAAATCTGCAAAAGCTTTGATTGGCCGCTGTCAGAACGGGAATAAATCGCCTACGCCGCCACACCGCGCCGGCTTCAAAGGCTCGTTCAAGCTACAGTTAAAATTGGACATTCAAGAGAGTTCCATTCTTTCGTATTTCTTTGTACCGAAAACGGACCTATTTTGGCAATGTTCCTTCTAAAGCAACGAATCGTTACTGAAAATTTAACAGAATATAACACTTCTAAAACTGAAAGCAAAGTTGAACAAAAAAGTTTATTTCGTTTTATATTGACAATAAAATTGAATTAGCCGACACGCGCAGGCTTTCTAGGTCTGTCGGTAATCCTATTTGCGGTGCGGACTCGCGCCAGTTGCTCCTAAAAGTTGGGTGCGCGTTACCAACAAAACGCTGCTAACGCCTCGGGAGATTGAGACTGGCTGGCGGAACTATATTTTTACACATATGCAACTGTTTACTTGTGTGAAGCTAGTTTTATTCGAAACAAAATACCCCGTTCATATTGTAGTACACGGAAAAAAGTAAGCCAGTAATTAAACATGATCATAATTCAGTCGGAAAGTAAGTCCCAAAGTTCAAAAGGCCTCGTCGTTTCCATTAACTTAGTTCTGTCCCGATAACTTTTATTAGTAATTACATTTCCTGCGATCCAAAACACGATGAAGTCCCTGAAGGAGGTACCGAATGCTGCAGCGTCACTTCGTCTCGCATTATAAAATATGCAGATAAGTTACGGGAATTGATTCAAGGCACAAAGGAGGCGAGCGAACTGTCTATAGGCGGGTGCCGAGATTTCGGCAGTAATTTCCCGTGAGGGTACACTCTTATCTCATGACACTGAAAGTATTTTGAATAACACACGTTTAAGTACCCATCTTAACTAAACAGCGAGCGATGCAACGCCAGATATTGCATACTACTTTTCCTATAGCGTTGCAATTTTCTTGATTCAATTTAAGCAACATTATTTAACGACTAGCTGTCGCGCGACTCCGTCAGCGAGGCACAGAAGATATAAGTAGGGTTCTGTTTTAATCGATTAATATTTTAAAAGCGCATACTTTTTATTCCTTTTCTCATTCCTATTACTTTTTACTCAGCTTTGTGATAGAACATACATCAAAGCCATTCAACTAAATACTAGCAGGTAAACCGTCAATTTGGGCAAAGCAGTAGGTATCTATTGTATGAAGACGAACTTTAAATCATTAGTTATTACGAACAACTGGAACACAGTTCGGTAACTGCACCAGACTAAACTAAAATTAAACATTTTAGTTTAATTAAAGAGATCTTTAATGAACGATCTTCGTCTTCTACGTGAAACCTCCTTTTAAAAGGCAAATTGCTACAGATTGTAACATTTTAGTCACCCATTTAGATGTATAGGTTGGAAACGAATAAGCATACAAATGGATTTGTAACTTTCATCGAGCAAAATTAAATCTTTAAATTTTTAATTAGCCTTTTTAAATTTTATCGGAAGACATTGCATTCATTCATCATCAGTCATTTCTGCCGTTCCTTTGGTAACATGTCTGACCGAATACTTGTTTAATACTTATTAAAACCATCAATTTTTATATCCTTATACACCTCGGTATCGCATCTACATAAAATTTTCGTTCGCAATAGGTAAATTGAAATCATTTCCGAAACTATAAATGCCACATCCATTTCCGAACTTTCACGTAACATTACCAACGTGATCGGTTCATTGGTACGGTTTTGTTATGCCTCTCGGATTGCTAGTTAATCCTGCTTTTGTGAATCTACTAACGAACTACGTTCAGTGAGCATTGTTAGTAAGTAATACGTGAACAATTACAGCTTCGAACTGAGAGTCATGGGCACTGATATAGGTGAACATTTGTAAAGGATCGTTATACCTACACGTATAGAGTGCATCTTGTAAGAAGCCACCTCCAAAATGTTTATTGGTTCACGTACTAATGATGCCGAGCGTCCATTCTTCACACTATTGTGACTTTCCATTGAACATAACGAAGTCAACTTCATAATAACAAAATTAAACATCTGTGAGCAAGTTCGTTGATTCGAGATGCAATTTAAGTTGAGATTTGTTTACAGCTTGTTGGTGACAGTTTAACAAAGACCGAGATGATTCTCTATTCCTTCGTTACTCGCGTTTTTATAAGCTTAGCGCGTTAATTGTATTTAACGCTAAGTTGCTCTTTAATCCCCCTCATTTTCTTTAAGTAATCGAGTTTGCGAAATAGCTTTCCAACAACTTTGAACCCGGGACCTCTCGATAAGCTAGTCAAGCCTATTTAGTTTTCCCGTCGCCAATCTCTTTTATAATAATAATGGTATAATTATTTCTTCTTCTTTGAAAGATAAATGCCTTGAAAGAATTAGGTTTGACATTTCAGCGAAGTATTGGCCAGAGATACCTACACAGTGAAAAAAATAATTGTGATCATATGTACTTACTCGTAACATAATCTACATTACAGTAAGTACGAAGGTTTCAAGAATCGACCATGAAAATTAAAACAACCGCAAAAGTCGAAACAAAAATATTTTTGTTATTATTAAATGTTTTATGTATAACTCTTAGTTAGACCTTACAAAAAGACTGAATTTCATTTAGCTTATTCTGTTTATTAAAAATAAAATGACGTCAAGTCTGAGTCGCTCTATATATTCAAATGGCTACGACGGACTTTAGCGCTGAAGACTATTTTATATAATAGACTTACTGAACTATGTGTTTGTAGGACCTAGGACGTTGTTATTCTACCCTTAAAAGTTCGCGCAAGTAATTTGCATGGTATAGGTGTCAATCAGGTGGTTGTTTATTCGAAGGGGGGTGAAGCGGATCGTCTGCGGGACGCGGGGGGCGGGGCGCGGCGGAGGTATTCGTTTGCCGAAACAAGGCCGAAACCGGAGAGTGCTCACGGAACTCAAACACGGCGCACTATAATGAATTAAGTTAGCAACTCGCTTGGAGGTGAACCTTCCTCGTGTCACACTTACGTGAACCGCCTGCTAGCCAAATATAGCTGCATCAACTTAATTCTCACGAAGTCTCGGCACTACGGGAAAATCTAATTCACATAATGGTTCTTTTTATGCCACCTTTCGTGCAGACAATTCATAATAGAACGATAAATGGTTTACGCGTATTTATTGGAATCACTCGACTAGTTTTAGACACAATCGGGACCTTTACTGAAATGGCGATAGGGGCGCGAGTTTTTCTGATATATACTTGTAAGAAAACCGTAGTATCATTCAAGCATAAAAGTTCAGGCTTAACCTCGCGGGCCATCAAAACCGTAACTAATTTATACATACATCGAAAAATCCGTTTAAAATCTCATCGGCTAGTCATTATCCCTTGAAAAGGGCGAACGATAACAAAAATCAACGACAATCGCTAACGAGTCGCGTAATGCGATAACCATCAATTATGGACATGTTGATTGAATGATTGGTTCGAATGCGAAGCTGATTGAGACTCCGCCAAACGTGAAATTAAATAACTGCTGAAAACATTCACTGAGAATCTCTCTTATTTGCCGATTATCTTTTTTTTGTTGAAAACAGATTTTGTTGAATCAGAGAATACGTGAAATAGGTGAAACTTTATTTTAAGTAAATAATTATAGACACTCACACACTGTTGTAGCCTCAAATCATACATATCTACCTATAGAAAAATATCTTCAGATTTAAAAAAAAATATCAAACAGAAACTCAGGTATATTTTGCGTCTTTTTTTTCATTTTATATATAATAGATTTTGCAAACCACAGTTAGGACATACAAACGACGTGTAAAACATGGAGAATTCGACAGCGATGAGAGCGAGGCGCGGCTAGGCGAAGTGCTCAGCTGCACACAAACGTGATTGCTGGAGCAATACGGAACCACACAATAACTACCTGATTTCCAACCAGTCCGAATACTGTCAGCATACCGAATAACTAACCCTAGCGAAAGTATCCCGAATTTTTGTTCTTTAACCCCGAATTTTTGTGCATTAAGGATTTTATTCCTTGCGTCGCTTGGGTTTCACAAACATATAAGTCACATGCACAAAGACACCGAGACTCAGAATGAGCATTTATAGGTATGTCACACAAGTGCTTGGCCTACGCGGGGCTCAAACCCGCAAAACGTCGTGCTCAGTGGGTTTGGAGTGGTGACCTCAACTACTCGGCTGCCCGTGTAGACTATACAACACAACAATTAACATCACACTGTTCCTCTTCTAAATTCATTACATCAAATCTCGTCTAATCTTGTAAGTATACACGGTCAATTAAAATTTAATAATTCAAACAATCCGACCTCTACTTGTTAACAGCTTGTTTCTCGAATGAAATTTATTTCACAGGTCAGGGGAAAACATTGCCTTTTTGGCAAGAAGATAACTCAAAATATAACGGATTTGCGTAAAATATGTGAAACCTTTTGTATGCTAATACGATCCCATTGTTCGGAGATTGAATTTTCGGGTTATCATGCTTAAGAATTATTCATGACAGATAGGTTGCGATTGTTATGATTTTTCACCGCAAGGGTTACAGATCAAAAGGATTTTTAAAAGCGCATTTTATACGAATTTCATATTCATTACATTATAATGACTGTATCAAATGCAACAGCGTGCGAAAACAACACGTCACCAAGATCAGAACATGTACACATTCGCTGCACATTTATGTTTTGTGAGCTTTTCATCGCGAAAAGATTCATTTTTCTTTGTAAAAATCAAATGCGGTGCAAAAACGAACGAGGCGAGTGGAGTCTGAAACAGAAATGAAAATATGCGCTGTCTGTTGTTAACCATACCGAACATAACGCGAACAAATGTCCAAACATCACTTTGTGTTTGTAATTGTAAATAAGGACTGATAAAGTAATCTAGTTGAATGAATGGAGTGAGAGAGGGACAGATCAGAAAGGGCATCCATTTCGGAAGGCATAGCACGTCCCGCGGACAGCGGGGAAATTGAAACTTTATATTTGAGCGCACTTTATCTGACCGACGAACCTGGAACCTCTCTAGCGGAAAATCCTTAGTCGAAATAAAATAAAACTCCAACGAATTTCCTCAATACTTTGTACGACTGGAACAGGCTTCACGGTGTTCTCCGCGATTTGTGCAATATATTTATTTTCGTTTTCATTCTGTCACGCTTAGCAACCCGCCATTGTCCGCTGTTAACCTGAACAATTTACATTAATGTTGGTTTTTATTACAAACAAATTCGGCATCAGATTAAAAAGGCAATTTACAAGGCTTTATACTTTTTTTTTCAAATATGTACGCACAACATTTACAAAGTAAGTATATATGGAAAATTCCGAGTCGCGAACAAAGCATTTCATTGCGAAATATTATACCCTATTTACAAGTCTTTTAACACGACGCTGCTAATGAAAATATGGCGTCGGAACTCACAATATTGTGATTATTTGACGCTATTCTGACGCGGAACGCTGCAATCGAAATATTGTTTATCATTGCGGAAACAGACAAAACTCCGGAACAGTTTTAATTTCGCTTCAGAAGCTGTTTTGACTGTACAGTTTGCCAGTTGGATTGTGTATACACTCTGTGTACAATGCACATACAGTACGAGTAGTCAATTTAAAAATAGAACTTTTCAATAAAGGATAGAGATTGGATGACTGTTTGATTAAAAACTTATATTAATGTATGAATGCTTGCATGTATACAATGTAAAACAGATAAACATTCACGGAATGGACTTTTACTCCGGCATTAATCATTTGAAACAAAAACGTAGCGTTTAAAAAATATAGCTATTTATTTATTGCTTTATAAAACAATTAAAACAAAAGAATTTCCCTTTCGTGTTGCCCAGGTAACTGGGTTGAGGAGGTCAGATATTCAGTCGCTCCTTGTAAAACACTGGTACTTAGCTGAATCGGTTAGACTGGAAGCCGACCCCAACATAGTTGGGAAAAGCTAGGCCAATGATGATGAATTTTCCTTGAAACCAGTTTAGTTGTTTGACTGGGGGTGAGTATGACAACACTTCAGATTATAACCTCCTACCTACCATATAATACCTCTTAAATTAGTCAGCCCATTACAATAATAACTATTTATACACAAACATACTTATGAATACTATAGAAACCTACTTAATATAAATACGAAAACAAATCTTCGTTGTAGCTTCGCATTGAATATCCTGGTTCTAATAGAATATTCTGATGAAACAATAAAAGCATACACATTTGCCGATTGATACCCAATCGGAGCGGAGTCTGATTTTTTGTGTAGCCATCGGCTATTTGAGAGGCGTTCATATGAGGGTCTGAAGGTGGAATCCAATTCACAGCACCGACCTTAGTTTATTTTATATTTTGAGACGTTTCGGACACTTGCGTGTAGATCTTACCTACTGAATAATTCGTATCAAAGGTTTCCATAATAATATTTTGATTTTGAAGTTTTTTTATTATTATTATTTAAACTATGATCATCATCAAGAACAAATCCTTGTATTTTCTACTTATCTTAAAAATGAGACAGTTGAAAGTAGAAATACAAGAATTGTTTTTTTTTAGGTTCTCTACCAAGTCGTTTATACATCCTTCTAGGATCAGACAAGGCTTTTCCTACATACTATACACCTGACAAGAACACTTCTGTGAAAGCAAAAACAGAGAAAAACAAGAAAGAACCCCAAACATCATTAAAGAGTTTTAACCATGCCATGGTAACAGTAAATGAAGTCTGGAAGCGGGCATTAGTCTTTGAAGTTTAGAGCCCACCTTAGACCCGTAATGTTATACCGTTGTCACGCTTTATTCCAGCCCATCTTACCCTATGAGCTTTTAATAAGGTTCTAGTGCTCGTATGTGCCAATTAAGATAGGAAAACGTGAAGTATGGGTAAATAAATATTTTTGAGCTGATGTTCATTAATCCTTAAAATTAATTTATGTATTTAGGTTTTCAAGTCCTTGAAACTCAATATCGTGTATTCATATTTTGTAACACTAATTAAATCAAAATTGTTAACTTCGACAATTTGCAGTCTTTATTGTAAAACTATTATTTTACTTCTTCTCTTTCTTTACCCCTTCCATTATTTTCTAAGTTGACAATTCAACACCTACAACATTCCATACCAGAAAAATAATAACTTCATAATCTTAATCCCAACATAAATCATTCATTTCTTCCCATAGAGAACACGAAAGCCATAAATATAAGGAGGAAGGCTTGCAATACAAACAAACCAGCCGTGCACATCACATTACTGACGCAAAAATTGTTTTCGCCCATATTCGTGACGGTTGATACGCTATAAATATTTACGTGGAATTTACCATTGTGTGCCATAAAGGAGCAATTTCGCTGAATAATTAGATTTTTAGGACGCAATAACAACAATTAATTGTACATCTTCGTTCTCAGGTGACTCGCTCGTTAAAAGAATGACAACCGTCTGAATTTACTTTGGATGGCTTTGTTCTAAATACTAACAAAATTAATTCGGTTTTTTTTAAATTAAAAGATGTTTTGTAACTTAAATGACTGTTATCAGTATTGCTTAGAGGCTATTGACTAATTTTTATTTTGAAAATTATAAATACAATTATGATTAAATGGACAGTCAATGTAACTTATAACACAAGCTAAGTATGAATACTTAATCATTAGTATAATTTTAATCAGTTAACAGCAAGTAAATTAAGTTACCAATTCCTATTCAAATTTCGACAGAATATTTTGAAAGCTTACAATTTTGTGTAAATCTCGATAATTGCTCTCAGTGAAAGAAATTCTTAACGATAATGAGTCCGAAGCAGATCGTACTTTATACGCGCGCAGCGGTAAGATGTTTTGAATTATGAGTGCTCGGGGAATACTCTGTGTATCCATTCTAAAGTTGCTGTAAGCTACGGAACGATGTTGTTTACAGCACTGCTAAAATCAGCCTTCTGACGAGGTTATAAAGAGGCATACAATACTTACGAAATGTAGGTATAATTTGAATGAAAGACAACAGAATAATTAATAAAAGTTCATTATTTGACTGCTTATTTTCGATGAATACTGAGTACTGATCTCCAATACTCATTTTATTTGTTGTTAATATTTTTTATTTGCGCTTAAATCCGAATTGAAACGTACTACATGAGTACTTGATAAAGTTCGGACTTGACCCATTTCCCTTATAAAATGGTATTGTAATGTTGTTGAGTCCTGACGGATATTTCATTAGCTGACCGGTGTGTCGGCGGACGTCGCTCGCCGTGACCCGAGCGAACTTCACAAACATCAGACAGAAACTCGTTAGCCGAACCCCGCGCCTCACCTTGCCCCACCCCTCCCCGTTTCTAAATAAATGTCTCACACTACTCCGCAGATTGGTAGAACTTTATATGATAAAACAGCAATTTCCCATTTATATATCATAACATTCATAGCGCTTTACCTGGATTTCGAAATGAGTTCACAAAGGAATAATCAGAGAATCAAATCAGAGAAGACTGTGCTTCGACTCATTTGATAACCAAAGAAAACCGCTGATATCCAGTAATCAGACATATATTTTGCTTCGTTTTTAATACAAAGTAATTAAATTTTTAATAGACAATTAAAATAAACACTAAAAAGGACTGTTTTCAATTCCACACCTAGACAGTTCATTGTTATTTCAGTATTAAAATAGATCTCTGTTGAAATTAAGGACGTTTAACGAGCTTTCAGCGCTAAAAACACCCACTAAAAGCTCTAATAAATACAGTTTATTTTATAGTTGACGGTAATAGGCATCAAAACGGGTTTTTAAATAAGTAATGGCTTCATGGAAATACATACCGTACCTTATAAATCGCTACATACCGACCTATTTAGAACCTCACGTAGACTAAATGAAGTATACGCCTGTAGTATAAGAATAAAGTGAGACACAAAACATAAAGTTTCTAACAAAACAGCCGACGCAAGTAAACTGTACATCGGTTCATATACAATACGTATATGTACACTACCTAGGTATCTCCAATAAAACGGTTCCACTCCATTAAGTAAATTGAAAAACTTTTCGATGATCCGTTTTCCGACCGCATCAGAATTATTATTTAATTGTCTAACAGTTACCGTTTTTACTCTAATTAATAAATGTTTTGTTTCAAATCGCGAAAGGCTGAATATCTTTTGAGAATAGATAAGAGAAAGTTCATAAAATCACCAAAGTTTTGAGCCTTACGCCCCTAATCCCTGTCCAAGTCGCTCTCAGTTTTATACGACTTATCTAAAATACATGACCTTGTGCAAGTTCCTTAAAATAGTAAGACTTAGTCTATCTTTCCTTTTCATTTTATTTTGGGAAGAGATTCTCGTTCACCTTTCATTAGAAATACAGAAGACTCAAATCCGTGAGTGACCGTAGGTATTTCTATGGAGCAATTTTGTACTCGCTGACATATTCAGGGATAAAGGCACATTCTCGACACTCACTGTTGGAAACGTGGCACCACATTAATGCTACTTCAAATTTAACTGACATTCTGTGAGCTCGGGCCCAATTTCAAGCTAAAATCAACTTCAGTTACCCGTCCGGGTTTGTCAAACCTACAGCCGTCGAAAATGGGTGAAATTATTCTACCATTTGACTTTTTACTTTAGAAATATCACACTGCGCTCGCTTTGGAATAGAATGTACATTTGTTACAATAGATCCTCCTAGTTAGTTATTCCAGCATCAGAATTTCCCGAAGAACGGTTGTTAAATTGATCCGTAGCTAACAACAATTCCACCGAAGAAAATACGTGGCAACAAATCTTCTTCTCCGGAAAAGGTTCTACTAACCGAATCCAGATTCCAGGTGTCGGCGGAACAATGCAATTCCCGAACAAATCGCGTCGGGGCGCGTCGGGAGCGCGCGCGGTATCTTGCCGCGTCGTCGTCGCGTCGCACACGCCTCGCAGTCGCCGCGCCCCCGCCACGCGCCTTCTCTGCACCGACTGCCTTCACAGCCTCCGCTCCCGGAACGCGACTGACAGCCAACTAATATCTGTCTAGTGAGCTATGAATCGAACATAGAGAGGATATAAACTGCTAAATCCAAACTTGTATGCTTGTAAATCGTCATCAAACATGCATTTGTATATATTTATTATTTGACATCACAAAGCTGTACCTTTGAATTTAAATAACTACATTTTCGAAGATAAACGACGTGATCGGTAACATCTCAATCAATCAATCAATTCCATCGTATTGAGAAAAAAAAGAAAAACACTTTTTATTTTCGGTGAGATAACAACGAGCTGTCCAAACAAAATCTATTTTATCGACAGCAATAAAATTGGCAATATTCTCTTGCTGGCCATAGATAAAGTTAAACAACAATATATTTGTGTAACGATTAGTTTTATAAGCCTAATACGTTTCATGTCAGTGCTGAATGAGATAAACAATATGAGTGCGAATACAGTATATATGTACCTACGTAGTATAGTTAGGTAGTTATGAGCGTGCGTCCATCCCGTGGCTGACTAACTTTGTTGAAAAGAAAGCCGGTGCAAAAGGAAAAAAGAAATAAAACTGTTGGCTGACGAATTCGACAGAGATTTATCACCTCCGCGAGGTTTTAGCGATTACTAATTTACCTACCGGGGAGACGGTTGAAAGACGATAATTCATTTTTATACATTTTCATTTTATTATACGAAAGTCTCTAAAGGGCAAATATTGCTACTTTATATAGTTACTTGTACCGGGAAATTACTAAAACAGAATGGAATATTTCATGCATATTAATACTGTAATTTGAAATATGTTAAACACGACAATGATTATTATGAAAACATGTGATACGTGATAAGCACTTCGTTATTTCTCGAATACATATGCATAAATATAAACATGAGACTGAAATTTTCTTGTAACAGCATGGTCGTAACTGTCGTAAGTAGTTTTCAATACATTCTATGTTAACTAACGAATCATTCAACTTGCACAAACTTTTATGTCCAACTCGAAGGTCCATTCAATAGTTGCTAGTTCACCTCTTCCTTAACTAGGTTCTTCAATATTGCCCCATACATGGACAAAAATACCTACTCGAAAAACTCTTCAGTAAAAATAATGTAATCAACAGGAAAACATTGCGTAAGTCATTGCCTCGTATTTTTATAAATGTAACATTAAGTAATTCATGATTGAACAACTCACTGGGTTTATCGTTTATTGTCGGTAAATAATCAATATTTCCCATTTCACAATACCACGATTTCAATCTTTGGGAAATCAACAAAAATTTGCATACAAAAAGCGCTATCTGTTTTGCATAAATCGATTTACCTATCCTCTTTCGAAAAGCTTTTTCCTTCCCAATTTCAACGCCAAGTTTATTTGTAAACAAAGTAGGAATTGCTCTGGGGTATTACCAAATAAAACTTTGGAATGTGCCAGAAAATTATTCGGAATTTAAGTTTTTTATGAGCGGTGATAAATACAAGCGCGACGGTAACACGTCATTTGGTTATATTCAAGAAGTTTTTAACCAGGCACCGTACTGACTACATGAATGACGTTAAATATAGCTGTTTTATAGTTAAACTTTAGTTACATAAACTTCGAAGTATTCAAAAAATAAAAAAGCCTTATCTTAAAACACACAACATCGAACATAATGTATCGATACCCGGACAAATTCAAAACATCGTTACAATCTAACAGATGAATGTAACAAACAGAATCCCACTTACAGTAGCGGAGTATGCACAGCAAGAGTACTCCCAACAAGCTATTACAAAGATAAAATGTCAAAGTACTTCACATTTCATTTCGGCCCCGGGGAATGTGGACGAAATAAAAAATAATATGGATAGTCCCGATATCCAAATTAACATAGAGTCAATGAAAGAGTAGCAGAGAACTGTAAATAGCGAGTGTAACAGAGACGAATGTTGAAAGACATGAAACAGTTAGGAATAGCGCGTATGAACGATTTAATCGGTTTTTAGGATTCCGTCGCAAGAACGGACCTCTGGAAACGTTTTAACTTAATAATGAGCGAGTATTCAGAGCGAGCAAGAGACGCATTTTAAGAACGTGTTACATTTCGGATTTTAAGCTTTAATAATACACATATTGTTTTACAGGTTTCTAACAGGTAGAAAAAACAAATAGAAGCAGACCTACACCAAAACATACTTCAAAACACTTTTAGTCTGCCAATGAAAATGGTACTCACTTCATCACATTTACCTCGGACGCTAAACGCTATCATCATTCAAACCTATCACTGGGGAATAAGGAATTGTGAATGGTAATACTTAAATACCTCGGCGAAACCTCGACAGTGTAACAAATTCGCGGCTGACTGTTTTTTGTCTCGTCGCTAACGAATCACAAGCTCATGGGGCTTTCAGCGCGCCGCTCGTAACGGCTATTGTTTCGTGCCAGTTAGTTTTTTTACTTGCTTTGTCCGTTTCGTACTTTTTATTCTAACAACTATCGATCTTCTGAATATCGGATATCGAATGACACTTCTCAGTTGCACGCTTTTTGTTTTGCGAAATATGAGTACTGTAACAGTGTAACGTTAGGGCTGCTACAACATAAATAATATATAAAATAAATAGAACCTGCAATTGTTATTATTTATGTCTTTTAAGTAGTTATTTTTAGGCAAGAGTAAATATGAAAAAACGATATCAAAAGATGTAGAATAACGACATTAATAAATGTTACGCTTTAATTAAAAATAAATCGCGAACTATTAACTCAAATCGTAACGATCAAAGTTTACTACCTTCCTACTATCCACCAAGGCCCAGCAGTAACAAATCACATAATTTTCAATCTTTAGATATACAAACAAACCTGAAATCATTAAAATGTACACCTGTATGAAAAATAGAACGTGAACTATTCTCACTTGACCTATAACTTTTGTGTTCAAACTGAAGAATTGTACGCCATGATTGATCACCGCACAACTTTGTACGGTTCCAACTTTTGTATATTTATTCAATGTATTTGGTCAATAAACGTCACGGAGCTGACACAAAATAAATGGATAATAAATACGACAGCGGTTTGTTTTTATCTTAAGTTAATTCCGTTTGGGAATACTATTTTGATTGGTTGCAATATGAAACTCATTTTTCTGTAGGCTTTTGTGATAAAAGAACCGGTCAAGCGTGAGTCATAAATAAGTGAAAGATAAACAAATCGGTGAGACAATTATCAATGAGGTTCTAACTTAACTTAAAACTTAAGATTTTATTAAAAGGAGAACATACTATAAACCTATCATATATCAACTATGATAAAATATCAACCATATAGCTATCACAGTTCTTAAAATACAGCCTAGTGATACACAACAGCTTGACATCGGTGCCTGAGTGATAGAGTTCCTTTTTTTTATTTTTAGGTACGGAATCCTAAAAAATAAGTCCTAATTACGCTTGATGAAGTTGATCGAGTCTTAGTATAAGTATCTGAAATAATAATAAATGTCTTGTAGGTTTCAAAAATAATCCATAATGTTAAAAATAAGTTCATCTTCTCTGTTCTCAACTTATTGTTTTTATTCATTTCGGACTTCTAGAATCGTGTTTTTACAAACTATAAAAGAGAGATATATAATACTGCGCGCGCGTTTAATACAAAAGTATGAAAAGTAAACATGTTCTCAAATGCAAATAAAATCGGAATAAAAAATGAAGTTTTCATAAAAAGTTGAACACAAAACAGGTTCAATTCGCTTTCATGAACATTATTGATGTACGCCTCTTTATGTCTCACATTAATATCACGCCAATTATGTTTCCGAAGTTAATTGGTAATGCATCCCTTTCAAAATTACACGCCGGAAAAATTATTCATTCACATATTTCAGCTCATCGGACAATGGCTGCAAGTGTAAATATAAATATTTTAAACAAAATTATGATATATTCAATAAAAGTGTAGATTTTGTTAAGTTATGATCTTGCTTTGAGAGAAAGCTTTACTTTTTACATTTATTTATATATTATTAGGGAAAACATAATCTTAATTAACGTCACTTCATGGACACCTTAACTTTACTTAACTTTAGAAGGTTTAGGTCGTTTATAATTATGAATAAAAAAGTTATATTTTATGTGACTCAATAAAAACAAAGACAGAAGCACAGGCAGGGTTGTTATGCCGCGCTATCCTCGTATAATTTCGTCAAGTCAGTCGCCCAGCAATCAATGTGAAGCACCCAAAATGCTATGAGTTATGTTCACAATTTTGTCACCCTCATTGCCACCCGGGACGCTCACTTTTTATTTCAATAAATGCCAAATGCCTGTCACCTAAATATATCGGTGTTATACATTTTATATTGTAATGAACAGCTTTATATAATAACATAACTAGGCACTTATGGTTGTGATTATTTCAGTCTCAACAGGCACTCCTTCATTTCAGCTACAATCTACGATGTATTTTAATACTCGATTAATAAATAGATGATTTATTTGAACATAAAAATAGATGTAAGATGTGTGTTAAATAAATAAATAAATAAATAAATACCTTAAATCACCAGTAAAAACAAATGACATACAAAAAAGACCGTATAATTAAACCATCTATACCTCGGTATCATAATTAATTTGGTTCATTCCACTTGTCGACTGCAGGCTTTGAAATGAAGAGCCATCGGACCTTTAACGTACACGTTCCCTACAGATAATTCAATTTGCTGGGGTGACTCACCCAATTATTATATCAGCACCAACTCATTTTAAAGGCTACTCAGTTCTAATTTACTGTAATTTCATTCTGGCATTCCATTTTATTCTTTTCGTAAGTATTCGAGATATAAACATAGAGTCTGATTACATTTGCTAATATGCAAACTTTTGCCACATATTAAATTTCGTGGAAATTATATAAACATGGGAGTTATATTTGTGTTATTGTTTCCAAACTTTGTATCATTAAATTAATGAAACAAATATCAGTAGGGTATTCATTATTACGTAAATCCATCGTTGGAAAAAGGCTCCATTATTACAAATGTATCTTTATTATAATTTATCTAACCGTTGTCGTATTTATAACAACATTTGTTACTGTATTAAATTTCGGACGTATATTTTTCTGACGTTCTACGCGCTTCATGGAGACCACGAATGGGACAACTGCCCGTAACCACGGAGGCTCAATACTTCGCAAAATTAAAATTTAAACAGCTCACTGGAAAATATACATTAATCTCGCTTTGTTTGGACGTAACTTCGTATTTTACTCATCCTTTATTTAATGACATAAAAATTTAAAATCAACCTACAGTAATAGCAACCAGCCTTCAAAACATTGTGCAATATAAGACGCCTGTCTATTAGCGCATGAAACCTTTTTTTCAAGACGACATTCACTAATGGCGCGACATGATAAGCTGCATAAAGAACGCACAGAATTTATAAACATTATTCGCCTCTCGTTTACTCCTAGCGCAAGAAAACCTGTTTGTCTGATAATCATCATTATTTTTCTCTCTTTCACTCTTAGACCAGGAAAAAGACTTCATTTCCGTGAAAATAGAAATAAATGAAAGTTTCGGTGCTAATTTCGTTGTCATAAAATTCAGCTTGCCTATATTCCCGCATGAGATAGGGCAGATACTTAAATGGGTGGCAGAGACAAATGCTTTGCACTCAACATTGCATTTACCGTTCCAATATTTGGAGTGTAAATTGAGGCAATATTAAAACAAAAAAGTACAGTCTCTGTACTACATACAATATTTAAAAACGAAAGAAATAAGTTTGATTAAAACACTAACGTGTCTAAAACAGAGTAAGATCTTGAACGAGTTTAGCTTTATTACGGCGATCTATTTCAACGTAGAGATGTGAACCGAACTCTAGAACAGTCGAACTAAGTTATCTTTGAAACTCAGCTGTACTTTTTCTCTGAATAGGAACAGTATCGGAAGTAGTTTTGCCCTCTTTTATGAAACTTTTGACTTGTTATACATTTGTAAAAATAGACGTTTACTTATACTTATCATTAACAACTTTCCATAGCAACTTTCGAAGTAAAAACTTCTACGTTTTACCCTTCTCAACATGGATTTATTGTTTGAAGGTCAGTTTGATCTTTATCTTGCCTTGTAATCGATCCCGTTGGATTCCAACACTTACACCACTGTAAACCACTCAGCCATACGTTGAGATCATATGGGTAATTGCATTACTAAAACATTTCTCAATGTTTCAAAGTGTAGGACTTTTTGCTAGGATAAAAATGAATACTAATTAGGTGATACAGGTATGTATGGTATTTACAAGCTTATGCCGTTGTTACTTAACTAGTTGTCATATCATAATCCAATTAATATTATGGATGAGGCGTCGTGAATAATCACACATGAAGTATAGATATCCTATCTGTATTTAGGCAGACGTAACAATTTCATTATATAGTAGGAGAACATATTTGGCCAACATGACGTCTGTAGCCTTGAGACAATCTTCTTTTGTTATTGGATCTATCGATTTCCTTTTTTATCGTATTATCTTATTATCTATTTTACATGTATTTATGGTGCACTCATACAGAGTTATGTTTCAAATTATCAAAGAGTCGTTTCAAATTTAAGCTCAATTAAACGGTCGTAATAAAATATTGTCAACGTGGATTTTATAAATAAATTTGATAATGACATCAAATATTGAAATGAAACGACTTTTACGGATTTTATCGCGGTTTAATTTTTGGTTTTAGTTCCCGACGTTTCGACACCTTTGCAGGTATCATGGTCACGGGCAGACTGAGATGGTGTTCGTCTTGACAGAAGATGTTGCTCGTTCTACCTTCATATTTTTAATTAATTATTTATGGTCCGACCTACGCAGTATGAGCTCACTGTGTCGTGATGTCTTGCAGCGCTGCTCTTGGGTTTAGCCTTGAGTTTTTGTATTATTTGGTAGGTCGGACCATAAATAATTAATTAAAAATATGAAGGTAGAACGAGCAACATCTTCTGTCAAGACGAACACCATCTCAGTCTGCCCGTGACCATGATACCTGCAAAGGTGTCGAAACGTCGGGAACTAAAACCAAAAATTAAACCGCGATAAAATCCGTAAAAGTCGTTTCATTTCAATGTCTAACATTCGCGTAAACCTAAGAAACCACGACATCAAATATCATATTTAAACTCATACATAACCAATAAAAGTTTACGATAATCTGAAAAGAGGTTATAAACACATGTAGAATACTCCTTAAAGTTGTTAGTTAAAGAGGTTCCATATCTCAGTGGTAATAAATTGGGGATCTTCTCGTAGAACGATGACAAAAGGTATAAAATAAGGTTATGTCACAATGTAAAGACGTAAATTTCACCCTTATCTCAGAGTACGCTACCGTCAATCGTTGCTTTATTGGAAACTGCATTGAGTTACGAAACATACGTATATATGAAGCACTCTTATCATACGTTTATGACCTACATGTGAAAGGTTTAGAAAATCAAAAACTCTCTCCATTTCAATTTTGTGATTGAAATAAGAATATTATATTTGTAACTGAAATTTTGAGCTTTATTTTAAAGAACTCTATAAAATTGTTATGGACGTTATTCTATTTTTCCTTACTGGAATAATTTCTATCGTTGTATCCTTCATGAAAACAATAAACCTACACTCATTTGCAACAAAAGATCCGAAACGCTTCGAGGCGAAGCCCATTTTCAATGTTTGTTTTATGTTGTGTGCTTGTTGTATTCAATTCATCAAAATATAATAACGCAACATTTTTTCTTTTACCGCAGTACTTATTTAATATTCATTATCTAAATACGTTTTTTGTTTGAAAAATTTCTGAGAAGTTCAAGAAGCATAATTCCTCGATTTTTAGATAAATATGTAAACAAAATGTAGAATTACTTTCCTGTTCGAATATAAAATCATCATAGTCACATTTTCTTTTATTCAGTCCCTTTTTATATTTGAACCCGTCAGTTGCAGGTATAACCGCGGGTCATTAGGACGACTCGTAGCTCTCCTACGGTGCTACGGCGTAGCTCGATCACGTCGACCCTCAATCAACACCAATATCACGATAGATAAACACATTTAAAACAATATTGAGTTGAAAAAGGTTTTTGTACGTCGTTGTGGCTTGATTACGCAAATATGACAAAAATAGCACAAAGTGTAACCAAATATCGTAAAAATCCTTTGTTTTTCACAACAGTATTGTATACTAAGCAAGATTAAAGGCTAATTAGGTTTAACATGTATCGAAAAAATAACCTAACACGCACATAATTAAGGAGATAAATGTAAAACGAGGAAGCAGATTTATAGGTCTGATTCACCCAAAACCTTAGAATTGTGTCGGACATGTCGAATTACGGACAGTGAAGTGAGTGCTGCAAATTGTGCCGTCGGGAGTCAGAAGAGCGCTTGTATGTACTAGTCGTCCGATCGATAGCGCACTAATGAGCCGTGACATGCTGTTGACAATCGACGTGTGTATCGAATACGTCCGGCTGTGTCCGGCTGAGTCCGGCACGCCGCGCGCCGGTCCGGCGCCCAGCGCCGCGGCACGTACCCACTCCCGCGGCTTTCAGCGATGAATGCTCTCCCGAATACCAATTAGCTCACTCACGCAAAAATTAAACCGCTACCGATTTTGATGCATGTCTAACCGGTTAACGTTTCAATCGTAACGTCACAATATGTAACAGATTGTTTCGGTTGTTTGCAAAAACTCGTTTGATTTGTTTATTACCCTATTTTTAGTCCAAACAACTTTAATGCCTCTATGCTTTTGGCGCTTCGTTTATCTATTATTTGAAGTCGTAGATACAAATGAACACAAGTTAGTTCACTGAAAAGACAGTAGAGTATATGAGTTGTAATAGTTAACGTTCCATCAGTTAAGAACAAACGACAATTGTGTATCTTGAAGGCGGACAGCGGTGAGCCGGCGCTCGCCGCAGCCGGCAGCCGGCGCCCGGCGCGCGCCCGGACGACGGAACATTACTCAGCCGCTATCTGATGGCGTCTGCTAATTGACTAGAAATACAGATAAACGCTATTTTTACTTTACCATAAATCTTCGAATGCCTTTTTTGATGAACGGGTCGATCATCTTTCAGTTTCACGTTTAGAGAATGGTACTGATATGTACTGTTATGAAATGGTACTTTATGGCAATATCATTTTGGGGTCTAGTTCACACACAAATGTGAAATCAGAATAAAGAAAACATTAGGCTATTTCCAAAGGCAAATTTTATTCATGGTCCAACGTATACACAATGAACGGACCCTTTCAATGTAAAATTTCGCATTATTATGTTTTTCAATCGCATATATTACAATATTTACAAATGGATACATCTCACTTAATTGAACACCGAAGGCGGTTAACTACTCGCGAGAAAGACGAGGGTGGCAGCGGTGAGCGCCAGACGCGGCGAGGAGAGCGCGTCCAGCGGGCGTGCGCCGGCGCCGGCGGCCCGCGCGCGCGCGCTCCCCCCCGCCTCGCCGCGGCAGCCCGCGCCGCCGGCCCCCACGCTGCCCAGGCTTCGTCCTCTCACTTTCAGAGGTGATATACAAAAGTTTTCCTCTGCAAAATCTTGTGTCAGAGCTAGTGGGTTAGCGAGAGGATCCCGACCACACTCGCAAGGCAAGTGATTTCCTCGAATCACTATATTGTCAACCTCCAGAATCACTGCCTCCGGAGTCTCCAACATGTGGTTCCCGGTGAGTTTGAATGTTGTGACGCTATTATTCTGCACAAGTGATAGTTCCTCGACGGCGTCAATTTTGTTATTACATATTTCTAATGTATCGACCCTCTGCAGGCCATCAAAGGCGCCGACCCTAACGACACCCAAATCTGATTCTCGTAGAGCTAGGCGGCCAACGCGCACTAACCCTCTGAAAGTATCAGGCAGCACGGCGGGTAGGTCCATGTAAGCGAGCTCAAGGACGCCGACCCCTTCTAACCCCGCAAAAGCTTGAGGTTCGATTGATCTTATTCCTGAGGGTAGTTCGATCTGCGCAACATCATTAAGTCCCGAGAAGGCATGTGCTAAAATGCGTTTAATAGGATTATTTCGAAGGGAAATGAGCTTTATGAAATTGGTTCCTGCGAAAGCGTATCCTTCGATCTGAGCGATCCTGTTATGTGTTAGGACGATAGAAGTGATATTCTGTAGGGCGGCGAAGGCGAACGCGTCGACGGTGGTGAGCGGCGAGTGTTGTATGTAAAGTTCGCGTAGTCGCGGGAGGCCACGGAAGGCGAAGGGGCGGATGCGAGTGAGGTTGCAGGCGTCCAGCGCGAGCCGCCGCAGCTGGCGCAGGTGCGCGAAGGCGTCAGAGCGCAGCACGCGCAGGTCGGCGCGGGACAGCGACAGCTGCGTCACGCTCGCGCTCAGCGCTGACGGCACGCCGCGCAGCGTCGCGCTGTTGCACACAACCTGCCACAAAAACAATACCAACTAAACAAACAACTCACATTGTAATCAACGCTATATCCTCCACAAATATTTGCCAGCTCAGTAACAACGGCAAACAACAATCCTACAAAAATGATTAAAGTATCAGTTTCGCCGTGTCACGATCTAAGCGTTATTTCCATTGTTTGCTCAGTCAATAAAATTAATCCTTTCCAAAATATCGTCATCGACATATACCGCTAGCCGAAACCCATATTTTGATTGAATTGTTCCAAACTTAAGCTTCGCACATAATCGACCAAAACAAATATCAATTTGATTCAGCCCTGTAGGTACAATTATATAAAGCGTCGTCGGCAACAAAGCTTCAATTCAATTTACTAGGTGCGCACTAATTCAATATACGTGTTATAGGCTGTTTGTGCATTTCATCAATTGGTATAAATACGCGGCTCGTATTCCGAAACGGGGATTTATGAATACACTTTCAATATTTCCTACAGGAAAAGATATCCAATTAATAACTGGCCTCGATTTACTATAAATGAAGAATGAATGAGTGCTTGAAATTCATTTCAATATGAGAATTTTACAGATAAACCTATTTTGCAACCGAGTAGTAGTCCTCTACAACAGAAATGTGTTTAATGAGATTAAACTGATCTACAATATTATCTAACATATACTACTAGGGGACTACACTAGAATTTTACATTGACTTTATTCTTTTAAACATATAGCTAGTAAATCCTCAAAAACTGTGTCAGCTGCTCTCTCTATTCGAAAAACCGTGCAAATTATGATGAAATTCACAAATTCAAAAGCTGCACAAAAATTTGGGATTCAGGAAGGCTTGTTGCGGATTCCTCACGAACTCGCACCGCACGGAGACCGGCTCGTGTTGATTGGTGCAAGGAATGTAAATGTTTAACCGTGGACGTACAGAATTATGAACATATTTTTAAGCATTTCAAAATTTTACAAAGGTCTGTAAGAATCGTACACACAGAGGATATGCTAGTAAAAAAATGTATTACTTTACTACTATCCAAGTATAAAAATGATAATAGGTATATCCCAGTATAGGCTAAAGCCTTTGCCTAATTTTAGTGAAAAAGATGGAACTGATGAAATTTTAAACGTTTAATTTTCATTGATAATAAAAATTGACACACAAATTACAGAAACAAAAAGTTTAGTAATTTTGGTTCTGATTAAGAACATATTGTCCATCCGAGTTTACACATAAATGAGTTGACGCTTAAAGTTTATGTTTTTAGACGTAATTCCAGTAAAATATTCAAAGTAGCTCTAGTAACATTATTCTGAAATTACCAACCATTTCATCAATCTGCAGCCTATACTAGCCATATACCTACATCAGTCGCTGCCGGCTCTATTGAGCCCCTAATTATGCCGAATACAGTTTCTATGGTACTTTACGTTGTTATTGTTTAATAATGTTAACGTGAGGAACGATCGCCTCCTTGTATATTTTACATTAAACAACCACTAACAATATTCTAGTGTAGTTCTCCGAACGGATTTCTCAAAACATTTACTCTAATTTAAAAAGTACGAATAATTTTCGTATTGAAAGCGGAATAGTAATTTACCAGCTTGAAATTCCAGGGCGAATCGTGGAGATTACAGACTCTAATTTCAGTGTAATCTAATAGTTTCCGTTACCTTTGGTCGTATAGCGGAAAATTGTATTAATTTTCCGAGGAATGCGCGTCTATAAAATTAGTGGAGTATGATATTAGAATTTGAATTCGAAACCGAATTGATTCAGATATTAAATTTTGTATTATTTGTATCTCTGTCAATAAAAGGATCGATAACTTCATGAGAGGAGACCCGGTCCTTTTTAAAGGCAAACTCGAGGTCAAAATGTAACGAAGGACTCTACCAGGGGTTAGAGAAAGACATTAACAATCGGAATCTCTTGCATAATATGGATGAAAAATAATAATATTAGTTATTATTTATTATTTATCTACCAATTTAAGCCCTAACGTCGAATTTCCCTAAAACAATTGATCGTAAATGAGCGTTTAATTTCAATAAGACGAAAAACGCTTGACGAATTCCCAAAGTTGACGGAGTTGTCTGAACAAATGCAGATGAATATTCTGATCCGGATTATCATAAGTGGGCGAGAGGAGGTAAATTTAGCGTGAGACACGGCGTAAATAACTTCAGAATAAGTTTCTCTTAATGCAGGCAAATATTTTGGGAGAAGATCTATGTAATCGTAAAAATAAGGATAGAGTAGTACTATTTTTCAAGCATACTTTTTTTTACTTTAAAGCACAGAGTCCACGGTATGCTTTCTTGCTTTAACCTAGTGAGATAGAATAGACAAATATAAAAAAAAATGGAGCTAATACAGAATTATGATAACATAGACACATATATTAAAAGTTGCAAAGCCATCGTTACTTCCGCGTACTTTAACCAAGTTTTTGGTTAAATAAACACTTTTTTGAATAACGGGTATTCAAAGAAGTTCCTAGTACCGGTCGCTGTACAAATATAAAGCTATCGCGGTACTCGGAAGTACGGAAAATCAACAACTGGTCCGACCTAACAACCGGTGGTATTGGGTTTTGGAGGAGAAAGGCGCAGGCAGTTACTTAAAGTCGAATCAAATGTTCTGTGGAAAATAGACCGACATCGACATCTAATTTCCAGTGGTTTTTTCAAATAGGATTTTTTGGTTCGGACATAATTTTTTACAAATATAAAAGTGAGAGACGGACTTATAGAGAATTAAGTTATTACTAACAACAGTTTAACATTTTTTAAATTTAGTATATAGTTAACCGTCGCATTAGGTGATGCTTACATATAAAGGCAGTTTTAATTCGGAGAATAAATCGTAATTATCTCAGTTATCTGCTTTTACAAAGAGCCTACATTATTTTAAATAATGTTCAATTAATCAAAGCATAAAATATAACTTAATAATTAATATTAACATACCTGCGACTGAGAAAGACATATGCAGTGCGTGGGGCACGGCGGCGTGAGCGCTGGCGTGAGCGCGGGCGTGTGAGCGCGCCCGCCGCCGCACAGCGCGCCCCACGCCGTCGCCGTCACCAGCCAACGCAACACCCATCTAAGAACAAAATACAACATCAATTCAATATATTTGCATTCCACGTGGTACAGGTTATGAACTTAAAATTAGGTTGCAATTATGTACCCTTTTAGGTACAGCATCATATAGGAGAAACCATTACCTCATTCCTACTCCAAACCACCTTTATGTGGACATTTGGGTTTAATTTTAATTAACTATTTAATAAACAAGTCAGATATGCTGCTAACTACTGCTACTATACTAACGATAATCAGTTCTGCTAACAAAGGTCAGCTGATCGAGATTTTGTATGAAATAAATGACGCAATTTACAATTCTGTTTTATTACATTGATTATGTACACACCAAGTGATCTAAAAGAAAGTATGTAATGAATAAATAGGCATTGCTGGAAATTGAATTGGATGATCGTCGAAACCGATCGCATGGGAAAAGTGCAGATCAAAACTTCCTGCTTGCTACTTTATAGTAAAATTCTTATTATTCCAGTGTCACAGTGAAATGGAGATACACTCTAAAATATAACCACCCCGTTTTCACGACGGATCTTTTATGACTTAACAAGATGAAATTTTAACAATTCATATTACAGAGATCCTGAATTTGAATTTCATAAAAATAAGGGGGCGTTAATTTACACAGAGAAACATTGGAAATGTACTAATATAGTAAAACATTTCACGAAATAATTAGTTCGGAAACAAAAACTCATTTTGCGGTGCCGATATCCAGAACCGGGGCAATTCTATCCTTGTTCCGTCCATTGCCTCAACTCTTTTTTTTCTGCGAAAATGTACCCAAAGCCGAGTTGTTATGTCATGACATCGAGTTCCGAGAGTCAAAAAAATAGAACAAGTCGAGTTTTTACTCGGATTTTGATACAACCTTTCAGTTGAAAAGACTTTTGATTGAAAGTCTATGAAACCTTGGCTTTTGAGATGTTACATCCGATCTAGATTCAAAATCCATAAAATAGGAAAGTAAATAATATGGCATGCTCATGCCGCTTGCGTGTCATTAATAGGGGTTCACGATCAATCTTATTAATGTATATTTTATTATAAAAAACTACTTCCACACTTGTGTACCTTTTGTTTCCAAACATTCAAGTCACGTGAACAAGATTCAGAAAAAGCATTGCTGCATTGGTGGAGCCCACATGTCCAACGGTAGGATCAAACTTGCGCCACATAGTGAAAGACAGTGACTTTAGCGCGACTATACCAATATAATATAATTGAAATTATATCACGTGGTATTTTGTTACTAACTATTAAACCCTTGTAACATTATTATCCCACAAAATTTTCTACGTTTCATTCCGAAATCGCTACCATTTACATGTTGCTGTTATACATGTCTAGCATTAATTCAACTGTCGAATATTGTCCTCGGATTATCGAGTGTTTAGGTTCAAAACTACGTACGTAGCTAGCTGTACGTGCCAAGGTACGTATAGCGACGTGCAGGTTTTAGTTACGACAACTCGATATAGCCTATCATCTCTGGGCAAGAGCTGTTTGTTCCGTGTATGTTTGCATATACCTCCCTGCTATATAGATTAAGGCTATAAGCTAATCTTTAGGACTGAATAGATACCCCTTTTGTAAACTATAATATCTATTGGTATATCTATCGACAGTTCATCATAAGTGCTGCAGAAATATTGTAATGAATAAAAATTAATAAAGGCCAGATTTTTTTAATTATTCAATCAAATACACTACATTTAAAAGTTAAAATATTTTAAATAAAGTTACTCACGCTTCATTAGACGCCTACATAATTGTGCACACACAAATAGACAAATTGAAACTTTAGTGATAACGTGGCTAAGCAAAAGGTCAAATCAAATGATCGTATTATAATTGGCTGAGTAGAGCAACTAAAACTATTTTGAGCACGTTCTAAAAATAAAAATAGAATTCTCAAAATGAATCAACAAAACTAGTAAACTATATTCGTGACAGTTGAACTTTTAATAACATTATTCTCAGCCCTTTTATTGCGAGAATATGAATTTGTTACACTGAACCCGCAGTCACTTTTAAAGGCCACGAAACGTGAGTACCTAATAAAACATGTAGACCGTTTAATTTACTTCAGAGCCCAGTAAACCTATGTTAATAATAAAACTTCCTGAGGTCAAAATTAAAAGCCAGGATAGTATTATGAAAGAGATTGTTAAGGAATATTTCATACTTCACTTATACATACGACTGCACGGATAGCCGACTGGTGGAGTTCATCACGCCAAACACACTGTGCGTGACGTATCGTGGGTTCGATCCCCGCGTAGAACAAGCTTTTATCTGATCCACGAATGCTTGTTCTGAGTCTGAGTATCTTTAATCATGACAATTGTATGTTACTGAACCGCGACACAAGGATTCAACTAATTAGAGCGAGAATTGTTTAAAAAAAAATACGTGTACCTAAAGTTATTGTCATAAAACTAGACGTTGCTTAAGTGAGATGCAACAATTATTGCAAATTTAGAGCTTTTAGTACTTAAACTCATTGTTCTCGTCTATCTCTATAGAATACGTAGGTAGTACTCACAACTACAAGAATTAGTACTTTGTTGTGCTTACAAACTATGAAATCCGAAGTTCAAGTTTACTTCTTGCGAGTTAAATGTATTTAGCTTTCAATAATGAATCTTAACGCAACAGTTCGAAGTAACTTTGCCATATGAAGTCCTTAAGTTTCTGCTAGTTTTAGTCAGCATTAACACGAACAAAACTTGTTTAAATCGTGTGACTTGAAAAATGCTAAATGGAATTTGAGACTAGAATTTATCAGTAATTCATGGGTCAGGCGTGATGATTATGGTAATGCCTATTTGGGATCGCTGGGTGAAACGAGCCTTCAGAGAGACTGATGTTCAACGATTAGAAGTTGCGTCTGACGTCATCTATGAAATGCATATGCACGTTTTGATAAACTGTTCCAAAGGTTCTTCCACCACGTATTAAAGTAACATTATTATGTTATTGAATATAACATTACTCTTAGACGTGGCGTTAGACCCCTGTTTTATCATGTATCAATCTATTGGACCAATCATGGTTTACTGCTGTCGACTTTTTTAAATGCTCCAATATCATCCCGCCGACTAGACATTTATAGATTCTTTGTTTTCATTTACAACTGTCTTGAGGTAATTTTCTCACAAGTGATTTACGTCATAATTTACCTCACCCTTATGTAAAATGTCACAATGTACAGAGTAGTTGAACCGTGTTGTTACAATTTTATCATCAAGAAATGCCATGGCCGTGCTATGCGCAAGCTTCCATCGACTTGAATAGCCCGATAAAGGCAAATTGAGTACGGTTGGTATAAATAACAAATACAGAAAGATATTACGCGTGCTAGCGAACGGGTAGTCATTTTGAAATAACAGAATAAATAAACATCAAACATTTCCAAGTGTTATTTTTGCAATAGCAACCTTCATTCGTAAATTTTAATCGAATGAAAACAACGGGAAATTGAATTGGTATCTGGTTCAAAGGTATCTATGTAGTCCATAGCTTTGATGAGACTGAGCAGTCTGCCCAGAGGTTTAATAACAGTGTTGGCTTACATTATTACAAGTCCTAGCGGTAATTTGACTCTTAATTAACAAAGCTAAAAAGTAAGGTTGTTTGTTTATTTTTTATTCTGTAGAGTATGTCTATGCCATACCTGATATCGTTCACAAATCACACGTGACACTATGACAAAACACAACCGTACTTTGTCCTCAAAATTTTGGGCTCTCCATATATCATGCGATATCTAACTACCTGCATGCCACTGGCGAGTTATGATGCCAAATATTTGTCGTATAGTTACCTACCCACATGGCTTACGAACCCAATAAAAATGACCCGAAAACGATCTGGCGCAGTGCCGAAGTGTTGGCTTTCCTGAGCTTGTGGACACTGGCGTGATCTTTACTGGAAACAAGCTTAGTATGTGGGTTCTATTATTATAAAGTTGCGTTTAAATGGCTTGGGTTGGGTCAAGCCAAGTTGTTATAGCCAGCATGCCGATGTCACCATCTTTACAACGACGGCGATGTTTACCCCTTTTGCGGTATCGATAATCGCTAAACGCGAATCCGCGTGAACCGTGAATACGGCGCAGGTTATGTTGGCCGCGAAGTTGTCCCACGTCCTCGCTAGTACGCACCATTTAATCACACCTTAAGCATATTGTTTACCTGAGTTTGAGAGCAGGGGCCATGGGCGGACGCAGGCGGGGAGCCCCGCCCGCCGCGCGCCCTCACCGGCACCCCTCCATCGCACTACAAAGGCCTGTCAACAAATAATTAAACAGTTACTTCATTTACTTCCGTGTACGCACTAATCGCATTACTACGTCCGCAAATTAATCTGGTACGACGCCACTCGGGGTTTCTGTCTGGGGAGCTGATAGCAGTAGCGGCTATTTAATGTTCTGTATCATTACTATGTCATTTCCTAACTATTACACACATGGGCGTAATTTACTTTTAGAGGTACTTATAATGACAATAACTAGCTTAACATACCGTTTTATTATCATCATAATATATTGATACATTTACTCGGTATAATATGATGTTGTGTGTAAACTCCTTTTAAAAAAAAACTAAATTATCTTCGCCTATGAGCCATGAAAAAAAGTTCATACGTGCCTCTAACTGGCGACACTTTACAAACTCTGTACAAAGGCACTAAAGAAAAAGAATTGCAACAAAAACTGATCACTAAGAAATCCGTCATATGTGAAAGTTTGAACTGACTAGCTGTTACGGTCTTAGAGATACAGCCCAATGACAGACAGATGGACAGCTGGAAAGACAGCGGAGCCTCAGTAAACGGGGTTCCATTCAAATTGTAGCCGTCTTTTACATATTAATTAAGATTATTAGTTATTTACTCGATACTCAATACTTTATTGCTTCCATAATGTAGTTACAGGTGGTAATTTTAGGTACAATGATCAATTATTTAATCTTTTGGATGCGGAACTCTACAAAAACACTTAAGTTATTACTTCGACAATATAACTGACAAAGGTTACGACAGCTACCATTCCAATCATAACACATACATGTGTCAGTTCAATAACTAAAGTCCCGGTATCCCAGATAATATTTTCCAAATTTTACGATAAAAAACCGAACTCCCTCGGGTGTCTATGGGAATATATGGAGTTGTTTATCGTGAGCGAGAGAGTACAATGTAAATGGTTACGTCACGCATCATTTTCTATAGAGGGCGAAGTGGTTTCAGAGGTTTACTGCGCTAAGGGTCAAGGGTTGTATGATGTACAAATCCGTTGTCAGGCTACGAGGATGTTCCTTTCGCATGTGAGATTTCCATGTGCTCAGGATTAAATGCGGGGAAACAAAAACAAATACGCAACTTCAAATTGTTTTGAAACAAAATCAGTCATTTCGCTTAATTCAAAGCTTGAGCAATAACAAGTCGGATTAAATATTGCTTTGGCACACAATTAGTAACAAGCTGTTAACCCTTTCTTTTGCGCAGTTTGTAAACTGTTTCCCCCAGTTAACTTTACAAGTTCCACTGAATAATAAGCTTCAAATGACTAGGTTATATTATTGTTCTATTTAATTTGTTTTGGTAATAAAACCTTATCTTCTTTTTTAAAACATTGCAGAACAGAATCGTATTCTTTGCTTAAATTAAGTCAACATTTCTATTTAATTGATTATGTTCCCAGCGTCGAGACGAAACTGAAGAAACGACTTCTGGAAGATTGCCAAAAAAAAACGAAAACAATCGTGTTCGCATTATTTTTCTTGGTGAAAGAAAAACTACTTTCGAAATTCAATTATTCTTAAACGGAAATTGTGAATGTCGAAACGATAGGGTCCCGTCGACGATTTTGTTCGTCTAGTTTAAAGTTTTGAGTTTTAACTGGTTCGCACTATTAGTGTGACAGGTGGTGCGACAGTTAACCTCGACTCTATTCGAATTCACCACATACTTCCAAACTGTAATGGCTTTTACATATGCATTAAGCATATTAAATACTCGTAGTCTGTTTAATTCCACCAGTGACATGTGAATTTGTCACTCTCGTTCAATCCATTTTAAATTGTGAGTCCACCATGCTCTAGCAAATAAAAAGAATACTCATTTGCCCTAATATGACGTTTGAAAGAATTTTCTTGTTTCTTAATTAACAAATTCTACGAAAGTGAAAACATTTCCTTGATAATAATTAGATTGTATTCCTATTAAGTCTGAGAGCTGCCTGTGACATGCTTTTTGAAAAGGTAATAATAGACGGGATGTTTCTGCAAAATTCTGAACGAATTTGACAGTTTGTGTAATATTTTGAAAAAGAGAGAGAATAACAAAAACACGCGCTCTTATTACTTTGAACCTTAAGTAGGTGTCTACTACCAGTTGTTTTGCCTTTTAAACAACGTTATAAACAGTTCCTTTCGTAATTGCTGTGCCTACAACCAAACAACACGCAAATCTACGTTTTGTCTTTTTAATTGTTACAAGTTTAATTTTAAGAGGCACGCTTCATTTAATCCTGATTTATTCGTTACAAAATCTGGAAACAAAACTTCAAAGTTTACACCAAGAAAATGTAAACGAAATGTTTGCAAAGAACACGTAACATTTACAACATGTTGACTCTCTAAAATGTAGAGAAAATAAAGTGGTGTGGACGGGAACATTGAAAGACCAACGATAACGTGTTACACGTGATGACACACGTCTGAAGAGGTTCCTTGTAATACAAAACGCTTTGAATAATGTACGTGTTGCATGCCAAAAACTTAAAATTGTACGAGTATGTTTTGGGCTCCGCAAGATTTTCTGCAAAGAATAGTCCCCCGGAGCGCCATTACCCCGCCCACCGAAGACGCATACGCTTTTAAACTAAACCACGCTTAAATTGCTCGCAAAACAAATTATACTTACTTTTTTATAGAATACACTAGAGGATAGAACATCGCCACCAATCATGCAGCAGAAAGCAATTTTCTAGATAAACTGAACGTTATGTAGGAGAAAATTAAAATAAATAGGAACAATATCTGAAAGTTTGTACTATACATTGTAGTATATACATAATACACATACGTTTCAGTGCGTAAAAAAAGAACAACATTACTAGATTAAAACTATCTAAATACCACGTTTTTAAATGACACTCCAATCAAATTTTATGAAAATCCGTCCAGCATTTTTATAGCTGTAAATTGCAGTGTCATCGGGGTTGAAGCTACCCTGATAATTTCAGCCTGCTAGCTTATCGGAAAGTGCCTCAAAAATCAACAGGAACGACAAACAAACAAACAAAAAAGTAAGTTTATAAAAACGTGGTAAAAGAAATGAATCCAATTCTAACACTATGAGAAGTCTAAACACCAACTATTTAACAGTAGGTACAGAAGCACAGTCAGCATCAACAAGCAAAACGAAATTAACAAAAAAAACACACAATCACCACCGATTTTTTTCCATTCATTCAGATTCTTTTATCTTTTTTAACATATAATTACAGTGTTGGTTTTACATCGGTATAAATCACTAGCGTTATCCTTTCCCGAAGCGTTTTCCTGACCGTCACCTGCGAATCCTGCGTGCCCTACGTATCCTACGTACCCTAAGTACAGATACCCTGCGAACAAAGAAATTTCTTTTCCTACCTTTCTATCGGGTGGCCGACTCCAAAAACCGTGCTGCTATTCTAAAATTTTCTCCTGGCTTAGGCATGACTACAGACAAGATAACAAATATGCTTTATTCCATTTCACTATAAACGGTTTTTTCTTACAAAATCTATTACAAACTTTAGAATTGTACGGCATATTTACATTACTAACGTATTCATCTATAAATAAGGAATGATTGCCTATTATATACCGAATATGTAAATAAAAGCTTTGGCAGGTCTATATCTGGGTCTAATAAAAAATAAAATACTATTTATAATTTATTGTAACGCTAAAAAAGTTTCCTAAGTTTACGATACACTCGCCCATAAGTTTACATAACATTAAATCCATAACAAG
This sequence comes from Trichoplusia ni, assembly GCF_003590095.1. Taxonomy (NCBI): domain Eukaryota; kingdom Metazoa; phylum Arthropoda; class Insecta; order Lepidoptera; family Noctuidae; genus Trichoplusia; species Trichoplusia ni. The sequence goes on along the minus strand of NC_039479.1, from coordinate 15,786,945 downwards.
TTCTTCAGGTAAAATATAATCTAACTTTCGCTTTCTTGAAAGGTTTTACGAAGTAAATTTCGTATTTTATAGTCATATATATCCCGTTTATTGCAAGATAACGACTTCAAACGATTTTAAAATGTCCATAAAATACCACACGATAGCTACCATAACGTGTTGCCTTCACCGGAGCAGTGGGTGTAAATATGAAATTGAATATGCAAACCTTTCGAATAATTCTCTTTGAATATACTCTCTTGCCAGTGTATGGAGTGACGTATGAAGTTATGCATTGGTTATGCTCAACAAAACTAAATTCAAGAAGTTTGCTATTAAAAATAGTTTAAGAACGGTTTCCTAACGAGTTCCTGAGTAGTTTCAAATCCAAAAGGAGTATTTAATCATGATTTTGCATTACGTGGTCTGACTGTAGTCAAGGTGGCTTAGTGTTTCAATAATAGTAATCCGAAGCCTACTAGAATATTCAGACGAAAACAAGAAACAAAAGAAAAATCATTGTCACTGCCTATCCCAACGGGACCGAGCGAAACTTTATGTATTAATGTGTGAAAGAAAAATAAATTGGCCAGGAGAGGTGTTAACTGTGGCTTACCGTACACAGCGCGACGGACGAACATTGGTACTGTCACACGAGAGGCTTATTTATATCACATGAAACAATTCCTGCAGCTGAGCACAACAGTAAATATTTTAAAAGTTCCCGAGTTCAAAATGCAGCAAGATCAACATGTCATGACTTCATTGTTCCATAATTAAAGATACTTAATTATAAGCGTGCGGGTAAAGCAGCGTGGATTAAGAGAGAACCAGTTGAGCGAATCCGTTGGTTAAAGTACTTCATACATATTTATGTACATTTCGTACGGTCAGGTAAATGTCACGATGCATATAGCTAATGCGGTGGAACTCGTAATTGGTAGTCACATTTATAGCAATGTAATTACGAAACAAATTGTTCCGAGGTTAAACAGAAATGTAAATGCAATTTTCGTTTAAATTTAGTTTAGGTGTGATACTCAATATATCTTACTAAATTTTATGTGTGCTCGTGTAGTGGACAACTTTAATTGGTTCCCGGCTGTGTACGATCAATCATAGGAGTGGCGGGTCGTGTCGTCGCACCGACAGCGCCAACCATGATATGTGGACGTCCGCTCCCCTAAACATTTTAGGTAAATACAAACCCATCTCTTTGAGTTAAAAATAAAAATATCACATACTCCATAATCGAGCGTTTTCGACGAGTACTCGACAAACACTGGCCTTTGAACCATACCTAGCTAAACGTATATATATCCTGTTCATGACAAGCAAAATATTCGCAAAGACTTCAAAGTATAACGTTATAAAAGAAATATCAACGGATACATCGTAACATATATAAACATAAAGGCTTTTCGAAACGGTCACAGCTTTATAAACAAAGCAAAGGGAACATTCGCATAATGATGTTGGTGTATCAACGTATCGGAGTTAGAAAAGCCTTATTATTCGTTAACTGCCTATAATAATAAACATTATGTGTTTATTGAACTAGATAAACGCTCAGGAGCCAGAACTAGAGAATCCACAAAACCAAGAATTGGCTTATCTACTTAGTCTTACTCCTTACTAAATAAAAAAAAAGAATACTCAAAATCGAACATGCAAAAAGAAAAACTACCTTTCCCGTGTATCTGCTATGAATATAATAACTTAATAAAATCTCGAAATATGTATTATATTGAAGGGCGCAAAATGTTTATGAATAAAAACAGTTAATTCGGTAACGTTTGAATTATGAAATTCAATGCCTCTGGGTAGTTTAGTCACATTTCATGGAAGCGTACTGCATATAAAACCTTTTTTTTACATAAATCGATAGAATGGTACAGATGTTTATTTTAGTTTTTTTTCTTCTGCCCTTTGAAATTAAAATTTATTTTCTTACCAAGTGATTATCAAGTAATATATGGTTTTTACATGATCCATTTACAGTACAGAACTTTTGTTTTCATTTCGAATAATTATAGGCGTCAGTAGCTTACAGCTAACTCTGTTATTAACCGGTATCAATATCAAGCAAACCTGTATTCAAATTAATGGTTAGCAACTGTCAACCTGCAACTAAGTCTTCATTTCAGTGTAAAGCACCACAACGTATATAGGACATAATGTAGCATCTAAATACAAACGAACAATAATGACACACACACAATATCATAAAAAAATAGTGTATGTCGAAAGCAAGTGAAATTCGAACGCTCGCGGGTAAATAAACTAGAGAAAAATAAATTTGTAACGATATTAAACACCCTTCAAATTATTGACAGCGAAAATTAAGCTTCAATTTTAGTTTTTACAGCGGCCATAGAAATACATCAAATATTTGTGTGCTACTCTTTCATGCAAAAACACTGAAAGTTTAAGACGAAATATATCTACACAGGTACAATGATAATTAAAACCTGGATTAAAACAAGGGATAGTTTCAGTTAGGGATCGAAATAGAATTTAATAAAATTTGAAACTTAATCAGTAACAAAAAATAATTTAGAAAGTAACGCCCTGTTTCTGTAAATAAATAAATGAAGTATTTCATTTTCATCTATTTCAAGTCTCTTTGTTTGATTTCGATTTTAAACTTCTACGACTCTCAATGTTTATTTAGGTATAAGCTTATAAACGTTTCTGCTCCGATTTATAAATAGCGAAAGCAAAATTCCGATTCCAAGTATTCTCATTCAAAATACCGAAAATCAAACGGATGTTAGCAACAATATTGACGTTTTACCACCTTAACCTTTGCAGTTCCCCGGGATTTCCGGCTGATTAACTGGACTTATGTCAAATCATAAACAGGAGCCTCTACTCAGGTTGGCAAGTATACATTTTAGCAACGGCGCAATAAAATGCCGCTCCGACTTTTATGACTACCATGTTGTAAAGGTAAATAAATTCTTTATTTATTCTAAGTAAAAAAAACCTTCCATAATATTTGAGATTTTTCTTAAGTATAAAAGTCGATTTATTATATTTTTTTACAAAAGAAAATATTTGTGCAAATATCTCAAAACTACAGCATGACTAGAATATTGTAATATTTTTCCTGCAAAATATGATAGCAATCATAGCCAAGGACAACTGAACCGGATTCAATAGACTCTTCAACTAAGGAGTTGAGGAATTGTATCCGATATTTCCAATCATTTCATTTTATGTCGGTAGACCACGACAATATTGATGCAGTCGCAATGCCATTAAATAAAATAATAACTTGGTGCATTGGTGGAACAGTTTAAAATAAAATATTTTCTCATTTAAATGCCAATACAAAATACAAAAAAAAACACGTTTTTTTAAACATTCGTCTTCTTTCTAGGAAAATATCAAATAAAATACATATAGAGTTTTATTTCCGAAAATAACGACTCGTAGTGAAACCTCCCGAAATACTGATTATAATGCGACATTATAAATTTAACTCTAAAACTAATTTGCGTACTCAAAACTTTCTACATTAGTAGATACATATCATTAGAACTTGAGCCCTTTGTTTTATTTGAATAAAATAAATTAAGCTATTTTCAAAATAGTCTCTTTTACTGTAATAAGATTTTGAGTACTTGAAGCTTCTGGAATATTAACAAATGGTATCGGGTTCTGTATAGACATAGATTTGAGAAACTTGACAAACTTAGGTTGTGGTTCGGCCACTTTGTAATTTACGAGTTAAGTATTCCGCCATTGTATCAAATTGCCTTGTAATTTAGGCTGTGATTACACTATTAATATTATGATTATGTCCCAACTTCATCAGTAATCTAGTAGATAAAATGAAATATAGTTTTGAATTTTGTGTGTAGGGTATTTTGAATTATCTGTGTATTAATTTCTATCGAATCATCTGAATACGTCTTCAATACATAGTTACTACGTAAAATAGAAGCGATATCGTTTGTGGCATAGAAATAAAATACAAAGAAATGAAACAATGCGAAATAATGATCCAAAATAGCATATAAACAAAGCGAATGCTAAAAACAATTAAACTGACTACCATTTCTAGTTAAAACCCTGTAAACTTAACTTAAAACATCAGACGTCAGGACTGCAACATCTGTTTGTATTTTGCAATTATATCGATTTTAAGGTAATTGTTGGTTCGTGCTCATTTTCACGGAAATCGAAATTTACCGAGTATAATTATTTCATTGCCTCAGCTGGTATCACAGCCGTTATTATAAATATCAGGTATTTCTGCCTACTGCAGGTCAAAAGCCCACCCAATATGGCTACCTTTAATACTTGCTCCATTTCTGCCTATGGTCAAAAATAAGTTTTTTTTTTCAGATAGCCTACCCACATGACTCTATTTTGCAAACTCCGACAACTGCCTAGGACAATGTATGTGTTATAAGAATCCATTATTTATTTATGGTCACAAAAATCGATTTTATTATGAAATCAATAAATGGAATATAAATTCACTGCTCTGGATGTTATTATAAACTATAGAATACTGTTAAGCTAAATCCACGAACTTACCGCTGTCCAATATTGAAACCCGTGATTAAAACTGCAATATTTTTTGACATTTTAACGCTACGTTTGCTACTGAATATTAAGAGAATAACACAATAATGTGTATTACAGCCGGTGAAGCGTGAGTTGGATTTGCGACAATGAGGGTTTGGTACAAATAGGCTAAAAAAACATGGGTATTTTCTTACCAATATCAATAATTGATCACCCATCAAATTCATTGCCGTGCCAACGTTTATTATTATTTGTTGTTATAGTTGCAACACAAATCCATCTTCTGTGAAAACATCAACAGTCTAGCTATCATGCTTCTTGAGATTCAAGCTGTTCAAAATCGGTCGGACAGCCGATCAGCGTGCATTAGAGTTCTGTTTCTAACCTTCAGGTACGGTACCCAAAAAACAGCAGGTCTAAGGGAAAGACTAATAGCTAAACAAATTGCGAAAGCGTGATTTCTTTATTCCTCTTAAAGTTAGCTTTAGCAACCTTGTATTCGGAGGCCAGGGAATTATTAGCTGACACGTGTAATCTCATACTCGTCTTGTATAAGATTATATGTGTCAACATATACCACCTCGTTTATCTTGGGATAATGGAAAACATTCCGCGGTTCACGACACCAGTTAAGGGAAATAATTTTGCCCAATTTTACCTTTTGGTACGTTTATTTCACCTTTATCCGTTCTACGAGTAAAGTGTTTTTGTCGTACGTTTCTGATATAATTGCCACCTTGTCGTTCTTGCTAATTAACGAGTTCGAGTTATAATTGAAATGTTTAGAAATCGAGTTTGACGGCCAAGCCCGCATTGGCAAAGTTTGTTAAACTGTTAGAACTCACGGTAGACTGGAGGACTGAACTGAATTTATAGGGCATTTAACTGAAGATAATAGTTTAGAGAAATATTATTGTATAAAACAAATCACGATCGCCTTTATAAACTGTTTAAACTTAGATCCCTTAACACGTATATCATCGAACAGGTATTCCTAATTTCAAAATGAGAGTTGTAATTATTGAGCTAAAGTCACCATTCTCCATACAAATTATCAGAACTTTCTACCGGCTTACTTGACTATATTAAACTCTACCTAAACATTTTTGCAAATAGAACAGGTGAGAACATGTCCAATCTCTAGAGTAATCCTCGTGAATGCAGCAGATCCTTGCTATCCTTAATACAAATCTGCAAGGACATGTAGCGTTAATGCGCTGTCCGTAACCGTACAACACTGTTACCGATAATGTCTCTTAGAACATGTTGTAAACTCTAAACCTACACGATGGACAAAGTACTAGTCTTAACAGTGACAAAGTTTGTTCTACTAACATCGATATTATTCATGATGGCACCCATTTCAATAAAAACTACTTTAAATAGTCGTATCTCACCAGTTATGAGATATATAATATGTCTTAAGACAATACTAAGAAGAGTTTATACGAATTCCAACTAAAGAATTCTAATAGATTAGCTGTCCAAGATTATCGTGAAAAGAGAAATCGTTATTCCCCTTGACCTTCGCTCCTTTTCACCAATCGGAGATTAATCTGGCAGGAACTGCTTTAGCCAGAGCTACAAGAAAAATATATGATCAAGGACGGTATTGTTTGTCATAATACTCTTAAGCCACAAAACCGAATACAATACGAGCACAATAGCTAGGAGTATTCTCTAGATACTTTGTGTGCTTGTGAAAGTCCAAAGTGACGTGATTGTTCGGGGTAGCCGCTACCGCGAATTTGCTCAATCGACTCGCCTGCGGAACTCGCAAGATAACTAGGTTACCTGGATGCGTTTAGACTCGCCCATTGGGAAAGAGCTAAACAATAGCTGCCAAGTGATGTCGATGAATAATGAACACGTAATTTACAATTTTCAATACAAAGTTTCTTGGTGTTTGAATGATTGATTGAGGTTCCATGTTTAGAACTTACAAATAGTTTTGTTTTTTAACTCTATAATAAGTCTCCTGTCCTATTCGATTATTGTAAGGACTCAATTAGTAGAAAGTCGTAGGTTCGTTGACCGAGAAACATTACCATCCGAATAATAACTAGATTAATTTAACAATGTTAATTAAGTAAATAGAACAACGTTATTTAACGTCTTTGAAAAGTAACACGGTAATTAAAGTAAAATAACTTGGCTCACCAAGCCTTGTATACTAGCAATGTTCTACCCACATCGTTATATAAATTTGTTTGAAAATTTAACAAAGCTAAAGGCTCCATTGGCTCTTAAAAAATAAAGTTGAAGCCGTATAAAAATATTTTTCATAAAACGTCGCGTAACTTGACACTTTACGCCGGCGTGTATATACAGAGCTCGTTTTTCTTGTTTTGTGTGTGTGCGTGAAACTTACGTATGAAGAACAGCGACGTGTACAGCGCGGGTTTACGACGTATTGTCGCGAACACAACACAAATCTTCCCCAGGGCGGCGCGCCCGGGCGCCCACCTCGGCAGCTCGCGCCGCGCACCGACCGGCCCCCATTATCATTCAGCCCCGAAAAGCTTTTAAAACATTCTTAATTTTATTGGAGTTTAGAAATTCTGAATCTCCAATTCAAGAAATCTGTTTTCACGAATAAATCCAATAAACAAACATTCATGTACACGTTTTATTAACTTCGAATAGAATAAAATAGTTAGGTACCTAAGTGTTTAGTTTTTATTTCCGCTCTAAAAATAAAAGTATAACAAACTGTTACTAGTTTGTGCGGTGGTAACTAACTTAGTTGTCAAAGTCCACAAAGTAGGATTTCCTGTTTCTAACTGTTGTTTTAAGTCTTTAAGTGAGTTACATGTAGCCAGTCCATTTCATGAATACGTATCTACTCTAAAATGAAATTGGAAATGGAACGTGACTGGGAGGGGCGGCCACTAACCACTACACTGGCACTAATGCTGGCCATTAGCTCACAAGGACAAGACCAAGCAGGCGTCTAAAATAGTTCTGACAGCGACATAGTTATGACGCGAATAACTGATGGACGGCGTCCTTTCTTCCCATCACTTGATTAACATTCAGAGTGGCTCGCGACTCGCAGCTTGGCATTCTTGTAACAATACCCGAGCACAAAATAAAAGCTTTGCACGTTCACTCGCTGAAAGGCGGACTTCCCCAACTTACATCATCCCAGTTTTCTGTACTCGCAGAACTTTATCGAAAACAAAACACTGCACTGGTACCTATTGTCAATTGTGAAGGCTCTTCAGTCATACTTTTTTGAACAGTAGGAAGTTATTTATCTGATGTTGGAACGATTTTGTTGTGAAATCAAATTTATTGCTGGGAAGCCGGCGCGTCCTTGTGGGGCCTCGCGGCGTCGGAGACGCATCAAGTTGTTTCTAGACAGTAACTTATCTTGCATTCTCAAGGAAAATACGAGGCGGAAACAAAATGTCGGACGACTAAACATAGGTAGAAGAAAAAACCTTTCTTTTTTTAATAAAAGCCTGGAGGTGGAAATACGTAAACGAGTTTAAAGTAACCGACTGTGAGCCACAAGAATGGCGAGATTCCCTCGCGCTCGTTAATTTTAGTTAGGTATTTAATTTGTTCTGTACATTTTACCCCAAGCATTTAACCTATGACGTAGAATCATAAAATTCGTTATTGCCTATTCCCTTCCCTTTATTGTTCGCGCGTTTAGAGTTGCCATTGTCACCCGAAAGCTTATTAGCCGCCATTACTTTCCTCTGTCGGCGCATTTATATTTTAATTAAAGTAATTTCTCCCAAAAAATAAAACAATTTAAGCTGTATTGAATGCAATTCTTTAAACAATTCTTGTATAAAATATTATTTATTTAAACATGTTTAAATTGTACACAGATCCATGTTACACGTTATGCAAACAAACAGCTCCAGCGTTCTGTACATCTCTATTTTATTTGAGGAAAAACTTACTGAAAATCTGAGTATCACTTCATACATATTATTAATTACGAAGAAGTTCTTGAAACTTTAGTGTAAGTCACATTGCGAACTAAAATAAGGCGCTTAAAACTCCGGAACATGGTATTTTACTTTGATACAAATTCCTTGTATATTTGAAAAAGAATTTAATTAAAATGGCCGTCAGTCCTTAACATGCATAATTAATTCTTTAACTAAATCAGTTATTTACGCCCATCAATTTAACTGTGTAGTGGAAAAGAGATAGTTAAAACAAACGACGGTCGTCAGTGAAGCTTAAATCTAACCATGGACATTTTTCTTTCCCGGCATTATTTTGTTTATAACGGAACCCGCGACCGACAAATACAACAGTCGTTTAGAAGGCACCTATCTGAAATAAAAATGCAAATTAGAGTAAGACGAATTGGGTTAGCTAAGACATTTTATATTTCTTTTTTTTTCCTTTTAAATTAAAATAATGTGATGTATTCGGAGGTTGGCTACACGTCGGAAACACGATAGCTGTTCTTGTTGTAATATTTAGAGCTAGCCTGGCTACAATTCCCCGAAGTCTAGCTTAATCTGGTGTGTTCTTGATATCTCGCACACATGTTCTTTGTTTCGCGGTACGAGATAAATTCAGCCATGTTTATTTAAGCAGTTTCAAGTAATGGCTTAAAGTTTACCTAAAATGGTATTATTGTTGTTAAATATTCCTCAGAGTGTTATACTGCTGTGGATGCTACTTAATGAGTTGGTTTACCTCACACCTGAGCTCTATATATAATGTGTTAGTAAGTTGATTTTCCTGAAATTATATGAAATTAGCTTTAACCAGTATGTAAGCAAGCTTTAGCTTCCGTGTCCACCAAAACATATTATTTTCGATTTTATCCATTAAGCTTAAGGTGAACGTTTTTCACTAAAAATAAATTAGTTTTACTAAAAATAGATTCGTAATGCTTTGTAATTAAGTTATAAAGCTATTAATTAGATTTTGATTACCTTTCATATTTTTTTAATAGATATACTGAAGGTTAAAACAAGAAAAGCTCGTTACTAATTAAAACTCAGTTTTGTCGATGACTCCCACGCTTAACCAAAGTAGGTACCTTGAAATAAGGTAAATCTCCTTAAAAATCCTCTTTCCTTTGTTTCACTTTTATCTAATAGTACGTTAAGTAAGTTAAGGTGCCTTTGAAAAGACAAAAGTGTATACCGGAGCTTATTCAAAGTGCTCGTAACACACGTGCCCACAACATACATATAAAATGTGACAAAACCTTTTTGTTAAGTTTGACTAAAGCTGAACCAAAAAGGCTAATACATTAGAATCCAACCACATAGAATACCTTCCTAGGATAAATACAAATAAAAAGTTTTCTCTTTTACTAAAGTTTTGTGTAGGTGTAGATGTACGGCGTTTCAAATATGTTAGGCAGGTAAGAACGACAAGGTTTCACAAACGGAAACAATTGAATACTACGTCAAGAACTTGCAACCGGCGAACACATAGGTACGGAAATATTCGAAAAGCAAAACAAATATACTAAGGATTGACAGAGTTCCGTAAATTTTAACTACTGCACGTTTGCACCAACTTTAACTAAAAAAGAAACCGGTCGAGTTCGAGTCGGTCTTCGAGACTGAGGTTCCGTACAAATATGCTGAAGAAAAACCAGTTTGCCATAAAATTTGTGACCCATCTAATTGTTGACCCTACCAAGCGAAACGTAACCACAATTTGAATTCTTATTTTTTTATTGTTACAGCAGCAACATAAATACTTTATCGACAAATTCTAATGTCTATCACGCTTCATGAGATACAATCTGTATAGACGCACTGACGGCGGGCCAAAACAGTTTTCTGTTTTTCCCCTTTAGGCAGACCCCTGACAAGGCATGATATTTTTGTATGTTTGAGATGAAGGGGTCGACAGAATAAAACTCGTTTAGTAAACACGGTCGGCGCACGACGCGCACTGCGCGGTGACCGGTTCAAAGACGTGTCTTTACTTTTGCACATATAACTTTATTACAGTCACATCCAGCCCCGCTTTTAGAATTAGAGGAAAGCGCCAGAGCGCTTGTTTTAATTAGCAGTCGTTCCCCTGTCTCAAGTGTGTGCATAGAACAAACTTTTACGTTAATGCTCCATACATTTGGTGTACAGTTTCATTTTCAACTGTATGTAGTTTTTATTTTTTTACTTTGAATACCTCCCTGAAAATCACGAAGTGTCTTCAGATAAATAGTCTCATTTCATTCATAAGCGTACGCACAATAAATTTCTTCATCCATATCATGCGGAATTTATATTCTTATGCCAGATAGACTGTATATATATCATATATCGATTTCTACGTTGTATTATGTGAGATAGTACTGATCTAATAATAGTACCTACCACATTAATAAGTCAGCTTCAGTTAAGTACATGCGTAAAATTGTGTGTGTGAAAGTATCCGAATTCTCTGAGGTGAAATAAAACCCTTATCAGATGAAAACTTTTGAAGTGGAAATAATATAATTCATTGCATATTTTATGCGCTGTTTTCATTTTTCGCTGTAGGAATAACATTTTGTCATTGCGAAATATTTATGTCGGTCTGATATTACACGTCTGTGTTTTACAGTTTATAGTTAATGTGAACTGAATGAAATCTTTTGGGGATCAATATTCGGATCCCTGTGTTCAGTTGGCATTCCGGTTATAATGATTAAAACAGAACGTTTAATTAAGGCAACTGAAATCAAATTAAGCTATGAATGTAACGGTTATAGTGGATGCGTCGGAATTACGCTATTCTGTTCGGATGCGATGGTTATGGAGTGTTTACATCATTTGCTATGTATTAGGTGCATTCTTTCACTGTTTACAAAAGTAGATGGTAAAATTAAAACAAGTATGTTCGTAGTGTATGACATCCTAATGTTATAAGTACGAATTTTATTTGTTTAGCGCAGTCACTATGCTTACGATGCTACGCGACTAAAGAACTACCAATTAGTGAATATTTTTCAAGAATAGCTTCATAAAGTATGATGTGTGCCTATGCTAGTCATTTTGTTTGAAAACAACTCGAAAAAGAACAAAATCGGACGATTTATATCAAATTGTACTTTATTATGATTATGGGAAAGAGTATAACGATACCAGAATACAAAAAATGGAAATCAAATGGTAAAGAAATTTTATTTATCCTTTTCATTGTTAACGATCCCATGATAACGGCTAAAGAGGATCGTATGCAGTAACAATATGATGATTTAATAAGAACGGCAAAAAAATAACATAAATTCCGCGCGACAATTGTACAAAGCGACAACGGACAAACATTTATGTTCCTGTATTTTCTTTACACATGAAAACAAACGAGTGCTGTAATTTAACCTTTGTCTGCGGAATATATGAAGCACATAGTTAAATGGGTATAAAAAATCCGCATAGATCATCCACGAGTGACCGCTTACCCAGCGCCGCGCTGTGGTGACTGGGAGTCTGGGAGGGGCTTTTCAAATCTCATTACCAGCCCCACCGCATACCGAATGCAATGCGAATATCTATCAGCGCTCGTTATAACAATGTAATTTATCTCACGGATTTAATTTTAGAATTACTTACTAATTTATATGAGTTTTAATATTATCAGGAAGTATGTGGGCCTTCATTGTAGATTCATGGAAACACTCGTTAAGCTTTTACTAGAACAAATTATCATAAAAACCAAGTTGTACAGTTAATACAGTTTTAGGAAATCGTCATATGTGTAATAACGTTTTCGCGTTATTTATATTTTTATATTATTTTTCTACTTATGTTGTTTAGTAGTGGCATCTACATCAGTTATGGGAATCTTTGCAGCAAATATTGACCATACTTCATTACTTGCTGGAATTTAAAATCTATCTTCTCATTTATATCTGAAGAGCTTTAAACAGGAATATAATACGACCTTACTTAGAGCGTAATATGAAGCTCTTCGAATTCAATTAGATTCAATTCAAATGTAAAAAAGCTTCGACGCGTTCGACTAAGAATGGTTTCTAAAGCAATAACTGAAATATAAATTGTACTAGTTTCAGAAAGGATATTTGAAAGAAGCTGGAGCATCGGGGTAGATATGCCTCGCCGGATTGCGAGGATAATCTGCACAAAGCTGTACACGAAATATTAAACTTTCAACAGTTTAGGGGACGTCTCTTAACGACGTTAATAGATAATGGCGCTGGCGTACCATCTACTACGAATCTACATAAAAATAAATGTATTTATCCATCGTGACCGAGCAATAAAAGAGGACATGCCATTCTCTTCAGAGGAACATCCAGGTTAAATTATACCGGTGCTATAAAGGTTAGCCTGTGAATTTTCGCAATTATGGAGCGAATTTTTTACTGTCCTACGTAATGAGAGAGGTGCAAAAACTCTAACTGTGTTTTGTGCTTCGCATCTATTAAAATGAGAGTAGTAATAGTGAACGCTACTCCTGGGGCTCAGTACACGATTAATGTGTGTCGCCCACATGTAAATCTCTGCAAGCACACCAAATAAATGTTTTGTAAAATGTTTGCCCCCGACGGAATACAACACCTGATAAATGATAGCTACGGGCGTTTTATGAATATGTGAAACGATAAAATGTTGCCGACGTCACTTGCCGAGACAGGTTTTGCTGAAAATACGAATCGACTACACCGCCTGCAAATCTAATACTGTATTCTTCATTCCGACCTTAATAAATTTTAAAAAGAAGCACTTACACAGAACATATTTCTGAATTTTAAAACGACGACGGTTACTTCATATTACATTTCAGCAATATGCTCTGTGCAAATATGAAACGCTCGAATGGTAGCTTCCCAAACATGTCTTTTCATAATTGAATATAAAAGAATCACTAGAAGCCAGTGACGTTCGTTGCGAATGCTCTAGGAATCTTGTTCAGTTAACTAGTTTATGTCTTGCGCTTGATGAATGGGTCAATTAAAGTAAATAGGTCACCACATTCACAGGTTATGGGGCAAAGTTATTTCTATTTACGAACCACATGTTCGCGCCTATTCGCATGGCTTCATTACGAATGTATACATTTCGCGTTGAAAATACTAAACAACATCTTTCTTTAAAAAATCCCGGCCTAAAGCAGCTCTTTTCACTTTTTTATGTTTTCGCAGTTTACTGTACGTCAGGAGCAAGCATTCCAGAAGCTAATAAAAAAGGCAGGAAGAAGGTCGCGCTGACAAAAAAGTTTCAAACCCCCTAATGTCGACGTACAAAGACATATTTAATGAACGTGAGAATTTTAATTAAATCACAGTCAACACGGCCGCGTCATTAGGGACATGTTTACTTAAGACATTAGATGCTTGCGTTAATGACAATTTACTCTAATAGATGCCGGGGATAAACAAAGTTGTAAAATTACACGATGTTTGTTTTAAGGATTCGCCTAAATGATGACTCTATTTAAAGGTAGACAGTCGCTTTATTTATATCAACTTATCTATTATTTCATGAAGTAAGTACTATATCACGAGGCTTCAGTTTTATTAGATTTTTACCTCATCTGTACACGGAAACACAATAATTCTCTAAGACTTCTAGTCTGCTCCGAGATTAAAGGTTAGGCATCGTATGCAAATTTTGATAAGCTGGACAGTTCTGCTGGCGAAACTCTTATTTGATAATTCACTATTTTGGAGAAAGTCGTTACTATCTTTACCAACCTTTACACTCTATACGGGTTTACCGGTGACTGACAAACACAACATATTGTTTTACTATTATCATAACGTATTTAAAAACCCCAAGCACGATACAATTGTGTGCTAGTTTACGTAGCATTTACGAGTACGCGACGAAGCCGGCACATAAAGATGGCTCCTAATTATCCGGTACAATCAACGGTCGTTAAGGCACATTACCGAGCTAGGCAAAAGGATTAGTCTTCCCTGTATTAAATTTACCAAACTGGAGATATCGATCCAGTTAACAATTTACCTAAACGAAGACAAGCACCGTTCATTAAGCTTCGGAACAATAGGGAATTTCTTAGGGAAGTCTTGAAAGCGCTAGAAAATTTTAGTACATAAAGCTCATTGTACAAGTTATACTGTTGATGTTGCTTCCCTCAAACGATTTGATGTAATTGTTGGCGTACTTAAATCCTTACGATCATAAATATTCTATTCGGTATTCTCAAGTCGTAACTCAAATCCTAATGTGAATAATAGTGTATTAATCATACTTAACATTTTGTTCTTTATTATTGGTTATAGATGTTTAAGAAAATGTTTGCTTACACAATAAATTTATTAAACAGAACGTATATCCATTTTATTTTATTAAAGGCAAGCATTTTATGTCATAATTTTTCTGGCAAACAACAAAAGTAACGAGACTAAATTTCATCAACGCTAGGTTGGGGCACGGCTTGTAATATTCCAGTAGTTTCCCATGGGTGTCAAAAAAGGCTCTACCTTTTAGAAGTACCAACATCCACTCATTAGTAAAAACGACTAAGTAGTTCCTTCATAAATGATGAGTTTTTGCTGCCACGGATAACGGTATTCGACCTTCGCAGGCTGCCTAAAACCGAGCAAAAGTATCCTTGAAATATTACCTACTTTACTCATCACGCGATTATACTATTATCACAGCTATTATTATTCAAAAACTAAAATTTTTATCAAAGGGAATGAATTAATTAATTCTGTAAAATATTTTAAATTCGAGTAAGCGATTCGGTCGTGCGTAGCCTTGGAAGACTAACCAGCACCGGCTAGGCGCCGAAACCTTTTTTAAAGGTTAATAAATAAATTCCGGCCTTTATATTCTAAAACCATTCAACGGCAAAAAAAAATAGAAATTTAGGTTGAAATTGTAGACTATATAAGCTACATTTATCGTTGTTCGTATATTTAATGAAGATAAGTATTTTTTTAGCTACATACTTTTAATTAATTTGTACTGAAATAAGGTTGTTAATTAATACCTCTGAATACTTATTAGTATCATTTCAGACACTAATTTATGAGTCCATTAACAGTGCCCAGCTTCAACCTGTAAATTTTCATTAGCGATTCTTGTCCATCCAATGTTTATTTAGAAGAAATTGCTCACTGAAATAAGAAGGCCAAAAGCAAACTAATAAATACTCATTTAAGCAGAAGGGTACCATCTATTTAAATATATATTTATGACTCTGATTTCCTTATAATGGATTATAAATTAAGATTCGACCAAAGGTCCAGTTTTGTGACAAATATTTTTCATCACTGCTTCCGACTTGAAAATAAGCAAAGTAGGGAAATATTCTTTCTGGTAAAAAAATCTAGGTTTTCACTTACGTACATGATTCGAATTCAACAAGACTTGTCTCTTTGTCTTGGTGTGATAAGGATAAGTTAGCCTCTAGTAGGAGATACCGAGTCTTCAAAAATTCATCTTCCCTCGGAAAATATTCTGCTTTAAAACTAGGTAAATCTTTGTATAAAAAAGCTGTGCACAATCAAGAATTATACTTTATTATAATAATAAAACAAATAGAGCCTGAGGCAAGATCTTTTGTTTGCTTTTAAAAGAAAAAGTGGTACTTGAATACACTTAGTTGAAGTAAGACTACTCCGTCTGACTTGTCTTATTTACACAGGAACCAGATAAAAGCAACATTTTTGTGTTTTAAAGATTGTCATAGAAGATAAAAAGCAAAAATGAAGTTTTATGTAAACATGAAGTATGACGTAACATTAAGGTCAGTGATCGACAGAATAATACAGCCTGATTACGATCCAATCCTCAAAGCCCAGACCTCCACGACATGCTCTAAGCCGCTTACACCTAAGCAGCTTTACTCAATCAATTCGATTATAACGTAGCTAAAGTAGAAAAAATAATTACGATAGTTTTTTTTTCATTACCTCTTGTACCGTAAACTCACAGCGATCTACTTTCTAATTAAGGCGAAGCAAAAACTAGAGTGAATTAAATTCTGGACTGGGTAGAGAATGAAAAGGCCAAAAATAAATTTAGCTAACAATTCAAGGCAATGAGTAGCGACAACTCGGAGAAGGCGGCGAAAGGGCGGACGACGCATAAGTCACTGTCACAACCCGCGTCCACCGACACTTTTTTGTTCTCCACCGCGGTTTGCTACCAACAATGATTAAATATGTGTACTAAGACTCACTCTGAGACGTAATGACCGGCGGTTACACCAGAGAACGGTACGAGTTAAGAAGTGAAGTGCAACCGCAAACTTTCAACCTACTTCGTACGAAAGTACCACTTCGACTTGCAATTACTTTCGGATTAGCTTATTCCTTTTGCGTTTACCTAGCGAGAACTTCTACAATACGTAATAATGAAATACATTCAACAATGATGCAGGACTTAACATTATTTGTTTAAGTTAACTTTCAGAGTACCAAAAAGCATCTATATACATATGTTGAATGTCTATGTGGTAAGTAAAAAACAACTCTACTGAATATACTGAGAACAAATAATATAATAGAAGAGCATTAGATTCCAAACTCTAAAGGAGATTGTTACAAGTATTGAAATAGCGATCAGTAACCCAGAAGTCTTCACTTAACATGCTCTATGAGGCACGAAGGGGTCGCATCTGTGGATAACGGTGAAAACCCGAAATACGACCACATTGCTATGTTACGAGCTGTCTTATTTATAGACTCATGTTACAGAGTTACCATTGAGAATTAGGTACCCATTTTATATGTAAGGAATTGCTTTAATATTTAATCGAAAAACTTCATTCCATCTTCCATCTGACCCTTCAAATTCCTTAAACACCTTACTTCCCACACAAAACATTCAGGAATTACGCGAGTTGGACAACGGTCATCGTAATTCATTCCACCGCTAGATCCTTATACAAAAACGGGTTTTGGCACTTGAGCCAAAATAACGTATTTAACGCTTATTCCGTTAGTCTCCCCTTTTATGCTACTGTTATATAGAAAGAATACCTGCAATGCGTGATGCATTACTTACGTCCTTATTCAACGAACCGAATAAGATAAATTAGCTTACGTCCAACATCCAACTCTTTAGAGGGATTACCGTGGAACTACATACCATATGTTTATGTTCTGCATTGTTTCTAGGATCTTTATATGTTAAGGAGATATAAGTTATACCTATCATAAATAATACCCACACGTGACAGTAAAATCTGACTATTTTTACTTGGTTTACACATAATTTGTTATATTTGTTGCCGAAAGGATACCTCAAAGAAAGCCTCATCATAATTATGTCGTTCTTTCGACGTAATGTAATGAAGCTACAAGTCCCCCAAGAATAAGGTTTAGGATTAAATGCTTGTAACAGAATATGTTTTTCCAAAATAAAATATTGCTCCGCTTCGCATCGAGAAAACGTTTTAGAGACATGAATATCACATGCTCGATCGCTGGATTCGGAACAAATACCTGAGGCTTGCAATATACCCCTATATTATGTAACTGCATGGGAATCAAACATATGAAATTTAGTAACAACTCAGTATCGGACTGAGACTACATTACAAATCCAGCCACGTCGTCGGTCGCCTCAGAAGTTTGTTACATTTTGTACACTACACTACAGTTTGTAAGTCGCCAGAACTATCTCGATTAGCACATAATGTGTTACATTCCAGAATACTAAGCAAATTGTTGAAGTACTTTCCGTCACAACACAAAATAATTGCTATAAAATATACCCTGAATGTTACGAGAAGCAAACGTAATTTTAATGAAGTACATTAACAAGGTAGATGGGGTAGTTCTCCGCAATCCCGGCTCTCGGAAAGAACATAAGTAGAGATTGTCCGGTATAATAAATTGATGTTCCCGCCAAAAGGACAATGGCCAGTTTTGTCGTTTACGAAGCGTCAGTCGATGGAGCTGATAAATTATTTCACGGGTTAACAAATGTTTTCATGAAAGCTTTTTTGTACGAACGAGTATTTTTAAAATAACACGTAGCATTAAATCGTTAAGTACTCTTCTTTGTGTCATTTGTAACTATAATAATCGTGATTGGAATTTTAACCGACTCATTATCCCAAATTCATTGGATTCGCGGAAACGACTTATGAGCTTTTATGGAAAGTTAAGTCCCAATTTAATCAATAAGGCTTAAACCTAATTTGTATGACTTTAATTAAATTTATCTGTTTTCATATTACGTTTTTAAACGCAAAGATGAGGCAGAATACGACTGCATGAGTATAAAAGGAAGCCTGATTAAAGTTTATCAGTGGAGGTTGAACAACACGCGCTCACGAGCATGAGGCATTTTATTATGCTGTTGAGAACAATGCAAAGTGATTTACAACGCCACCATAATAAATTAAAGAATTAAGCTGCCATTTAAAATTGCTCATTAATTCTGAACAAATATAAATAATTCAAATGACCATCAAACTTTAAGGTTTAACATTTAATTACTTAAATACCTTTACAGAAAGTTATTTCTGAAAATAGTCTCACCTCATTAACTCAGAAAAATATTTAAGCAATGTTCAAGTTTTGAAAGCTTCGGTCACATAATTTTGATTAAGAGCATATTAGGGAAATTGATTACTCGATAATTACCTACTGAAATATGGCTAACTGCTTATTTAGGTAAATTAAAACAAGTGTTCCAAGACGGTTCTGAATCAAGGATTCATGGATAAAAAAAAAACCGTTTTAGCTTCCCTACTTTTTATCATGATCAAAACTTGCACACTTATTTTATGATGCATTTATAGGAGAATTATTATATTTTGAGTAAGAATTTTCATTCCAGTGTGTCAGTATATTCACCAAGTTAAAAAGTGTCTAAAATAATTACCTTGATGCACATCCACACACCACAACATTTAGATAATCTCGTTTTAGCTTCGTTCACCGTGCCAAGCATTCATCCTTTTGGGAATACATAATTGCACGAGATATTAATTATTTGATTTAATTTCCCTGTAATGCGCATGTTATTAATTACTAATATTAAATATTGTTTAATATTGAGCAAATGTTTACATTGCGGTAGTTAACACGGATTTTGTGTGAACCATTTTTTTTTAAATTAAACCACTCGACCTTATCGTGAGTTTGTGACTATAATATCAATTTCAGGAAAACATCAAGATAACTCAAAATGGTGATGTATTTTGAAGCTGAGTTTAGCAATATTTGCGACCTACATGTTGCTTTCGTTTTACAAGTTGTCTGAAAATATCTGAATTTCGCTATTACAACATGTAATTTGAGTAGCACCGGTAGCACAGTTCCAATATGTCAAAACACCTTATCGCCGGACGCAGACTGTCCCAAAAGAGGACATTGTCGGAAAGTCCGATGTCACCCTGTCGGCTGGACAAGTGGGCGCGGACCGCAGGGTAAGCCGGTTCGGTCCGGTGACGACACAATACGTCACCGGCCTCAGGTTTTAGAGAGATTTTGAGATTGTTATTCTACCTTACGTCAAGTTCGCAGAGAGCAAAGATGTTGACTACAAGCACTTTACACTCCATATTTCATGTCACGTCATTCTCTCTTTGTGAATATCAATGGATATTATGGTGTCAGCCCTCTCTTATATTTAAGTTCATTTGTACACGCCATGTTTTATGTAGAGAATACGTTTTCTGTGTATTTTTATGTGTTGTGTTAGTCAATATAATCTAATGCTATCATCTCAAAGTACGATTCAATGACAATCTACGGAATAAAAAACTTCAAATTACATCTATCGCCTGATTCTGACAGAAAATACGTTAAAATATATACATCTATCAAAATGGAAAGAGTAATTTAATTCCTGTATTATTTAATTTCCCGCTATTACTTATAAAAATAATAAAGGCAAGTAATCTGGCGTAGGACAGAACATATGCTTTAGCTAAAATAATATCTAAAATGTAACCAAGTCCATTGACCTCCAGCGTCAATACCAAATCCATGTGCGTAATAAATATAAAAGTCTTAACATTTTAATAACTGACTTCAAAATAGAATACTAAGAGGAGCTCGTGGCAAAGCTATAACCGCATAAGTGATTCGATCACAGGTTAAGCTATGCTTGACGCGGTTGGTCCGTAGATGGGTGACCTCCGTGTTTCGGAAGGCACGTTAAATTGTGGGTCCCGGCTGTTATTCCTACATCTTTGACAGTCGTTACAGGTAGTCAGAAGATTGAAAAAGTCTGACAGCCAGTCTAACCAAGGGGTATCGTGTTGCCCAGGTAACTGGGTTAAGGAGGTCAGATAGGCAGTCGCTCCTTGTAAAACACTGGTACTTTGCTGAAACCGGTTGGACTGGTAGCCGACCCCAACATAGTTGGGAAAAGGCTAGGCCAATGATGACTTCAAAATAGAATACAAAGCAAAACAAGACTACCACCTATTATACATATATCCTAACACCTAAATTTATCTTAAATAATTTAAATTATATTAAAATATTAGTTTGCCGGTTAATATTCTCATACATGGTTTTCTTGTAGATTATTTTTCTAGCGATAAGAAAGAAAATGAAAAAGCCATCAACAAAGGACTATTCCCTTTGGTATAATATACCTTCTGCGTAGCTTGCGATCAATCAATTGATGGAGTTATAATCTCTTGGAAAAACATTTTCCTCCTAATTTCGTTCAGAATTATTCTTCATCTCCGACTCATTAATTAGAGTTTTCTTTCATTAAAACATATTTAATTACAGTCTTTCATTACATTTATAAACG
Source organism: Trichoplusia ni (assembly GCF_003590095.1). Taxonomy (NCBI): domain Eukaryota; kingdom Metazoa; phylum Arthropoda; class Insecta; order Lepidoptera; family Noctuidae; genus Trichoplusia; species Trichoplusia ni. The sequence continues at coordinate 15,765,772 of NC_039479.1, read as the reverse complement.
TTCTTACGTTCGTTTCTTTTATTAAACTGTGAACCAGCGTTAAATGTTTTGTAAAGACCTACTTTAAAAGATGTTTAAATAAAAATATTTCCTAATTATAGTGCAAAACTAACAGGCATCTAATTTATAAATCTGGATTTTTTTATCCTATCTTATAAAATCCTATTTTGTCTTACTTAATTGTAAATAACACCCGTGCATTATCGAAAAAATTGAAAGTACTATAGTAATTATTAGTATTAACCACTGTAAGACATACCCAAAAAGAAATAGTAAAAAGCTCTAATGGTTGAATTTACTTGCTTATTACTAGCTACGAAAAAATAACGGTTAATAGATGTTTCATATAATTAACTTCACTAGGTACTTAATTAAATAGATCCATCGGCAAGAAACATCGCATCCATTACGTACAAAAAGTTGACAAATAACAGTCATACAGATACGAAAAGTTCGACTCCGCGGGGAATAAAAATTTCTATTAAAGAAAGTGCACCCTTCCGGGCTACGCGAAACATACACAAAGGTAATTTAACATAACAAAGTTCACCTGTTTTTATGTTAATATTAATCACTTGAGTTGTCACTGTAAAGTAGCAATAATCATGCAATCACGCGCGTGTGAACATTACGCGTTCGCGGTTTTCAGCTGAGGCCGGCGAGACGGTACGCTCGTGACTAAATCCGTAGCACGCGCCGTAGCTGCGAGAAGCCAACTGTCGTAGCCACGGAATACGCGCTGCATTCCGCTACAGTTCGCGCAGTCGCAACTCTTGCAACCGCTACGTCTACTACTCATTTAAGATAAATATTTGGACAATTAACTGTATAGTCTATTGTATAATTAGTCAACTGCCTGCAAAAAAAAATACTTGTCTAGATTTACAATTAAATATTTTAAAGTACCTATTTTATTTCAGTCACCTCTAGGTGCGTGTTTATTGTTCTTTTATTTATTTAATAATTACGCATCTGTTAGTAAGTAGATGCATAATTTAAATTGTTCATAGAATAATGATATTCAATTATATTTTGGGCGCGACGAGATTTTTATTTTATAATGAGTACAAAAATCTTCTTAAAAAATCTGGTTCAATAAATATTCTTAGATAAATAGTGAAGCTAATGTAAACGTTTACAAAGAAACTACTAGAAATAATCGTTGTAATGTGATGAAAATGGAACATAGACCAGGCCATTTCTGCTATTTACAATGGCCGATAAATTAATGGAAATTGGATTATATTGGCACTATTCGTATTATTCTAAGCATTTTTCTAACACAACAATGGAAATTCAGTACTGGACGGAACACTCGCAGTCAACACAATAGGTACTTTTTTGAAAGTAGGTAAGTCGATAAACTATTGATCGTGGCATCCTAAATGTTTTGGACTCTATCTTCCACTATTAAGGGATCGGCATAATGATTTTTACTGACTGTCAGTAACACATTGTGTAACATTTATATTCTTTCATACAGTTACAGTTAAAAAAAATGTTTTCTGTTATAGACAGAAAACTTCATGGCATAGAAGGCACATTTTTTTTTACAGATTTGGCCGTATCCTCACTAGATTACAATGAATTATCTACCAATTATTAAATTGTGTTGGTAAAATAAGTTTAATTTTAATCCAACTGCCACTGCTACACTCATCGGCCGTACTGAAAATTTGTATGAAAAATAATGAAAACTAGCTTCATAAAACATCTGACACTATACCTAGGCTTCGATTCTACTAAATACAACGGCCGATGTAAGTATCGTTGCTATCGTTAGCACGGCTGCTCAGCATAGTTCGAATGGCAAAGTAACGCAGCCGAGGCGTGTTGTCGCGTCGGCCGAGATTATTGTGTCTGCTTTACCTATATATTCCATTGGATTAGGTAAGTACTTAAAACAGGTAATCGTTCTTGGTGTTTTTTTGTCACAAACTCTTAGATATTAAATAATTATAATTAAAAGACTCATATGTTTCAGTCGAATCTGTGATTTGGTATCTAATCTTTATTAATGTGCTAAAATAGCTTTTAGTCGTGTTTACTTTCGAAACTTTTTCCTTTACACAGAGCCAAACCAAATTGTATAACCTTTTTTGAAGCAACGGAACAAATGGAGACTACGTACAGCTACAATGACGGCACCAGGGCCCCAGTTCCGTTATTTATTTCGCAAAATCCTATAAAATTGCACTTTAGGTGAATACCAACCCCGAAATTAAATGGTGTTAAGGAACTTTGTTCTTAATTAAATGCTGAATGTACGTATTTATTTTGATAATGCTTTTTACAAAATTTTATGAAAAAAAAACACATCGAAAATTAGCTCATTAAACGGTTTTTTTATTATTCATTATAGAGACAACTTTAAAAATGTTTAAGCTAACCTTTTTTAATTTTTTTTTAAATAAACCGTGTTGAAGATTTGTACTTAACTGCATAATCGTTTAACCTTACACGCATAATCTCAACCTTGTTTTGTAACATTTTTCATTGCTGCTCTGCTAATCTCTGCATTCTCTGCCCTATTGATGATAGTTTAATGATGCCTGTCTTTTCCAAAGAATGTGCTTCAGAAGTAAAACATCAATCCAGTAGTTATTATACCTTCATTACGAACAAACAAAATGTACTCAAAAATTGAAACCTGACATCCAACGCTTTTATCTTATTAAAAAATACCTTTGATGTTAAAAAAAAATGTGTGTTCATCCTTTTAATAGATAAACAAGGTACAACGCTACAAGATTTCAATGTCCTCAATCAATCGCCCTAAACTGATAAACGAACAGCGTGTAAAGGAAAGTCGAAAACGTCAACCGACACCAAATGACATTGACACATAAGATGACCGTACTGATTGTCTATCTCTTTTCCTCCTTCACGCTTTGGTATATTTGTTTCGCCAATTAAAACGTTTATTTATTGTCGATTTGTTTGTCTCTCTCATAGTAAGTTACCGGCCCTGGTGGACACTTTGTTTGCCAAAAACATATTTTTTTAATCATAATGAAACCCAAATCTGGCATAACGAGATTTCACAATTGTTATATACTTCGTGATAGCAAAATTATTAAAGAAGACTTGTGGATAAGAGATGGCAAAATTGAAAATCCTGAACAAGTATTTTATGTAGAGCAACTTCAAGCCGATTTAACTGTAAACTGCGAAGGACTTTTGATTGCCCCAGGGTTCATTGACATACAAATTAATGGTAAGTCCTTATTTTCATAATAACTTTAAGTTTATTAAATTGCATATGTTGTCAGATTTATTAATCCTAGTCCTAACGTAAATTTATCTAAACTAAATCCCTTCTTAAATATTATTAATCACTTGAAAGAAAATGTTTTATCTGCAACAAGGACAATATTCCTATTTCATAATTCTATTAAGATTCTCATTAGACTATTAAGTATTATAATTCAACTATAACTTTACACCTTTTAGGTGGATGGGGTGTAGATTTTTCATATGATTCAGAAAATGTCAAAGAAGGTGTGAGAAAGGTAGCAAAGGAGCTGCTAGCTCATGGTGTGACCTCATTTTGCCCAACAATGGTAACCTCTGATGTGGAGAAATATCGTAAAATACTGCCTTTAATTAACAAGACTCAGGGTGGTAAACATGGAGCCACCGTGCTTGGAGTGCATTTAGAAGGACCATTTATAAATTTAGCTAAAAAAGGTGCTCATATGGAAGAGTACATCAGAACACCTGATAAGGTTTGTTGAACCTCTTCTAAAGGCAAGCAATAGACTGTCAATACAAGTCCCAGAAACAGGAGTGGGGAGCCAGAGAACTTATTCCGTACTTATTATAAAAACAATGTAGTCTTATGGTATTTCATAAAAATCAGTTGAACAAAATCTTATCACATGAATGACCTAATAATCTGAACCCATAATTTAAGTTCTAAATAACAAATTACTTTTGTTGTGGTCACTGACCACATTTGGTACCTAGTGACCTACTTGGCCCTCAACCTACATACTGTACATCATTCTCAGTTTCCTAATAAGATTAATAAAGTTACTTTTTAAAGTAATTAAAAAAAAAGTAATTTCATAACAACATCATGCAAACAATGTGTTTATATTTGCAATATTAATATTTATCAGTAACCTACTTAAGTTGAGAATAAATATTACACAGATATTGAACCATTAACATGTTACTGAACTTTTATCAAACATGTTATGTGTTTACTATAACTTGGTTTATTTATTGAGATCTACCATACACTTGTAATTAAATTATACAACGCGAACAGTCTGAATTCAAGTATCAATTATGTACATAAAACAAATAAATAGACTTGTTCTAGGTTGCTCTGCTCGAGTCAAAAAAGAAAAAAAAATAGGTGTTAAACCTTTGTTTGTGGATATAGTAATGGTATCAGAATGGTTCAGCTATGGTGCTGCATATTTTATTTTATTATCATTTTTGTCTAATTAGAATGCTTGATTTATTAAAATCTTGAGACCTTAATTATATGTTTGTCTACATTTTTCAGGGTTTAAAAACAGTTGAAGAAGTTTATGGATCGTTAGATGACGTCGTTATAGTAACTCTTGCACCAGAGCTACCAGGTGCTACTGCAGCTATAAAAGAATTGACAGACCTTGGCATTAAAGTAGCACTCGGACATTCCACTGCTAGTTTAGCTCAAGCCGAGAAGGGAGTGGAGTGTGGTGCGAATTTAATAACACACTTATTCAATGCTATGCTACCAGTAAGTAATAGTTTTAGTGCTTTCATTTTAATTAAAACGTAAATTCCCTTAAGATCCTAAACTTAAAACCTTTTTCTATATAAAAATTACATAGTTCCACCACCGCGATCCCGGGCTAGTTGGATTACTTGCTTCGACAACAGAAAAGCAAGTGTTTTACGGCATCATATCAGATGGTATCCATACCCACCCAGCTGCTCTACGCATCGCGAGCAGAACAAACCCTGAAGGTATCAATCTTATAACCTTTTTGTTTACAATGATAACTTTATTAATTAATACTCTATACTCGTTAATTATTGAACGTGACTTACATGCCGGTTTGCACCAGCAGCGCATAGCTTCATCGCCAAGGTTTAGATAATATATAATAAAAAAGTAAACATATACAGTATGTATGTATAAGTTTCATGTAAGAACTCACTAGTTCTCAGTCAAACCATAACTACGCTTTAAAAAATACTATAGTGGTTTACTACTATAGTATATTTTTTTTATAATTAATAAATAGTAATACTTTCCCTAACTATTCACCTCGTCATTAGTATTCTCTACAAAATTCAATGTTAATTCAAAAACAAAAGTACTTACCTATCTATTTATTTCAGGACTTGTTCTAGTAAGTGATGCAGTGGCGGCTCAAGGACTCGCCGATGGAAATTATCGTATAGGACCACAGCTTGTTACCGTAGAAGACGGCCGTGCTTACGTCACAGGCACTAAAGTTCTTTGTGGAAGTACTGCCGCGCTTGACTCTTGTGTTGCGACATTGAAACAGTCATTGGGTAAAATCAGTGATCCCAGCTTTTGTTCAATCTGAAAACTCAAAGATTCAACCTGTTCTGATGCAAATGAATAATCGTATCTTATTTCTGAAAATGGAGATGTGCTGGTTGTTTAGATTATTTTTTTTTTCTTTTCAGATTGCTCAATGGAATATGCATTAGAAGCCGCATCGCTTCATCCAGCAAAGGCTTTGGGAATTGACAATAGAAAAGGAAAACTCGACTTTGGATTTGATGCGGACTTTGTTATTCTTAATCCTGAAAATATCAAGATTACATCCACTTGGATCGCTGGTGAATGTGTATTTGAATGTGATAAAAAGTAATTAATGTGATATTAGTATAGGGTCTGACCAGTATATGTATAAAATGAAGTTTTTATTTTAAAGTTATTATTTTCATCTTTTATAATAAAACATTTTTACCTTGTCCTTGTTGCCAGTTATTGACTAACTTAGTGTCGCATGCAGATCTGAGTATTATGTTTTAGATAGACTGAAGTATAATATTATGAACACAAGAAAAACAATACTGTTTAGTCCGCCACAGATATCTAAATAATATTTTACAGTTATTATTTTTTTACTTTTATAAAAGCAAAATCTGAAGATGTAAAGACCTACTTGCATGAAGCTGAAAGTCTATAAGTACTGATGATTGTCATGCGACAAAAATATTGGAATTAGCAAAATTTTCTCGTTTCGTACCTGTTAAATTTGGATATTAAAACTGCGACGTTTTTAACTTTGTTGTTTTTAACGTTAAACATTTCTCCATTAGCCCAAAAAGCGAACCGATAGGTCTTGATAAGATGTCCTATTTATAGGGTTGATGTAAGTGAATTTCAGCATTCCAACAGATTTTACGGTAGTCATGGCTATATGTGCATAAGTAGTAGAATTTCTTTCCGGGAGAGTAGTTACGTGTTATTAAAGTTAAAAATATCTTCAATTAAGGACAATTCCTGATTGCTCTTTGTTTTGGACCCAAAACTTGCTGCTTCATTTATATTTTTAATAATTTAAGCCTAAAATAATTTATCACACGGGCATGAACAATTTAGATAAACTCTTTTTAGTGGCATGGAAAATCTTTATTGAAGTAAATATATTTATAAAGTCAGTACAATTTAAGTTCAATAGTTTCCAAAAATATTAAAGTGCAGGTTGCTGATCACCTGGCAATGTTAAATATGATTATTTCTTAATTAAAATACAAGCTAATATTGAGAAAACTGTAATATGTGAATAATAACATGTATATACCTAAATAAAATCATGACAAAAATATATTTTAGGCAGGCTCTGAATTACACTGCTCTGCTGTTGTTATCCTGGCCACAGTTCACGTTAATAAACTTATAATTATTAATAAAACCGCCAACGTCACGTGACAATTTGCACTCGCCATTAAATAAAATTAAAGTAAGAGTGCAAAATGGCAGAAATCCAAATTATCAAGTCACTTCAGCAGCAAACAAATTTGGTCAAAGTAAGATGTGCAACCAGTTTAAACAAATAAATTCTACTTCTGTCCACGAACATCGAACTATGTATTCATCAGTAACATTGAATATAATATAAGTTTAATAATCAAATACACTCAATTCCTCCACATCTTCTTATGAGTGGACAGAGAGAACCAGTTGGGCATCTTAATTTTACAATAAAATAATTAAACATCAAGTTACAAACCACGCAATGTATATTCATATTGTATACAATATTTCTAGGTGTATGTATGTATATAATGTAAATACATTTTCATGAAAAACAAAAATAATATCATGGAATATTCAAAGAGCCAAAATATTTGAGATTAACTCTACCTTGATACCATTAACGTCTAAGATCTAGGCACAATGCAGCAGAGACTCCTGTATGGATTACATAACAATTTTCGTTGACTGTGGGGCTAAATAGTACAACAACAGTCAACACCATCACACAAGGTTATACTGAAGACATTATATAAACTGCCATACCTTTATATTTATGTAACATATTTTATGAGAAAGATATGTTGAATAAAACTGGACCTATGCGGACAAAGCTTTATGTGTGTTGTGCTATTGCAAAAAGAGCAGTATATTATAATGGTTTCAGAGCCAGTGGCATTCCCATGTGTTGATGCTGCTGGCACCCCTTGCAGCTTGCACTCTGCGGCAAGCCGCTGTGAAGGCAAACAACTACATCTAATAAAACTTCAACATTTAATTTTCAAATGTTTACGGAGGGTATTGTCTGTTAGATATAATTTCGTTTGAAGTCCACATCCATACTAAACACACGGTGGACTACAACTAGGTTTAAAATACTTTAACAGAATTAAATTATTGAGCAATATATTCTTAAGAGAATATTAGTAGAGGTTTGCTCGGCTGCACCAACTCTACAGAATAATTCATGTTACTCCTAGTATCAAATACCAATGCATACTCCACAAAATGTCATTTCCGCAAAATGAGAATTAAATAATTAAATTAAAAATTATAAGGAATAAATGAAATCTTTGGATCAAAATTAAAATATGCATTTGGAACTTGCACCTTTCACACAATTACAATAAATTTCTCGTTTCAACATAAAATGACAAGAACATAAGACAGTTAACTTAGAATATACTTAAATCTACCTTGAAAACAAAAGTAATAGCCATTTTAACAACATCTAAACCAATGTGGAGAATTAAATCACGGGAGTTGCAGACAATTTCTATGTAAACTAAATTGATTAGGTATGATATGTTTTGTTGTTTACTGAATAATTTGTGAGATGAAGAAATATCTGAATGGCCGCTTAAGAGAAAAAAATTATGCTTATAGTTATAGAATCAAAAAATAAGATCACTACAATACGTAAATACCAAGATTGTATATTAAAATATTTGTACTTTTACTGACTAAAGGAAAACATTGGCAACTGCTAATAATCCTACAATTGTAAAAAAAAAATAATTTGTATAATGTAGACTGAAAACGGTCATCTCAAATTCGTTCACTCTAAGATGTGGAATGCAATTAGAATTCTTTAACAATATTAAAAGGTATAATAATATATTAAATTTTTTATAATCAGCTCAACAATGTATATAATCTATAATAATTTAAAAGCCTAGATCCAAACTGTGATATTTATTGCACAAGCACACATGTGGCTTAAAATTCCAACGGGAATAGAGCTCACAACCTTATTATTATTTATGTTGTTTTAGAACAGTGGAGATTATATTGGTTAGGTAAGTGGGTGAAGGTTTAAATTAAATTATATTATCGTTTGAGCATGCCGTCTTTCAAGTACATATTGGAATCATTTTTAAAGTAAATAATCAGGTATAATAGAAATTATCTTAATCCCACCCACGGTTCAAAGTTGAACAAAATTGAATTGTGAGTTGTAACGCCACAACACTCCACCGAAACCATCGAGCTGTGTTTGGTGCCACTAATAGGCAATACGCCCACCTCCAATAGGGAGGGTAACATTAGAGCTCACCTTGTGCGCTGCGAACCCTACTTCTATCACATTACTTGGCACCGAGTTCGCAAGCGTTCTTTCAATTAACAACACGTGGGGAATCACATAATTGCTTCACTGAAAATCAAGAAATATTGCCAAACTCGGTGCCACATAAAATGATACTACACAACTACTGAATTAATTTATTGCTGGATACATAAGGGAATATAGATTCAAGAGAAATATCTTTACCAAAAATTGCTTTAAAGTGTATATAGGTAACTTTTAAGATTCCCGAGAAAGGCTACTGTAATGTACTCTAATGATACAATTATTATCAAGTAATGTCAATGGACAATAGATACCATTTGACTGCCATTCATCCATGACATAGTGCTTACTCGCTACGGCAAATTATACAGCCAAGCAGACGCGACGAATAACCGCCGCGGCCCGCGCCAACCACTAATAAACATCTCTAAACAACACCACCATATAGGCAAACTTGTGATACTGTATGTGTGTATATCAATTGAAAAATACTAGTACCTACTAAACATTTCTACGCTGATCCCTACATAAAATACATGGCAAGAAAAGAGGAAAGTGTCGATATCACCCAAAAATAAAGTTTAAACGGTGTTGATATTGACAAGGTAATACTTTTGAAAATAAAATCAATGTTTATCGTTGGAAAATTAATATTTAAATATTATAATTCAATATTCGACTTAAATTTTTTATATTGGAATTCACACATAAAATAGTATAATTTGTAAAATTATCCAAAACTTATCACACCACCTTTTAATAATTTTATGCAACCCTAAAGCAATATTATTAATAGCGTCAAACGCTCCCTTTGGGGCAATAATAAGTTCTATTTCGGTTAATTTTACTTCACTAACACACAATAATTTTGATCAATGACAACGAATTAAAATTGAACATTATAATATTAAAACCCTGAATATTAATAAAACAAAAAATTGGCAACAACTAATAACTATTTTTACAAATATTATACAATAAAATAATTACTATGTGCATGCACAAATATCGTAAGAAAATAATTTGGCAGTAAAAATTCGTAAATCTAAAGGCCTAAACACACTGGCCAAAAATACTATTTATATAATATAGGCCCGGAACATATAATTAAAACAATAAAACGACAAAATCAGAGTATTAATCACACCTGCTCATCCGCGAGGGGTATGTAGACTCATTTTAAACTAGTTAAAATAAAGAAAATAAAATTCCCTAATACTATTGGGACAAAAATCCTGAAACAAATAACTTAAAAACAATATGAAAAATAAACCCAAAAGTTACTCACTAATCAATAGAGGATTCAGACTCAAACGTCAAAATTCAACTTATCACTGGCTTTCAAAGACCGACGTTGCCCCATTGCCCCACATCGCAATCTTTGCTAGTGTCTTTCAAAATATTGAGTCATGTAAGTCTTAAAATGTTGGTTCATTATGTCTCTCTATTATTGCTCATATCACATCTAATTTTGCGTATCGAATATTGTAAAACTGTTCCAATACACAACAAATACATAAAATAAATACCTATTTCTAATTAAGTACACATATTTATACATGTTACTCTTCAGTTATGATTTTATTATTCAGTTTAAATTATATGGCTCAGCAATATGAAGAGAGTGCCTGACTATCAACTAATTAATATTTAAACGTTAAATTACAATTTAGTAACATGAGGGTGTTTTTTTTTTATGAAATGCGCTTTTTTGTTTTTTTTTTGAAAATTGAGGATAAAATATTTTAAATTGTAAACAAATGAAACCAAAAACATTAGAGAGCATTAAAACTGACATAACAATATCGGTAAAATATCACACTTAATTTTAGGTGGTCTGGTTAAGTACTATTTCCGAAGTGCTTTTTGTGTAAAACATAATAATGGTCATGTACAAGACAATGTATCAAAATTCCGGCAATTTAATTATATTTTGAATAATGTAGCACATTGAATTAACTTCGTATTTTAATACTGTATGTACCATCACTAGGAACAACAAATGTTGCATAATATGACTATTTAAAAGTTATTCATAGTACAATTAATGTATTTATAAATATTCCGTGTAATATAATTCGTTCAAAGAGCCTAATTATTATCTGGAAGACCATGGATCCCTGGAATTCGACAATATCGGTTAAAGGTAACATTGTATCTGACCATTACTTCTGCATTACATTTTTGATACCATATAATGGGAATTTCATATGACGAAGAATCCCACTTTCCTAAATGCTAATTTTAGGAAACCTAACAAGAGATAGTAATATGATGTATATTGTGATTATATCTAAATATGGTATCGCTTTAATAAACCGCATTTGTACCTACTATCTAAAAACTATGAATTCTCAATTTTGAATATAAATATGGATAGTTATAAAAATATATAATTTGGCGAACTGTTTTCTCACTGAACATATAGGGCATTTTATTGTGGCAAATTCGTGTACATAACAAGTAAACAATTAGTTGCTTTTCCATAATGCAATACTACAAATAAATTCGTTTATGGGTGACTATTTTATCAACACAAGTGCTCTAATGAAATAATTAAAGCTTGCATTAGAATTATATAAGAGGCTCGCTACATACAAGAAAATGCCATATAAACTAACATTCTACATTAATTTTTAACTATCCAAATTACATATGTTGTACAAAATTATTGCAAGTTGTTTTATAGCGGTTTTCTAATATACAGCATGCATTACAATGTTTCATTATTAAGGTATTTACTTACAATAAACCAATTCTTAACAATGTATACTGTAATGCCTACTCATGAAAATTCTTTTAAACATGTAATAGGCTCTTAAAACAAGAGTACACGAAAAACATTTTGTATAGACACAAGAAATCTGTAAATGGTAAATATATTTTAACGGACAATATATAATATTGTATACGAGATTAACCTAAACTAGATGGCACGTTATTATGGTGTCGCCTCCTTTGGTCATGAAAGACTAAAAATTTTACTTTTCATAATAAACTCAATTGTGCGTTCATATTTGTTCTTCTCAAGCAAATTACTGATCCAAGAAAATCAATAATATAAAAAACAAAACGTACGTATATTGGGCTAACATTCGAACAAATTAACTTATTTTTGTATCTGAGGCGACACTCCCACGCAGTCCCCTAATTGACATGTTTAAACTTCACTCGAACTAGGAACCATACCAGCTGCTAAATTTAGTAACAAAATATAAGTCCTGTCGATGGGAATTATTCAGTTAAATTTGGTTATGGGTTTTCCTTGGCAGAATGTAAGAAGTTCCGGATATATCTAAAACTTGTCACCTATGTTTAATTAAAGTCTACAATGACTTATCTATGAGCTTATAAGGGCCGTATTAAGAGCCAAACCAGTTTCTTAATCAGGATACTGCTACATAAAAAATAAATCCGAAACTTTTTGATCCTCCATGACCAAATATAACAAATTTTTGTATACAATCGGACTAAAACGAAAAAAATAGAACTTGAAAATTATATACTAACCTTTGGATTTCCATTACTAGACTAAATGCAATTATAAAATAATAATGACAGATGAACAAAATCCAAATAATACGCAAGTATTCAGTACTTTGGAAATGATAATGACTTAAATCTATCCATAGCAGTGAATAAAGATATAGTGTGTCTCTAAATCTAGAATGCCATAAAAACAAAAAAAAAATGACGAAGCATACTAAAATTAGGATCACTATATGTCACTGCATATGGATAGAGTGTTAAAATATCAGACTAACATGAAATTTAACACAACATAACAAAATAAGTAGTCAAATACTGGTTTAGCAAAAAATGTTAAGCTTTGTAAAAACAGCAATTAATATAAAATATAGGGAATAAATGTGAGATCTTGTAGTATGCAGACTTACAGCCATCGAGTTACTCCTCAGACAATATAAAGGGTGTTGAGGACTAGAACATGATGATTATTCTTAGCCAGAGTGACAATATATCCTTCAGATGTAATTTTCAATCCGCAGCAGCGTGACACCTATAAGAAAATTTAATACAAAATTGAATAGCCTCTTGTTAAAAAAATTACTTTAAAAAATGTACACATCCTTAAAATTATTGTTCAAAAACAACTAACCTTGACATATGGGCACTCAAATTCGGTGACAAGTACACCGTCACGAGAGAAAACAGCAACATGGAATTTATTGCCGTGAGAATCGCCGATGAGGACGTCACCAGCATCGGAAACGTCAATGCCATTAGGGAAATTAGTAACATTCTCGCATCCAATACGACGTAAGAAGCGTCCTTCATCATCAAACACTACAACGCAATGCCCTTTGAAATCGCAGACGTAGAACTCCTTGCCTAAAAAGTAATAAACATTTTACGTAAATATGACGGATTATCTGTTTTTTTTTTGGTATGGAGGGGGAGGAAGAAGTTAGTGTCAGACTCTTACAACTAAACCTGAACAATCGTGAACGTTCACCCGCGTTTGGCCGGTGCGTGGCAATACATTGCAATTCATCACGCACCATTTACCAGCCTGCTGAATTTCCTAAAACTTACCACTAATAGCAATGTCAGATGGCTCCCTCATACACTCGCTGCAATCAAACCAGCTCATGAGGTCACCCTCTTCAGACAATATAAATACAGTAGGTGTCACGCTATCCACTGCAACAATCAGGCCTTCAGCAGTTACGGCCAATCCAGCAACGATATCGATGAATCGCACCTAAAAAGAAGATGAGACATTCATCATAATAACAACCAAGGAATTTTAACAAAGGGACTTTTTTTATAAGATTCTAACGCATAGAAAATGTTCAAATGGAATTAATACTAACTGCAATTTTCTTTAAGAAATGTCCGTTTTTAGTAAAGATTTGCATGCGTGATCTTTCGTTGCCACGATCACAGACTACAAATTTTCCGGTGGCCCTAACAACGGCCACCTTTCTGGGATACCACAGTTGACCTTCTTCCTTTCCAGCAATGCCGAAATTGAACTTGTAAGTTCCAGACTTATCGAACACCTGAAAAAAACACGATATTAAAATTAAAAAGCAATTCAACAATCTAATATATCGCATGTGCAATATAGTCTACCCATACCGTGATGCGATGATTGTTGGTGTCGGCCACAATGATATCTTCGTCGTTTCCAAGACAGAATCCGTGAGGAGAATTAAACTGCCCCTTGCCACTTCCAAGTTGACCAAACTTGAATCTTATATGCATGGGTGTGGCTTTAGTAGCACGCACTAGTGGTGCAGGAGGAGGCACGAGAGCCGCCTCTTCAGCGGCAGTTAGTAGAGGTCTACCTGGAGATACACCTCGAGGACCCACGCCGCCTATTCCTCCGACACCACCTACACCTCCAAATCCATTCACTTCTGAAAAAGGACACTATATATAAACAAATTTTCCAATAGGTTAAATTATTATCAAAAGTTTAGGACTTACCCGTATTCAACCCTAATTTAGCAAGGGCCTGCAAGTTATTGTAGGCCTGAGGCGAATTAAGATCACCGGCTAGCAATTCGGCGAGCGTGAAAGATGGGGCAGGAGATGCATGAGGAGGTGGCGGCACTTCCTTTTCAGCAATGCTGGCTAATTGCTGCAAGTTGTATTCAACCATTGATGGTAAAGCTGGAACACCACCTACTCCTTGGACGCTACTGATATTAACGCCACCAGTAATAGCATTAGTAACGCCCACTCCGGCACCAGGTACTCCAATAGCAGGAACGCCGCCAACTGGCACACCAACCATGCCTCCCACCCCAGTGACTCCAGTAACGCGGCGTACGCCACCCATTGGGTAATCATCAAAAACGGGAGCGTTAGTAACAGACACTGCGGGCGAATGAGAGTTTGACGTGACTGATACAATAGCAGAAGACTCACTGGCGCGTTTTCTTTCCTCAGCTCGAGTGGCTTCGGTGCGGAATGATCCAAAAGTTTCTTCAGAAATGGATTCAAACTTATCCATCTTAGTAACGAATTCCAATGAATAATCAACATCAAACTCAGGTGCACCCTCCAACAAACGGGCAAACTGGGAGGCGACGGTCTTTTTCAACATAACGATTTCTGTACCATCTCCGCGGCGCAGTAGTCTCGCCGCAAATTTACAAGCACAGTCAATTCGCTGAACAGTTTTATCGACACGATCGAAAAGATCCATTACTTTAAGCTCACGCTCCTTATGCAAACGCTCGAGTTCTTCAAGAGCTTTTTCACGGCATCTTTCAAGTGCAGCTTTATAAGCCAGAAAAGCCTCGTTAATGACTCCTTCGGCTTCATCTCGTTGACGTTGCAAATCTCCGAGTGCATCATCAAGCCTTGCGGAAGCACTACCCGCTGTTGCAGCGCGAGCATTAGCTTCCACAATGAAATTCCTCAATTCAGCTCGAAGATTAGGCTCGACGTCGACAATTCTCTCGCAGCGATGTTCGCCAACTTTATGATCGACAGTGAGACATTCAGTGCATGCACCGACTTCGCATTCACAGCAATAAAACTTAAGACTTTCTCCAGCATGTCGAGCGCAAAAAATTGGTTTATGCACAGCAGACTTCTCCTTAGAAGACCTTAGAGCATCAAATGGCACTACTCTGTGATTTTCGAAGCAACGCATAAATTCGTGAGCAGAATTGCAGTTGGAACATAGGAAATGAGAACAATCAGTGCACCTGGCAACGGCAGGTTCCTTACTCTTGCAGCAAGTGCAAACAACAGACTGATCCATGGCAGAAACATCCAGAATGTTGGTAAGCACATAATCCGATGGGAGAGATGCAGCCCCACCTCCAGGTATCTAGAGGCAATAAATAAAAAAAATTGTCAATACAATTTGATATTTAAACATTTTTTAATATTAATTCAATGGAATTGCAATCAATTGAACTTTACTCATACCTTGGTTTCTTGTTTGCATATTGGGCACTCTACAGCCAAATCAAACTTTAATGAATCTCCAGCTTCATTAACCATCAACTTGTCAATGCAAGCTTCACAAAATACATGAAGGCAAGACAGTACACGAGGACTACACAGCTTATTGCTGAAACACAGTAAAAAAAGTTATTTGTTTGTCTTTTTCCAAATAAATTAATAAGACATCAGAGTCAACAAAATTGAACTCACTCGCAAATTTTACAATTTTGCTCTTGCTTTCCATTGTCAGAAGACTCCAGAGAACCTTCATCTCCCAGACTAACTAACCCACCCCCATAAAGATCCCCATTCATTTCTTCCATTTTAACTTACAATTATGTTGGTGTATAATGAATATATCCTTGACCTTACTCAACAAGAATCTGAAACAAGACACACATTACATTACCATGTGTTTTGGAAGCTTTTACTTTCTAAGAGTTAGTTTTATTGCATTCATGTCATGTATTTGAGGCTTTTTATTTATTTAAATATGTTAAATTAAGACAAAATATTTTGATATTATCTAAGGACTGATAATGATGGAAAATCAACATGTGCTTTGAGTTGCTTGGTAGTTTCAGTCTAAATTGTGAAGCTTTAAATCATTAAATCCTTCCAAGTTCTTAATGAATATGTACTAAAGTAAAGTACACAGTTTCAGTGTTCCTAATCCTCTGAACATGACAACATGAACCAATACACAAAATTAAGAAATAAATAATTGTGACATTTAAGGGTCACATTGATGATTATTTCACAGCACATTCAAGAAGATTTTTTGACACTGATTCATATAGCACAATATTTTTGATGAACAGGATAATTTATATAAATGGCTAGAAAAGACATTCTGCAAATGAAACCTGCTGATGTGTGATATGCAGTGTAATAAAATAAGAGAAAAACATTTAATATTGTTTAATTAATCTGTCAGGTCAGGCTGATTATGAGTTAACTTAAATATTAAACATTTATTTTATAACATTTATAAAGTTTTGTAGCGCTGTTTGGAAACCATTACATTAATGTTTACCAATTGTTTAATTCATTTTATAGTTATGTTAAAGAATTACATTGAAATTATGAGATTTTTATTATTAAAATCATCATAGACTCATAATTGGACAGGGAAATAGCATTTTTTGTTAAAAACCTTTGTAGCCTCAACCATTACATAACATCTTTGTCTTTGATCTACCTTTGACACACTGCTTAGCAACAGCTAAACTGTCCTGAATTCCTTACAATATATAGTTCATAAATATGTGATGAATGATATGATTATGTTAAATTATAGAATGCCTTACCATTTATACACACAAGCCGAAAAACATAATATAATTTGTTATTTGGAAAAAATCCACACAATAAAATTCAGTTTCAAAAAATATTATTACAGTAATGTGCTTGAAGACAATCCATGTTATATAGAATTAGGTATAAAACAAATATGAAAGTTGCTAAGTGCCCACTCTAAGAAGAATCATGTGTGATTCTAGAGACCATGTCTTATTTTAATATATTAGACTAATAGACACAAAAAGATTTTTATAACTAAAATGAGATGATAGTTATGCATGACAAGAAAAATCCCTCTGCATAAAATAGGTAAGTACTAAAAATGATGCAGGTATTACTGCATTCTCATTATGAATCGAGAATTGTTTAATTTACTTAAAATCACGTATAAACCCGTATAATATCAGCACATGAAAATTTTTGAACCTAAAAATAAGTGAAACGCTCTCTATACCGCATTACTATGAAATGACAAAGGACTGAAATATTCTTACATCTTGATGTACTAATGACATCCACCGAATGAAAATTAATAAATTATATCGAAATAAATTATTTGCCGCCCAGGGTATACAACGATTAATACATAAAAATGACAATCGGCAAAAAAATTATGCGAAGGTATTAATATTTGATTCAAGTACCCCAGGAAAGAGCGAACAGTGTTATTCGAATTAAAATTATAAAGGCACCGTTTTAGAATTAGGACTACACTAAACCCGCAAATTGCTAAAATATTATCGTCAAAATGGCTTCATATTATAGTACCTATGTACATACCTATCGCACAATAAACGCAATGCACCATGCAGACAATGGCGAAGGTCGATAATCGGTATCAACACGTTTATACCCAAATATGGCCAAAAATCTTAATATGATAATTATTTTTAATGATTTTTAATACTTAAAAATGATTTACTAACCTTTAACAGTTTATAATTTGAAGGAAAAGCTGATAATCTACGCGCAGAAAGTTCTACCACGCCGTAACTATGAGAATACTCATCACTTTGTAAATAAATAAAAAATGAGCATCAAGTCTCAACAGATATTTTTTTTAAATAAAAGTGGTTTCTTCGATGAATTAAATTAATGTTTTGTCACGTTCTCATTTTAAAAAGGCGAATACATCACGGTGTATTGATTTTCTGCGTAGTTGGTTGCGCTGTCTGTGGCCTTTAGTGTTACCAACGCAAATTGTATTATTGTACTTAATCGACGATCGGTATCCAATAAAATAATGTTATTACTGAAAACGAGTAAAATATAATTCACGTTCGCATTAGACTATGTTCATATTGGATTGGATGGACAAAACAACTAACAGTTGAAATTAAATATCACGGCTTCTACTTAATAAAAGGTGAAATGCATGTTTAATCAAATATATTTTTCCGGTACGTTACGTGTTTTTAACAGAGTGTTTTATTATAAAATAACCATTAAACAATTTCATTCAATTATCTGTCCCAGCAAACGTAATTTTTTGCAACTTGTGAAACCATATGACCCATCAAGAATAACCAATAATTGACTGTTTTCTCACCAGTCCTCCTCCTACTTTCTTTCAAGAGTGGCTTAAAAATTTGAACCTTTGGGATTCAAACTGGTTTTTGGTAACGTTGGGATAGGAAATGAAACAATTCTAATAAATTATTATATTTGTAGCTCCTCTAGACAAATGCGAGTTAGTACTTTGTAAGTCTCTTTAGAAAAAACCGATAAACCGTCGGCAAAATGAATAAGTACATCTCTAATTCCATGTGGACATGACATGACGTTACGGTGACATTTATATACGACAAATTGACAAATCACAACATCTAAAAACTTCTGTAAGATCCTGATCCTCGATTCTGTTTTCATAATAAGAAGTAAACTGTATTAGTCTTTTAAATAACAATTTTTGTAATAAATTATTACGATGACTTTCATACCGAATTGGGAAGAGTTTGAAAAGTCCGCAGAGATGTTATACATAAGGGATCCCCTGAACACTCGATACAGTATCAAATATTCCCATTCGAAAGGTGTTTTTGTCGTTAAAATTACAGACAACAAGAAGGTAATGTATTTATAGTAGTCACACATGAAATAACACACATAAAGGCCTTTTAGATTTTTGTTTTATTTTACAGGTATTTTCACTTCACCAAACTTAACCAACTTAATGAAAATTTGTTTACAACATCATGATTTTCTTTTACTTTACAGTGTCTTCAATACAAAACTGAAGTGCAACAAGATGTGAGGAAAATAGATAAATTTATATCAAATCTAATAAGGCATATGGCATCAAATGACAACTGATAGCTTATTAGACTTATTTTATAAGCTTAATATATTATAATAAACTTAATATAAATAAAATGCTCTTTTCACTGTTTATGTATTTGGTTATTTGACAAAAGTAATCTCACACAATAAATATTACTCATAAAAGCTCACTAAAAACAAATTTTCAAAGTTACAATACAAAAAAGTGTTCGGTTCAATGTTGCTCACTTGTTTTTTAGTATCACTCCGATAATATAGCCTTTTATGGCTGTTTGAAATAAAGGTTGAATTATGTCAGGCTTAGCTTAGGTTTTGTATGTCAAAATGGCAATTACCTATTTAACATAGGTACCAAATATTGTCAAGATGTGCTGCTGAAAACTGGCTTGTTCAACCTTGCTTTGGTAAGTCATTACGTTGGCATCACTTTTAGCAATTACATTCAGTAATGCGAAATTTCACAAGTGCTTGTAAAGGCCCTAAACTTATATTTTTTGTGATCTTAAAGTATTGACTACTTTTTAAATGATTTTTTAAATAAAAACCACATTCCAATCATCTATTTAACTGCATTTCATTATTAGGCATGCAAAACATCCCTGTTCCAAGCAGAAATTTATTGACAAAGGTATTTTATTAAACCTAGAAACTTATGAATACACTCTGATAGCATCTTACAAGTTTAGGGTTATTCAAATCGACTCGATAACTAGCCTTATATGTGAATTGGTAATATTAGGAGGATTTAATTTTAATGTTTAGTTCACTAGTTTAATGTTTTCATAAGTATTTTCGTTCTAAGATAAGGTACCCGACTCATTTTTTATCTATCTTGTTTTGTATCATAGGCCCACCTAAAAGACGACCTACTGACTAAAAGAAAAACCGAGAGGTATACGACATGTTTCCTCATATTCCTTTTAAATATTCTTGGCCACTAGAATTCTGGTTTATACCAAGATATAATAAATATTATAAAAAGTACAGAAAAAAGAGTAGTATATTCTAGAAAGGTGCTGGAATTTTAGACTGGCGAAACAATTTTAATGTAGTCGGGTGAAAACTAAGAAGCCGAAGGACAAAGAAGGACTCAAAAGGGGTAAACATGCAGGAGCGGCGAGACTAAGAACAAATAAAAAAAGATACGACGTGGTCTATTTATAAATGATTTTTCCTTTTCCTATTTGTCGATGGTGTAATACCTTTCGTTCTGTAGGAAAACTCCATATAATCTAAATGAATATATACTTAAATAGCTAGCTTCTAACTGTCCCGTTCTTGGAAAAAATGATCTGCGAACAAAGACAGATTAGGTAACAACTAACAAGAGAGTATAAATCAATCGGTCGGCAATTTAATATAAATTTTAATTTTACTAAATTTTATTTTACTAAATGGTGCCTACCTTTATTTTTCCAAAACATTGTTTTCAATTATAATACTAAGAAATTTTAAGAAAAAAAATATACTCTTACCCACCCTTTGGGGGCTTTGGGATAGAACAAAAATACTTTTTCGCAATGTCGTACGACTCTTCAAACGACGTTCAACCGATTTTTGTTGAAATAAGTGAACTAACACAACATTTCCGTACGTGTGATACCTGGGCCGCCATAAGTAGACATAGAAATTAGGTATTAAACTGAACAAAGTAAAACTATCTAGGTCTTAGGTCCATCGTTTGATCACATTATCTCGGGATCTCTAAATACGGTGTAGCTCAAAAGATAGTGTAGTTATACAAGTTTGAATATTTGCTAGGAATAGCGACGTATACCTACTGAAGTTATTATTTAATATTACTGGTTAATTTGTGAATGTAAACCATCCTGGGCGCTAAAAACGCTTACAATTTATTTTATGAGGTCCCGTCATCCAGAAGGAGTTAAGTGGCGTACAGACGTAGAGTATTTAACATAGTATAAGGATATATAGGGTTTTTCAACGACCAGTAAATTTTGAGATATTTCGGAATTCGGAATCGATCTAAAATCTACATGTAAAAATACTTTTTTAACCTATTTTTTTGTTTATCGTGAGTTAAAATACCGATCGCATGGATAGTCAACAGCACAAGTCGGTCTATTCACTTTGAGGGGGACAGATACTAGATACTCTTTTATGTCTTCATTTATAATAAGATAATAGCTTACTTGTTTTTTTTTTTCATTTATTTATTTATTAACACTAATAACTGTTTAGTACAACAGGTAGACTGAAAACGGAACTAGGTTTAGTTGGCTCAGGGGCCCTCGTCCTGATAGGGTGTTTATTAGGTCAAAACTATTCGGGACATTTTGAAGTCTTTCTAAAGTAGGTATCGTTATGTTTATCGACATTTCTTTTTAATATTATATCGCTCAGTTTTTTCTTTGTTAAAATTTGGCTTATCACTGAAGAATAACCCTGTATCTAGTTTACTAGTTTTGGGATAAGCAATTTGAACGATATTGAAAAAACGACTACCGCTCATACATATTTAATCGTTGTATCGCAAAATATTCAAGACATATGCACAAAGAAACCCTTATTTCGTGAAGACACACAAATAATGCTTGTCTCGCAAAGGGATTAAAATGGTGACCCCAAGGAGCGACTTAAATACGACATCGTTATTTCAAAAAAATATAATTTTCGTCAGTTAATTTGAAACCATTTAAATTAAAATAGAATTTAATTTAATTTTGTAAAAGAAAGAGCTTTCAAAAGCTCGAATTGAAATAGGGGTGTCCAGGGCTGTAATATTATTTTCACAAAAAAGTTTTATATACAAGCTTGAAGATATTGTAATGCAATACATTTATTAATATTGAACACTGTTGTTGGGATACTTAGAATCTCATAAACATAAAACAGTCTGGCCGTTTGATTGAGTTTAGGTTCCATGTGGTGTTAAAACGCTAAAACTGGCGACTAAGTCTTTTAAGACACTTAATTTAAGTACATTCTTTTTAATAACTGTGTTTTATTATTAAACTATTGTATTCTTCATAAACATGAATATATTAAAAATATGTATTGTTTTTTAAGGAAATATGTTCATAGACTCCATGTTTTAAAAACTCCATCGATTTATATTTTATGGTAAATATCTCTACATTATCTACATGCACACTGTCAAAAATTGTTGATGGACATTGGACATGTTATTTTACTGTCATGCAGTGTGAAACATAAATAAAGCATATTAGTTTTTGTAAAAATCATGACTTAATACTCAGGCCTAAACTGTTAATATGAAATAATAAATAAAATAAAATAACTGCCACTTACATATTTGTTTTAATTAATGACATTATGGATGGTTTAATTCACGCGGCATTGGAAGCTGAGGTATTTCATTGCTTTCTTCTATTTATTATCCGAGCTTACTTAATTAACTCTCCTTGTTTACAGTTTTGTTTGTAATAAATGATGTATATTTCAGGTAATACTTAACCGGGCGAAACATGTGAACTCAAACTTATCACAATTTAATAGTGGTGTCCCAGACCACAAAATGACTTGGACCCATGATAAAATGCACCTTGCTGAATCTGTTGATGAGTCTAGAATGAAATTCCAACGTAATTCGTCCGGCTCTGCTTCCAAGGCGACGGAGAAGTTTGATTTATTTAAAAAACTTCATGAACTTTACAACGAGTTAAATAGAGATGAGACATTACAGGTGAACTATGTAAGTACATATCTCGTAGCTATTTGCCTGCTTTTTATTGCCCTTATTGTATTTTGTGATAATTCAACTGCTCTTAAGCTATACAAACAGAGTTAATGATGATCTCCTTGATCATCTATTAAGCCCGTTATTCCAACTATTAGTACATAACTAGTAATAAGCAGTGTGTAGTATGATAATACTTATATTTTAAATGTTAAGAGCTAGCCAAATTGTGTATTTTAGAGAGTTTTCTAATCCTATATTGCAGAAAGCCATTAAAATTACTGTCTCGCTCATAAAAATGGAACTAGAAACTAGAAGTAGCACCCATGTATTAAGATTAGTGAATAGGGCTTTACCTGATCTTATTTTTAAGAAACAATTTTCATTTACAGAGCAAGTTATGTAAAATAGTAATGTAAAATGTATAAGTGGTTATTTTTTTTTATTTACAGCAAGGTCTAAAGACCACATCATATCTCTTGGAAAAGTTATTAGCAATATATAATCTTAATACATTAATAATAAATCTGTATCCAGGCAATAAGGGATATTCTTTATCTTTAAAAGTAAATGGTAATTCACAATATTTACATCCACCGGATGGTCATGTGAGTATTCAATTTTTTTGGTATTTCTTCATATTATGTTGATAAATTTATAATATATTTAAGTTTTTTGTATATAATTTCTTCAAGACATGTGGTTTACCACAACATTAACAACCTTTATGTTTTTATCAAACATACCTAGAAAACAAGCCTTTAGATTAATGGCTGTACTAAAAGACAACTCTATTCTAAGGCAAGTTAGTTAATATTTTAAGATATGGAAAGTTAAATCAGGTCTGGAAAACATTACATCACTCCTAACACCAAATCCTAAACATATAGTTGGTTGTTAATTATTACAATAATCTTTTAAACTTACAAACCATAATCTCAAGAGTTTTTTACAAGACTTTGTTCTTTAATGTGTTTAAATAAACATAACATGCATTTAATATAATCAATCCTTCAATTTATTTTTAGTCATCAACAAATCAAGAAGAGACTTTAATAGAGACTCCACGGTGGCCATATGAAGAAGAGGAACTATTGAGTTACATAGACAATGAAGAGTTGCCCGTGGTGTTGCTAGACTTGTTGGAGACTGAACACTCATGTCTGTTTTACTCAGGATGCATAATTGCTCAAATAAGAGATTACAGACAGGCATATCCCAGTTTCCTTTGTGATACTCATCATGTTCTCTTAAGGCCAACAAATCAGGTACTTTCACACATTTTTCTTGTATTTTAATCTAGATTTTAGAGTATTTAGTATCAATTATTGTATTTTTTTTTCCTGTGTTAAATGTATTTTAAAACACTATTAATATGATATATTTCTGAGTAATAAGTGTATATCAGGTTGTTCCCAACAAGAACCACATAACTATGCACTTTTTTTGTCACAGGGAAAAACCTTTTTTCTTTTGCCAATGGTTGATAATGAGTATGAACTGTGAATAGTCCAATTATGTTATTTTACTATTACATTATTGATTACCAATTATCATAAAAAACTTAACAAGATAACTAGTTTTTAATTACTATGATCAGGTTACCCAATTTATACTAATGATTTAGATAATATAGGTAAAATTAAATTTGATATTTTTTTGTATTTTAATGAAACAAAAAATAACTGTTAATATTTTGATAGATTTTGATAATAATGTTGAATGTAATTTGTTTATCCAGATCACTTATCATATTTTTAATCATACCTCCTGTCTAACAGAGCATAATAACTGATGCGATGTGCATTGGCGGTCGTTGTGGTTGGGCGGGCGAAGAGCGCGGAGCGTTAGAAGCAGTGGAAGCCGCGTTAGTGCATGCGGCCGCGCCCCCGCTGTGCCTCGACCCGCGCCCTGCAGTAGGCCTATTGGCTGCGAGGCTACACGCTGCACCAAGACTGTTTAACACGCCACGGATTAGGAGACAAGCTAAGAGATTTTCACAGGCTAGTATATCGCGTTTTCATGTATTTAATGATTGGACAAAATCGATAAAAGGTGGTTTATTGGTTTGTGATGGTAATAATTAATGTTTTTATTATAGGTGGCAGTGAATCGAAAGCGAAAATTGGATCAGTTTACACATTATCATGGGCTAGAGTTATTAGACCTAATACATCGTCAAAGAGCGAAGAATAGTAGGCAATCGGTACCACATACACGATTAACATCTAAGTATCCGAAAAAACCACCAGAGGTAATTACAACCAGTTATCTGAATTAGATTACCATTCATAATTACGTTGCATATGAAGACGATTTCTTAAGTAGAAAAACAAGTCATCATCATTCCTGGTTTATTCGACAGACGCTATTATGCTATTTTTCACTTACAAATGATTGCTGTATTAACTAATTAATTTTATAATGACAAGGCATCTTTAGCTTGGAGGATAACATCATATCTAACTCATTACTTGTAAATAAAACCGAACATTGTTTATTGAACAGGTGTTCAAGCCAATAGAGCCACCAAAAATGGATATCCTGCCACTGGCTGTGCCGTCCGAACCGGGCGGTCCGCTGCGGCTGGCGCGCGCGTACGAGCGGCCGCGGCCCACGCCGGACTGCCAACCGCAGCTCGTGGAGGAGTACATCCTAGAGACTGAGAAGACCTCGCCGCACGCCGGCGCCGGCTTCTTCCACATCAAGCTTTCCATACTGCAGAGGCCCTCTGACCAGGAGTTTCTGGGCGAACTCTACGTTGACAGAGATCATGTTGAGGGAGAACGGAATGGGGCGGCGTGCAGGTTTACTTTAGGTATGTTTCATGCTAATATTTCTTCATAAATATTTATATATGCCTTGGAGTTCAGAAATTCATAGATATTCAATGCATTATATTACTAAGTGAAGCTCCTTAAATACTTCTTAATGAGGTAGAATGGTCAAACTATTTATTTTCATTATTTTGATGTTATATTGCTACTGTTTTAATTAAAATAAAGAAACACATTTATGGTACTTTGAATTTTTACATCACACTCTAAAAAAAATGTAATATATTCAACCATTTTGTAACTTCCTAACTTTACTACACGGTTTTATCACATTATGCAAATTAGGTAACATAACAATGAGGAACTACACAATTATCAGCTTTCTACAATGCAGTTCACTTTCATATTATGTGTTGTCAATTGACTTAGAATTTGTAGATTAACATTCTTTATCTTTCTTCGTAATATCAATGACATAATAAATATAGGTGAGTATAACATTCATTATCAGTGAACAATATTGTCACAGGGTCAAGACTTCAAGCAAATAAATACATACAACAATTTACTGAGATATTCACAGAAGAAGGTCGCAAGTCTGTTAGGATTAGACATATAGTGCCTGGCCAGCTGCCGAGAGTGTCTTTTACTGGCGGAATGAGAGAACTGGTAAGTACTATTATGTTGATCCCTTTATAAGTAATAGTAGGTATATTATTGGCAAAGCGAACCTTATCCTATTGCATTTAATGCATGTAAACATGTAAACTGTTTCTCTTACAATGTTTTTGTGTCTCCTTTCATTAAATTTTATCAAGGTGTAAAGCTGGTAAACATTGTTTCTTTCTATACGTCATGTTTCGTGTAGGGGCAGCAACTGTTACTACAACAACGTTCTGCTGCCGCCAGCGTCGCAACTGTACAGACCCACGCAACCACAGTGCCTGTTGTGTAAGATATTTTTTTCTTATTCATTTATACAGATATGTAACGTTTATGAAATCGCCTTGTAGGATTGCCTTGTGATAGAAAGACGCTTAAATTCGCCGAGACGAAGAAGAAATGCTATTGAATACATATAGTGCCTGTAAAAATAAAAAGCACGTGCTATGTTGAAGACTTACATAGCTGAGACTAATGCTTATATCTTTTACAGGACTTCAGCAATACAAGCAACGACAAATACTCATACAAACACTCGTCAGCTACCCATACTTGTAAGTTATTATAATCATGTGGTTGTAAAATTAATTTACTACCTATCTACGTTTAATCTACTCCCTAATATATCAAAATCTAATTCCTAGAAATTGTAGAACTTCAATTTATATGTGAGTTTATAATATGTATGAATGAAAATATAAAAAAAATTGGCAATGTCAACAAGTTTGTTAGTAGAAAGTAAGGCAAATATCACATTATGATAATGAATGATTTTATTTAACAGCAGGCGCAGTTACAGCAAGTTGGTAACGTGACAGCAGTGGGCAATGTAGGCAACGTTGTCGGCAATGTTGGAAACGTTGGCAATGTTGTCGGAAACGTGGGCAATGTCGTGGGTACCGTTAGTACTGTGGTTGGAAACGTTGTGGGGAACGTCACTGCCACTAATGAGACTGCACTCAAGCAACAACCTTCACCTACAACGCCAAGGCTTTCACCTCAAGTGAGTTAATAAAACCATTAACCATTTTATTTAGATTGGAATGTAATGTATCTTAATACCAGCAAAAATGGGCTCAATACTCAATTTGCACACTACAATGTGTAAAGACTTGAATGAGTAACAATTGTGGACCCCATTTTAGTGCAACTTCTTTGGAGATTATTGTATTCCTCCATACTTTAGCATTGCACTTCTTATTAGTCACTTAACTTCACGTTATTATAATAAGATGAAGGTTACTTTTATTTCATGACAATAAACGTAAAATATATTGCAGGCATCGACGAATCAGTTACTTGCTCAGCAACTGACAAACCCACCGCAACCGCTCAACCCTCAGAAGATGCAGTCAGCCATTATTCACATACAACACCCGCTAATGTCTAATGCTGGAACATCGCAGGTTCGTATCACTTCATTCAGAAATCTATAACCGGTAAGAATAAACTTCGGTTAAGCATTGTTGCGCCAAGTGAAGTAGAAGCATATAAAGTTCTCATAATAAAATGGAAAGAAATCCAATTGCTCGGTTGGTTATGTTTCACCAAATGTATAGTGAATTTCATGCCTGTTACTACTGTAAAACAGCAATACAACTATCGATTGTAAATTGTATTATTGCCATAAAAATCTTCACGGTGCTCCGAAAAAATCTCTTTTTTTTTAGGTAATCTTTATCCCTATATATTGTTCTTATAGTTCTGTTGTCTTGTTAGGTACAAAGTATCCAGTACACGAATACGACCACGACTCAGCAAAAAGCGACCATCACTAAGCCGAGGACAACGAATCCCGCCATCAGCGCCCTTGTTACTAGTCTTATGAACTCTGCACAGCAGTTTCAACAAGGTATACCCTCATCATTATCTTTATACCATACCAGATAGTTATCATGAGTCATTTCAATGCTCCATGTTGTTAAACATAGCCTGTTATTAAACTAACTCCAAAAACTACTATGTGCCGTTATACCTTGCCGAAAAGGAGAGTAAACATCTAAGAATCGTCATCCTAACATCAGGCTCCCAAGTGATGTACACTGGCCTACCCCTACCCTTCTTTTTCCAGCCAGCTTTCTGTTTCGTTTGCCCCGAAATCCAGGTGTTCCAGATTAAATACCTGCTAACTAACAAGTGTAAAAAATAACATGAATCTCTTCACACAGCGGCAAGCCAGAACGCGGCAAAGTCAGCAGTGAGTACGTCGAGCAGCAACGCAACGATTCTCAACCTGCTGAACAGCGCGCCGGCCGCCATGACGCACGCGGCGGGCGGCGCGCCCGACACCAACTCCAGCCTCGACGCGCACAAGCTGCTCGGCCGCGTCGCCATCGCCGGCGCCAGGATCATTACCGCTACCACCGCTAGCCATACGCTGCCTACGTATTCGCAGCAGGTATGTACTTACTTACATAACTTCATCTACGGTTGAGAAATTTAAGTCGTTTAATAAAAACATTAATTTTCCAGTGTTCAGAATCTATGAATCTATCAGAGTATCAAAATATATCTCTGCTTGAATTTGACTCTGTTTATTTATTACTTCATTTATTACTTGATCTATACTTACTTACGTATATAAACTTCTACTATAACTTAGAGCTTGTAGAGAAATTCGTTTCTTATTAATTTTATATAAAGTGGCCATTATCATGAATTACCCATTAATTGCTAAATCATTCATATTCCAGGTTCAATGCATCTTCTAATTTCTATTACATTTATTATGTTTTATCATTTAACTTACACTGTCGCATAAAAACTAATTAACAGGACCTCTTCTTAATTTGGAAAATATATGAAAGTTTCTTTAATATAGTTACTATTTTAGATTTAAAAGGCATGGAAATCAAATTGCAACTTGAAATCATTGACTAAAGAAGTGGTTCATGCCCAGTGTATTACCCAGGCTTTATAATTTTTTAGTTTCCATGATGCATATTTTTATATTTGTTTGCGATAGGGAGTTGGTGTGCAAGTTATGAGCGGGTATACGCGTGACAATGAAGCGACCAACGTGTCGAGTAGTGAAAGCGCCCTATTGGAGCGATTGATAGGACCTGACTCAGCGGCCGCGCCATCTTCACAACCACAACCTGTATGTCATTTGCAGGTAACAAATCATACGATCGAAGTAAATTACAACTCATAACCTATCGTATGATTATAGTAATGCAACTGCTGCTAACTTTAAATCAGTATTTAACTTTGTTCAACATTTTTTTATTCATCAGTGTTACAAGCTCAAAAAAAAGTGAATACCAGAAAAAAATCTATTATACTAATATCATTATTTGACAACAGGGTCTTAGTTTAGCATCGCTCCAAGGTCTCCAAAGCATCCAGGGTCTACAGAATGTCCAGGTGCAGATTCCAGGATTATCTGCGCCTATATCGTTGTCGCTGAACGTGTCGGGCGCGCCAAGCGGGTTGTTGGTTTCGGTACCCCCTACAACATCCGTTGTTCTTACCAATCAACCTTCGGTACTGTCTTTACCGATAGGTGAGTAACATCGAATTTTAATAATATTTCCAAAAAATAATTTGTGAAACTTTTTACACGTGACATGATTTACATTGACTTCATTTTATTAGTTGAATTCAAGGCTTCGATTTGTGTTTTAATTGATGGTTTTTATTTTGGAAAAGATATTGAATGAATACATACTCTTTGTAAGTGTTTCATATCAAGACTAATTGGTAGTACATACATTAATTTTTAAGATTTTGGTCAAATCACTATGCATAATTAGCTCAACATATGTAAGGCGCGGCCAGCTAGTTGTCTACGCTTCATAGTTATGTACTGTTTGTAACCCGTGTGTTTCCTCAGCGCAACTGATGCCGGGCGGCGTGAAGGGCGGCGCGCGCGGCGGCGGCGTGCAGGTGGTGCGCGCGCGCGCGGCGCGGCCCGCCGCCCGCCCCGCGCGCCCCGCCGCGCCCGCGCCCGCAGACCCCGCGCTCATCAACATGCCCACTCTGCCCGCGCCGCTGCCCGGTATGCACACACCTCACTTATTACGCTATGATCGTGAACCAGCGGCGATCACTTGACTATTAAAATCACCATCCAATATTTTTCGCTTAGTGAACAAATGAAGATTTTGATTTAGAAGCGAATATTATTTTTCCTTTGAAAATGGTTGTGTAAAAATCTTGAGAATACCAAGTCTCAAAAATATTTAAAAAAATCATTATGGAATTTGTAAAAATGTCTTTATCGAACTTAGTTTTCCTCGCTAACTGTACCACACAGTACAGTACCAGTACCGTACCACAATAGAACCTCACAATAATACCGATATTAAAAAAAGTTACAAAATTAAGACTACCTTAGATATTTTATTGCGAAAAGTTATCAATGAACGTAATCTCTTTGACCAGGATTTTCCTTTTTATTCTATCACCTTTTAACAAAAACTGTAAGTGATTTGGATTATTGTAAAAATATCAAAATATATGTTTTAAACGTCGTGTCTGTTTTACAGGAACAGCGCAATTCATAAGTCAGGCTCAAGCGCAGGCGCTGAGCGCGCAGCAAGTGCGGCGGAAATCGAACGCTGACAGTTCCTAGTGACGACTGACGTTCGCCGCCATAGTGAATTGTACTGTAAATATTAACCTTAGCTAAATTATTTGTAACGTTAGTGACCAGTGCCGTGCGCAGTATACACGCTGTGATGCCACATACGTACCCGGCGGCCATTACTAAACACCGATATTCGAGAAATAGACTTAATTAGATACGCGCGTGTAAGCAATTAATAGTGGATTTATTACTTTGGTTGTTTTAATACTTTGTCTCCTGTTAAGAATAACGTTGGTTAAGTTACGGTCTGTTATTACCGTAAATGTTTTTAATGCATAACTAGTTCCAATATAAAATCTATTTAAGAAATATCCTCAATGTTGCTATCTCCAATAATGTCTGAAACAACGACTGAATTTTTATAACGTAGCAATGTTATCTCATACAAGTATATAGATATTATTAAATTTATTCGTTTCATCACACTACATGTAAATGGTCTACAATATTGCAAATATTTGTTTTTAATCATGTATTTGACACATTTATTTTGTTCGAATTATTTATTTACTATTTTCAATCATGTATTTTTATTATCAGAATGTCACAAAATATAATATTATATATGAAATATTATTTTTAATGCAACATTGATAGTGATTGGATCATGACATGAATTGTGAGTAAAGTATAAAGTGTTACTACATAGTTGATTAAGAATGTTGATAAATCCGGATATTATTATCTTAGTGGAGATTTTATACGTTGTTAGTGTTGTTTGCTGCAACAGTACATGAGAAGGTTGTAAGGACTTGTTAATTAAACAAATGTATAACGGTAACGACACATGATGATTATAATACAGTAAAATTTAGTAAAGTATATACTTAGGTGTGGCGATCTTGACTAATATCCACACTGTATAGAAATTGCGTAAATCAGTATTAATAGGAAATCACTGTTCGCATGACAACTCAGTACTGACGTTTTCGGAATATTATGAAGTACAACACTTAGCAGTGATTCATGAATCTGTGTTAGATAAGTTGTAAATATGTACCATATAGTTTTGTGTAAGCATCACAGCTACGAATAGTTGGAATGTAAGAATGTTATTTTATGTTTTTAGTATGTTGGTGTATATAGAGTTTGTGTATAGTAATGAAATTTGTTTTGATACGTGTTACAGCAATAGTAGTCGGGTTCCGTAGACACTGCTTGTTAGAAAATGTATTTCATTTTACTCAGAATTGAGAATTTATTTACTAGTTTGATAGGTGAGTAGATGGGGCAGTATATCAGTAATTATAAATAAAGAAACAGTGTTGTGCTTATTATTTAATAAACTGATATTAGGCTGCATAGTCCTACCTGTGCTTAGCCGTGTACGAATATATTGAAAGAATTTGAAAGCAGATCATACGTAATATTTTGTGGTGTTGTTTACAGCGTGTTAAACATTATGTTCAAATAGTTGCAAGAGATTCGATGACGAATGAAAATAAATTGTATATAAGTCTACGGAACCCTCAGCGTTGCAACTAACGAATTAAATATTACAATGCAAAGTAGACTAAAAGCTATAATTTCTTGGTGAACCCATGATTATGAAGAGAATCGGTTCATGATTTCACCCGTTGTCCTAAACTAGGCATATACCTAGAGAAAAAACTTCCTGTTCTCTGAACGTAAAAGAAAATGTACTAGACGTTATAACAGTTTACCTTTATGTCAATTTATAGTTAGTTTAAGACTTTGACTAGAAACGGACGTAATTCTTCCAATCTGAATTGCCATGATTCGTGTTGATGTTGACGCTGTTGATATTTCGTTCTTACATGTTATTGCAAATTTCTATATTCTGAGATTAAGAGTACATAATATTGAAGTAATGATGATATGTTGGTATCTGCCCGAGGCACAAACGTTCGCTTGACTTCATCACATTTCTGAAAGGCCATATGTACATATAACATATAGTTAATAAATTCTTCTACTGTTACCTACATCATGCCACGATTGTAATTTGGTTGTGTACGTAAGTCTTGTAGTGTTTTGGGCAGTTATCAAATAAGGATTGTCTGTTTTCTGCATATCTTCGCAACAGTGACAAAGCTTCCTTCCCATAAGTTTTTATTTAAACTTTAATGATTTGGTGGCAAAGACAATAGTTAGGCCTATAGGAATCGTTATAAAAGTACCAAATGTATAAAAACTGAAGGATTTAAAGTATAACGAATTATCAAGTAAAAAATCACATGCTTTTAGAAAAGTATTTATAGAAGAATAGTTTATTGTTAATATACTGAATACTAAACTAAAGAGTATAAACTGAATTAAAAGAGTTCACTTTGCTAGTAGGTATACCATATATCCGCTTGATATACCGGTCAAATGTCGACGGTAATTTAGTACAAAACTATAGGTTATATTTAATAACGAGGTAATGATAGTATGCTAAAAAACGTTTCGACGAAAAAGAGAGTTTTGGTATTCTAGAGAACTTTCTATAAACAGTATCGTAGAAATTACTATTTAGAATAATAAAACTATGTACTAACTTTACTATTTAGGACATTAATATACGAAATAATGCTATATAGACTATTATGAAATCATATATTGTGTTGTTGAACTACAGATACTGACTTCATTGGAATATATGACTGAGATATGATATAAAAATACATTTTTCTATTTTTTTGCTAAGTAGAGGGAGGTCTCGTAACTTTTGTCATTGCCACCATTGTAAGTTATCATTAGTGATTATTGTTACGACATACACACGCACAAGCATATAAGATATTTATGTACTAAATTAATATAATGTTACCTGCCGAAATATTGCAATAGGCATACCAATTCATATTTTATTCTGTACAGTTTTTATGTACGTGTACGTAGCGGTTTTGCTCTATTTACTATTTATTTTAGTTAACGACATGTGTTCATACTGGCATTCTATGACATGCCTAGATAAGAAAACTGTTTTGTTTGTAGATATTCGTATTGCCTAGGTGTATGATAGATTGCGTGGACATATTTTACTATTAACACAAATATTGCATAAGTCGAGGTGTAGATGAATAACTGTGCGTTTTGTTGATCTCATTTGTTTACGGACATGTAGCTCAATATGTAGACGATTGTAACATAAAGTTTATTTGAACATGCGAATGTACCTATACTTTAAGAAATAATAAAATAATTATTGTATATATTTTCGAATGGAGATTTTTATAAATAAAACAATATTATTCAGTTCGAGGATGTATGAAGTTTTCAGTGTCAACTAGGTCGATTTAAACTGCATTGTAAATATAATATTATTTTAGATGACATGTGATAATGCATTCAGTCGTTTATAACATAAATGTGTACAATAAAATTTTTATGATTGCGTTGACATGGATTTTGTGTATAAAATTGATATTGTAAAAATTAACTTGAATACGTTGTTCAAAGATTGACGGTTCGAACATAAATAAATAACTTTTACACAAAATTTGCTTTTATTGCATCTATTTATGTTGCTAATCGTTCAAGATCTCTGCTATCAAATATTCATTTTTATTTTTATGATAATATAATTTTCTGGATAGATTGTTCCTTTTCATAGAAATACACCATTGACTTTAAATTTTAGTATGCGTGGTTAGTATGCGTTTATATTCTTCATCTGGCTGTGTAAAATAATAGCTTCAATATAGCCTTTTAATTCTCTGACTAGTTTTTACCAGGCCAGTTCAGCTACGGTTACTGTTCAGACTGAGTTTACATATTTAGCCATGGAAACTTAACATCAACATTTTGTAACATTAGACAGCATAACCAGTTCTCTCGAAAACTGTAGCAAATTGCTTTACCTTTTAGAATTTGACTTAGTTGATACTTTACCTGTTGATTGGGTAAAACAAACTACACATTGGTTTGGTTAAAAAAGTATGCCTTTTTATTCTTTCAAATAGTCTTCATCTAAATTTTATAAGAACATTGGACACAATGAAGCTTTTTTACCGATAAATAAGTATAAATAATTTCATATTCACATAAATCTTATTTATACATACATTACATTTATTTTAATATCAGTCCTCTCAAAAGGTCCATTCTCTCCCTGCAAATTAATTTTTATTATTTACACAGCGATAGGGATTCGCATCTACCGTACATACATACATCAACAATTAACAATTAATAGAGACTATTTACAAAATATATTTCCACAAACACTCACACGATCATTCTTCCCCGTTTACACACACCTATTAACATTCACACCATTTGGCATATGGATGGCGGCACATCACTAGCAGAGTTCATCCCAGGCGAGCCACCAGGCCCCTCGACAGTCCTCACGCTTCCGCCGCCGGCGCTCGGCGCGGTCTGATCGCTTCTTCACAAAGCGAATGTTGTATGGGTCTTCTGCTAACTCTGGGTATCGTGCTACGTCGTGCACGTACTCTCCTTCGTAGCCTGCTGCTGATCCAGCCTTTTGGATTTCGTCCAGTTCGGCTGCAGACCAGTCCAGCGAGCCACCCAGTCCACTTCGCAGAGCTTCACGCTCTCGGTGCCACGCTTTCCGCACAGCTGCGGCGCGCGCGTGGTGCAGCAATCTTTGCCTCTCACGCTCCGCACTCGTGCCATATCTTAGATTCACTATACTTGTCTTTCCATGTATTTTGACATCTGCGTAGGAACGTCCCCCTTCGGCAACTTCATGGAAGGTTACGTTTAATTTGCCTTGCATGCGTTTTAACTGTTGTTTGTCGTCTGCCGCACGCCATGTGTCTTCTTTGACAAAATAGAACACATCTTGTTGATCACCATGGACAACAAATGAGAAGGGTAGAAGATGTGATCGGTTAAACACTGAGGTATATACGTCACGGTATATGGCATTCGCAGACGGCACCGTGGTAACAACAGCGCGGCCACGTTGATTCCGTGAGACGAGGATACCTCGGCCAAATGGCGGCTCAGAGTCTGAACCGATTCTTTTGGGTGCAAGGTTTAAGGCGTCAGTCTTAAGAGCTGACATAGCCGGTATCGACAGGCTTCTAAAGTCAGCTATTCTCTTGTTAGACATATGTGACAGGAAGCCAGATTCAATGGTGACTGTCGGTAGCAGCGACATAGCAGACGGCAGGCCTGGACTGCTGTCTGCTGGAGCAGTGCCCCACACCGGGCGGCCTTGCGGGATGCTCGGCAGCACGGAGCCGCCGGGTAGTTCGTCTGGATAGAGTTGTGGTGCCAGGCTCTTGGTATCATAACCAAGCAACTTCAACCATGATAAGTGATCTACAGGACAAAGAAATACCATTATAATATCTATTATACATTGATAGAATCAAATTTATATTGTGTAAAATTATTATATAGTTTTTACCTGTTGGTTTCTTGTTCTGTGGTCTCACGTTGATAGGATCGTTTCCATTGAATCTGTATAAGTGTAACTGTGTTGGATTATGTATTCTTTCAATCAGATTCTCCCATAAGGGAGACATCCATTGTCCAATCAGAGGATCATAAACTTTTCCATTGGCCATGTGAACTAAAGACGTGACTTGATCCAGTAGTCCTCCACAGAAGTCCACTGGTAGGTATAAGTAGGGATTCGAATCGTATACGATGTGACCGTAGGGCGACCGCATGATTTCTCTGATACCTTCTCCATATTGATTGAATATCATGACCGGTGTTCCACATTGGTCAGTAGCAATGTAGTATTTGTGTCGGGCAACCTGTAAACAAGAATAGTTTTGTTCAGTATTTATTGCGCAATTACATGTTGCTTTAACATTGTCATAATTTATTTAATTATTTCGCTCTTACCTGTGTATAAATCAGATGCCCTCTATCGTCATACACTAAGGTCATGAATCTGTTTTCACGTGGTGAATAGATATGACTGACTTCATGGGGTCTGTCTTTATTAGTGTAGAAGAATTGTGTTACATTTCCAAAGTTATCCTTTCTGGTAGAAAGCCTATTAACAAAAAAAAAAACAAATTAGTTACAAAACATGACATTAAAACAGTGGCTGTAGAAAAGGAATTCCGATGAAATAAAACTTTTAAGTAACATACCTATCAAGATGGTCATAGAAGTAGCGAACATCAAATCTTCCTCGTTTTGTTGCTCTAATTAAAAGTCCTTTAGAATTGTACTGGAATCTTTCCTCTCTGGCATTTTGTGACACTAGGCCACGGCTGTCATACCTATATTGGCCTTCACCGAATTTTACGATTCGATCCATGTCATTGTATTCCATTGGGATCGTGTTCCCTCTGTACGTCAACGATAGCATGTTACCGTTATCGTCGTATCTGAAGCCCCAAGGTTCTTGGGCCTCTACACCGGTAAGCTGACCGTCGCAATCCCAAGTATAGTTCTTAACATTAGTGTAAGTATTAACTCCAACGTTTCTGGTATGTGTCCTCGTTTGAGATATTCTTCCGTGTCTGTCATAAGAAAATTCCATTCTGAATACTTCCATTCGGTGAATGTTGACAGTCACTTCCTTTTCCAAAAACTGGTTGTTCAATAAACGAGAGAACATAGCGATGCCATCGTATACTGATGTTTCATTCCATTTCTGTTTTGACACAGTGAATTGTCCTAATATTTCAGGAGCACCAGTTTTACTATTGTATACAATATGGTGCGGAATTAAGGTTTGGCCGCCGATCCGGCCTTGGACGGAAGTTATACGGTAATTGTTATCGTATTCATAGATTATTTTGGCGTTGCTAAGACCAGTTTTGGCACCGTAGTCAAGTCTTTCTTCAGTTAGTAGTCCGCCAACGTAAGTAGATTCCCATCTGTAGTCTACGTCGCGGTCTACATGCAATATTTCTGAAGGCAGTCCGCTAGTTTCAGCATAATGTATTTGTGTTTGACCATCGCCATGAATTACTTCAGATACCTTATTTGTGGTGAAGTAACGGTAAACTACTCTGGCACCATCACCTGGGAATACAGTCTGGAGAAGCTCCCCTGTGTGAGCGTAATGTTGTAAATATTTCTTTGACGAACCGGGAGGTGCGTAGGTAACTCTTAAAAATCCAATAGACGGTTGCACGCTAAATGAGTGGTTCGATCCCGAAGGCAAAATAACATGCGTTAATCCTCCGTCTTCATCGTACATGTATTTGAAGCTTCTTTGACTGGCCAAAGTAATTTTGGAAACAAGATTTCCTTCATTGTAATAGATAAATTTAGTTCCATCTTGCGGACTTGTGACCTCAGAAAGCATTCCGTGTGGATCATAGCTGTAGCTTTCCTCACTGTCACCCCACTTCCAACCATTGATACGGTAGAATCTATCATACGAAATGTTAAGGGGTACTCCAGCGCCGTGAGGATTAAACGATAGCGGTAGTCCAGCTACGTCGTAAGAGATAGTAAATAGTGGATTTCTATCAGCGTTGAAGAAAGTTTCTCGGCTCTTAAACTGGTCGAACTCAATAATAAGTACTCTTGAATCATTGACCCATATTTCTCGGTTCAAAGTTTGCTGCGGATTTCTTACATCTCCAACTAGCGTGTATAAAGAGTACATGTTGTTGACCAGTGCGTCACCGAATGTGGTCGTCTGATGAGACCACATATGAAGCATTTCAGCTTCTATTGGCAGAGCAGCTTCCAATAATGGGTGTTTAGCTGCGGCAATGCTTTCAAACTTACCAGCCCATGGAGTTTCGAGTAGTAAGGTGTTGTTTGTATAAATGCGACCTTCCGTTATTTGTTTACCGTTGTTAATGGTGATTTGTTTGAATGATTGACCATGTAAAACGTATTCACATTTCTTGGCGACTCCAACTGGTATGGTGCTGGAAGGATTTGATACTGTAACAGCCAATCCGTAGTTCTTCGCAAGACCAGATGTGATATGGACTTGCTCACCAGATGGCATAATTATTTTCGTAACCCTTCCAAGTTCGTCGTAATTGTAAATTACAGTGTCACCTCCCTAAAAAAAACCAGATGTGCATTAGTTTTACATTTTTAACATTCAATTGTAAAAACAAAAATGAAGTTTTTAGAAGTTTATCTCAACTTACCCCTGATCGGCTGTTCAGTAATCCAGTGCTGGCATCGTAGTCAAACTCCATGTCTGTTGCTCCTTTTTCAGCTATTCTTGTGAGGTAACCAATTCCTGATATTTTCAATTCCAATTTATGGTCTTGTGTGTTTTCTATAGAGCTTACAATATTACTGTAATCTCTTAGCAGTTGTATTTTATTTCCAGAAGCATCGGTTACTGTAGACAATTTTCCGAAACTAGTGTTCTTTGAATACAGGAATGAGTATCTGGTTTTGCCGGATGTTAGGTCTTTAGTGGTAATGTGTTGGCCATAACGATTGAATACATATATTTCCGATGTCGGTGGATATGGAATTCTGAATTCTCCGTTTTCGTCATGTGTTGGCAAGTAGTGTTTTAAAGCCAGTATATGTAAGGAACCTGAAAGAGTAAAATAATCAGTATGCTAGCTTTGTGATTTTTACAAGAACCACTGATATAAAATTAAAGTAATTAACCGTACCTTGATCAACAACGTTTAGAACACCATCTGGCGTTACTGCAAGAGCTGAGATCGTTTGGAATTTGGCGTTAGACGATAATAAAGTTTCTGTGCTAGTTGGTGGTTCATCACCAGCGGCGACACTTAGTCTGCATGGGCATCCAGCGTCGTCTCGAGAATTCGTCGGCACAACCGTCGCTGAGGCAGATGAGTTACATTCACAGCTTAGTTCCTTCAAATTCTCCTGAACTTTGCCAGCAAAGTGCATGATCTTTCCGGATGGGTCAATGGATTTGATAGCATTTGTTTTCTTCGAGTCTGCCTCAGCAACATACAAGATACCGCTTGGAGCAAAAGCTATTGCCAAAATCGTACCTAAGTTGGAATCTTCCCTGAAGTCTGGGTTAGTTCTATTAGTGGGCTTTGTGATTGGCTTTCCATCACTTCCAATGCGGCAATGTGAAGGTTGGCCAGCCACTACTTTGATCTTCATATCGACAGTGAGTTTAAGTATAATCCTGTCGTCGATGAAGTAAAGAGATCCATCGAGTGGTGATAAGGCTACTCCGGTAGGCCACTGCAGTTGCGCTTCGTAAGGTGGAATAGCTCCGTGGCATGGAACAGGTGACCAATGGTTGTGGTGTCCATGATGTCCTACCAAAGTGTGTATAATGCCATTGGGATCCACTGCTCTTATGTTGGTTCCGTCTGCTATATACATCGTTCTGTCTGCCGCAATTGCAAGACCTGGCAACAAAATATATAAAAATGAAATACACAATGTCAACTTCTACGATGAGGCAATCTTAACGTAACTGAATTTCCATATTCTGTATAATAATTAAATAATAAATATACCTTTAGGATGAGCCAGTTTAGCTTTGATGGCAGGACCTTCATCGCCGCAATTGGAATCATCTCCAGGTACACATCGATCTCCATTACCGACAATAGGCTCAGAATTAGTCGCAGGATCACGTACTTTCTCTAAAGTTATTACTCTTCGGACTTGGTGTCTTTCAGAGTCTGATATGTAAAGATATCCATCCGCTGGTGATATACACATATAGTATTGATATGCAACCTGTGTAGTCCTGAAATCAAAAGGTTTTTAAATGAAATATGAAGGATTTTGTACGGTCAATGTAGATTATTCCAAGGTTTATTATATAAAAAGAGGATTTGTTTTAAGTTTCACCAAAACTTACTGTAACTGAAGAACAGTGGTAACAACTCCCTCTGGGGTGATACGCCGTACAAGATTGAAATCGCCGACGTATAAAGAACCATCGGGGCCAGAAGTAAGTGCTGTTGGAGTCAGAAGACGAGCATCTGCCGCTTTGCCATTGCAATGGTCGGGACATTCCAAGGATCTTTGAAGGCCAGTACCCATTACCACCTATAAAAATAAAATTATTTTAATACAATCCTAAAGCAATAAATGACCACAATCAGCACTTGTGCCATGATCAAATAGATTTGTAATTACCTGAACAGTTCTGGGATATTGCTTCAAATGAAGCAACGCTCCATCACCCTTCTGCAGAATGCCTTCATGGAAGTTATAATGATGGTGTATGTCAAGACCCCATCCTCCAATGTCTGAGATGTCTACATCGAAGCCAGCAAGTGTAGCTGTCTGAGTTTCCCACACAATTGACGCACATGAAGTGTATTCGTATCCAATTGATATTTTGGCTTGAGCTTGCCCGTACACCTGAAATGCCAAAAACCTCAATTAATTTAGATTCAATTCTACGTTAAAACCACGTACAGCTGAATATATCAATCTAGATACTTTTACTTTTCACTTTGTTCTTGGTTACTTGAAAATCCAAAACTTAAACTTTCAGGTTCAGTTTACCTTTTGTTTATATACGTTTCGTTTATTCCATGCGAAGATATGTGTCAGATCAGGATCGGCTTCGTAGCTATGAGTGTGCAATGAGCCCTCAATCTCGACACGGACATGTACTCGGATTAGTGATGCCGGTACAATGCGTCGTGTGAGTTGAACATGTACGCATGACAGGTAACCAGCTGATTGAGATGAGCGGTATGTCAATTTCACTAAAGATCCCGGTAATCCGATGGACTCGCTTACGATCTGGAATTGTGAATAACCAAGCTATAAATGGTTTATAAATTGTTTCGTAATGTATGAACAACTTATTACAATTTACGGTTTTTTGTACCTACACTGAAGATCTTTTTCTATATTATTCTTCCTAATCTGAACAAATACAAAGTCAGCACGTTACCTGGGCCTCAGGGTATATGACGGTCGTGGTGGTAGCAGAAGATGCAGCAGGTGCCGCCAGTGGTGGTACAGCTACTACTTCGGGCCTAAGCCTCTCGTGATCATGAGCAGCACAAGGAGGTGTTTCTGATTCCCACCATTGAGGAATAGGAGACCAGTCGATACGAGGTGGAGCCCTGTTGATTGTCATTTTAAATGTCAGTAGGTACGAGTATGTTATGAACACTGAACCGTAAAAGAGGAAAACCTCATGAAAAAATAATAACTATTATTTCGTGTTTTGGTCTTCTTAGTTCCCGTCGTGTAATCAGCATTCATATTTCTTTTGCTTTTAATAATGTAGAACAATGACAAATTTTATCAGTATAATGTAACAAATCCAGTAACATGTTTTCAAAAAAACCTGTCTAAAATGAAAAGCGCTAAAATCATCGGGTACATAATAGATGAAGAGTAATTATACCTGGGAGTCGGTACTTTGACGTTATCATCGCTTAGTTCCATTTGCACAGGCGGCAACACGACGATCTGGTTCCAGGGTACGAAGACAGTCTTCCGCAGCGGCTTGAAGGGTGATCGCTGGAACTGCAGGGTCACGGCGCCTCCTCCATTCACCAACACGTCAAACCTGAAGTCCAGGTCATTATTTTCAAGAATTTGTTTAGCTTATAATACAGCTTTTGTGATGATGCATTAACCTTAATTAGCGTATACGTATTCTTGTGAAATTACTTGTATGTAAGATGTAGTTTCCTATTTGTAATCGAGTAATAATATCGAAATAAGAAAGGCTATTTTAATGCTTCCGGTGCAAAAATAATAGTTGCATTTATAAACTGGGTCATTCGCAATACCAGTTGTCATCCCACGTAAAGTAAATTGACTAAATCTTACTTAAAGACATATCTTTGGCGTCGATTGCAATCTAAATTGTTTCTGCTAGCAATTCTTCTAGAACTGCACTGTCATAACATCCTTTTAATTATTGGTTCCGTGGTTTTACGCTGCTATAAGCAAACTGTGGGTTCTTCAAATTACTCGCTTCGCTGCCCTCGTGGTTATAATTGCGGTCAGTGTTTATACTCGGACCTTTAGATGTTCATTCAATTGTTTCCGTTTAGATTCGGTCGCGGTTTTGCCTTTGCGAAACTCAAATTCTCTCCTTTTTAAAGCTGGCACCATGCAATTTAGATTGAAAAAAAAGGATAGCGTCATTATTTTTCGAAAGGAGCATTGTGATTCAAAACCTTCCAAGTTTAAATTTCAATATTAGTGTTTTCGAAATTTAAAGAACAATTTTTTTTTTTTTAATGTAATGCTTGTGTGAACAAATGAATACCGTATCTACTCGATTCTCTACACTGACGAGTAATAAACGCAAAAAGTCCTTTCGATTCATTTCCTGTTTATCGTTTTTAATGAACCCTTAAAACAATTTTCTTTTCATTAATTTAAGCTACGACGGACAATATTTTGTACCTTCTCTCTTTGTTTCTTTACGCCATTAATGAGAATTTGTTATCGGAACGTGTTTGGCAGGGGTTTAGTTTGATGATCAGCACTTCTAATAAAAGGAAAAAGTGAGACTTTTCCTCCAGTTACATTTTTTTAACAGCTCCGTGACGTTATTTACGATCTCTACGAAAAAATAACAAATAATTTACGTCGGTGAAATACTTCTTCTGAATTTCATTTGGAGAATTTTCAGTAAATTCGTGCTTCATTAATAAGAGTTTAAGATGGTTTGAAACTGACATAATTATAAATGTTCTTTTTATTATACTTGCTAAAGCTATTTTTGGTTTCGGAAGATGCGAAGTTGGATTGAATTGGGTATTCAAATAATACTTTTCCTTAATAGAATTTGTTTTATCCGTAATCAATTTGTTAAACATATTTTTTATAGCTTTTGTAGACATAACTCCAAAGTTACGATAATCGATTAGAAAAAGCTTAAACGTCACGTGTTATTTGATTACGTGTTCAAATAATACTAGTTTCGTTCCGCCGTCCAATTCGATTTCATACTCGATGCTTTTACATACAAACGTGTATGAGATATCTAAGACCGTGTCCGAAAATTAATGACTACTCAACTCACATGTCTATACAAATGTTAGTATAGTTTTTTCATCGAATATTTCTGTTTATCACGCTATGTTCACCAATTACTTTCTTAAGACAATTTTATACCATGACGCAGGGATTATCGTGACTAATAAGATTCTATTTTTCACGAGATAATTTGTTTTAACGATTGTTTTGACATAGCGCGTTTGTACGGTACATTATTGCTGTATATATTAATGTTTAGAGATAACTGTGAATCACCCTTTTAACCTAGCCAGAAATATTCGTGGTTGAATGGACCATTTATAGATTTTGTGACTTGTTACATTTGACTTATTTCTACTAGTGGTAAAGTGTTGTTCGACACAAAATCGAAGTAAATACAAAACAATTTAAAATACTTTTCGAACTAACGTTAGCCTACAAAGAGGT
The DNA here is from genome assembly GCF_003590095.1 of Trichoplusia ni. Taxonomy (NCBI): domain Eukaryota; kingdom Metazoa; phylum Arthropoda; class Insecta; order Lepidoptera; family Noctuidae; genus Trichoplusia; species Trichoplusia ni. The sequence continues at coordinate 15,721,303 of NC_039479.1, read as the reverse complement.
TTTCTTGGTACTAGAAAAATAGTTCCAGACAATGTCGATTCTTTGAAAATTACGCTTTAGTTTCTAGGGCTTCTATCATTTGTGTCCCAAAGTACTTACAAATGTCGGCATTCAAAATATAATATAAGCTTATTTTTGGTAAACATTCAATGAATTGATATCAGTCTATCTTCATCTTTATTATTTGTACGTAATTGAAAAAGGATAGACAAAAATTAAAAGTAATGACCTACATTACATATCAAAGGTCGCCGGCAAGGAAGTCACGTTTTGATTTCCAAAGGGTTCGTCAAGTGTGAACTGTCGTACTTCAATTATGGTATCAAGTACTATAAAACGAGGACTATCTTGTTGTCGCTGACAAAATAACATTTACATGAGGGCACTGTACATTATACGTACGTACATATTCTATGTTAGTAGTCAGTACAATATCGTATTGAGTTTAAGTTTTAGAGATATTTGTATTTTTGAAAAAAAAAAAGAATTAAAAGAATACTCCAAAAATCAGATTATTTAATTAGATCCTGAATATACTTTGGTTTTAAATCGATTTTTAATAGACTTTTCATTAGGAATCAATTAAAAAGCTCACGTATCATTTTAACATTCGTAATTGAATATTTATTTAATTTCACCAAATACGTTTGGCATAATTGGCTACGGTCACTTACACATTGAAAAAAAGAATAAAAAAAAACATTAATACCAACATTGAACATAAAAAGTCCAACGAGTCAACACGATCCACTGTTAACTAGGTCGCATTCTACATTTGAAAGTTGTAAACAGTGAATATGATATATTGGACACGCAACGAAAAAAAGTACAATTGAATTAATTGGTTTCTTTACGTGCGCGGGTAACGTAGAAGCTACTACGGCCATTACTGACTAACGAATACTATTTACTTCTGTAAAATGATCTTCTTGACAGGTACTGGCATTATCTTTTGGCAAGGAGTCTAGAACTTTTGAGGTACATTCTGGTTATTAAGACTTAGCTACCCTTAGGCACATTTGATTATAAAAGGAATTGTTATTTTTTTGTTTTTATCGTACGCTTAGGTACTATAACCAAAAAAGTAGAGGGAAATCGTAAACGATAGTAATGACGAATAATATAATAGGATAATAGCTTTTATTAAGGAAAATAGGTTTATTATCAGTTATTTGATGCTTGAGGACCTTTTAAGCGTACACGTTTTACTATTTACTTTGTAATGGTATTTAAGTACGCAAACATTTTGTGTATTAGTACAACCACGGCGTTTATTTTTTTAGAGATTGAGTACTAGAGCCTTTAATCGTTTTTGTCCTTATTCTTTACTGCGGTGCGATCTTTGTATTTTAAAGTCTTATAAGTATCATTCCACACAGTATTTATTATAACTTGTTTATTACTAACCATCCACCCTGTCTGGTGAGCGTAAATCCGAAGCGGGCTTCTCGATCGACGGAGACTCTGATGCCGATGATTCCAAGTCCTTGTGGCGAGACCACCTGCCCCCTCATCACGGACACGCGGCTGCACAGACCACCTCACGTCAGTTCGGGCCACGGAGCCACAGCACACAGCATTGAGAGATACGGTTCACACATCCTACACTCTAACTCTTAACGTTCAAACTAATTTAAATTAGGATTAAGATAGAAGAATATTTTTCGAATTAAGAACGCAAAAGAGCTATCGAAAAAAAAAGAATAAGCGTTTTTAATTTAATTCGGAATAATAAAATAAAAACAAAAGAGGATTATAACATTTAAAATATCTGATTTTATTGTGTCTATATCTACAACAGGAAAATTGCCCTAAAGTGTGAAACGTATCACCCAATGCACACCTTCGATCATAAAAAGTTGAGCGAGGTCTCGTGCTATGCTTCATTTAATAGTGTAAACGCTGTGAGAGTGAAGTAAAGTTTGAAAATAATATAAAAACAAAATAAATAAGAAGTCTTAGCATTGCACATTCTCGTATTAGGATCAGCTAAATCTAGGGCACATTTCTGTTTACATTTTAAATATCTGACCATTTTTAGAAAACAAATTAAAATTGAATTAAAATAAGATAGAAACAAAATCGTAAACGGAAATCTACCTAGAAAGGTATGTATGCATGTAACAGCTGCCACACAAACCATAGTCAATCAATTTTGTTATATTACTTCATGTTTGAATGTTCGTTTACATATTCATGACGGTTGAAATTGGTGCAAGAAATGTTCGCGAAACAACGATTCACATTGAAATTAATAGACATCTATGTTTGTTTTTGTTGTAATACTCAATAAAGTCACAATATATAAATAAAAAGTTTGATAGAAAATGGTTTTTACTGTTCGGGCGACGTGATCTTAATTTTACATGTAATTCAATGCCGGGGCCGCGATTCCCGCAGCGATTGTCGGCAGGAGGCGCAAAAAGCGTCTAATATACGACGTGAAAGCTGATATCACAGACGAAAATTTCAACGTTTTAAAACAGAACGGAATTTGCTGACGCGTTTTAAAGCAAAGAGAGATTTTAATGGCGTTTCATTTGAATTTTGCATTATTAAAAATAGCTATAACAAAGTCTGAGTGCTTCAACCGTGCAACTAAAATTTGTCTACAACACATAAATTATGTTGACTAAATGCACTTTCATTAAAAATGTCGCGGTGCAGAATAAGTACTGACATGTGAAATCAATAGTTCTAATATTTTTAGAAATGTGTCTAGATACAAGTTATAAACATGCTTAGGAAGATTCATAATTAAGTTCTTCATTCATGGTTTAGGAAATCAACATATTAGTGATATACAATAATATCTTCTCATTGAATTATTTGTATTCACGCTGGTGCTTTCAAGATATGCTACGGCAAGCATTGTGGCTACAAAATGCGTAAGCGAAAGCTTGTTAGCTAAGCCACAAACTTCGAAGTGTTTAAAATAAATTCGTTTACTAATCAAACCCTAACGGCGTCAAAAGCCAAAATACAATTACTTTTAGTATAAAACTAAGTTATCCTTTAAGAAAATTAGCGGTCAGTATTACTCGAAATAACAGTCATAAAATATTCTAGCGTGCGTAAGTAGAAACTATTTATTTTGCGGTGACACTCCTGAGCGCAAGTTATGATAAAAAATGTAATCCTCTTCATCTCTTTGTACGAAGGCCGTATAAAAATGGCATACGAGCCGCATAATAATGCTATAAGGTACGCTTATAAATATTATACCTAAGAAGAAACATTTAAAGTAGGTAGGCACCTCCCAAAACGTATCTGTAACAACTTACAGTAAAGTTTTAAACCATTATCATAATTATTAGTTCAGAAAAGGTGTATCTGAAAAGAGGATAAATAATTAATTAATTATTATTATGTTTCAGACAGTGATCATGAATTCAGCATTTTTTTGGAAACTATTTTAAAATAACATGACAATTAGAAACGTAAAAAACAACAAAAACTCAAAAATGTATATTAACATCGCTTTAAGAATTGTCTCCATGCTGTTTTAAAACCAAAATGCGGAAGATTCACTTTTTAATGCTTGTACGAGTACATTAGTCGACAATTCTTTAAACGATGAAACAATATTCAATAAGTACGTTCTTTGCACCAATTTCAAAGTGTAATAAAATGTCGTCAATGACTGATCAATGGAAGCGATGGTTGTAATGTACAATGTCGATAATTCTGCTATCATCTCGCTGTGAAGTAGTAGGAATACATTCAAATAAGTTGTGTTTTGGTTAGTTACAAAGGGTGAGGATCTAAACACATAAAGAGCTCGGGCGAAGGGTAGGGGGTTGGTTAACAGATGAAAGACGCAGACAAAGGGTAAGGAACACATAAAAGGGTAAGTTTATTTGAAGCTTAATTTGCGTGTTCGCTGAAATTTTGCTCAATTGATAATATACAATTCGCGTTTCGATTTGTATATTTTACAAGCCCTACACCTATCGATTGTGTTAAAAACGTTTAGCGTGAAAGCGTAAATGATTTTCCTAAGTTTCATATAGTATAACAAAATTATTTTATAGTATATATGTGAACTATAATATAAGCACAGTAGACGAGACAAATAAACAATACAAAATACAATTGTGACTGCGGCAAATCATATTTGAACGCTAGAGACGCGACGCTCACGGGCTGTTGGCGGTGCTTGATTTACGCTGAGATTGCGAGGATTTTGTCGCAGTCACACGAAAACATTCAAGACAAACATACAGATGTTACATACACATAGAGAATGAAACGAATACAGACAAAGGATTGAACGAAAAGTGAAAAAGCGTCAGTGGTACCGTTCGCGTGTCAGCTGTGAGACACGCGAAGGTCACCGGCATCACACTCATATGCAGGAGTCGCAACAAAAGGGAAGAGGTGAACAGATACTGAACACTGAGGGGCGAGGGCGGGCTGACTGACACTTACCATGGTGTAAAGGAATTCCAGAACTCGCTAGGAGTGGCGGACACACGGCGGCACAGGGACACAGAAAGACAGGACAGATTACTACACAGATACCTACATCCCTCAGTGCAACCCCACCCCGGTTTTGCAACCGCTCCGGCCGATTGCACTCGTCTATATGGTTACCTTGCGTTTTAACACTGTATCTACCGATGTATACTTTACTCATTACGAATCGATTCACAGACGAAGCCCGTTTGCATTAGAACAACACCACCGCTAGAAACGATTCTAACTAATGTTCATTAAAAATAAATTTAGAAAAGATTTTTTGCAGGTTGCACCAAAGATTGAATGTAGAGATTAAACATGCTGGATGGTGAATGCATGGAGGAACCCCGTCATGTGGTACCTATTAACAAGGGCTGATGGAACAAATGCCAGAACGCAATATAACCACTCTAGACTTAAAACTTAAATAAAATAGTGAAGCGGCTCGTGTTTTAATGCAAACAAACTTTTTGAGGCGCTTTTGCATATTAAGCGAGGTGGGTTGACTACTTTTATTATTCAGTTTTGCTTTGTCTTATTTATTTAAGAGATCGTTCGAGTTTTATCAACGCACACGGTATAAAGTATGGCAAATAAAAACTTTGAGAATTCCATTACGAACTTAGATCATGAAACTTGCATCTATGCTTTTTAGTACGAAAAAAAAATCAAGCGATTTCTACTTAAGTTATTGTTATTGCAGCCGTTATTGCAGATATAGGTATCAGTAATCTAGGCAACGCTTTCATGATTCAAGTTTTTTCTTGCTGTACCTTATTTTGAAATATTAATTTATTTATATACTGTGAAGACAAACAAAACTGTTCGAAAGCCTTTGAGCGCTTGATTTATTTCTAATTTCATTTTGTTATATTCATAATACGCTTTTATTTTGTTTAGACAAACAGGTAGGGTTAGACACACACAAGGGATGAACATTAGACAATACACAACACATCGGATCTGGTGTGAAAAACAAATAAAAAAAACTCAAAATCAAAATAATAAATTCAAATGTAAAACATAACCATGCTAGGATCGCAAACAATAATGTTTATTTTTTTTACACTCGAGAAAACAGAGGAAAATCAAAACACTTCCACCAGATGAGAAAATAAATTGTAATTTATAAAAGTATTGTTGTCAATTAAATTAAAATAACCACACCAAATCCTCGGAGAGGTTTAGGAAGATGAGCGGGATATTATATGGTGAAGGTGCTAGTTCCTAATTAATTTTATGTCGTAATGAATTTTGTATCTTCTTCTGACGGTTATACATTACAGTACGGCGATGATATCACGGATCTAAAATCATTGTAAAGTGCAAATATAATTAATTCATGAATTGTGCAAAACCGACAGGTCAGTCCTAATCCAACTGGTGCAAAAGATATCGTTAAGATTTCTGTTTACTGATCCTATAATGGTCAATATTTTGTTAGTACTAACGACATCTTTTACGTACATGAAGTGATTTGGTGTTTGTTAAATAAATAATTACATGTATTCTTACACTAGACATACCTCTCAGAGTATTCGTCCATGTGTGCGTAGCTCTGGACAGAGTTTTCTTCGATGAGGAATTTGACGCGCTGGTAAAAGGATGCGGTGACTGAGGGCGGCTGTTTTCTGAGGAGCACTTCTACGGGATCGTTGGAAGCTAGGCACATGATGTGCTCGGCGCATTCAGGCCGACTGCAGCATTCCGAGTCCGAGCAGTCCGTCATGCCATCTTCAAAACGGTAGTGCCATTGTCAAGTGATTGCCAATAGGTGGTTTTGTTAGTTTTCGAAATTTAATTTGGTGTTAGTTTTGTACCTATTTGGCTGTAAAAGAGAGGCACTTACCTTCATCATTGTCTTCGTTGTCATTGCAAGAGAGTTCGAGAGCGATAGAGCAGTCGGTGCCGGCCCAGCCGTCGGCGCAGGAACATCGGTACACGCCATCCTCCAGCAGACATTGGCCATGACGAGAACAGCCATTGGGACAACCAGCTAAGTACATTAAAAAGTTAGTCAAGCAGTCAATAATAATTAAATATCGTAAAACAAAAAGACACACTTGTATGAAATACAAAATATTGTAATTTGTATGAAATGAACACGTTGTATGAAATACGTAACATGGTGTTTAATGGGAATGAAACTTACGCAAAGTACAATGTCGACCATTCCACCCTTGCGTACATACACAAGTGCCGTTCTTGCATTGTCCGTGATCATGACAGCGGGTGTCACAAGGTCTTTGGTCACACATGGAGCCAGTCCAACCATCATCGCAACGGCAAACGCCTTCAGCACAAACTCCATGCGGTCCGCAGTCCAAAGAACATACCACTGTAAATTTAAAGTAAGTTGAAATAATATAGATATTAGCATACGGCGAGGCATAGGCTATCTCCCATATAGGGAAGGTTGGAGCATTGATCACATGGATGTTGATTTCGAATCAAACATTTGGAAATCCACCTTTCCTTACGATTTTTTCGTTCACTTTATGCCAGTGGCGTAGAATAATTAAGAAACTTTGAAAAACCCCCATTGCTACTTCGTCTGCGTCGAAAGCTAACCTGTCTCTCGCGCATACAAATCCATGCACAGAACTGCAAGACCATACTTATATTTAAACACGAAAAATATATTGGTTTAAAGTTCTACCTTGAGAGCAATCGTCTCCAGTGTAAAGTGGGTCACAGACACATCTTCCTGCATCAAGGTCATAGACACCGCGTTGGGAACATGCCGGCAGGCAACGTTGTACCCTAGCATCACGCTCACTGCAGGAGGCACCGCGCCATCCCGCCCGGCATACACATCGTCCACGCACGCACGATCCGTGACCGCCACAAGTTGGATCCAGGCAATCCTCTAAAATAGTTAATGCAATTTTAGTATTTGAGCAGGAAAATTATTTTTATAATCTTATAGGTCATGTTATGTTACCTTCATCGCACTTCTGTCCTTTCCAGCCAGCTTTACAGTGGCAATGGCCGGCGATACATTGACCTCTTCCGGAACAGTCGGCAGGCTCACAGTCGTGTGCTGGAACGTCACATTCCGGGCCCTTCCACCCTTCCGAACAGTGACATACACCACCTGCATACGCACCGTGTCCCGAACAAAGAACTGGGCACACACCTGCGAAAATAATTGTGAGTAATAACTTACGCACGTGCTTGCAAAAAACATAGTTTTGTTTTACATTATTCACTAGTAACGTACTTTTTGAACAGTCATGTCCTTCATAGCCGTCAACACAATCACATTTTCCAAGATAACAGGATCCATGGCCGGAACAATCATCGGGGCAGGAATTTGTAACACCTTCAGCTTCAGACACGATCATTTCAACGTTGTGTGGTTGCAGCTCATCGTTGTATACTGAGATAAACCATCTCCCCGTGTCCAAGTACTGTAAGATGCTAACGTTCACTCTCATATCCGTTGACCTTTTGCTTATCGTATGATTCCATTTTTGAAGCGGACTAATCGTGCTCAGAAGTGCATCCCAATCATTAAGGCTACTTTCAAATGGATCTTTATCTCTGAACGAACTCCGCCTCCGTCTTAGTCTGTGGTCAACTCTACCGCCACGTATAAATTCTACAAAGTCGTACTGAGTTACGCTAGGAGCCACATTTCGTCTACCATATACGGCGAAATTAGCTCCCCAGGGAACCGTGAAGTTAAGGCTAACGTAGGCGGGCTGTTTGTTGCGGAATTCAGAACTCCAAAATTGGTAAGCAGGTATAGTTGCACTGTGTAACTCGTCGAATTCTCTAACTTCTAAAGCGGGTGACCAAGGCGGTGGAGCAGCTTGTTGAGCTTGTTGTGGTATCACTACTGACTCTAATGCTGCTTCTGCTGTAGTTGACCACCCGCCTATAGAAGATGTTGATATTGATTCTGTAAAAATATAAATTATTCATTAAATGAACTGAATACATTGCATTTTTTGACCTAATAAATGGTATTGACATACCGTCTGAAGGTGATGACGTTGATAATGCATCTCTTATTCCTTGTGCGTGTGTTACTGCTTTCACATCTTGTACCAAAATGCAATTTGAATTGTCTATATTACTTTTAATTGACGATAACGCTGAAACAATACAAAAAAGAAATTAAATGAGGTGTTTGACCACATTATTTACTTAGTATATTTTTACAACACCAATACAAAAATTATGTTCAAGATTAAAATCTTATTCTCGAACCCGGTCATCCAATTAAGTTTCCGTTAAGTTTGCTTCTTATCAACGTCTAGCATCGATAATACCCAGTAGCCGACTCGTAATTCTATTAGGTACATTTCACACAACGTTGCTTTGGGCGTTATATGTTACGAAACGCGACACAATGAGAGACGCTGTTTTCAAGTTTAAGAGGTGCATGAATGCAGGGTAGGCGACGTGATGTCCCGTCGGGTTTTAATTAAGCGAAGCACGGCTGTGCTGCATTTTGTGGCGGTGTGACGGAGCGATTGGTTCCACTGCCGCGGGCCGCTCTTGCCGGCACGTAGGTGGCTTAGCGACACCCAAACGCTTCTTGCTCAGGAGAATGCTGTTGTCTCCAAATTATGTGACAGTAACTGGCTATCGAATCAATCATAGAACGCAGTGCTACGCGATCTAATTTGATCATTCTTCACGGTGTTAACTACGAAAAGCACGGGCTTGGACGACACGAGTCATCAAAAATTACTATTTATTTTGTATCTACTGATGCGTAAAATAGTTTCTTATTCTTGGACGAAATTTATTAAAAGTTATTTACGACCAGATTTATCTCTTAAAGCCAATAAAAAGTTTGTACGTATGTATATTTTCCCTTTAATGGTTGGGTTGAATACTCAATAGAAACTGCAAGGGAGCAATTGAATGTCAGTAATGTAAAGAGAATTTATTGCGTTCATTTATTAGTTTTGTAAGAAGCTCACGATCGGTCAGGATTTGTGCTCGGATGGGGATGCAACATTTATTTGTTTCGGAGCGTGCGCAGGATGTGCGCCTAATATGCGCCGCGTTGCGTCAAGGGCAATATATCAATCCTTATAGAGTTAATTGACGGAACCCAGATTTTGTTCGGCTAATTAACATGTTCAGTAATTTGCCGAAGGACATAACATTTGTTTTACTAATATTGTAAGTCTTTTATTGAATGCTTTACCCTTAAGAGTGTTCTGCTATACTCTGAATTCGTGCACATAACCTCGGCGGTGTCGGAGCAATTAAGTTATCTCGGGTTCCAACTGTTGCCTATCTATCCCCAAGATTTACTCTCAGATAAGATCACGAAACGTTGACGCCATTTGGCCGCTTGCGCTTAGGATTGGACAATTTAACTTTACTATGCCATATCGAGGGTAGATAGTTGAACGACAATAACCTTTATCGGCTTAACAACCAATAGTTAAGCAGGCAATTTATATTCAGTGATGATAATACTGAACGCGTATGTAGAAATGGTTTTAAAATCATACTTCAAATATGAGATATATTGAATTGAGCGACATGAAGCAGTAAAACATGTCTAGCGCGTTGCCCCGCATTTAATATTGATGGTATGGAAATACGTCGATATTTCCGAACATCTAATTTAAATCAATATTGATATTGGATGTTGGTTAAATTTTAAACAATGATATCATAATGTTTACGACTTTTTTATAGTTATCAAGCTACAAAACGGTAGCAAAGTCGCAGCGTTGAAGTATTACGGATGAAATATTTGCTAGATTATTTACTCAATGCCAAGCAAAATATGACAATGTGGTAAGTCGCGACTTTTCCGATGATCCCTCGTAAAAACTATAAATTTTCTATACAGACGACGGCGGGTAGGAAATGGAGGGTGCTTGTGACGAGGTCTCCGGTCGCGATGCATGCGACGATTGTGTGCAGATGGACGATGTTTGCTATCTCTACTATTTTTCGAGTTAATACAATTTATTGTAATACGATTCAGTATAGATTGCATCGTGCGTTGGGGGAGCGAAACTCGTTTGATGGAGTCCTGGGGGACGGACGCGCCGTCGCACATTCTCGTATTAGTCACGTGATAAATCTTCCCGTGTTCATGTGCGCTGTCTCCTTTCATTACACGGGATATCTAATATCATTGTCCTTGTTACTTGCGCATGTTAACTGCGTTCGCACGAGGTCGCGGTTTGTTTGCCCCATTTTCTCAGTGGAGACAAACAAATCTAAAATTTGATTACATCATTGGTACTAAAATCTCGTCATTAAAGGCAGTGACTTTATATACAAGTGAGTTATTGACTTCTGCTTCTATTTGTGACGTGGTTTTACGGGAAGTTTACGAGTCGAGTGATATGTGAGACACACACCATCGTAAAATAACAAACTTATAACATGTTAATTAGCATATAGGAAACGAAAAACAAATTGTTTTCTTGTACAATCGTTAACATTTTTTCGATATGTTTTCATTTTATAAAGTGTCACTGAACTTCCAAATTCTCAGCTCTCTAATTGGTTTAATTCTCGAATTTTATTGTAGTCTTGCGACTTATTAAAGCAATGTTTTTTTGGTTACTGTTAACTATGGCGGGGAGCCTACGTACACTAGTTGAGTATTAAATTATTTTTATAATAAAAGCATTACGTACTGCGTCAAACACGCGCGAACCACTTGAAAAGCGTTAATGCTCGACATAGAGTGAGCTTTAATAAAACATTTGGGGTCCTCACATTTTCAATTACATTAAAAAGTTGACGGTGCTGTATTTGCCCCCATTCATACAACACACGAGTAATGAAGGGTGCAACAGATGGTTTACATTTTTTCATTACATCACTAAAACTACCGGCGCAAACCATGAGATTTATGTCGGATTAAACTAGAGACCCGCTTTTTATTTGATACAAATCCGGAACGCCAGGAGGCGTGTCAGAAAAATATTTTATTATGTTTTTGAAACGTGATTATAATGAAAGCTTTGTAAAGAAAAAGCATGGATACTTGTTTGATTTAATATACATATAAATAGGTAGCATTTAACAGATTCATTGGTTTAGATATTATCGTAAGGGAATCTAAATGTGGTAATTTCGAGACGTGTGTGTCGTTGTATTAGAAAAAGGTACATATATCGTTTTGAGTGGACAGGTCGCCGGTGACCGCAGTCACCGTCGATGTGGTACATGCCGCCTTATCTCCTGGCGGTATAATTTAACGGGCTTCTAAACGAACTGAGATTGGAAGCGATAAGCCTCATTGACTAGAGACACCTTACATCGACTCGTTTCATTACATTACTTTCAAGAAGCATCGATTGAATTTATTTTATTGATCCTTTATTAAACTGTTATGTGAGGATAATCTTCGTATACCCATAGGAAAGGAATGGTACATTTTGTGATTGTACAAAAGCTATTCTCAGATTTTGTCGAAAATGTGGGAATGTGGAAGAGTTACTAACAAAAAATAGCTTACCCAAGTGCGTATAAAAATGGAAAAATAATAATTTTCAATAATTTGGGCTAAATAAGAAAAATACGAATCCGTTTTGTAAAACTACTGTAATTACTACCAAACCGGTTTTTATGTGAGTTCTCCAATAATGCAAAAAAAAAAAAAAATAGTTTTACGTAAAATCTAGCTTCATCCAGCTCATTCGTCTAAATAGTAAGTCTGATTAACCCGCCAGTGCTCGCTTCATATATACGTATGTAAATAAGTTTTTGTCTCAGTTGTGGCAGTGGAACGTTGCCGAAACAAGTGAAGTAGTTAGTGGCTCGTAGCGTGCTCCGAGCGTATTATATAGTGTTTGATCAAACTGTTTAGTAGAACGCCGGCTTAAGTTAAATTGAAACTATAGTTTAGAACGCAGAAGCGTTTATAATTACTATTCTAAATAAACTTTTAAATTATTATTTTGTTGGGAAAACTTTTGTAATGTAAATATAACTTGATTGAACGAAAGTAAGTGTTGTCGCTAAACGGACGGAATTAAAATACAGATTAGAATTAAGTACGTGCCAATATTATAGTTATGTATTTTTATATATAGTTTCATTTCTTCCTTTCTTGTTGTTATTGTCATTGTGGAAGCGTGACAGCGCAATACATAGTTACAAAGCGGCATCTCTCTTTCACAATCCACATAGATCTTCAGAATATCAAACAAGTTAAATATCTATTTTCGATGTAATTATAACTGTATTAACGTTTGTAACGCAATCATAGTCAAGAACACTTTATAATAAAGATATTTCAAAGGCCAGTTGGTTGAGAGCAGTGTTAACCAAACAGTTTACAAATAGACAGGATAATAAGCAGCTGGAAGACTCCATGTTTGTCTTACAATCCAAGATTAGAACAAAGATTATTGTATAAGAAAGTGAACACTACATAATATTCGTTATAGCTTTCTATAGTATCACGACGCGCTTGTATTGTTATTGCAGTTAAACAAATACCCTATTACCGGAAGCAATTTAATTTTGTATAAATGATCATTTAAGTCCCTAATTGAGTCCCTATTAGGGACATAATTTGCCATCGCGGCCACCCTCGCCTCCATTTTGAAAGACGTCGCTTGAAGGGAAATAAACAAAAGTCATTTCCCGACATTACAGCGAGTGAGCACTTTTAGCGTAAATGGCAATGCGGCTGTGCACCCAACGACATATTGTTTCTACGAATGCTTCACTGTTATACGGGATTCGCGTGTCGTGCCCAAGTAGGTGCCAGCCCGATATACGTATAGCCGCCACAACCAACTACAGCTCCTACCTAACATCCACTACCACTTAAAACGTTACGACTTCGACTACCTTTTAACTACACTAAATTAAGGAAACATTTGTAAGCTCTTTAAATGCAATTCTGCTGTTATTGCTTTATTGGAAAGTTAGTATTATTCCCGCCTTAGTCTTCAGTTAAACGTTTTTCCTTAAAGAAACGTGAGGAATTTGCGGGACTTGAGTCGCCACATTTATACGACTCTTAAGCTTGTTTCCTTTTCTTATTCTGCCAAATAACCTCTCTGCGACAATGTCAGTAAAAACACATTCGTTCTTCACCCTCGTTGGTCTCGAATTTCCGAAATAACTTCTTTGAGAGAGCTTACGCCGTTAAAGAATGGAGTTTTTTTAACACTTTCGTTTTTTAGGGTTTGCAATGTAACTCGAAAATCCAATGATGACCTAAAGCTTTCATGTTTTATGTGAGTAGAATACACCGTAGGGATGACTATGTCTGTAATAACAAGTTACAAAGAATACAGTCATTATCGTTCGAGTTGTTATAGTAATTGCGAGGGCTCGGCAGGGTAAACGTATGTTCGAATATAGGCCACAAGTATTGCGTCGTCGTCGGTCGCGACCCGTGACGGGCTCCATGTTATTTTTGTGTAGCCTCGTGTGCCTGCGGTTTGGGAGAAGTGCTGGTGATCGCTTACAGATAATAGCCTACTTTACTTAATGGTATCTCAGCTGAGCAATGTTCTCATACTTTTACTATAATTTGTATGGAGAGATCTGTCCAGTTTAATTGAAATAGTGTACGATCAAGCACGTATTTTGCTTTAAAACTTATTTTAAGTACACTTCTGACTGAACTGTATCGTAGGTCCTTTATGTAGTTTCGTGTCTTTCCGTCGTTAACGTAAATGCTTCTGTAACATGTAGGTACATTCTGTGCGGCAATAAGCATTACATGCAGTTGAGAGAATGTGCCATTCCATTAGATATAAAACGTAATGTATTGTTTTATTATACCGCAAGAAAGGAATTAGTTGTTCGTCGTTAAATCAAACAGGGATTTATTTTTGCGATTTATGAAGCATTACGTATGTATAAATTATGATTGGTCGTTTGGCGGGTACGCAGGGATTGCGAGTGGCTGATGTATTCGTAGTGAAATAACATGGGACGTGGAAGTGTAAGATAATTTATAACGGCTGTAACACGGGCGCGGGCTCGAGGCACGCAGCGCGCGTTGCCTTACGTTAGGCGCATCATTTATATTTTTCTGATGTTTGTTTTGTTTTTTACGAACCTCTCTGTGGAAGCCGGCTACGAGATCTAAACAAAGAATATACAAGACTAATGGTCAACGTCTGTTTTCATCAAAACATCAATGTTTAATCAACTCATTTGAATGCATGAAGTGAATATTTGAATTTATCACCTTTCGTAATTGAGTTTTGGTGATGGACACGTTCTTTTTTTCTATTATGATTCGGTCGTAAAACCATAAATGCATAAAAGTATTTTTATGGGTGTTTTCCGTTACAATGATTTTGAATTACCCAAATAATTATTTTTTGATGCATATGTTTAGACATGAGTTTACGACGTCTATTGATTGACTCTCCATATAATAAATACTTTGCTTACACATAAAACATTTATGCCTAATAATGGCTATACATGTTAGCAATGCAATGAAGAATGTTGCTAGTAACCTTATTTATTGGTAATCTCAGCACCATAATGGGTTGCAATTTGTAGAAGTCAAAGTCATTTTTGCTACTGTTTCTGTGTAGAGTTAAGTCCGAGGGACTATATAATCTTGTGTAACCCTCGAGGGCGATTCCTTTGTCGGTTTCCAATCATACAGTACGAGAACTTGCCCCTTAATTGGATGGAATCCCGCTTCAGGCACGATTCGGCATTAAGGGGATAAAAGCATACGAGTGCAATTTTACATTGCTTTGTAATCTGGTAAAACAATCAGATTGGTAGCGCAAGGATTAGGCTCAGACATGTAATAATGCTAATAGTTTTAGTCTGCATTTGTATTTGAAACAACAAACGGTATGGAAGGCAATATTTTTTGTACGACAACAAAGGTATTTCAACCGCCAACATTTTGTGGTTTTGTTATACCGCAGCCGGTTTGGGCCATAGCTAAATTAAATTACTTTTGAATCAAACGTGGGAGAGTCATATTTACTAAAAAGCTTACCGATACCGATATTTACGAAAACAATTTATTTCATTTCGGTAACACCGGAATGGAGTTAACCCCACATGACGTCATTATAGTAACAATAAACTTTTGTCTCATCCGAACGAAGCCCATACACTACCGCTAATGGATTGTGAAAGAATAATGTTATGAATATTCTAATCGGCATTCCGAGCGAGTTAATAAAAATACTGTCTTAACGAGAGAGTTCCCTACGTCCCGCTGTGATTTTAGAAACAAAGATGTATCGTCAATGTTACTAGTTGGATATTTCAATATTAAATAGACATGGGCTTGTTGCTGTCCAGTTAAAATTGTCATTGGGAGTCGGAGTTCGTTAACTGTACAGACTTTGATAAATCATTCAGAAATGTAGATTGCGGCGTAGTCCCACTGCAGTTGTATGCATTATGTAGATATTATGGATACTTTATACTTAACAATAAATTCAGAAGTACGAATAACTGGAGTCTGCCAGCTCATAAGTATCAGGCCGCAACTTTTCAATCAAACTTAAGTACAGTAGTTATAAGTTTCCGAAGTTGAGAATTGCAACAAGCTTCTTACTTAATGGACGAAGACGCATGGATTGCATAATAATAAAAGTTTGAATGCGACAATATTGTAACAATATGGTTTTCAGTTAATTGAATATTATCGACGATATGCAGCTTTTTTATTTTATGATGACGCGACTTTGATTTAGGCTAGGCATAATAAATAATTAACATCCGGGTTCGGTGATGAGTAATCCAATAATTTAATACAATACTTATAAAAACTTACCTATAAAGTAGGCGAGCATCGCCGCTAAGATGACGCAGAGGCAGATCATGGTAATGGCGAGACATTTCCACGTGCAGCGATGTTGACACCGCTTGTCTATGTGGAAGCGGGATGGCGAGTAGACGGGCACGGGGCTCGGCTGGCTGGCCCGCAGCGGGAATACCGGCATCACCAGCGGCTGGTTGGCGAGCTGGCAGTGCCCGCTGCCCAGCGTGCCGCCGCCCATCCCGCTCGACATCGGCGCGCCGCCCAATCTGTGGCACAACATACTACAATTAAAGCTAAAGTCAGCTGTCCAAGTCAATCTTATTCAGGTGATTATATTTATCTTCGATCCGTTGTACAGATGTAGAGCTGTAATAAATGTGTTTACCGAAAATAATATATTGGCTTTCAACGAGTTTTACTCTTTTGCCATTCTGTACAAAAGTAATGAAAGACTATAATAAAAAAAATATGTCGCCTGCACTTAATTTTTTTTTATCGCATCTTTACATCATTATAAAAATGTAATTTTGTATGACATCCTGAAAAATAGAATATTCTTTGTTGTTTGTTTATACAAAATTTTATGGTTTCTCTACTTCGCAAACAACGGTGACGTTTATTAATTGGATTTTAAGAACTGGGTCAATTTTTTACTTTTCAACTAAGAAGTTTCAGAAACGGAGGAGAAGAAAATACAAATAATATGTCAAAACTTTTCAAAGTAGGTGACCTGATTGTCAGTAAATTGAAAAAAAATGTTGGATTTCTATTCCGTACTGATATTAAATCGCCTTATGGTGGCTGGAAAAACAAGTTTCCGTTGTTTATCTCAGGTAGATGTGAACTCGTGGTGTCGATGTCGTAACATGTTATGCCCAACTGTCGGTGAAGCGAATCTCTGCCTCGCGCCATATGGCGCTTCTTTTATTAAAGTCCCCGAAGACAATCAAAACGTATCATTACGGGGAATGCCGGCAAAAAACGTCGACCGAAGCGTTTAAACACGTCCGCCCTGCAGACCATTAATCAATTATCCGAACTTCACTGTCACGACTAAATTTAAAGGCCGGAGCTGAGAACATATGGCTCGGTCCGAGGCGCTCACCAACTGACGCCACTATAATGACCTCTCGCATAAAGGAATAAGCAAAAAGAGAATAGAAATAATTGGAGCAAGTTTAGCGAGAACGAAGCGTGACTCCTAAAGGGTTTGTTTCGAAGAGGCTCTTGACTGTAATTTTCTTTTGAATAGCGGCCGAGAAGCCCAAGGAACGTTCGGAAGGACGAATTCATTAAAACGTGTACAGAAATCACAATGCTCCGGCACGCAGACTTTGGCCTTAAATGGCTTTTAGAATGTCCGCCGCCTTTGTATATTATGTGCACTTTGTATATAATACTTTCATCACTTTCAACTTTTGATCCTGCACATTTATTGGCCCCTGTGCAAGTTTGTTTTCGTGACATCACCAAATTTCCATAATAATAATAAGAGTCTTTTTCAATATGACTTAGAATATTTTAGCTTGTACTTAATATTGACCATTCATAAAGCAATTTCCGAAAATTGCTAGTCGAACACCATTTCAGACCTGTTCTCTTAGATTTTTTCATTTCTGTTATGAAGCTAAGTTGTGGTTAACCATCGCATTAAAATAAATTAAAATAAGTGCCCATTCGAATTATTAAATAAAAGTTAAGGAATGTATAATTAGCGATAGAATAAAACAGGCTATTAAAATATGGGCGTTACTACAAGTTTAACTTTTTATATCGTGCTTGTTTTGATTGGGAGTTTTATTGCTTCCAAAATAGTATACCATTAACAACTGTTGCTTGTTAGCATAAATAAGAAACAAATGCAATCAATGTTAAAAATAATATGGTAAATTCTACAGAGAGAACCGGTGTTTCAAATATTGCCGAAATTTCCTAGATAACTGTATCCGAAATTGTTTTTTGAGCCCATCATCATCATAGTAATGGATTTTATTGTTTATAATCTTACATTGCTATTACCTACCGGTAAGAACAACGACTGAACGATACCGAAATGAGGCGAATGCTCTCATTCTGTTTTTGTCAGAAGAAATTAGTGGTTTTGTAATGAAATCTTGCGCAATACCGCAATGCGTTCGTTTCGGAACGGATGCGAGAATTCTATTTTACGACCATGAAAGTTCCTCTTTCAAATAAAGAAGATCCCTCGCAGGAGAGAGCCGACTAAGACAATTAACGAGGCCGACGACGGCGTTATTGTAGGACAATGCTGCGATATTTCAAGCGGCGACGGCGACGTGTCGGACGGACGGGCGTTTGGCGAGATTTTGACGGGCTTTCGTCGCGCGTGAGCTCTTAATGAAGCGGTAAATAATGAGCAGAGGTGTAGAGCCGTGCGAGGGCCGTGACTAATTAACGTAAGTACCAATTTTGTATACACGAAAAGATGCATCAACATATAAGCACAATGATTCGTTATTACTGTAGTCGCTAGTCGGACACGAGTAACCGTCATTGGAAATAACGGTCGTCGTAATGTATAAGAATGGCACATTACAAAAAACATTGGCAGGTAAGTGTAGGCTCGTTAGTCGTCCGAGGCCCGCCGCTGTCGCACAGTTTTTATCGCCACAATCGCGCGTGCAGCGGTCACTTCTAGTCTCGAGCGCGCAACGGCGACCTCTAACTCGGAAACCAGATGAAACAAAAAGAAAGAAACGCAGGCACGGGCCGTGAGAACGCGTCTCCTTCGCCGCGGTCGCCCCGGACCTTCCATTTATCTTGCACAGTCGTGCGGGAATGGGCCGGCCAGCGATGTGCTTTTATTGCATCGCGCCCCTAAATATAGGCCTGTGGAGGCTAACCACAACGCTTTTAGCCCTAAAATGATTGCTCCGCTCAACTGGTTTAATGGTATGAGTGATGTAAATAAAAATGCTTATCACTTCGTGGTCTAGCCCAATCTTTTGTTTCACCTAATTATGATAATATCTCGCTGGAATAATATATGAATAACATAGTGTCCAATATTAAAGTTTTAAGTTTTATGGAACACGTTCCAGAAAAATATGTTCGATTTAATTGAACAAATGTCAACTTTTTATAAATTTTAGCGGTAAGTAAGTATCTTGCAGAATGATTAGCTGTTATGTGGGCATAACGATATAGTTCATCATTTAATTAAAATGTCAACACTCAATATGAAGTTTATTTACGTGTAACAGGTGGTATGTGACCGGTTGTGGACATCAGGCCGAAAGCTATTTGCGTAAACTGTTTGCAGATGACTCTTGTTCCTAAAAACTTGTATGAAACACGACATATGCAATAGACACCATATTGTTAAATGTTATCAACGGACAGTGACTTGTGATGCTTACGTTATAATGTTATTAATTCATTGTCAAAATAGATTATTTTTTTGGATAAGTAAGATCGGTTCATTATTTGTTCATTTGTTCACAATAGTACTTTAGCATTATTTTCTTTTTTAATAATAAAGTATGCGTATAGGTACGTATATTTTATAAGCATATCGTTTGCTACAAACTCAACTGAAACAACATTCATAAGACTTTTCCTCCGTTGAACAATAGTCTCTACTTTCTGCTACGAAACTTTTAAAGCCGAAGATTTATTTGATCGTTGTTATAGGTGTGGTTGCGTTACTCAATTTAAACGTTTTGTTTTCCTTTTGTGGTCGATTTTAAAACGCCCTCAACATTCACAGGAGGGTCGAAAACCGATTGGAAGATGTTATCGACTTTATTTAATACGAGTAACATTCTATAATAACGATATCGAGTCGGTTTATTTTAAGATACCTTGGAACTAATTGCCCCTTTGGTTGAATGAAGAACAATGAGATAAACTCAAAATAAGCGCTTCGGAGTTGGGCGCGGCTTTCAATGATGATTGTTTCGCATAATTCATATTGAACGCTGAAGGTATTCTCTAAGAATTAACAATGAGGGGGCTCTAAGAGACTTATTCAAGTGTCAGTTATAAAGAAAAAGATTAAAAGGTTCCCGAATGAAACACTTTGCGGATCAATCGATACAAATACGCAGCCTTAGTAGTAAGGAGAGCCCTCGCGGCACCCTCCTATTGCAAGTCACGGGTGTAAATTCAAGAAAGCTCCCCAATTTAAAACGAAATGTATAACAATAGCATCACCCCGCTATGCCAATTTCCTCCCTCGACGAACGTTTTCACTACAAAGAAACTGAATAAAATTATCATCCATACATACTGCTTACTATTATTTAAAGCGGAAAGTTAGATTGAAGCGTTCCGAAACGAGGAATTTACACGGACGAGAATCATAAAAAGAGAAAACGAAGGAAATTCAAAATAAACAGAGAGTTAAGAAGTGGCGCTCATACATCTCTCCGAACCGCAGCCAACCACGCCTGGCATCTGTCCACTTAAATAGCTGCCTTATTCGACACCGATCACACCCAACGGATTAATTAAAAAACATTTGTCAAAATGGGTTCTCGAATGAGATTTTTCTACGTTGAATTTAATCTATAGCCATATTAATTACATGTTGAGGTAATAAAACAGGCTAACTATGACAGTCAATTAAATTTATACAATCTTTAGATCGGTGGATGAGTTCATAAATATAAATTGATATAGTAATTGATTTCCGCGATAGCTTGGTTCGATTTGGTGCTCATTAATTTCGGAGCTGCAGTAAATAGTATCGGTGGACCGAAAATATAAGTGCGGTGCACATTGAAATGATACAGAGATTTAAATGCGGTACATACGCTTGGATTCATTGAACTCGCAACTCTTATTAATAACTCTCATAGCGTGATGTTTGTTTTAGTCGTCTCGTGTGGCGGTTAGGTAATGCTGAAGTTGATTCATGAATGGGAGAGTGGCTCGCAGCTCGCGGCGCGCGGCTAGCGCAAGTACGCGCCCACTCGACTATATTTAGCGAATATCATTTTCCTAGAAATATATCAGACGGCGGAAGTGACAACATTTACATTTTACGATAAACTAAAGCTAGGTTAGAATTACAAAACTAAGCACAGGTAAGAATATTGCTTTTTGTTTATTTCAGTCCACCGTCACATATTTAAGGCTTTAATAAACTAAAATGGTTTAAAATTATAAATTATAGTCGTAATAATAATATGAACGGATTCAAAGATTACCTTTGGAACTCATCTACATTCAATGTTTATCACGCAACCAAGCTAGATAATCATACACGATATCAACTCAGGAGCTTACTGGGCTGTGTAAACGCGCCCTAGGCGGGTCTAGGCAGGTTTATCGTTGGAAATGAATGGAAGCGATATCGAATAAGCGGCCAATTACTGGTTGGCGGGTAGACTACGAGAGCCCGCACGTAAATAATCGTGCTCACGCGCAGAAACCCGATAGTGATAAACAATTTTCCATTAGCCAAGCAGTGCAGCAGGGGGCGGACTCACCGCTGGTGCCTACAATTTCCATACCTAACGGAGAATCGTATGCGATAGCCTTTTATTACGGTGTTTGTCGTTTGAAGATATTATTACGGTAATACATGGGAAATGCAAATTAAGTTCTGCAATAAATATCGAGTGAAACAGTTGGAACAAAAATAGCAACTTTTTTCCAAACCGGTTTAAATGAACGATGCAAAAAACACATAATAGCTTAATTGTTTTCAAGTCATGAAATTTTCCTCCTGACTATAAGAACGAAAATGTAGGTTGTTAAATTTAATACTACTTATTTTGGTCATTGGCCTATAAATGCAATAGGTATCACCTTGTGCGGCTCAATTTCTTAAGGCACGAATGTCCTAAACTAAACGCCTGCTATTGTTCAGCGAAACGGAAAAACGGTTTCGCAGGAGACGTCCCTCCGCGGGCGCTCGTATTTCACCCGGAGTTCAATATTATTTCGACAGTCGGCGGCACAAAGAGGCGGAAGGCCCGCGCGCCGCCGCCGCCAGCTCGCCGCGGGCTCCTCTCGCCTATCGCTTCACAATATTGTCCTCCCTGCTGCCTCGGGTTACACTGTAAATATTTTTCGGTGGTTGCCTGATTGAAAAATTTTATCGCATTCCACCCCCGCCTCCTCTGATAATAGATTGTGCGGGCTCTCGGCATACATTGATATGGGTACTGCCAATAGTAGGCTTGGTATGTGTTTACCACACATGATTTCGGTTTTACAGTCCAAAGGGTAAATTAGCAATTTGGGTTGCTTGTTTTAAAGTCGCAAGGCACAAAATGGGTTTTGTGTGAAAGCAAGTATCGTATTTGGCATACTGCCATTGATGGCAAGTATGCGATGTCTGTTGTTAGCGTTAATATCCTTACAAGCCCTAAATGTCTCGTAGTTCTAAGCTTACAAGGAATTTTAGGAGACCAAATATGTCCTAGATGTCATTTTGGAAGTTTACTGTACCTACTCTTTTGTATGTTAGTATTATTTAAACTTGACGGACCATAGTCCGAAAGTTGTGTACTCGGTCATATCGGAGCAACACGCGCCGAGACAATGTCTCTCTGATTATATTTGTTTTGGGCGGCTGTGAGGCGTGCGGATCGTCGCTCGACGCCATTATTTATACAGAGGAAGATACAAATGAGGATCCATTACTGGATTTCCTCGATTTGAGCCTAATGAAAGACAAATAACTTCGAGTTCAAAGCGATCGATAAGAGCATTTGCTTTAATTTGAACTACGCGATTGCTGAGGGCGATTCGATAGCGATGTTTAATAGATACAAATGGTTGGCAATTATTTATAAGATATAAAACGTTATCGTTAAAGAAAAATACATTAAGTATTCCCTTTTAGGATTTGGAAACAGCAATAAAGCGGGTATCGAATATAAACTACACCACTTGTCACAGCGGTAGAGACAAAGCTATTGACAATGTAACTGTAGGTCGCGAAATAGGGGTGACTGAATATTCGTCACTATAAATCGTAGTAAGATTAGTTTCAATTTTGGACTCAAAAGCGGACTACGTAGGATCAAATGTGGATTGCTTTTTGCGACTCACACTCGGACACAAAAACCGCTGAGATGAGTTAGGGGCGCGAGTCATTTGTTGCACTACATTACCCATGTCCCAGCCAACCAGTGCGACCCTAGCTTTGAATTAAACACGATTGACATTTTGTTTCATCTACATTTTTTGCCTATAACCAACCCCTTGGCCCGTGAAATGTTTAAACGGCAATTCCATGAGTAATATTTTATCAATTAAGCACGGTCGGTTTCAATTTCAAAATTATAGCGTGCCATTTGAAACTACCAGCAATTTATTACTTGCAATAATTTCATATAAGAAGAAAATGTCACAGTTACATTTAAAGCGTGCAATTTACTGAATTAGCAATTCACATTTTATAATTGTATTAGGTTGAATGTGGCCGGTACCTACACAGACATGGCGGTGCCGGTGTGCGCATTTGTTAAAGAAGTAAACTGGAGTAGGTCACTTACCGTAGAACTTTATGTCCATATTTCAACAGGATGACCGTAGCTTATAAATTATTACGAATAAAAGTGGTCGGTACGTCCGTCGCACGCTTGACCAGGCCACGCCAAATGATAAGGGTCATTCGTTTGCTTGCACTAGCCCATTGAATTGCAAAACAGTTTACTTGCGCGGTGAATATTTACACGTTTAATGGCTGTGACGTCTGCTAATGACGAATGCATAAGATTGGCATTTAGAAACTGTGAGAAGCCAAACAGGTTGTCAGGACGGTTACTGCGTACTGGCAGGGACACTTTAAACTGTATCTTATCAGCCAGTACAGACTTTCGAATGCGTTTCTATTAAACCTAGTACTATAACGTGAAATTATTATTACATAAGTTAGAAAAAAAAATGTTGCATTCAAAATCTTTTCTGAAGAATAAAGTCAACGTTTCAAATTAAGAACGGTCATTAAAATTACGTAGTAGGACAATTTAAATTTGAATACGTATTGAAATGGAATTTAGAGTAAGTTAATCAAACGTCGTCGGTTAATAAAAATGCTGGTCGTTAAATAACCTCAAAAGATTATAGCATTTAGAAGAAAAACGATTTGCCGCTGCAATAATATATTCGAGTTTATAGACGATATTAGTGTCGGGGGCCAAACGAAGAGCTATGAACTTTAGAGAAGTGGCAAAAAGTTATGCAGTAAAAACAAGTTAACCCTTAAATACCTCGAGTATCAATTTTGATACCGAACTTTCAAACCGAATGTATACTTGTAATTCGTTTTTTTTTTAAATGTTAGGCTGATTTATAATATTATTGCATAGTGTCGTTTACATTGAAATAAAAAAAAAAGTCTAATGCCTGAAGTATCAAAATTGATACCAGTTTTTTTTTTCGAAATATGTATATGAAATACATACTATGATTTTTTTTATTATTTTTCCAATTATCTAGCTCCTGCACAGAATACACCTATATTTTTTTTAATTTAATTTGAAAAATCAGGCTTCTAAGGGTTAAATCCTCGAACGGTTTTTGTTGCCATGTTATAATGCGATTACAAAGTAAATGTTAAGGGGAGAAATTGTATTTGCAAGAGGGTACATTTGATTCAAGTTATTTATTATGCTTCTGTTGTGTACTGGTAAACGTTTAAAAGGTTTTTGTTTTGTATGTTTTATTTCGTTAGACCAACCTTCAAACCTTTAGTACTTCGTGTTGCGATTCCGATATTCACTTGGCGGAAACACTATACGGCTTTTCAAGTTAATTAATGAATAACTAATATTATTTTGATGATTACTAACTATGTTTATACCAACAGATGATAATAAATCACGTACTTTATGATGATTCGAACCAAAATATTTTTAAACGGAGCTTTAGTCGTATCTAATAGATTTATCAATCTCTATCAAAGTTTAAATGGCTTTGTACGGATTATTAATGGTTGTAAGATTTAAATTAAGTATGTACCGTTTCTACGTAGTCGCTAGATAATTACGAGTTTTACATGTCAGCCGCGTCGACCGGCATCGATGAAAGTTAAGCAACGTCTTTTTTATCATATTCCGTGTAATTAGTCACGCTAATCTTTCAAGCCTTAACAGAGATCACTAATTTAGTCCTTATCTTGTTTAATCGGAGATCTTTATTCAGGTATATCTACACAGTACGCACCCGCTGCTTAGTATTTAATCTGAACGTCACGGTGGTTCGTTTATTTTTTGTAGGAGTTGAACTGTAGCAGGATACCACGGGTTGTAATAATGTATGATATAGACCCGAGATCGTTGACCCCCAATCAGAAGGGATTAATGTGTTTCAAGTGTTCGGTGTGTTATTGGTGTCTCTAATTACGTTTATGGGTCGCTGAGAGTTATGGTAATGTTCGGCAGCCTTCGTAGATGGCCGGCCCCGGCGCTGTCGTGTCACTGATACTTACGACTCTGAATTTAGGGTCTGTAGGGCGAGCCATTCGTTAGTCACGCCCGATGACGTGTACCTTGGACAAGACCAAAACTGTTATTAGAAAGATTCCGTCGTCAACCTTTTTTAGGTGCTTGTCTTAAAAGGTTTTTTATACAACGAAATTATATTGGACGGCGGTAATGTGTTTTATACAGCGGACAAATAATGCTTTTACTGAAATGGGACGGAGGTGAGTAAAAAGTAATTGAACGTCCTTATCGGGGGAACAGTGACTCGTCACATGTTAAACGGAAAGGTCATTTCTTTTGTAATGTATCTTCCTTTAACTGCACTTGCGGCAAAATGCATGAATTTCCGGACACAAACAAAGGCTCTCGGCACGCAAGGCATGCAATGCCGCGAAGCCCTAAAGGGTAAAAAAAGACGTTTCGTGGTAAAAAGTGAGTTAGGGTGCAGCTTTGTTTGTGTATGGCTCGAGTTAAGTGTTTAGATAAGTGCAGCTGAGAGCGGCGAGCACGTTTGTTATCTCTCGGGGAGCAAGCAGCTCAGACAAATGGAGCCACCCTGTGTGGTCCGTTATTTGGTCGGCTCTCACCAAATATGTGCTCTTGAATCAAAAACTCGCCTCGGATATCACCAAGAGTCGTGGAAACATTACATTGTGAAAAGTTCTGTTTATCGGGAACACTAGAAGCCACTCAACTTGACTCGTACTTGTTCAAATTTGTTATATGGAAAAGGTTATTGGTCATGTCTTAGAAATAGGTGTTAAGATGATTTGCGACGTTTTTAGTAACTGTTAGTTTTATGTAGTACAAGTTTTGGTTAGTGTGTTAATAGAAAAGGAAAAGAAAGATTATTATAAGTAGGATATTTAAATAACGTCCGTGTATGACCTAATTAAAACCAAGACCTACAAGTGAAATGTTCAAGCGCATCCTTGAAAATTACACCTGCAATGTTTATACACAGCTGTTTCGAGGGTGCATTAGTAATGCAAGCCCGATAGCTCATCTCTCCGGAAAAAACTTAAATGAAGTTATTTTTTATTTGCGGAAATTGTTGAAACCCGATATAAAAGTCAATAATCATCATCTCAAAAATACCAGAGATTCTATCTAAGATTATCTAACATTATCTATTACTTTGGCCATACCCAAAAATGCATTCATAATGATAGAAAAACCTGTTTTATAATGCGCGTGACATTATTATCTACATGTATCTATGTAACGGTTAATATTGATATTAATTAAGATATAAATAAGCATTTATGGCAATCAGGCACGGTTGTATTAAGTTACGGAGTGTGCCTATCATGTGAAGTGACTTACAGCTGAGCTTGGCTCTCCTTGATCACAATATTCCTGTAAGCGTCATGTGACGGTCTGCAGTATTTCATTTAACCAGCTGGCTGTCCCATAACGTTCATTGCGCTCCATTGTTATACTACAAACCAACATATCCTTCTCAATTATAAAATATTCAAATAAGGAGGGAAATAAATCCACGCGAGGAAACGTCGACATTACATACATATACTGCGGGACCGCCAGCCGCCTATTCATTACAGTTATTTATAGGAAGCAGTGTCAAAGCGAGGTTTGTATTTATTCGGACGGGACAACCGTTTATTTATTTTTAAAACGGGTTAGGCTAAAATACCCTATTCCGATAAGCGTCCGGTGACTGCCGGTGCAACCGAAATATCTGGCGTCGACGCTGATCCGCCGATACCCCGATGTCAGTGTCACCTACCTATATGCGCCTCTCCGAGATGACGAAATATCGCCACGCTATTATTAGAACTTCATTATTCGACGCGTTCAATGAACCTCTCCAACATATTCGTGGTACTACCTGTCGTAAAGCAAGATCACTGTGGCTTATTATAATTCACCTCGTATCTGACATAAACATAGCGATCGACATAAAAATTTACTCAAGTCATAATTTCACCGGAAAACAATTTCCGAAGCTGGCATTCGTCGTAATATTAGAGATGAACTCAATCAATATTGAAAGGAGACAAT
Source organism: Trichoplusia ni (assembly GCF_003590095.1). NCBI lineage: Eukaryota > Metazoa > Arthropoda > Insecta > Lepidoptera > Noctuidae > Trichoplusia > Trichoplusia ni. The sequence continues at coordinate 15,693,694 of NC_039479.1, read as the reverse complement.
AGACATCTCTTATTCAAAACGGAAACTATTACAGTCTCGCCATTGTGTTCGGTGCCTCACCTCGACGAGTGTATTATTCAAACGAAAAGTGGTTTGTTTACAAACGTTAGAAGTATAAAGTATAGGGGACAGTCGACGACAGAAGGAGATTATGTGTATGTGTGTTGGTGGCTAAGGAACGTAGTAGATGTCGATCGCCGTCAACGTGAAAGATTTATGTCCAACTTTGTGACAGTGGTATCGGCGGTGACGATCCTGGATTATCCTTTGTTGGAGATGCAACGTCATACATTCGTGATAAGCTCTGTTGTGCTCCACTGACAAATGCTAGATATGGAGCCGTTGGATCGAAAGACAATATTATGATTCCATTATTTCATCACATTGTTTACACAGTGCAGGCGTTTCATATCCACTCGTATTTTGAATGCGCTATAAATATAGACATGAGGTGAATCATCTGTTAAAAATATGAATGTACTAAAAATACAGTTTACTGCTTGTTTTATGTAGATTAACTGCATAGATAGAGTTTTAATATAAACATTTTACATGAGTATGACAAAGTTCGTTGTACTATTTGCATAACTAATTTAAATAGTCAAGTTCCATTACGTATCATTGCTCGAATAATTACGCATATTGCATACAGTCGTCTAGGGAGCACAGTAATTGGTCCGTTTGATCAGTCCAATTATGAGCGATTGAATCACAAAGATTCAGTTTAATGAAATGATTGTGTCGACATTATGCATTAAAGTTAAAGGAAGATAATTGAACTTCCTGCGTTTGGTGCGATTGGTTTGAACATGCCGTGCCTACTCAGTGCCCCTTTCATAGTATCTGAGGACAGCGGTCTGGTTTGATGGGGCGTTTCCTCTAATTATACGAACTATTAATAAGATGCTGCACCAGTTACAATAAACAATCGATCACGATCACGTCTAATGGGTTTGAGAGAGGAATGTTCTCAGGGTGAAGTTCAAGGGTTAGAATGCCAGCGCCTTGAATATCTCATAGATAATATTCTTGGAAAGGAAGTTGTTACAAAACTAAACGAGTGTAATTATTCGAAAGCATGTGTCACGTTAATATAGGTACAAGACGAGATTTTAAATTTAAAACTGTGTGTATGTGTTCAGTAATTAAACATTTGTCTAAGAGTCTATTAGCAATGAACGGAGCTGAAGCTTTGTTTGCCTATTTGTTGCTACCGTGTATGTTAATAGCTTCTCAGTATTAACAGATGCATTCAACTGAGTAATTCAACAATGCGTCTTGTGAGTTGAGAAATGTTGGCATTAGACAACATGTTTCATTCATACAAATTAGATGCTGAGTGGTCCGGGCCAGAAACTGACTAAAGGTAAAGGAACATTGTGAAGCTAAATACAGTAATTCCAGTAGTGATTACTAACCCTATTAGGTAAACTACACTAACAACTCCAAAATAGTTGTGCATAAACTGGTCTTGTTCTTTATAAGGGTAGAAACAAACAAAAGAATATCATCGGAGATTCAAAGAGACAATAAAAATGAAATTGTTTGGTTACATGACTCTGGTTTTTTCAACTGAATGTCAGAATATAATCCAAGCTTACAAGACAAATACTTGTACAATAAAACCACGTTTATTTTTTCTCAGTTCTTATCAACACCTACAAATATTTGACCGGAGTCTGGGCGATTATGTGTGGATAGGGACGACAGTGACATGGATTTTTGTTAGTTCTACAAAACGTAAACATTGAAAGCTAGAATGCGATTTAACGCTACATTAAAAGATAATACGGAAGCGCGCAGCTAACCAACCGAGCGTGATTGAACCAATGCACAAAGCTATGTGAATTGTGAAGTCGGTAGAAACGTGTGCGATTGTCTAAACGCTATTAACTAAGTTTCAAGTTTGTGTTGGAGTTTGATGGGTGAACTGTGTTTGCGTTGTCCGGGCCGTATGGAAATCATTTCTTGCTCGGCCGAACTTCCCGGCTCCATATATGCCCAAATATTTGCCGCCAGTTTCCAACTCCTCAGTTTGGCGATCGTGTCTCTGCAGACGTATGACGCATTTGCCCATGTTTACATACCGACGTTAATTACAAAACTTTGACACCTTTAAGTAATTTTGAAACTGATTTTAGAATTTGTAAACAGATTGTTTGTTTGTAGACTGGCTGACTTTTAATTGATAAATATTAATAGGAAATTTCATTTTATTTTGCTTTGTATATATTATGTATCTTTCTGAAACTCTATTTTATAAAAGTTTTAGGACGTAAGCAGCATTTGATGATGCACTAACTTGATCATTACGAAGAAAGGGTTGTAATTAAAAATCCTTTATATTAACCTTTGAACCGAAAAGTATAAATATGTGCAACAATTTTTACAGTCAATTTATTATCTCACATTCTCTATATGCACTAACTTATACATTTTACGGGACGTATTATTTTACACCTCTCTTTTTTACATTTTCCATTTGATTAAACATCTAACTGACAACGTGTTTAATGTTATTCCTGTTGAGACATATTTAGTTGCGCTTGCATGGAAACTAAAGCACATCAAGCCGTCGAGGGTTACCTTTGAATGTCAATTTCCTTGTGGAAGCGTGGCGATGGCGACGCACGATGCGAGGCGCGCCTGAGCATGAAGGGCGCCTCGATGCTATCTGCCTACCATTGTTGCGTGCACTTAACCGTCATATAGTTTGCCTCGGTGTTCGGCCCTTGTTAACACATTGTAAAGGAAATTACATTCTTTACTCACCGTTAGTACGGCGTCAAATGATGTTTCCGTTATCTATCATCGCTCTAGCGTGTCAAATCGTTATCATTAAACAAGTCAATAATAAATTTCATTTCTGACCTGGATGGTTACTTTAATGGTCAGACGATGCGATCACTTATGAGTTATGACAGGTGGAAATATTTTTATGATATTAAAGTACGTTTAACAACAATTATAGAAAGCCATTTAATACAAAAGTTCTCGTAACTAGATAACGGTGGAAGAGTGTTCGTTTTATTAATGTCGGAGTATTACGTATTGATACTGCGGTATTAATAGTTGGGATTCGCCCTCGAATCTGTTGAAATTAAGCTGCGGCGATTGGGGTGTCGCAGATGGCAGTAACTGCGCTATCTGCGCTGCCCGCCCGCCCGAGCGCGCGCCAAGTATAAAAATATGATTTATGGCGGCATATAGCACCGCACATCCGCTCCGAGCGTTCCTGGTCCACCACCATTAGCACACACCATATGCATATTGTTCGGTATCCCTTACTCGCGGAAAACTACTAAACTACATTTTGGAATGGGAATTTCTTATTGTGAGAACTCCGATCGGAAACCCCAAAGGACACCCCGAATAAGAGGCGCAGAATTAGTTTTGTGTAGTGCCTTACTTTAATAATGTTCTGTGGTCTTCGGAGGTTTGCGGGGGTTCAGGGAGGCCCGTGTTTATGTAGTCGTGCGGTATATGAAATAGATGTTTTCTGGCTTCAGGCTCTTTATTATTACTTTGAACTGCGGCCATGAATACAGGGGCCCGCCCTTTATAGAACTGGGGTCGGGAAGGTAAACAAGTGCCGTCAACTGATTCAAATACTCAATTGAATTGTACATTTTCCTTATTTCGTTTAGACTTCTTTTAATATTTCTTATTTGATATGGCTTATCATTCAGAATTAACTTGTTGTCAAACGAGAGATTAATTCTTATAAGAATTGTTTTGTCTTAAAAGGGACTAAAAGTAATTTAGAATTTATCACAATGGTCATGTTTTAGAAATGATTACGTGCCGCTTGGCCCGTGGTTTAACGTCGGCTTTATCAAAAGCTTCGTAATTTATGTGAGTTGTCATCGGCTCGACTAATGTGTTTTATCTTACTGTTGTTGAATATTTTAGTTTTGTGTTCAATAGCTGTTGAAATGTGACTTATCTTGAAAGCTTAAAGAATTTTATCTCAAGGCTTAATGTATTCTCGGCAGATTAAATATTAAGAGTTAATTTTATAGTCGATATAGATGCAGCTTGTGACACCTCGATCATATTTATCGTGTTTATTGAGACAATGATGTCCGTTTCTTGTGTAATACTTACTAAATCATTGTGTGCTTACATAGTACTTAGAGCCGCGTTAAAACTTTACCCTAAAATATGATAGTATGTTATGAAAGCCAAGGGTTGTGGTTAGTGGCATACTTACCTAATGATGTTAGGCGATGGTTTTCTGGCTCGAGATGGAACTTACCTAGGGTCTACGAAGGGTTCGGCGTAGATGTTCCTGACTGGCTGTCGGCGGGGGAGGGGAGGAGGTACCGGGCTGAAACCCTCCATCATCTCCTCCCGCTCGCTGTACTTCAGCGACTTCATAGTCATCCTGACGCTTGAACGAGTTCACTTCACTAATGTTTGATCTCCAAACCCAACATTTCACTAAAGCGTCTTATCACTTACATTGTTGCACTACCAAAAATACGTGTATCTTGTTGTAAAATATACAAAAATCCACTGATAATTTTAATTGTTTACTTTCCACATTCCGAATACACTTTTGTTTATTTATTGTTTTTTTGAAACTGAAAAGAGATAATACGAAAAATGTTTAAAGAAAGCTCGTTACGCGAGCAATGTTCCGCGACACGGGTGTACCTAGTGGTTGCCCTTCGGGTGTGCGCGGCCGACTGACGGCGTTGCATCTCCCGTGAGCAGGCCGACCCGCCCCGACCCTCGCCTGCCCGAGCTTACAACTTGAGCTTTTGTCATTTTTTGCGCCCGCGCCGAGGTGCCGTCAAGCTCGTCGAGTTATTAGACGCGCACACAAAAAACCCGAAACATACGCAAGACGAGGGACGGCACTAGACCTGACACTACGGCACGACGGCACACCCGTGTTCAACATGTCGGCGTGCGGTTGAATTCCTATTGTACCCTAAGAATATTGTGTAAAGTGTGAATACGATCTGTGCAGTAGAGCCAAGGGTGCCTTTTGTAATGTGCCGCGAAGCTATACACGTTTTTTTTTTAAATTTCAGATTTAGCACATTTATGGTTTTTATGACGTTATAAATAATTATAATAGTAACACATGGCTCCGTTTTTATCAAGTCAGCACGTGAGATATTGCACAAGTTTTTTAAGTATTAATGGTAATATTTGGTAAAATTTAAAAGATAATGATGGCATTAGGTCGCGTAAAAAGAATGCAAGGTAATCGAAGTGGAGACGAGAAAGGAGAAAGTATCCAATCGATACGATTATCGAGTGAATGAGGGGCGGCGGACGGTCGCTAGGGCTCCGCCAAGCACAAATAAATGATAATTAATAGAATAGATAACGATCTATTTTGAAAGAGCTTTCGTACATCACTCAAAACGGTAAATTCTAACATAAATATAGTAAGAAATGTATTATTCAGTAAATTAAATTATGGAACCTGAATTATAAGTGAGAACCAAGTTAATAAGATGAAGAACTGTTGACGCCAACGCAAATGTGAGTTTAGTGTACAAAAACACATGAATCACTGCGCTATTACGTTAATGTTATGGGGCCCATCATAATAAACGGCTTCGTACTAACGAGCAGCGAGAAAAATCTCAATAGGAATTGTGTATCGAGTACTGCGCTGCATACATACTCGTACATGATGGTGGTAGTTCAAAGACCTGCGCTCCCCTGGCGCGGGCTGACGGCTGTCCGCTTGATCTCAGCACTTTGCATCTCCGACAATTACCCTCACAAACATTGTTCACGACAAATACGTCTGGCGAACACCCGTTTACCCTTTTTGTTCTCTAAAATGTTTGTTTTTAAAACTCGTTACATACCCTCCGCGCAAATTTTATTTACGATCGCCGAAATTGAATTACGCCCGTGTGATTTATTGAATGTTTTCTAATTTAGCGACGCGTTACCGTGTGACTAATAAAAATTTGCGAAAAAAATGTGATTCTGCAAAGGCGTACTGCCAATAGAAAAGGATGCGGTAAAATTATGTAAAAACCTGTCCTATGGGCCCGAATTATCCCACAAGGATAAAGAATAAGAATATAAAAGAGGCTTAGAGTTTTCCATACGGCTTTTTGAAGAAGCAAGGAACGCAAGATTTACATACATACATACATGCGGGTAAACATGCTCGTTGCCGAAGTGTCTTTGCGTACCTGTATAATAAATTGATTTAAGCGCCTCCTGACAGATTTAAGTATGTTTTCACAAACATTAGGGAATTTAAAGCCCCAGCGACTTACTTTGTTTTAATATCGGCTGAGGTCTATCGATAGGCCAGCCATCGAGCGGATTTACAGAGTTTTCGAACTGAGAGCTTTTTTATTCAATTAAGTTCGCGAGATGGATTATATCTTAATTTAGTTTTTAAGTGTAATCAATTAGCTAGAGATTTTTTCTGAATTAATGATGTTGCAAAATAGGTAAGTTTTCGGTTTCAAATTCATTATTTATCTATCTTTAATATTCGAGATGTTTCGTAATTAGTTTGTTTCTAAACCTTCTTGAAAATATTAACGTTACTAGGAATAAAATACATTGTTGTGAAAGTATATCGAAGTCGATGGATCCCGGAGGCCGGAGTACGAGCATGCTTGAGCAATAGCGGTAGTTGCATATAAGGCAAGTAGGAAGCGGGCCGCGTCTCAGCCGAACGTTTTCCCATGCCATACACTGACTGATGTATTTCTGACCGCTGATCTATGTATCTGTTCTTGCACTTGAACTTGCGTCGCTCGCGCGCTTTGACTCTACCTTACGACAGCCCATGGAACATTATTCCCCACTAACTAAAGATAAGCTACATACCACTTTAATTTGAACAGAAATAAACCTCACAATGGGCTCGTTATTGGACCCGAACAACTCCGAAGCAGTAGTCGTAACGTAAAAACAATGTTGCATAACAACACTGCACCAATTACATAGCATTGTTTGTATTTCAAGTGCTCTATAGCACACTTTAACTGAACAGTTGTTCACTAATAAACATATTTTAGTCAGTGTATTTACACTAACATTAACAAGGCGCCCGTTCGTTTGAACCGTATTAATCTCCACTGGCTGGCCTAAATAAATTTCGGCATCCGTCAGTCGACTGCGCTACAAAAAGTTACTCAGCTATTTTAATTGGCGTTAAAGTTTGGGAATAACGTCGTAGTAGGAACAAATGTCAATGATACTAGGATACGCGCTTAAACTTTTTGTGACATGATTCACACATTACTTTAGTTTTTCTACCTTTTTCTTAACCTTGTTGGTGCCAACTACTTTCAACAGCGAAAATATATACGGGCATAATTATAATTAAGCGGAAAACTAATATCACAACTCGAGAGCGAGATTTAATTAAATCTCCCGAGTTTTAGAGACCGTGCGAACAAACACGTGCGAGAGCGAAGAAATTTGGATTAATTATCGCTATCTGGCCGCGTATTTGTTCATTTTATTCTGTAACGTTAGCAGCCCTAGGCAGCACCCCTGTGTGCGTGCTACGAGGTGAGCTGTGTGTGTATGTGGAGCACGTTTCATAAGATAAAAGACGATATTGATTCCGTGACGAGCCGAGAGCGGGCTGTGGGAAACGATTCCTGTCCGCTTAATAGATGCCCCGAGGATACAAGTACTTCGACGTACACCGTTCAACCTTCAGAAGAACACTCATTAAAAATATTGTTTTAAGTGCGAGTAGGTTTGATACCGAACACTTCCAGTTTCGAAGTTGTAAAATTAGAAACGGGGACCTAAGTATATTAAGTTTCAGAGTGTAATTAACGAGTTAAGGGTACCGCACTGAGCACTTTATTCCTAGTTTAGCGACGCGGTCGGGAGGCTGGCCCGGCCGCAGGACTCGGCCACATTCTTGTCGGGTAATTACGCACGCCCGTCTCGTTCCCAAGCCTCAGCTCTAACATTTTATGCCTCATTTTGTAGTGTATGATTTGCTGCATACATTACTTGATGTAATTATCGTGGGAGCAATCCACGTTCGCGTGCGAACAAAATCATATATTGGATGTCGATGATAGCTGTTGTTTACGTATATTGTCAATCAACCGTTTTCATTCCTACAAAATAAACATCTTGTATTTACTTATTTTTTGTATTGTGTCAGTGCACTGCTCGGATATGAGTTGATTATAATCACATTTTTTTATAAGGTACGTAGAAGAAAAAAAAATATAGGAAAGTGATTAAACGTTATTGAAATTAGTCAACATGCGAATTTGTTAATAAGTCTATCCTCGTCCACTTTGGAATTTAAATGCAAATAATGAGATGACTCTAACAAGGCTTGAAATAGAGATCAAACGGTTTTTGATTTGGTAAACGATGATTACATCCGACATCGGTTGATTTAAGACGGGCGCGGACACGTGGCCTCCGCGTCACCGCGCGCCGCTCCGCGCCGAGTGGACTCCCGACTCCGTCGTTCAAAATAAACGTTGTCTTCGCGAAACACGTCGGAGATAAAAGCTACGAACTGTTACTTTTTACTTTGCTATTTTTTCCTCTTTTGCCCGCCTTTCGACGAGTTTTTAACGGTTAATTTGTCATTAGCCCTGCATCTGTCAGCACACAGAGTTTTGTCGCCTGCAGACACCGGACAAAAACAAAGCGGTTAACCCAAAAGTTTTTTAACATATTACCCGGCACCTGAAGAGCTCTCGACTGCTACTAAAGTAAAGCGTACTTTAGCAGTAAATTGTGTTCGCCGCGGTAATTAATTTTATTAAACTATTATAACAAGCAACGCTTCAAGTTCTCCAATAAATCAAAAAAGATTGTAGAGAAGACGAGCCGCGGCGTTCTGAAATATTGACTTTCAGATAAATAATGATGAAAAGAGAAATCAATGTAAGCGTGCTTAATGGTGGCGCGGCATCATTAATGATTATAATGGTTATGGAATTGTTTCTAGTGCGTAATGGCGGGAAGGTAGGGGCGGGCCCGGAAATTGTCCTCTTGTCGGGCCACCGCCGCATTAGCGGAGGACATTAGGCCACACCGCGCCGTGCGTGACGTATCACTCGAGACATGTAACATACGGTGCGCGCCAAGACCTCTACCACAGCTCAAATGATTTGACAGAACTCTGATAGATTCGTTTAAAGCGCTAGCGTGTGAACGCGTACGGCGTGCACTCGCACTCATGTGTCATGGAGTCTTAGTAGAACCATTAGCGTCCGACGAATCTTCCAGCAATTTAGTTTGAGCACATAATTGCGAGAACAAGTCGAACCTAATTGATGTCCGGGCTTGAGTTCAAGTTGCCGTTAATACCTACACCGCTGGTTCTTGCATATGGCTCCTCATCGTTAATAGCAACCGTGAGACTTTACCGAGACCAAGTTCTCTGTTTGTGTCGTGCTATGATACGATTATGTAAGGTTATAGCGGTTACGGTGTAATTATACATGGTGTTTAACTTGAAATGAACGTGTGTTTTGAAAACGCATTGTTTTACGGCTTTTAAAGAGAGTCGAAGTGTGAAAGAGAATGTTCTCTTAAATTTGATTGCAGAGCCCAGTCTGAGTGGAGGCTCAGAAGTGTTAATCCTTTCTTTAGTCGTTTTTAGTGCTACATAAAGTGTGAAAATAACAAGTCTGTCTGTCGGGATGCCGATAGGTTTATGTGTTTTCTTGATGAATGAAAATTTATGCGAAGACGTTAAATTCAACATAAAACCTTCGTTAATGAATGGACAATAACTGCTATCAAGCTATCCCGTTGGTTAAGTTGTACTGACTTGAGTTTTATGACTGATATTTACTGAGTCTTTTCGTTAGTTTAGCTGTGATGAATTAATTTAATGAGCACCAAAACTATATTTTTGGTTTTCAAACATGCTAATTTTATTTTTATAAGATATCTAATCCAAGGTAATGGTTATTCATTTTTAACTGCTATTGGAACCCATTTGAAAATTTACTTAATATACCGATAAATTAATTACATTTGAAATTGCAGGAAAACTCTAAAAAAATATTGAAATTTAATTAATCTGTTTTAAACAGGTATTTTAAATAATACTTTGTTTTCGTTAACATTTCTGATTAAATAATTGTTGCTAGAATTGTTCTATATTTAAAAAATATTTTAATGATGCTTTTCACTATTTAAAACACTATGATGACCTTTAAATAAACTTGAGTGTTTATCGGATAGCTCTTACCAGAAGAATGAGGCAAGCATTTATTTTGCGCATATGCATTAAGTGTTTATTTATAAAGTGACGTCTTACTAATTGCTGCAAGAATAATTAAATGTGCATGTTTACGGAATCTGAACGATACCCAGAGAGATAAAAGATTTTATTTCTATCTACTCGTTTACAGATTATAATTATGTATAAACATGCAGTTAACACGAATGAGGTTACAAAATTTTATTATGACTTTAAAGTAATGATTAACTATACAATAAATTTCTTTAATATAGTTGTTTTGGCATTCAAGTTATTCTGCAAATGTAGCAGTTGGCAAGCGCTCGTCGTTTGGCCAATAACTCCACATGAAACTATCTCCGGGAAAGGAGCAACTATCTCAAATACTCCATCAAGCATTCGGCCTCACAGCGATTGATCTTCAAATAGATATTAATCTCATAAAAAAATATGCGTTTAGAATGAAAATTTCAGTTTAAACTTCATGCATTCCCACTACCGGAATATGAGATACATATCAAATCATACTAATTTTATTTACCTTAAAATATTCTGTCTAGTTATCTGCACGAATTAATCAACAGATCATAGATCACATTTGTATTCATGTAAACAGATAAATATCTTACACGTTTTATTATTCCATAGATAAGAAGTACACATAACGGACAGTCCATCAATAACTCACGCCCTGACGTTAAAAGGCACCCTTACGAACTCACACACGATCTGACTAAGTACTCCGTCATTCCAAGAATTTTAGAACGATGAAAACACATTTAGGGAAACAATAAACACCAAAAACAATAAAGAACAAATTAAAGTCGGGCACAGGCGAGTGGTTGGGTGGATTGCGACGTTTACAGAAATATTGGTGGATAACACGCTACCGAGGGTCGGGGACTCGGGACTCGGGGCTACCTGGTGGTGCATGTGGAGTCGGGCACTGGTGGCCGGCGCGGTGGCGGCACGGGCCTACAAAACGCGGCCGCGCTCGGGGCGGAGGTCAAACGCGATGTTATGATGTATGGCGTATCGGTCAGTGACCGCGAGCGAGTCGCATCGGGCACGCAGCGCACCTCACCGTCGTCGGAGGTGTTGTGGCGAGTCACCGCGCGGGAGACAACGAACACGCGCGCCACGGCCGCCCTCCGCAGGCGATTTGATGCCCTCCGCGCGACGCCGCTGCGCGCGCATCCATCGCTGATGGATAATGCCGCCCTATCCTATGTCGAGCTATCGAGTTATCCGCCACGGGTGGATATCGTGCTTAACCCTGTCAGTTTCTACGAAAGATACGAGAAAGCTCAAGTTTACTGTACGTCATGTGTGTCTTATTCTTTTGATGAATATCAAGACTGAAATTTTCATTTCAGGCCAAAAGTATCCAAGAAAATTCCTTTGGAGATATCATGATATACAGATTTGTCAGTAGGAATCAAGAAATGGTGATGAATAAATTCGTAATAAAAATCTTAATCGACAATAGACATCCCTAAACAGATTATAATTGGAGCATGCGTGGTGCGAGGGTTGAGGGTAGCAGGAGGACGGCAGCGGGTGTGCGACAGGGGCGCGGGCGGCGCGGGTGCGCGTGTCACCCGCGGCGGCGCGACGCTACGCCGACGTGATCTTGACACCGCATATGCACAGCTTGTGACGTTCCACGTCCGACAAATTTTGACCGTTGACAACATGTATCACCACATTACATAAAAAATGATTAGAAGGCTGATTGACATTGACAACTTTTATCAAGATATAAAAATAAACAACACACAAGGGTTTTAAACTTACATATCGCATTCCAAATTGACCTTATGAGTTTCTCTATCCTTCATACAATATCAATTCACTCTTTAAATAGTTCCTTCGATCTTTAACATAATGAAAAGTTAGTGAAACTAATCGATTGGTCTGGACACTAGCCATCGCTACGTAGGCTTTAAGGAGGTTTTAAGCTTTAGAAACAAGATGACGCGACTCCGGACGTGTGTACCGAAAATCCTTGGCGCGTGACTTTAGTTCACGCTCTATCGGGCTTTAGGTATGCCTTATCTATGTAACAATCTAAAAACAACTTAAAAACATGAATACCTTGTTACTTGGTGGTTAGCGAGCGCACCGCAGCGTAAGCTTTTGACGTATAAGATGACACAAACTTGGCATTGTCTACATGAATTATAACTTGACGTAAGAAAATGTTTATGCATAGAGTAAGTGACTTTCAGTGTTATTTATTTCTAGGACTTGTTCAAACTGTGTTTTGTAATAAAACATCTATTCAATGCAATAACATTGCAATTACTTTTTACTTATATGTAGAGTCATAAATAGCTCCGTAACATCGTAGTTTGTGTAATTACGAAGACGGTTTTAGCTGTTAAGGTACAATATTATGTTATTTGTACGGTAGCTACGTTGTTAGTGGAGGTAGTAAGGTTTCAAGCCCGCCGCAGCCCCGCGACTCGCGCCGGATAAAGGGTTTTGTTTTCTTTATAAACAAGCGCGAAGGTGCTGCTAACGACCCCACGAACAAATACGAAATTCGATCTACCATTACGAATACAAATGGCTACCCTCCGAGCCACCACCGTGAAGGCATTGTCTTCACTGCAATCTCTATCACAGCTTACTCGTTATGCTCAACAATTTATTCCAACTATTGTTTAAGACTAATGATCTTGTACAATCTCCTCGATTGAATACACCTGCTTTGAATGTTGGACACAGAATAAATACGTTTCAATAACACGAAGATTGATTTCTGTAAAAAAATCCGATGTCCTTATCGCTATATTGAATCCGTATTAAAAAGGAAATGAAGAGTAGGTATCGGTTCCACAAAAAAGTTGAAGTGCCGCTATCGCTTTGATCTCGGGTTGGTATTGCCTTCAATTTTTGCCGAAGACATTTAAATTCAACGTTCTTTAAGTACCTACCTAATTCTGCGAGTACTTCAGTTTTGGAAATTGGATTGTCTTAATCACTGATGATCTCAAGAAGTTTCTTTGATCTAAATAAGTCTTATTATCAGTTATTCATATTAAAGATGGTTTGTGGGTATTTAGTTTCTGTGGTCAGATAGTGTTATGTTCATTTTTATATAAACGTAAGTCATAAAACAACATGAAGACAAGTTGCAGACAGACAGGTAAATAAATCCAGGAACCGTTCCACATTCACATGAATTTATAAAAATAAGTTCAGAAACTTGATGTAGCAAACAGCTCTATGAAAAATGTTATTCTATTGTCTCTGTCTCGTTTGGAACGGGCTCGCATTTGCAAATAGTCTGTGGTTTACCGTGACAATAGAGTGAAATTTGCAGCGATCACACTATCCTATGCAAGTGTGTGTGCCAGCAATTCTTCAGGTATAACAGTTTTATGTAATGGCTTGTGCCACAACACGAATAAAAAAGACGTCTGACAAAAAGTAGACGAGGAACGTAAATCGAAGCATTTCTATTGAGGGCCATGACGTCGCATAAATGTCGTCCACGAATGTTGTTTGTCACCGCACGGCGCGCGGCGGGCTGCGGGCGTGGACCTCAGATCGCGCGATACCGCCACGCAACGGATGGACGACCTATCTACTTATAACAAAATAATACTAAAAAAATTGCTTATTCACAACTTTGTTTCATCATTACAATGATTGGGGATTGGTATAATCCGCTCACGTATGCCTGTGTACCCATTCGCCTCTGAATCGTGTAACTGACGAAGTTGTGTGTTAGCTACTCGTGTGTTAGTACCGATTGAAGTCACGTGTTGTTATTGGCACAAGTGAACTCTATATTGAGCTGGAGATTGAAACCGTGTGCTCGAGATAGTTAATAGTCTATCGGTTCCCAGCAATTGTAGATTTTCCTACAATCTTGAAATAAAAGATGCTTTCGTTTTCCTTACTAATTACTAGGCATCGTTGGTATTTTTTCAAAGACATAATAATAATTAAATAATTGATAGAAGCATGTCTCTCTATCCCGAACTGAAACTAGTATTTTTAAAGCAAAGTTTTTGTAGGATCTGTGTTGTGTTTTTACCGACTGTTGAAAAGGCTTGGCCAAGCGTAGGTGTATATACATTCTCTCACGAGTTGGACACAACTTGTCAAACAGTCTGATTTGCTTTTTAGGTTTTAGTCAAACTTCTTGATTCATTTTATTTTCCAAATCAACCAAAAACATCAAGCCAAATGTAAAAATTCATTGAATCTAACCTAAACATATTCGTCCATATAACTGCGAAAGTCTACGAAAGAACAAAACTTTTTTAATTACTACGCTATACTATATCATACAATTCAATTGAGATCCTAGTTAAGACTTAAGTTCAGGTTAATCCGAACATAGTGCTACTCTCAATCCAGTCGGGAGCCAGCATTTAAAGTAACAAAGTAATTACCAACGGGAAGTAGGTCTCGCGTCACTTCATTGTATGGAAGCTGAATGTGCGTGATCTTAATTCGAAACGTTTAAAACTCCTTTAGAGTTTCCGCTAGATATTTCTGCTGCATTTACTACATTGTTCTACAGAAATTTGAGTGCAAGTAAGACCAAAAAGTATGCATTCGTAATGAAGCCTCAAAATTTGTATGGAGATTGGTGATCAAAATTCAAAATCTTTCAATAAAATAAAAGCGAATACCAATAAACATCACACCTTGACATTGTAATGAAGTCGATTTAATTTTGTTCGAAATTATTTTGTTGTTTTAGTTTCGTTTCTAAGGTGCAGTGTGCATTAGTTTAAATTTGTTTATTGAGTTACGACACGCTTGTATGCCGTCACGTCGCCGTGGTCTCGCGTGACATATCAGGTTACAATCACATGCTCATAATCTGGTAGTCTTACAAGCGACGAGAATGCGACCGATCGTCAGATTAGGCAAACAAACAAGAGCTATTTAATGAACTTTAAACATGTTCATACATCACTGGCATTTTATAAAAAACGTTTCAACAAAACGTTTAATACAACATTTTCGTAAAATGCCAACGGCAAGGGAATTAAACGTAATACTTACAATGAAAAGCCGCTTATCTTTGTATATTTAACGGCTATTGAATTGCAAAAGCATAAAATTATAAAAAGGCGATGTATCACATGACAATAGAAATTAAAAAAATCGGACAAGTAACAAAAAAGAATTAGACTTCATTTAAAAAACAGAATGCAGTGTGTTCAAAATTTAAAAATAGAATGAAATTAATTTTTTTTGAGAGCAAAAATAAGTTCTTTGTGAGGTATTTACTGTTAACCTTTTATTTTACTTTTTGTTGGAGAGGTTTATGAATCATAATGTTTTCTAATTTTATATTTCGCCTGTGGCTTTAAATCTGTTTACTAAAGGTACAAGTTGTCCCATCCTCGCTACGTAAACATAGTAAATCCTTCAGCGCTTTTAAACTCATAGACAGAATAAAGTGTTCGTTTATCGACCACATTTTTCTTTTGAACATGCAGTTCACTTTAAGTGAAACTGTTTAAAACCGTTTATTTATTATTAATAAACCTAATGTATAGCGTTTGTGGATAGTAAAAAATGACAGTACCTTGCAGTATTTACTTATTATGTGTGCTTAGGTAGAATTGTTGTCTACCAAAAAATATAACAATTTGAAAGAAACTACTTTAAGATATTATGTTTTAAATACTTTAATTTAGTTCACCTTACCATGCAGCTGGATGAAGCAGCGTTGGCAGAATAAATAACTTTAGACTTTTATATAAACAACGTTTCAAAGTTTACGTTTAAAAGTCAAAACATCGTTGAAATCGTAATTCTCCGAGGGTTAGTCTGAGACACCGAGTTACTTATTGGGTATCACAAAAAAGTTTTTATTCCTACCTTCTGTATAGGTCGAGTTTACGAACACAAATCTTACACTTAAACATTTAAACTGAGAAATCGTTTTAATAGTCTCAACTTTTTTTCTTGTATAGCATCTTTGACTACGAAAAAGTATGAGGGGTATGTCAAACGGTTGTCAACTTTACGTTGTTTAAGGTAATTTACCTAAGAAAGGGCTTTCATACTAATTGCTTAAAAATACTCTTGGGAATTAAACAATATGTGGTCGGTATGGGACAGAACGAGGGGCGAGCTTGTTTCCTCAAGCGTATTCATAGATAATGATTTAGAATTGTTAACAAACCTCATTTGTTCGCGGAATTTCTAGATTGACAGCTCAAAGCACTTATCGTAAGCTTTTGTCCTATTTGGCTTGCATCTTGTAGTCAGTGTATTTTATATGAATCATAACTAACTTAATTAATTGTTAATACCGCCGGTACACGACAGGCTAAATGTAGCAGTAGTAATTTCTTAGTCGCACAGCAGGCCAGATGTTGTTGTCAGAACGTCACGTTGTGGAATCAGCTACACGCAACCGCGACGTTCAAGTAGCGCACGACGCGACGCAGAGCAACAAGTCACTATTATATTGTTCATCCCGAATTATATTCATAATTTTTGGTCTCAGGAACCGGCCGAGCTCAAATTATGCTCGACGCGGATCAAGACAAAATGAGCGTACGTTGGCGTTACAATTTATGAGGCTACGGACTATTGTGCCGACACTGATTACTCTTTATGGAGATTTGACGTCCTAACACGACGCGCCCTACATGCTCCGTTTACGTACACCAACGGGTTGTATGGACGTAAAACTTTTATGCTTCCACCGCGTTTTACAGCGGCCTTTTATTATTTAGTGAAAGGAACGACGGTGATGTCATAAATCTCCGCTCCTGCGTGAACTTTCGCCTCTTATCTCGGCAAAGAAATTATGGAACTTTCTGGCTTCTCCTAGACAAAGTGTTTGGCTTTCGGGATCTTGGGTCACTAAAAGCTTTTCACAAATTAATGAGGAATTTGTGCAGAAGAAACGATAGAAATAAATAAATATCTTTCATTAATAACATTTTCTAATTGAAATTGAGTGGAGGGCTAAACGTCCATATGTCAGTGGTGGTATTTTGCGTCGTGGAGGCTTCGTTTCAAATGTCTGCGATCATGAAATCGTGGGCATTAAATATAGTTGGTTGTACAGAATAAGTCATGTATCTGTATCGCAGTGATTCATTAATCTCGTAGTAACTAGGTTCCGTGTGGGTTTGGACGGGCTCTATTCGTAATTAAATTATATTTAACGTCGTCGGTCACCGCGGTCGAACCTCTTTAAATCATATCGAACTTGTAACTGAAGGCTAGAGATAGATTTGAGGACAGCGGTTATTACCTTAGGGTCAAGCGTCTTGTCGACTGCTTTATATCCCCGTTAGTTTGTTGTATTGGAATTTGTTCGATTTTTACATTTGCGAATCGTTGCTGCGGCTTCAATAGTGTAGCTATATACGAACTACAGCTTTTTCTATTCATGTTTCAAAAGATCTATAACTGTGAGTTCTAATAAATAAAGTACCTTAGGTAAGTTTATGTTTCAAAAATATTTTTTTTACTGTTGATATATTTCAGCATATGGGTGCGTCGTATTGTAGACACCTTGAGAGGAAATGAAACAAAAAGTAACATTTCTAATTAATTTTATAGTATGGTATATTATTTAAGGGTATAAATTTACGAGAGTTTAATACGTTGGGACAATAAAATAAGTATTATATTGGGTACAAAAACCTATTAATGTTATTAAAAATGTTAACGATTCCCGTATTAAAGTTGATGGACACATTGTAGGATAATATAATGGTAACGACTTAGGTGATAACCCGACAGTATGCCGCCGACATCGCCGGAGGCTCACACAATTAAACAGATAACATTAAATTAACGAAACCGACTCGGAAATACGCTCACTTTATAATCTATAAAAGTCACTAATTAATTAATTGAATAATGATAAAGTGCTTTCTTCTGCGGTGCGGAGCTGTGGCGGTCCTCTATCGAAAAGCAATATTGCGGCGTAACTTGGTTGTCGTCACGTTTACCTTGTTAATGCTTTTATCTGTGATGTGGGTCATATAAAATACACTCACTGTATAATACAATTAATTAACGCATCATTTATGCTATAAACGACGCGCATCATCAATTTGTTCTTATCAGAGAGGTTTTATTTTCACAAGCTTTAAGCTGTGGCGTCGTCAACAGCTTAGCAGAGCGTCGCTTATTATTTAGCGGTGTTAGAAGCTTTGTAGCGTTGTAAATCTTAGCTCCTGGCTGTGACGGCAGTTAATGCAGTCTACCTAGGCTTCAAGAGATAAGCTAACAAGCCTCTTTGGCTAAACAAGAGGCGGCCAAACAATAAAGGAGAGTTAAGCGTCGTGAAATATGGCAGAAACGAGGTGCGATAACTCAGCGTGCTCGCTGGGCTCGCTTCTTTTCCCCTAATTAGCCATTCAATTCCCGTAATCTTGTTTACTCGTCGGGGCGGCTCGCGCTGCCCAGGTGCGATAATGGCCGAGCTATTTGCATGCCGCCATATTGTTTCCCCATGTTCGGCTCGCAGGCTCCGATCCCGTCCGATGCGACCCCCCGTTGTTTTGGCCGGGCTTATTGGATCCGCTTGCGATTACTTTGTATTGATCCCGCCGTCCATTATCTACATTCGTTTATTTTCGTATCACAGTAATGATACCGACTGATGTCCGCAAATCCAATGAATCCACCCCTTATGTTGTTGTACAAGTACGAGTAATTAATTTGTAGTTGATATTGGTTGTATCGGTATTATTCGCTTGTTTGGGGTTCTCCTCATAAATACCATTTTGGTTACGCGTGCGTATATTAAACTAATATAAAGTTCACGTGCACGTGCACGACGCCGCCGCCGCCTTCTATGTAACTTTAGTAAACTACAACTTGAGTGTAACTTGTGTAATCTGACTTGCCCAAATGCCCTGTTACGACTGTTAGGTGCTTAATTAAATTATCGCGATGTATTGTTCCATTAAAATAATTAACGAAGTTGGAAGATATTTTGTTTGTAGACACAACCGTTGGATATCAACAGTAGTAATTGATATTTTTGAAGTAGTGTGCAGCAAGCGGACCGTCCCCGTCGGCAAGTTTAATATAAAGCTCGATCGAAAAGCTAATCGTAATCTCGAACAGTAAATTGAAGGCGATCCGTGCAACGAGGCGATGCCGGCACATCTTCTATAAATACATTACTGAACACGCTTTATTACTCCGCCATCTTCATCCAATCCTATTAAGTGTCTGTTCGCGAACAGCTTTCCTTCCTTGCAAAGGCGTTCAGTTTTAGGATGGCCATTTTTTAAAATAGTATTAGGGTTCAATAATGGCTTTAGCACGGGGCGCCCCTGAACGTCTATATTATGTGTTGGTGTGAATTTGGCGAGCTCAGTCGATATGCTAAACTGAGGAGGCGCTGGTCGCCGCTGACGCCGCGTCTGCCCGCAGCCCGATGAGATGCGATCATTTAACGACAACGCTTCGGGAAGATTTTCCTTCGAGCGGTGATATTGGCGATATTACGTCCTCTTCCCGTGGACCACGTTTTATAATTTAGACGCCCCTTGCCTCGGGCTGCATAACATTATAGGTATTTTATGAAATTGTTATTTTGCATGTTAACCATTTGAAAGGATTTTCGTTCATAATAACTTGGTATTGTTATTAAATTCCTGGGAAGTTTGCGGGTCACAAAGCGATTTTATAATTTTAATATGTGTAGAGTCCAGCGATCAAATGTTTGCACCCGCCATTCCATTTAGACGCGGGTTTGATTTATTTTATGGAATAACTCTAAAATCGGGTCGAATTATATTCAGGGTGGGTATTAAGTTAATTACCATGCTTTATCTGCTCATATCGGAGCTGTATAATTAGGGGTGTCAACACAATGCTTCCAAGCGAGCACAATATGTCTGCACAAACCACATGTCAATTTAATTTGACCCCCGATCCAAGATGGCGGGCTACCCTCGCGGCGCGGCGCGCGGTGCGGCGTCTGCTCGGCCGAATGCCTGTGGTTTACGCCTGTTTACTAATTGACGTGTTTTAGAGTAACACTGCATGGTTTCTGTCAGCATACCGACGAATACATTTGAATTTCTAATTTAGTGAAGTTTTAATTTGGGTAGCTGACTTAGAAACTATATTTAGTTCGGAAACACATTTACGTACTGTGAAGCTCTACAAGTGATTATTTATTGATGAACTAGGAATATTAAGTGACATAATGAGGGGAAATTTGAACTTGTTTGTGTACGTCAAATGATTTAATTACGTTATGATCCTGATGAATGTAGGAAATACATAGATACATAACTACAAATTTGAATATATTTAAAAGGTATCATGAGCAGTTGTTACCATATTTTTGTTATCAATAAATACGACACAATTCAAAGCATGTTTTAATCATGTTTATGACCGATGCGGGTCGTACTGTACGACGCTATAGTGTTTTGTTGGCCTGAAAATAAATAATCGCGGTCGCAGCAGCTTGTTTATTTAACGAGCTATTAAATGAGACATCCACGTTCTAAACCTTAACTAAATCACATTGTAGAACGGTTGTCCTTGTATAATTCATGGATTCAAATAATCAAATAACCATTAACTATAATAATAGTCACCTAAATCAGTACCCTTAGTTTATAGCCGAAGGTAAGAGTTGTAAATATTTTATAAAGGACGCAGACACTTGCATAATTTATGAAGAGCAAGGTAAAGACAGCTTACACAGTGGCGAGTGAGCAAGCTTTGCCGAAGATTTAATTTTAGTGATTATTTATTAGCCAACAGATTAATAAACGCGTACTGACTTTTGTACA
Organism: Trichoplusia ni; assembly: GCF_003590095.1. Lineage (NCBI taxonomy): Eukaryota > Metazoa > Arthropoda > Insecta > Lepidoptera > Noctuidae > Trichoplusia > Trichoplusia ni. The sequence goes on along the minus strand of NC_039479.1, from coordinate 15,672,736 downwards.
TTATTATTATGATGTTTATACGATGAAAAACTAAGTGTTATATTTTAGTAGCTCAAGGTCAAATGTAGAGTAATTTATAAGCTTCTCTAATAATAATAGTATTGTGATTATAAGGCATAATAATCATTTTCATTTAGAACATGTTGACTGAATTTTCTAATAAGAATGTTATGTTCATGTTCATATGAATACAATAACCTATTCCTTTACCATTAGTTCTGTAGTTGGGTGTCATCATTTGTGAGCGAATAGAGTGACTACATAGATCGTTTGGACGTAACTTCTTTGACCTTCTCCACTGCTTTGTTTTTATTATAGTGTTTCGTAAAACCTGTTTTACATGTCGTGGCCACAAAATGAAACTCAAAAACGAACACTTTGATGTCATAACTGAAAATAACCTAATCCCGATACTAAATTTCTTCTTCGGCCCATATTGCTACTTTATTACGGTATAAGTATGTCGTCACACCGCCGGTTATGACTATTTAACTGCTATTAAAATCATTTTCTAAGAAAAGCCGGTACGATTTGTTGCCGTTATAATATTCGGTGGCACGATAGCACAATATTTTCGCGCGACCAACACAATGGCGACTATTTTTAAATTGGGAGCGCGGGAGCCCGTCAATAGACGCGAATGACATTAAATTGGTTAAATTGCTTTGCCGAGCTTGGTTCTGCAACTCCTTTGGGAGGTGTCCGTTCGTCCGTCCCGACGCTCGATGCTACACAGCACTCAATCGATTCACAGCTCATCTATTTTTCTCGATACATGTTTCCGTTTTGTATTATCAACATTGTGGACTATTTCGGACCGGATCCGTTTAGAACAATTTATAACTACACTTTGGTTTCTAACGATGCCAAGCCTGTTGTTTATGTTATCACTGTTTTATACTGTATGGGATTATAATATGAAGATGTGTAAATACAAAATATAGAGTATATAATTCGGCATTAAGTGAACAAGGTAAGGTTTTCGTATGCACTAGTGTAGTCGTCTGGTAAAAGCGGTGAGCTCGTGCCGCTCCACTAATTCAGTGTAGAATGTAGTGGTGTGGTATGTCTATCAGGGTGACAGATACGAACAGGGCCAAAACCAATCAATCAGTCCGGTGGAGCGTCGCGCGATAATTGAACTCTTCCCTCGAAGTACTGCGATTCAATAGATAATTACAATCGCAAACCAAAAATTACACGCGGCATTTAACCGTAGGACCCTATTACGTTTCACAAAGCTGGGTCGGTCGCATTCGATCGGCGATCTTTGCCGGACGGAGGATTAACTCGCAACGGCGCACAATGAGGGCCTCGAGAGGAGACGAGTAGGGAGGGGATGTATTAATAATGGTCTCCGTAGTGAATGGAGCACTTACACGGTCCGGCGGGAGCTGAATGTGTGACTATCGCGTTAGAGCAAATCGAATCGGTCAGGTTGGCCGCTCGCACGCGCCGAATTCGCCGTTTAACCGGAAACTCGGCTCAGGAAGAAACATGTTGAAGGGTAAAAATCAGGAGTCGTTACGGCGAAATGTTGTTCAACTACTTATAAGTCAAGTGCTACAGACTACGATATACGTTAACTGGGCTAAACTCGGTCAAGCCGACTTTTTAATGTGAATAAATTGTAACAAATATTATCAATAAATTATACTACTAACAAGAGCTTCTCTAAAACACAATTTCCGTAATAATCGTATTCAGGAAATAATGTATGATAGATGGGTAGTAATATGCAAATGCCCACAAATTGCTTTTGACAATGATACTTAATTGGACGAGGTATGCTCATGGGTTTGCCCACCCCTTATCCTTTATACATATTTCATAATGTAACCTTTGTCCCGTAAACTAGTACGTTTAAATACCAAGAATATTTCTGGAATAACTTCAAACATACAGTAAAATTTTCTAAATAAATTACAAGTATAAAAGTTTTCGTTTATTCAGGAAAAGTGTTTATTATTCATAAGACATTATCATGAGGCTTCTTGAAAATTATTAGAAAAAATACAGGCAATTTTCTGATGCAAATCCATCAATGGAAGACAATGGAAAAAGTTTAATGCAGACTCCGCACTGATAACGACGGCACTGAACTTTGTTTTGCTAAAGATTTATCAGGAAAGTAATATTAGTACTCATAGATGATATAAGTTTCTTGACTGATTTGAATTAAAGGTGTTGTAAGAGAATGTTGACTAAAAATCTGTCAGAATAGCACATAATGAAGATTGTTCTCAGATTACTGAGTGTTTATGGTTTGCTTATTGACTTCAACTAAAAAAAGTTTAAAAAAATCCTGCAGCCACGTTTAAAATAATATAAAATTAGAACTTTGTTTCTCTTTCGAGATTATTGTATATATTGTGTAATATGCTACTCCTATATGTGCTGAAAAGAAAACTTATTTAATTTTAAGTTTTAGATTAGGTGCCTTGGCTTGATTATTGAATTATTAAAACTAAGTTCTGCGGTTCAGCTTAAAAGTTCATTCAGGCGCAAGAGCAAATACGAGACGAAGTATTAACTCTAAAAGGTATCTATTAAAATACTTGAAATAATGAGGTTTTAAAACCTAATAGTCCTCTCAGGCTAATTTAAATTGACTGAGACTATTTTAAAGTGAATGTATCATAGAGTGTTGGAACTTTCTAATTGAATATCGAACTTAATTTATTTTACAAAATTGAAGACATTAATTTTGCTCAGACTCTGTATGCACTTGAATTACGTGCAAATAAGGTTAATTTATTTTGGCGAGTAGAATAGATTTATTTATGTAAAGTAGCGTCACGTACATTGTAAATATTACACGTATTTCTTCTATGACCGTCGACCAAGTTTTTAATTACTATTTATTTAGTTTATAATTTGCTAATTCTTTTTTTCGCTGCAAGAATTTAAATAAGCGCATCAAGTGCCAGTCACCTAAACAGTAACATTTTAAAAGCGCATAGTAAAAGGCTTTTCTTCACGAGACTAAAAACTAGACACCACTCCACCACGATCCGTATACTTAAACTAATTTCGTATGTTCCCGTCCCTCTACTACCGTATTCTTTAAAGCATCGAATCGAAGGAACTGTAATGAATGTCATTATACGTTTACCTATTTCCAGACTTTGTTTGTATAAATGTAAATGTGACGTGGAAAAGAGAAGTTCCATTGAAAGTCGATTTTCGAAGTTGTTCGTCGTTGGACGCGGCGGGCATTCCGAGCAGGCGACGCGACGGGCGACGGGCGAGGAACCACCCTTTGCATACTACACGCGTCGCGCCGTACTGGATGCCACCTATGTCATATAAGCCGGTGTTTGTTGTATTATTATGCGAACTCCTAAACTATTTGTTTGTCACAGAAGTTATTATTTTATGTCCTGGCAAAAGGTTACGTGTTTTGCTTTGTGCGCGGCATTTTTGAGCAAGTATTTTAGGTGACTTTTTATTTTTCATTTGAGTAGCTTGTGTTGTAATGTAGGCTGTATTGTTTGAGTGAATGTTACTGCAGTTAAGGATAAGTGACCGTTAATTTTTGTCGTCATCTTTTGCTAGTTGAATCTTGTTTTTTTCGTATGTTTGATTTTCAACTTGGAGTCAGAGTTTAAACTGTCAGAACCCTAAAAAAATCTAAGGTATGCTGAATGTTCACGTGCTTTCGATGTTGTTTGCTATTGACATTATATAAATGTTCCTTGATACGTAAATATATTACGACTCTATCGATCTTATACAGGCCATAAGACACCTATGCACCTACCACGTACAGGAGTATAGTAAGTGGCCTATTTTTATCCGGGAGCACAACAATAGCCTGTTATCTGCGCGCTGTTGTGAGTTTTGTAAACTGTCTGTAGTTAAAGAACATACACCCAAGGCTTTATACGTTTTCTGTTCTTTTTTGAAAGATAGAGACGTCAGAATAATAAAGCGATATAAAAGTGATTTTATTCAAATAAAACGGAACGAAAGCTCTGCTCTCTGTCCGTCAGTTAGTCCATCTACTAAAAATCGGTGAATTGATATAGGAAGATAGTTGAAAATGAATGTATTTCTGTTGCCGCTAAAACACCAAAATATGAATGATAAGTGCAAATTACAGTTGGCGTGTGATAATTTCTTTTTTTAGTTAAAATTATTTTTTCTGCATCTTACTCGCACTTGACCGGGCTTTACTTCAGTAATATGGTTGTGGTAGTGGTAAAATCCGCATGAAAAGTAAATTTTGTTGTACTTAAGTTGCGTATATTAACTTAGCTATCAAGCTAACTTTAAATTAAACTTTAACTTACAACCCATAGTTTCGTTAAAGATAATTATTACTGTCTTAATGAGAAAACTTAACATTGTTTACTTTATTAATTACAGGAGAGAATCCAGGAAATTATGGAAGAGGAAAACTATCTTGTATTATGAGTACGTGGAATCTATGTGTAAATAAAAAGTAATTTCAGTGTAGGAAAAGTTAAACACTACGAGTCCAAGGGGCCTACCACGAACTATTAAAGCAGTTATTTCACTTGTGGGAGCGGGACAGCGCATTTAACAGCTTACGGTGGTATCTCGCTTCCTCAACCACAAAGGGTGGGATCTTAGTGGAGTAAACATAGCGTCTTATTGAAAATGGAAGTACTCACCGAATGTACACGACAATTTCTGAACAAACCCGAAACCTAACGAACAGTCCGAAACAAAGTTAAGTACACAAAAACTACAAATTGAATTATCAATAAAAAATTTAGCCCACGTTGAAATAACAAATGCAAATCACCTGGCTATGTCGGTATATTAATATGTAGGCTTGTTAATTCTAAAACTTTGTCGGTACGAACATTGATTTTTTTTACATAATAATATTGTTACAGCGCCCGGACTGTTACGAAACTGTAGGCGACTTTATGATGATTAAAAACTTTCTTCTTTTTCTGTTTTCGAACTGAGGTTTAAATAATAATTTTATATTCTATAAAGTTATCGTTTATTTTCATTCTTAAATCTAAACAGGTTGTGTTCTTACAGAAATTTGGATACTAATAAATATATTTATGAGCTACGATGATGAATTAATTACCGAATGTTGTTTGTGTCTAAACTTTATTTGAAAATTGAATTATGTGGTCACATGAGGTGTTAATAGTAATATATCTTAACACTTTTAAGGTTTATTGAGGATGTGCAGGTTGTGAGGCCAGATGTGCCGCGACCGGCGCGTGCGCTTCCGTTTCCGCGACGACCGCAGCCGCGCATGCGTAGACAGGTGGCCGCTACTGATCGATATACAAAATTGATTGATTGAGTTTACATTAACCTATTAAAGTAAGCCATAAATTATTTCTTTACTAATTAAATGAACCTTTAATCAGTTGATTTATCGACGCAATAAAATAGTCAAGCCGGCGATCGCAAAAAGACATTAAAGTACACTCCTGAAATAACCTCTACCGGCTTTACTAAGAAATGCTCTCACAAATTATCAGGCACCACAAATAGTTGTAAACCGAGTAAGAAAATAGAAGCACTAGATATCCGTAGTTCCAATTAAGACTAGTTAGTGTCTGAATTCTTGTCATGTGTGGTATCTAATGACAGTCGCTACTGGCGGCGACAACACGACAATAACTGTGATATAAGAACGAAATAAACTACATATCCTCGGTCCCACTAAATAGAAGTGAATAAGAGCAAAAATTTCCAGCCGCTATTGCAGCAGGTCCGCATGTGTATTGTTGCAATTTCAGAAATTCCCATTATCGTGGAGCGTAAAGAGGAGAGAAATAAGGAGTGGCGGACAAAAGTATACTAGTACACAATGTGATAAAGCGGCGTCTCCAGGCAACGCGGCCCGCGACCAGCGGCCGCGAGCTCACCCCACTACATATGGATGTCGCATATTGCTATACCTTGCAACATTTCTCAGAACAATTATTGCGTTGCGCACATACATCCTAGAAAAAGAAAAATTCTATGAATTTACACTAGAACTTGCACATTTACGTTAGCACGAACTCTTAAGTGCCATGTTCTCGTTAGCAATAATTATTACTCAAATAATAAGCAATTAAAATGACTCAGTTAACTAAATTAAGCTTTCATACTAAGTATAGGATTGACGTCGTTTGAGTGATGGTGGTTATAATTGCGGCATAAATATAAATACGTCAATGAATTCTGTCCATACGAGAGGAAATGATTTGAATGGCCGAAATAACCGCCGACTGCGCGCTACCTCGGGAAGCTATTTCTGTTCCATATTGACTGTTCATATTTCATAATGTTATACGCAATTAAATTATTCTGAGGCCTTTTAACGAGCCGGTGCCCCCAAACCTAATAGGCACATATGGGAAATATTGAATGTTTGTGACTCTCCCTAATTAGGTTTGATGCGAGTGGAGGCAGTAAAATGTCTTAAAAAGTTAAATTCTCAGCGAGGCCATATACGTTTTAGAATGCGAGTACTTGACTGTAAAAGGTGCGCCTTTTTAAAGTCGAATACATTAAATCTCGGTTTGTCTCCTTAAGCGTTAAATAAACCTACAGACACACAAAGAGATTCTTTCATTCAAAATAATTCCTTTCTGCGAATGCTAACAAAAAACTACAAAGAGGCCGCATCGATCTCTTACCAAACTTGGATGTATGCGGCTCGCAAACGCTTCCATTTCTAAGCAGATAATACCGACGATCGATTCAGTATACGGCGTTCTAATAACATTCCGGGGCGATATTTCACACACCTCGATCGCGACTGTGTACATCACTTAGCCCAACACAATGGTACACGGACGATTTATTGTGTACAGTCTGTACCCAGATAAAGCACAGACAATGGCCTATCAGATGGCGGCCGATCAACACGTGTATGCTTTTAGCCCTAGACTTCGACACCCAATTACGTGGCCGCTAGCGACGGTATCATTCATCACGTACAAACGAGCGATTTTTTATTACAAGCGCACCCAAGTTGAGGGAGAAGCGGATTCTTACGAGTAGATGATACTCCCAAGTTTATTCGGATGCGGAGCAATTAGGGACAATGTTACTTGCGTAGAAGAGTTTTAGTAGGATAAGTATAAAAAAAAATATATAGTTTATTTTTGATGAAAGAGGCTTTGGTTAGATGTAGGTGTCTTTACTTGATGATTCATACATATTTATTCATTCGAAAAATTACCATGTTTGCCTAGAGCAAACGTAGTGAACTTATTAGTTTTAGAACTTAATGTTCCTAAATGTTGTTTACTGAAAAAAATTGAATGTGGGTATGTGATAACCTTTCAAATTTATTTTAGAATTTCCTTTTTTGTGTGATATAATCTGGTAGTGTGTTAAAAACCACTAAGAGCATATAAATAGGTTTTACTGCCTTTTAGACGGAAAGCTGAAAGTATGGTCTGCCTATAAAGTTTTATATCATCATTATACCATCAAAGTTTATGATTAGACTCGGCCAGTCACATTGAAGCGAGGTCTGCTGCGCAAAACTGTTTGAGGAATAAATAATAAAATGTTATGCTAACGTAAAACTATGAAAAGTTAAATTTAATTTAGCTTATTCCTACCCCATGATAACACTGGTAATATGTGGCCAGTTCGGTGGAAATGTATGTCAAATTTGTACAAATGTGTTATTTTAACGAGTATAACATTAAAATTATCATTCCAATTAATGCACCGCGTGTGACTAATTAGATCATTTATATTAACAAAAACTTAACAACCAGTATTTGTCGTGTGCTCATCGCAGGAGGGTCACAACCTAATCGTGTAAAGAATTTCATAAAAGCTATAAAACTCGCATTGTGACATAAAAGGTGAAGTTGAAATCGTAAAAAGCCGGGGTGCAAACGTTTCACCCCCGCAGCGTGAATCCATGACGTCATTAAGAGGCACGCGCGCGCCCCGCGCCTTCTCTCCACGTCGGCCGCCTACCGCACGCCGACTTTACATTCACTTTTCACACACCACTAGCTGCCGACAAATAAAAATATACTCGCAAACATAAAAAATGCTGTAAATTTTTTATTTACCCTTTTGTTTGTAGCCACGCACATGTATTGTATCTAGCAATCTCATAATGTAGGTCACATGTGTCTCAGAACAAGACGAACACCGAGTAGAGTCGAATGAAGATATGTTATCTGGATACAACGTCTAAATGTTAACGTCAAATTGTCAATATATTTAATGCCTTCGTTACCTAAGGAACTCGTTAGATGAGGTAAACACAATTTGTGAAAAGGCTGATAGGTTAATTTACGTCCGACTCTACCTAGCCATAAAATGTACGGACCAGTTCGTTACGAGTGATTATGTATGATACCGAGTTAGATCGTTTCGTGTCCCTTCTTACCCGTGACATTTAACTGCATGTTTTATGTATGTACATTGAAATTGATTAATTTATAGTTACATCAGTCATGGGGACGAGCATGTGACGACCCGGGCTTCGAACCGTAACGTTACGATTACGACACGACTAAATGACTTTCATAACATTTTGAAGGTAGTAACCAAACAAAGATTGCGTTACTGTGTAAGCAATAACATTGTTATAGTTTGAAATTTACACGTTTCTATAGGTAACGATTATTAGAGGATTGTAAAGTGATCCCTTTTATGTGTTTCGAACCGTGTAGAGATTTGAGTGTACTTGGTAGCTCGGAGTGGTGAGCGTAAAATTACCTAACCGTGTGTATTTCCATTAGTTGGAATTCAATACGAATGTTACATTAAATGCTAATAACGTTAATATTAGGAAATTATGGTTTATAAACTGTTTTGACTCAATCGTATCGTAATGCTTTTTGACTACAGTTGATGCGCCTGATGACGACATGCGTGCCAATCAGAGTGAAGATGCCTAACGATAACTAGTGGCAGTATAATTTATAATTGCGTATTAATTTTTTGTCAATAGAAAATAATTTAATTCTTTTGCTTTTTTTTGTTTACTTCTAAAAAAATTCTGTAGTAAGGAATATGAGAACTGGCACACATTCATATTACATGTTCATCTCAAGCAAAAAACGTGTAGTAGCTGATGAAGAACACAAAATTTACAGCGTACTGTTAAAGTATTTACTGTGTTAACTGTTATCTTCTGGCTTGACATTTCTTATCACTCGTTATAGGACTCTACTAAAGTTTCGTCGCGATGAGATCAATCATTCATCAAAACTTTGAGGACGTACAAAGAAGCATTCACGTTTATCACGGATCCTAATACGTAACACAATAAACCACTGAAAAATATCAAGTATTGTTCTCTATATTGAAAGAGTACATGAAACTAATATTAATACCTAACTCGTACCTTAATTCCAAATATAATAACTTTCCTAATTAAAATATCCTACGGTTAATATTGTTCGGGTTTTACGTATAGAATAGAAATAAGCAAAACAAAACCTTCATGAATAACCTGGTATAAATAGAGATATTGGTATCGTTACAAATTGTTCAGGCTTATTAAATTAACCCAATTGTTTTTGTTCAAGTATTTAAATGAAGGATCCTATTGGTAACTTAGAATAAGGTTGTTTAGCATCGAGAGTGGTTTGAAACCAGTTTGTTTACTATCCATATGAAATAGTGGTTTCTCTATAATTGTAAAACAATATCGGACAGTTTGGCGTTTCGAAGAGTAAGTGTTTTTCATGGTAACATAACAAATAAGCTAATTTATGTTCTTTTTTATAAGGATGTAACTAAAGATCATAATCAAAGTTGTCATCGATATCTATACTCTATACTAATATATAAAGCTGAAGAGTTTGTTTGTTTGTTTGAACGCGCTAATCTCAGGAACTGCTGGTTTTGTGTTGAATAGACCATACATCGAGGAAGGTTTTAGGCTATAAATCATCACGCTGCGACTAATAGGAGCGAATATACAATGGAAAATGTGGAAAAACAGGGTAGATATAAATCTTAACTTATATCTTCTGAAAAGGCGGATGAAGTCGCGGTCAACAGCTAGTCATACATAAAATTAAGCTTGGTAATTATGTACTGATCATGTTGAGGCCTCTCTAAAATAACTTTCTTTTATCAGACTCTACATTTTGATATCGACCACTCATTTTTTATGATAGATTCTTAAGTTAACATGTAGCGTACCAGACGCAATATAAATTTCGTTTTCTCTAACGTTATATACTGTTACTAGGTAGAGTCTGTACACCATCCCCTACGTTGGACCTAGGCGTACAAATTCCAATTTCAACGCCACGCTTTGGTGAGAAACCACTTCGAATCAGCTGGACGTGTATAACGCGCCTTAGAAATGGCTAAATGTTTAATGCTAACAAATCAAGTTTCCTTTGTGCCTTAGAGATCGTCGTTTCGTTTGCGTATGACAGCGTTTTGGTATTCTCTGATATTAAGGCTGGAGTATACAGTCGCATCCGGTAGTATTGCCGGCCCGTATGACTTGTGGAGGTACAGCTCGTTTGCAAATATCGGCTAAATAAATATTATAACTTGAATATTTCATATCCTATGTCTGTGAGCTTAAGAAAGGTATGAACACTTTATGTTTTTCTAATTTCTTTATTATATTCTTTAGTATTTTTTATGAGGTATACATCAAAATTTATTAAACAGACGAATATTATTAGGTTCAGGTCATGTCAACATGCCGCTCGTTGAAGTTGTTTTCTGATTGGGGACTCATTTCCGTGTGTGCATGTTTAAAAATTAAAATTGTATACATTTACAAAGTAGCAGGTTTCAAACACTTCTTCACATGAATAACATTTATCATTTTCCTTACTTTCCCCTGTTTGTACTACCATTACGTTTCAGTCGTTACAAAATGTATTTAAATTAAACTACCCGTATAAAATGTAGCCGCGACGACGAACAATCAATTTTGTTTTGTCGTACAAAAATAATAGTCGGTTCGACGCAGCCTTTTCCCCTGTGACATCTATCGAGGCCGCATCGTGTGTCACAATGCCGATAGACATCAGTTCCCGTCGCTACGTAATGCTAAAGTGATTTTTATTACATTCGATTCGGTTGCTTTGTTCATATTCCAAGCCCTTGTGTGACAATAAGTCTTGAAAGAGCATCAGTGTGGAAAATAGTATCAAATATTCGTACATTTCTCTAGAAAATTGGATATGTGACACAGTTATTAGGTAGCGAAATTATTTATAATATCGAATTTTGCGATAAAATGTGTTACTGTTTCATATTGACATATTTCAATATTGTTCTGTGGCTTTTCCGTCGCATAGAAACCAGGTTTTGCTTTAATTTAAAAATGTGGTTTTCTAGTTCTACATTTTAACTCTTTTCATTAATTAAAAACACATTTTTGCCAGGTTTAATGTTTAAGCTACCTTTTTTGTTTTCAAAAACGAAAGCATACGTTTCTAGGTCAAAATAAATTAAAGAAAATGTACGAAGTTTAGCAGATGTGGTTGCACGTGTGCCAACAGCATCCTAACATTTGCGCCGTTACTTTAATAAGGTTTCTCTAGAAAGTAAGTACATCGGAATGACCATAAGGTGCATGAGCACGCGACCGCATCTCTCGTCTGTCATTACCGCGGCAGGCGGTACCTGATACAAAATGTACACAAGCCTAAAGAAACCTACTTCAATATATTACCTCCTCATAGTTCTACATAAGATAACAAACTAAAATTAAACCCAAATCCACAGCAAAGCGGGTTTAATCCACGTACTCAGCTTTTGTTAATTATATTATTTTAAACATGACATCTGCAACTTCAAAGCGCGGCAATAGAAATAGATACTCATCCGAATCCATGGTTAGACAAGTAATGTCTGGGGTATAGTTTGAATGGAGGTATATCTGAAAGTGGCAGCTGAACATAAAGGAATGGAGAACGGTGTGCCTCGAGATAGGCACTCTGTGCAGGCTTGTAATTTTAGATATCGAGCCTCCCCGTCACCCGCCGAATCCCCCGGCTCATCCCGACTCCGCTGCGGATTAGAATGAAAATACAACGCTTTATTATCTTTCCTTTGACCGTATGTCTTACCTTCGCCAATCCACTGTTTTCCTTCGCCTGTCGGCCAAAGGTGAGTGAATTGTTGTTTTTTTGTAATCTACCCTCTTTTGTATTCAATTATCTTTGTTGCGAGAGAGATCTATCTGAAATGTAAATTCGAACTTCACCGATGCTTGTGAATAGCAAAAGATTTTATTTAACTCTTCGCCCCGAAAAGTATGCGTTTTATAGGGATCGTCGAGCGCAGTGGATTTTTATTAGAGACACGTTTTTACCGACAGTAGATCGTGCTAGAGGCGACATTTATCTTCGAGGCGGAGGAGCAGCACGGGGGTGTCTTTGTAAAACGTTTGCGGATGAAAGATTTTCCTCTTTTTTATTATTTCACATGTAATTTATGACACCTCGAAAGGTTTGCGATTTCTTAGAATAAAGAGACTTTTGACTCATAAACAAACAATTTTATCACTAATATAAAATTGTAACATTTTAAAATACAGCCACAAAGATCTTTTTACATTATTTTTATTACGAAACGAAAGTGGCAACTGGGATTTTATTCTATCTTATAAGTAGAGAACATCTCTGCGATTTAATGCAAGCGGAGTGCGGAGATCAAAGGGCCTTATGCATTATATTAAAGTTTTATTCGACGCCGGTGTGCGGCCGCCGGGCCCGGCAATTTCCTTTTCAATTACGCCTACTTGAAATAAAAATACAATTTTTATTTGGGTCCTGGTAATTAAAAAGGGATTTTGTAATGAAAAGGTATACCTCCAGTTCCGGGCGCTCCTCTCAATTTCACTTCCGTTTGTTTGTTCCACGGGGGCCACGCCTTTGGGGGCCAAGCAAAGGGTTGTCGTGCCGCGCTACGTGGGGGTGTGTCCTCAAACAGAGCCTAAATCACAAACACATTAAGGAAATGTTTCTAATGGTACTCGTAGTGTTTCTGACCACGCGCGACGTGCAGTTAATTCCTAAAGGCGTTTCTAGTTGGTAAAACAATGAGTGACGACAAAGACAGAGCGGTATCAGGCGGATGTGCGCCTGATTGCCAACACGATGTCGGCAGGATCTTGCTTCCTGTGCCCCGGATACTAAACAATATAATACAGTACGTATTCTTCCATGTGTAATAGACAGTGTTTCACTTCACTATTTCCTCCCGTATTATCTATTGAGGGAAATACTTAAGATAGAAACTAGTTGATTGCGGTTTCTGTTTATAATAAATCCTCTTTCCCCTACATTTACGTCAGCTTAGGTCTCAAGGACCGGTGGTAGTAAACTTATGAATCATAAATGTTGCCGTAATAGTTTCGTGTGACTGCCAGAGATAGTTCACTACACTCTTTAATGTTAATGTAATGTTTATGTAGAGGGTAATAATATAGGTATAACTCCGGGAGCCGGTCGACAGCGTGCACTTTACCCTCTCCGGAGGAGATTAGCCATCTGAGCGGATTAAGCAAAGGTAGACCCATATAATACAGTATTTAACTTGTATAGAAGGCAAAAATGTTTTGTAAATTACAGAGACAGGATTTTGCCAAAGGAAAGTTCATATTAATAAACATGTCACCTTTTAATTATGTACAGGTCCTCATGCTTTGTGTTTTTACCACGTTTAGAAGTTCAATTTAGTGAAATAGCGTTCTTAGTTGTGTATGCTACTCTATTAACGTTCACATTAAGCGGGGCCATATTAAAGTTTAATTTAGAATACAATGAAATACTCAGTGGGATCTTGAATTTTATGAAGAGATAATGTCCTCGAAACGCTAGCGACCCTCTTGAAATATTCTAAGAAATTTGCGATTCAAATACGTAAAGCCGTTTAAAACGCCTAACAAATTAAAGGCGGACTCGTTAAAGCAATAATTACTGATTACATTATGAAATAATATCTACTTCGCATAGATGTGAGAAATGGTCTTCATTGCGTTATTACATTCATTTTAATTAAGCATTATGTGCGTTCATTATTTTAAATTATATATTTCGATTTTCGAAAAGCAAACATTAAAGCGAGGTGTGTTCTGAAATTCTAAATAGGTAATATAATACGAGCATTAATTTATAACATTCACGTTATTTGCGGTGGAAAAACAGTGTAGCCACAAAAGGTTAATGTAGGAATCACCCATGTCTGAATCAAAAGAACGAGTTTTGCAGTTGTGAGTGAAGCAGCGTGTTCATGTTTTAATATTTTACCGTAAGCTTTGCGCTGAATCGCCGAATGCGCAAACAAAGCTGCTACCTTAATAACCGCGTCGCGGCACTACTGTGTGCGGCTGAAAGCTCTCATAATCCGACCTCTGCAGCTCGTCGAAAGAGGACGACTGAAGCATTTTAAAAATTCGTTCCACCTTTAGATTAGCGCCGATTGAGATAAGTCTACTTGTCATCTTGGTCTCAGATATATTTTAGCCCGAAAGTCCGTCGGGAAGAAAAATAAACAGGCGAGAGATTTAATCTGTAAGCGTTTCCCTGTCTGTTTAAATAGAAGTCACAGGAGACGGTGTGCTATCGGCGCAGCCCGTACCTATTTGCTGAGCCGCAGCGGGCGCGCGGTGCGGCGAGGCGCGGCGCGGCGTTCGCACCGCTCGGCGCTCGCCCTAACTTCCCTTGTTTGCAAACTCGGATTGGATCTTACGTTCTACTTTCCACAGGACATTCACAATCTAGTTTTATGACTTTTAAATGTTAACGCGACTAACGTAACTGCTTGATCTTGGGTTCATCTTTTTTTTCTCAAAGTAATGTAAAACAATGGTGTTTTTACGATGATAGAAAAACAATTGTGCTTATTGCAACAATATTTTGTTGTTATTTGGTTTGTCTATTGAATTTTTAAAGATAACTTTCGAAGTACCCGGTGTAGAAGATTGACAGGCGGAACGAGATCGGTGACGACACAGTTGGGGTCCAACTCAACAATAGGATTCAAAGACGTTTCCACGAGCAGAACGCAGCGCGCCGCGATGAATGCATAAATGACTTTGACCAATTGATTTTAACACCGCATTGTGCACTAACGGAGAGCTATGTGCGGTCTTTTTTGTGTTTACATATTCGATTCAACAAGAACCGACATTCTGACCTGGCGTCTTTAATCAAAGTCTCTGATAAAACAGATGAAGCAGGTGAAAGTATTTTAGTATATGTACCTAATGCTTTTAGTTTTAACATTATCGAAGCGTAAACTCAGTGTCAAACCTTCACTTCTTCGTAAAGATTTATTTATACAAGTTCGGTAAACGTAAACACTGAAAACATAAACACACGCAGTTGTAGACATATGTTAGAAACAAGTGCACGCGCAGCGGGTGTTTTGGGCCCGACGTGGAGGGGAGGCGGGGCGGGGCGGGGAGGGGGGCGGGTGTGCGAGCCTGACGAGCCTTTGTTTAGAACATAAAATTATACGACACCAATAAATTTTTGTTTACTCGATAAATGAACGTGGCCGTTCGTATGAGAGTGCGATCGACCCTGCGTGACTCGAGGATATGCATGTAAGCCTATAAAGATAAAAAGCTGTCTGACACTATTTAATAATCTACGAAAACCAAATATCAAAAATTCTCTACATACTAACATTCCACTTTAAAAATGAAATTTGTTATTTCAGATCCTTATCTTAATGAAAGCCGTTTGAGAATAAATCTTTTAAATAAACAAGCATTGTCAAAACACTCGACTCCACAAAAGTTTAAACGAAGAAATGTCAACTCTTTCTGAGATAATGCCATTATCTGGTTTACCTGAGGAGAGGCTTTGGTTAACAATGGCGACGTCGGCAGATGTCTTCGCAAAACAAACTTCACAACAAACCTAAATCATCGCGAAAGATAAAAAATGTGGGATTAATTATACCACATAGAGTCGGTCGCGGTGTGCGACAATAAATCGTCATCATTGACGTGAATCGCTGTTCAAAATGTTAATGCCAGTATTATGCCGTGACAACAATGACGCATTGTGCGACGATTCGGGAACGCATGTTGGACACACAGTTTTCAAACGTCATATTGTTTGGAGACCTTTTTTCACAGATGCTCCCCAAAGAGCTGCGTTTAATATCGTTAATTTGTAAGATTCATGCACTTTTATATCAGTTGGAGGAAGCTTGTTATTCCATTATAGATTTTGTGCTGCTATATGCCTTTTAAAATATAATTTTGTAAAACCAGAATGTTACCCGAAATTACGAAATAAAAAATAAAAACTCGCAGTATCCATGATTTAATTCGAATGTTTTCTAGTAAGGACTGCTGATTCTGTAAATTGTAAAGCAGCAGATTTGTAAGAGCCGCGGGAAGTATTCAAGATGACCGTCCTGACTAATATTTAGAATTATGTTCAGGTGACAATATGAAAAAAAAAATATTGACGTGCGTTAACTCCATGTCTCTGGTATCTATTATTTGAAATCGCAGTCTCGAGCCACTGTTTACTCATCGATCGCCGGGATTTGTACAATGTTGGCGGCGGTTTCCGGGCTTGTAGTACCTGGCAATAGATAAGTTGCAATACATTTTCGAGCGGATTACGAATCGTCCTTGAGTCGCCTTTATCCTTTAAAGGAACCGATATTGTTGCTTATGCACGGCCGCTCCGCGAGCCCAGCCTCTTTCTTAAGAAGGATTTCGGAATATTTGATTATGCTACATCCTTATCTGGCTTCCAAAAGCTATTAATATTCTCTCTTTCCAACATAAGAACAGAAATTTATTGTGACCAATGTTATGTTCATGCATTCATCGATGAAATTTAACATACAATAACACTACTTTTTGTAATGCATTTTAAATTCTATGTTAGGAAGGAAATACTGCATAATAACCGCAGTAACTGATTTCTGGAACTGATCTTTGTGGAACTTCGATTAGATAAATAAACGTACAAATAAGAATAAAATTATATTCCTTGCTTGTACAAACATAATATATTAAAATATAAAAGGAGATATATTGATTCATCAATAGTTCCCGTTTCATTACAGGTTGCCAGGGGCACAAGTTACGGTCGTGTTATTATATTAGTTGAACTCGAGCATGTTCACAGATGTCGCCATGTTTGCAACGGATAACTATTACGATGTTGCCTTCGGGCGACGCACGAAAACATACGAATAATCGTGGTATAATAGCACAGCTGTTCGGCAGTACGGAGATATTCGCTTCATCCCTATAAATGCGCCGCGCAAAACACAAAAGGATTTGTCTCGTTAATTCACGTGTATTATTTACGATTCGTTTCACCTCTTTAGCGGGCGAGATGATAAGATCGAGTTACGATACAGCCAATATTGTCTCATATTTCTATTGTTGAAGGGATAATAACAAAAACTCGTCGGCTCTCAATTGTTTGGTAAGTAGGCGGCCGACATTTATGAATTGTGAACGAGATACACAATCTGAGTAGTTACATATTTTTTACAGTAAATTGATTGTATCAAATCAAATAATCCTGAGTCAATAGACTAGTTCGAAATAGAAATTGGGGGCGCAAAAAACGGTAATTGTCTACAACTAACTGTTATTTGAAAGGTCGCTTAATCACTCAAGGGCACGGAGACAGTTCAAACACAAATATTAATTAATGCGGCTATTCCGGCTTACCTAATTCGAGAAGTTCCCCGTATCTGAATTAACAATTAAACTGGCAGAAGTGCCGAGACCGGGCAGGGGCGCGGGTCTGTTCTGTACGACTGGACCCACTATCATAGTTCCGCTCTACCCGAACATTAATATCAACGGAATACTTAATCAAACACCACAAGCCGATCAATAAAAATGTATTTCTAAATTGGGCACGCACCACAGACATTTAACATAATAAATCTAATTGGAATTAGACGGTATGCGTGGCGTTTTGATAGAGCTCAAACAAAACAAAAAACACTGCATGTTATTTACTGATATAACATACTATGCATATAAATTTTAAACTGATGTTAGTTTATACTCTAATTGAGTAGGTATAGGGATCAAAACAAGTTATTTTATGTAACTAAAACGTTCAAATATGCTCCCAAATTAAGTTATATGTAAATAAAAATTTGGAAACCAAAGCGTTGCTAAAAAAATTCAAAGCACTAGAAAACGTTGAATTTATTAATTAGCACCAGACAAAGCTTCAATTTAATGTTTAGGAAGTGAAGACCGTAAAGGAAATAAAATGTTACTGTAACTGTAATGTAACAGTGTGGTGTTCCAAACAGGAGCAAGCGTGTGCCTGACGAACCGTGCAAAATGATAATTAAGAGAAACCGCTCAGTCATCGTTAATACGATAGCCGGCCATGTAAATTACAACGGCAGCGCGGTGTTTATAACAATGCCCGCACTCGATGGCTTCCATTAAAATTTAATAGAATCAAAACACAAACATAGACACCCTATTTAATTTAGAAACTAACATTAAACTTAAACAACCACTAGCATCTACTGTGTGCTCTTCCAAAAGTTCTCTAGTTGTTTGCCGGCGGTTTGTAAAGTGAAGAATATTTGGGTGCAAGGAGCCTTTTTTAAAAACCTTTTCATGTCTTTTAGAGAATGTGAAGTTGACAGAGGTAGGCGATGTTGATGGCTGCCATTGCGTCGCAGTGGGAATGCGGTGTCGGAGGGTGCTCCATCCATTGAGCACGAGTACTGAGGTAATGTTCAGATGTAAAGGGTCGCTCATGTGCTCATCCGCAGTTTATCTGCACACTATTCAACTCAAATTTTGCAGGATAATTGTTTACTTTATTCCAGATTACTCGCTGACGAAAACCTTGAATGAGATAGCTTGCAAATTACTTTGAAATTAATTTTCTTCGGTCTTCATAAAACACAAAATTTATTAGATTTTGAATTAGTTGCTACGAAATAAATACTTGGTTTTACACTGTCATTGAACATGTGCATCTTATTTATTGTAAACTAAAGTATCAGCTCTTTATAGTTCTAACAATGCGAGGGTATAAGGTACACCAATTGATGTTCCATATTTTTCAATATTGGTTTGCGCGGTTTCTCAGGGTTTTCTTCAAAGGAGTGCAGTAAGAATATGAGAGTGTAAGGTGGCGAGGGCGCGCCTAGTGGCTCTGGAGTGTCATTCCGCTAACACATTGTCTAGCGTCATTGTCTGCCGCGGCTCTCGTTACACCGACGTTCAACTTTTTATTTACGCCCAAGTGCACTCTGCCTCTGTCGCGTCGAGAGCTGAATTAAGGTTCTCGGCGTTGATATGGGATCATTCAACCCGAGAATATCGAATTACGCGCGTACTGGGCGCTTTGTTGGTTACTTGCACGTGATATTCCTTTTGTACTGGAAACTCGGAGTATATCCACTCCATATGTTGTTTTACGAGTTTGGATCTAAAATCAATGTCCTTGTAATGCATTCCGTCTGTAATAAGCCGTATTACTCTTGGGGTTTTTATTATTTATGTTACGGTGGATTGAAACCGTGGCTCCGAGTTCTAATTAATTATGATCTGTCGTAACTTTGTGTACATGAATTATTCTCTGACAATGGAGGATCACGTGTTTTACTAATTTGTGTGAAGATACGATATGAATTCGTCGAAATTTTGATACAGGTAGATATAAGGACAGCTGGTTGTTTTTGACAAATAACTAATCAATAGTGTGCGTCTAATAAAGAATTTCAGTTTAATTTTCATTTCTACATTATATTCTAAAGCAAAACTAAAGAGCGTCAAAGATAACTTTATTTACCACATACAAATTAATAAACATTTTAATATCAACTTAATAAACTGCTCAGCAAGCAAAGGCAAAAATTCTTAGTGAATCCTTAGATTTTTTAATTTATTTTTTCTACGTGAACACACAGAGTGAATAGTGGACTTATTACGCGACCGGCAGCGGAAATTGAATCTGGAGCTACGCACTTTCCGGTTGCCGCCGCGCTTCCGATTCACTTGCTCCCCGGCCCCCCTCGCACCTTTATTGCAAGTTTTAACTTGTTTACCGGTATACCTTTACCTTTTACTTGTGTAGCAAGTGGAAATTGAAGAATATATGATTACATTACTGTTATAGTATTACTGTTTTCTCCTTTTATGAAGTTTACTCAGTCTGAAATCATTTTATAAAAGCGTCTAAATACCAATGATTACTGTTGAAGTTCACCCTTAAAGCTCGTTCATACTAAACCTATAAAATAGAAGTGTCCTGTGAAAAGAGAGTTAATAATCGGAGCAACATTACAAAATACAGCCTGCTAATATCTAAATCTGGCAAAAGCCTTTTAAATAGAGAAGAAATGATCACTGCATACCTCACCCGATCACTTGCAGGTATGCGGTTCCAGATTCAAAATATCGATAAATATAAATTAACAGTATTTAGTAGGAACAAAGTCATACGGGTCACCAGCACGCATACTAATCACCCTTAAAGCCTACCGGTGTCATTGTGGCAGCGAGATGATGCTATACGCAATGTAGAGCGCTATCTCTTTCCTACTATGGTACAAGTCTTGCATTAGGATTTCGTGGAACAGGTAGAGTTGAACATAAATAGACATAGCACCGTTCACCTCAGACGTCTAATACCGTTCTTGTTAGTGGTTGATCTTTGTGACCCTTTGTCCCGTTAGCCACTTAGTGTGAGGACCTTTATGTTACTGAATGCTGCATATGTATTTATGATGAAATTAAATACTATTCTTTTGTCTTAAGTTTCATTGCATTATTTTTTTCTGACTGTTGAGTATTTGGTCTCTAATATCCAACGTCATTGCTTATACTTATATCTGGGTAGATATTATAGTTCTTCGTTAACGCGGATATATTTTAATTATTATTATTAGGTAATAATTTCCTCATTTTTTAAACCATGAAAAACAAGAGAGAATATATTTTTCACGAGAATGATGATGATTGATTCTAGTAACTTCATACATTAATAATTCAATCATAAAAACAGAATTGCAATATATTAATTGATTTGTAAATTAATTTTTAATTCGTCATTTATAATAAATAAGCGTGCGGAACGTCACTCATTGTTTGGCATCTGGCGAGCCAAAACGATCGCATAAATGCACGCCATTTCACAAATTGAGATCATACATCATTCAATACACATTCAATTTGATACAAACAATGTTTTCAGTAGGATATTTATCTCAGCGGCAAATTAAAGCTTATGGTTTCACTGATGCGTATTTTTATTATGCCATATATCTTAATTAAAATCATTCTCTCACCACGTAGTCATGTTAAAGTCAGTCGAATAATATGTATCACCTTTCTTGGGAATCTGAAAACTGGTTTTAAATTTACGAATCTCGATTTGTTAATCCGCAGTGAATCCTTTCGTGGTCAAACTCTTAATATACTTAGGTTAAAATGTGAGCTTTGTCCAGCAATGGAAAAAATAATAATTTATAATAATATAATACTACCTTATAAATGCCCACTGTTGGCATTCCATCCTAGGGATTCTCCATTTTAGGGAAGGTCTGTTTCCTTGTATTCCAATACAAGGAAATCAAGCTGTTCTCCACCATTTGTCAGAAACGCCTTAGGATAACTCGGAAAGTACACATAAGTTTTAAGAAACTTAACTTATAAGAGAAAGTCAAATTGGTACTTGCCTACGTTAGGATCGAACCTGAAAGTCGTGTATACAAATCCATACATAGAACCACAAGGCCACTTACAACAATTTACCAAAACACTTCACCACAATCTTTGACTACGAGAATCAGCTATCTGTAGAATAGTAACAATTATTACTTTTATTTTTATTGAATATAGGTCATAAAAATTCAATTTCAAATGATTCCTTATCTATTCTCGGCGTTATCGCTATAGCTTGAAGTTGAGCATCGATCGAAGTGGTAGCTATGAGCCAATTCAATTAAAGGTTGCGCAACTTTTTGTTTTACTTCTGATAGTAGCTGATCTAGTTAATTCAATTTGTCCATCCTTGGGTTGGGGTAAAAGATTTGTTGGGGAGGGGATCCCTGAAACGTCTTTTGAAACTTATGTTATGTATGACTGCATATAAAGAATATATTACACCATCTATTGATGTATATACTTGAAGACCGGTGTGTGTTTATAATTTGGCTGTAATTTTTAGATTTTTTTTATAAATAAACCTTCTTAGTTTAGACTAAGAAGGTTTGTTTATCCAGTATATTGTATCTGAAAACTATTTTTTCGTAGGACATGATACGCCATTATACCGATGCCATTATACCGATTTTCAGTATATTCTTAAACAAGGCGTCGGTCATTGGACCTGTATATCTAAACCAGATTAAAAAAGCTTGATTATAAAATTTCCGTCTCAATAAGTTACTTTTGTTTTCTTTGTTGTAAACTAGTTCACGTATCTATTACAAGACAACCCAGACAAATCGATGGCTGCTCGGTGAATATCAGTGGCAATGTAATCGATATTGAGTAACGACCTCACAGATTATAGTTACATAATTATATCGTGGGTATCTATTGCTTATAATACCTACGTATACATCTATACTAATATATGAAGCTGAAGAGCTTGTTTGTTTGTTTGAATGCGCTAATCTCAGGAACTACTGGTCCAAATTGAAAAATTCTTTTTGTGTTGAATAGACCATTTATAAACCATCACGCTGCGACTAATAGGAGCGAAGATACAATGAAAAGTGTGAAAAAAACAGGGCAGGTATAATCATAACTTATATCTTCTACCCACGGGGACAAAGTCGCGGGCAACAGCTAGTATGTTATATAGGAGAAGTAATATGATTATTAAAAGTTTTTGACTTGTTTAAATTTTTGTGGAAAAAAATTAAATGTAAAAATATTGGTTCATACCTGAAATTATGTTTTATTTTATTTAACTAACAATGTTAAGTTTTGGTTCCAATTATTCTACTATAAGATTACTACATAGCTGATTGCAATAGTAAGTACTTACTAAGTACTTGTATATCCTAATACATTGTGTAGAACTTAATTTAGATATCAAGAAAAAGAGTGATAATAACAGTATAGGTACCTACTTTTGGTATTATAGTAAAATAGATAATTAAGAAGGTTTTTATTGAAAATAAATTTAATTATAGTTGTTGTATACCTGTACAGCACCTATATTTATTGACCTAAAAATAACTACAACATTGCACAAACTACGGCATCTGCAGCTGAAACGTTTGCGAAACTGGCCCGAGTAGAAATTGAAGTGAAATTTATATTACTCATTTTATCTGACTGTTCCAAAGTGCATTAGTGGTCATGCCATATGCTATGTATTATGCAGCTTTCTCATACCACATAATCAGAATATTAGATGGGGATTATGATTAAGTTACATGCACATTAGATATTGCTAAAGCTACGATGTGCCTACTCACATATATATCTACATATGTATGTACATATGCGTGTACGCTATTCTGTACAGACTTGATTGTACTTAAACTTAATAACAAATCTGCGCGGATACCTGATTTTCATGCTAAGTGAGCTCTGAATTTACGTCAATATATTGAAACTTGGGTATTTCATGTCTCGCATGGCAACTAAACTCGCTTCAGCTATATCCGGCGGCACATTCACGTCACTCAACATATTGTTACTATTTTAGCGATTCTCATGTGAGCCATCAATTCCCTCTATAGATAGCAATTTATCACTAATAAAATATTTCCGAAGTCGGTCTGTGAACGTAGCTGGAAATCGTCAAATTCACGGAAATCGAGGCAATGTGCTCTGTCCGGCCACACTATGCTGTTCAAGAGAGAAGCTTCCGAGTGCGAGCGAAAGTGCCGATGTCTGGCACCAAGCCAGAACCCGCCGCGTCCGTCAAAACACTACTCAACTTAATAATTCCACCTAATTCGTGAAATATATATAGCGCGCGGCGATTATTAACATTTTTGTCATCGAAAGGATTAAGGATAACCAACTAATTCGTGAAATAGTCCGACATATTTATTTGACAGGCAATAAATATGTAAACGTTTTATAATGTATGCTGGATTCTACGAAACGCAGATGTTTATGACGACCGACTAATTATCAGGTTGGAAATTTGAATAAATAATTATATGTTGGAAGTGGGCCTAATTTTAAACGTAATTGAAAACGCCGAATGTTATGTTGTAGATTTAAAGGATTTAAACAGCGTTGCGAAAAATGATAAATCTATTGATAGAGATTCTTAATTGCGTTTATAAATTGGCAGACACGTTTCTGAATTTCGATTTCCATCGGTGCTTTAATTTAAATTCAAAGCATACAGCGATGTGTCGCTGAGTAAACAGAATATGTTTGTTTGTCGAGGCCGTGCCGGGGACAGTCAACACGGGCACCCGATGTGCCGATGTGCTGTGTTCACTTGTCCACGCGGTACTTACCTACTTGCTTTACGAATCATATCAACACTCGCGTGTGAAACAAACCACTCAACTAAACATTTAAAGCACATTCGTACTTCACATAACATTTAACTACATCACACTTGACAGTTCTTTCTCACGCCTATTCCCCACTGTTTATTTGCGCATTTTATTTCTTGGACCACCAATGAAGTCTTTTTATTTAAAAATTAAAAGCTTGAATTAGGTTTTTGACTTTTATAATAATAGCATCAATAAGTATTTGTGCACCGAAAATAAGCAGTTCCCAATTTATAGTTCAATAATTAGAAATTTGTTGTGGCTGCAAAATATCGTTGGCGGTGACAGTTGTCTGTGTTTACGTGACAACATAACAGATTTCCAATCAGAGTCGACGGTGCGAAAGAGATTCTAATAACATTCAAAACTCGTCCCGCGGGAGTCGGTGTCAGTTTAATTACAGGCACCGCGGCGGGACACGCCGTCTCTGCCGGCATTACAACGGATTTTTTTCTACGGGACAAAGGACGATTAAAAAAGTTCGTAATGAAAGTCCTCCGCCAAAATCAAAGGGGTGAGACTCAGCTGAAAATACCCGCATTTTCATGTACCTGTTAACTACTCGTATATGGTAAGCGGGACAATATATTTTTATCGACACATATAATCACGGCCAGAGTAACAAAACGATGGTTTATTGTTAAGTTGATATTGTGTGTTACTTTAGTTCAGGCCATATTTGTATAGGATGTTTGTTAACAAGCTACAATTACTCCGCATTGACCAATATGACCGGTGAGCAACATGATTCAGCGAAATGTCGGTATTACAATGCACAAAGTTTGTTCAGGACATTTTGACAACCGTTGGCTCGGTACAATAGAGGCTCGCTTCGGGCGTCGCGAGCGAAAAGATAAATAATTCGACGCATACCATAGCAAGCCGGCTTAACTAGCTATTACGAGAGGAGCTAAACTTTCCGCGGTGACGGCTCTCCTCCTGTCACAAAGTTACGGTCGCTATTTTCTGATTAACTCAGTTCTAAGCTATAAAGAGGAAAAGCTGGGAAGGTAGGCTCTATTGCTTTTTTCCAGCATGCCGTATATAGAGTTTGAATAAAAGTTTCCAGCATTTGTTTCATAGTGATATGAGACTTAATATGGCAGGTGAAATACCTGAATTCTATGATTTTTTTTACATTCTTTCAGTACGTCAGCCGAATACAAAAGTGTGCAGGTATGCTGCCGGTGTGTGATATTTTTTCATTTGAACTCGGCTTCGTTAAAATCATGCCAATGTTTTGTAGGCTTGTTAGTTAACTTTTTGCGTATTGCCAACTAAAGCTCGTCGAAAGCGAACATCAAAGAGATGACTCACAGTGATATATCGGTATAAATTATTTAAATAAAGATCATACTTGCAGAGCTCCGTCGAGGATGATATTATCAAAATAGATAATATCAGAACATACTGCTTAGATGTGAGTACCTGTAACAAACACAGAATTTTTAAATGACAAAAGTGTTCCAACCTAACGACGAAGGTGCTTACGGTTTTTGGGTAATCATTAACATAATTTGTACGGTATAGATGTGCCTTGTGACCCGGCCACATAAGGTAATGGTGTTTCGAGTGTTACAAAATGAGCGCGTAACGCCAAAATGCCGCCCACGAGAGGGCTTTGTGCGCTGCAGGAAGAGAAACAGATAACAGGTGAGGATGCCGGTGCGGAATTGATGCCGTTATTTGAAAAACGCCCTGATAAGTCCCCTCCGGTCCCAAATAAAGGTGGAATTTCCAGGCTACGGATAAAGGTTTCAAAAATGTTCACCTTCATTTAAAGTTACGAGAGCGTTGATTAGAATTCTCTTTATTCATTCAAATGCCCGTGCAAAGTTGATTTTCAAACGATGGGACAGTTTCTTAACTTGTACGGCAAAGGTATTTCTTATTAGACTTAATTCAATTATTTGTTTGGGACTTTTAATATGACGTGGATTTTTTTGTATTTTAAAAAATAATCTTTTTTTACAATAAGAATAAATTAGTTAGTAAAAAGCAATGATCTATCAATTTGTTTAAGTAATGTACAATTGTAATTGTTCGAGTCCGTGGAATTCATACACCGATTTGAAAATTCCTAATATTGATATCGAAGTTTTAGCGCAATACAAATTCTAAACCAATTTCGTCAAATGCATAAATTGTATAATGGAATGCCAAAAATAGTTTCGGGGATCAATATTCTGGGCCAAATCTACTACCGGCTATAGTGGCTTCACGCCGATGCCCACTACCGGCTATACTCACTATTGGTTATCGCTGTATTTTCGTGCCTAATTATCGGTAGCGCCGGTTAGTTGGAGCTTAACAACAAATATTTACGTCATTTGAATGCGATGTGGAGGGCGTCGTGAATAGTTTCCATGGCTATTGCAGCCTTGTGTGTCCACAGAAACTTGAGCGCTGTTGACAATGCAACGGCACATTGTTAGCGTGTCATATTGTTTCAGACGGCAGCTCAATTATTTTGAACTGGTAAAACAATTTAATAAACTAGGTACATTTAAAGTATTTTTAAGATATATTTTATTGACATTTTAAGCTTTTATAGAGTGTTTCTGGATCGATAGCTTCGATCACGATCTCCGATGCTGGTAACTCACAAAAGCCTGTTCTCACGTCACTTTAATCCCGGTTTTGTGATGACAGCGCGAATCTTTCACAACTTACATTGTTATCTAATCCATAGCCATTCACTTCAAAAGTCTTCCAACATTTCACAGTTATATTCCTCCATAATTTGCAGAAAACGATGACAGGTTATTACCGTGTCGAATCGACCCTTCTCTTGTAATATAATACGTAATATGATGTGAAACCTAAATCTAAGCGCAATAATTCTGCGTTGAACTTCAAGATTATATTCAAATGCAAATGTTAAAAGCAACATAATTTAAGGAAAAATGCCTGTGGCATACCTAAGTAATATATTAGTGAGTGCATAATGCACGAAATGTATGCGCCGACGCAAAGTTTATTCCTTTCCCGGAGAGGCGCGTGGGCGCGGACCAGGGCAGGGATCTTAGTAGCTCACTTTATTGTTGGATAAGATATTTCAACAGAACCTTCAACAGTTGAAATTATTTGCCTTAGATATGTTCGGTTCTGAGTAATATCTGAAATAAACTCATTGATCTTATTTCCAGGAAAATCTGTTCTGTGAATCCTATTTCGGAGTTATTGGTTGATGTTGGTTCATTTATGGCTAGCAGGTAATGAAATGGGTAACTGATCTGACTATTTACAGAATTGTAATTATATCGAACAATATGTATACATAAAGTAAGTCTCATTGATATATAATTATCTGAAATGTTTGTGACTCGTAATTTTGTCGCTTTGAAAATGTATATTTTCTTGATATTACGGTATCAGGTTTTGCTATAATATAGACACTGTTCATAAATTTAAAATAGCTACAAATGGAGTCGGTGATTATGAGCGTAGAGCTGTTACCAAGTATCCATTCACTTCCTCTAGTGATTTTGACGACAGCTATATTGCTTGTTAAGTTAATTTTAATAGTATTCGTAGATTTCTTTGAATCAACTTGGAATAGATAGTTTTGCTTCTGTGTAATTTCAGCTGTAAGAATTGATGATTGCTTTACTCGAATGACTGTATGTGCTACGCAGCTTACGTTGTAGAAAGAGGCCTAGTCGTTCCCCGGAAAAGATCTAAATTAGTTCATCGGTTTAACGTGTACGCCTAACCGATAGACGTTTAAACAACGGCTTAATAACCCAAAATGTCTAGCGTAAATTTATTGGTAGGTATATCAGGTGATCCAGACTTTGTTCTTATGGAAACATAAAGTGCTCAGCTTAACTTCCCCTAGATAGGTGCAATCATATCTTTTAATTCGTTGTCTGGACTTGAAAAGAGGCTTTTTTCGAGGTTTGTTTCGGCCCTTGTTCTCAGGTTAGCCAGTTAGGCAATCAAATCGACTCTAGCTAGCTTAAAAACATAATTTGACATGTAAAAGCAAAACAATTTATCATTTTTGAAAACTAAACTATTTCATTTAAAAGATTCAGTTTTGCTTCGAGTTTCCACATCAGCGTACTCGCAATATTTGTACGGGTAATTCGAGACGAATGTTCAGAAATTGCTCATCAAAAGAAAAGTTTCTCGTAGGTTTCAGAAGAGATTAGCCATCGCGATAGGGGAACCAATAACGAAAGATCGGAACTTTGGGAAAGTGTTCGGGCTTCCATTGCACTACTTCTATTGCTTTGGCTTGGAAACAACTAAAGGAACTATAAAAGTCCCTTCGATACGAAACAAGTTTATAGTAGCGATGTTATGCAGAAAGTAGCATGTCGTAAGATAAGGGATAAAATGCCTACTGTATCTAGTGCATTCGTGTCGACTTCTTTTTGTATATCAGACTAGTCAGATAAGTGATATTCTTTATATTGTTCACAGAAAAATATTTGTATTATGAATAGAAAGATTTGGGTTTTTTTTTATTAAACGGTTGCCGCCTTTTTATTTCTCCTATGTCGCTCTCTCTCCTCGAAAGAAAGAATAAATGTTATTCCACATTTGCCATTCTTGATACTTTTTGGGCATTAAGAGGATCCACTTCATATCATTAACTAAACTTTATAAAGTCGTCTATTATACTCAGCTTAATTTATCAATATTAAATTTTGAGCATCTAAATATAAACTTGCCTCCTTCAATCTTAACTTAGCGGTTGAATGTGAACGCCTACACAGTCACGAGGCGACTCGGCCGTCTTAGTCGCGAGCTGTACGCAAACGACAAATGACACGGACGTTCCCAGAACAAACTACCGGAGTTATCTGATACAGCCACTTCGTGACAAGCTCTGGCAATACACTTGAACTCTACGCAACTTGTGTCGAAGGTTTTTATCAAGCTTCGTATAATTTATTGTTGGTTTCTTACTGTTTTTGTATCTGATGTTTGTTTGTTCTATTGTTTTGTGGGTTGTAGTACCCCGGAATCTGAGGTACATGATAACTCTGAAGTCTTCATTAACAGCAAGATTCGTTTCACTAATAACCGAAAATGAACATTAATTTCATGAAAAAAGTTCTGACAGTTTTCATGATTGGATATTTGATTTGATATGATTTTATATCACTGCATTTTGCTAAACAGAACAGGAATAATATAATATTAAAACAAAGCTTTTGTTTTTTGGTAAATAAATGCAACATGAATTCCAATCTTTCCAACATTA
The DNA here is from genome assembly GCF_003590095.1 of Trichoplusia ni. NCBI lineage: Eukaryota > Metazoa > Arthropoda > Insecta > Lepidoptera > Noctuidae > Trichoplusia > Trichoplusia ni. Next base: position 15,643,104 of record NC_039479.1, on the reverse strand, counting down.
TATAATTACACGTTAATTTACAATTTTTCTACCAAGTTGTTTCTCGTTAAGCGTATTTAACGCATATTCGTACGTATTACTCGCTTATTATCCGTAATAGGGTAAGTTGCAATTACCGGGCAAGCACTACTTAAGTCCCGACCCGCAGCGTTGGGATTCTTAAGCGCAGTGGTTAAGCGCTTGGTTTATTGCGTCGAGGGTTGCGGATACGAGCCCTCGATGATCATACCATGAAGGTACATCTAATGTATCTTAAATGATTCCCTGCAGAAATCATAGTATGGATCGCGGAGCATCTTCAAGTGTTTGTTTTATTTTTGTGAAAAGAAGCAAAAGCGATTGTATATTTATAGATGTGCTTAATGAATAAAAACTGTGAGTTCATCCCATTAAATAAATAAATACGGACAACATCACATACATATGTAGTTTATCTAGAAGAAGCTTAAAATACCACTCGTTCATTCATCGCATTAAAACAGTATGTTGTGATGTTCATGCAACTACAAAATGATACGTCACTAACTATACACTGGGAAAACTTTGATGTAACATCTCAAACGCGCTCAATTTTTCATTTTATTTTGAAATACACCAAAAAATACTTTCCTACATAGCTAAATGATAAAAAGCCAGTGGTCAAGCGAGGAGATACAGAAACATAATATTTGATCCAGAACAAATTAAAAGTGACTGATGGGGTTCGCCCGTGATAAAGGTATCGTTAGAAAATGAGTACGTGACGAAGTTTTGATTCCTCTTCGCTATATTTTATACCCAAACCTGTATAAACAAAATTTACAGTGAAATGAGCCAATGTTTGTCAGGTCATCCCTTTGAAGTTTCGGCTTACACATATATTTTTGGGCTACTCTTAAATTACAAGTATGTAGGTATGGAAGTATTTTTTACGAAAAACAGGTACTTGTAAATGTAACGTAAATAATTACATTAAAATGTTATGTGAATTATTTCACAAAATGGGAATTGGGCTATTTCAAAACATCGGTCATGTATTTTTTCTTGCGAACAGAAAAAATCAAACAAATGCAGTTAGTAAAAAAAACCGTGTGACGTCACTTACCAGTACCAACACTTAAAGGCAAGTGGCGTTACTAGCCCTACGCTTCATCATCTTTGATGCATTTTAACCTCGTGACTTTATAGTGATTAGAAAATACATAGTCATTTTTTCAAAACTATCGGACTGACTTATTCGATTCTTAAGCCAAAAACCCTATTGCGTGTTGGATGTTTTGTTCCAATAAAAATGGTCATACGCTTTCATTCAAGCTACAGTAAAAAGTCAAATCGTAAAAAAATTAAGGCTCTTTTTTATTATTTCTGTTAGTGGCTAACGAAATTGTCCACGTGCCGTTAATTCGGAATATCATAAACTAACTTTTACCTCGATATTTCCGTTGGCATTAGTAGGTGCCGATCTTTGATACTGATAATTTTACGAAGTGTATTAACGCCTCCTTAGATACAAACCTACAATATAACAATTGACACCCGATTTTATCTTAATGACGCAATCGTAAAATTCTTAATAGAACGTTCAATATTTATAGAAAGTAGTAAAATACACTTACTCCTTACTTGTCGCTAGTTCGTTCCCTTGGGTAAACAATTTTATTATTATGACTCCATTTATTGCGTTAATAATATCATCCACTATTGAATCTATATAGATTATTATCGGCGTTTTATAAGTCTGTTAACCTTACGCAATTTAAATGGCTATATAAGGTTAAGGGTAAATAAGTGATATCATCATATAAGGAAACGTATCTCTTAGAGTGGGAGTTTAATTTCGTCTGAATCGCCATATGCCAACCAACCAATAATCCGACTGCAAATCATATCACTCTTGACAATTATTTACAGTTCTTTAGAAAATAAGTCTTTCATTAAAGTGTACTGACTTGTATTATCAGATGAAGTGAACGTTACAACATAATTAAAGTTTTTTGGCACCCGAGGATAGGCGCAATATGCGATGCAGCCGGTTCACGTTCGCTACATACAGACCCTTTCATATCCGCTCCATCATTTCAAAATACAGTGCCAAACATTGCAGGTGCGCATTACTGGGGGCAGAGCGCAGTGGGCGCCACTAGCCAGCTAATCAACCAGCCGGAATGTGGAGGGCCCTCGTCGGTTACACAGCGCAGATACCATGCACCCATTAAATAGCCAAGTATTAAACTTGTTGCGAACACGTCACAATCGCACACTTGAACAGAAAAAAACAACCTCACTTTTGCGTGAATGTACTCTGGATTTTTAAATGAATTACGCGAATAAAACATTTCATTTAACTATCGTTATGAAACGTTTTTTTTTCTTTTTTTTCTGCGAATTCAGCTCTTTGTTTCGTTTGTAAAAGGAATGTAAAGTTAGCACTTTTCAAAGCTTTCTACGAATAGCGGCGATAACATAAAATGTTGAAGACAAAAGAATGAGATTCCATCAAATTTTCGTATAAATTTTACAAACATACAAGTACGTATGTATGGCTGTCCATCGGTTCAAAAATATGAACATGAATTTTTAGAAGCTTTCGTATCTGTACAAAAAGTTTACAGAGTATGAAAATGAAAAATGGTGACCAAATGAACCGTCGGAGTTCCATCGTAGCATAAACAGGATTGGAAGGGCGCAATTTGGTCGGTATTCAGAATCGCGGCGCTGTAAAAGCGCGCCATATCTAATTATCGTCGGGTTACAGCGGAGCTACCATGAGTTTGCAAATATTTCCACTCGAGAAACAAATTCCTCTTATTAGCCTTCTATAAAGGAAATACTATGTAAATGTTTAAAATTTTACTTAAATACATTTAGGTTTTGAAATAAAATTCATTTTCATATTTATTTAAGAGCGAGTTTATTTTCGCCTATTCTGCTAAGTGCGGCAAATGACCCTTTGGATTTAAACTTTATAAAAAGCGAGTAAATGAATTTGCTTTAACAAAAATTAACACTAAGTATACCTTAATGCCTTTGAAATTAAATACCTATCTCAGGACCCTCTTGTTTAAAAATAAAATATTTACAGCGGACTTTCACCCTGGCTCCATATTTATTTTAACAAGGGCAATATTTAAAGCAGAACTGAAACCGAACACAGAAATTCTTAACACGTCTGACATTGATAGTAAAAAGAAACCCCTTTTCAAATGTAATTGACAACATAGAACACGATATTATTTACAAGTCTCTCTACATTTTATTGTAATATCTATCGTTTGAAAGATTCAAAGATCTGCGGGTAAATGATCGATGTGAAATATTATTGAGTTTATTCCACTAGCTTATGCATGTAGCATAGAAAACAGGGATCTTTTTCCATTTCATTGTAAAAGGGGACCCTTAAGGTGATTTTAATTACCCCGACCTTTATTAGGAGAAAATGGGATGAGATTATTATATTTTAACCCACGCATAAACGAGGGATTACCCACGAGGCTGGTCGTGGAAGTGAAGGATGGCCTTTATTTTATACTGGCGGTTTGGCCAGGATCCGTCCGCCTTTAGTCCTATACTTGTTTATGTTGAGTATTTCCACTGTAGTATCTACAGTCGTTAGTTGATAGATAAAAACTTTACTCATCTCTCATACTTTGTTCAAGACAGTTTTAACCTTTGAACGTACTTTTTAAATTTAAATCGTTAAGTTTTCGGTATATCACCTACAAAAACAGTAGTTGTTCCTATCGAGAACCTAAAACCAGCTAGTTAGTATTCGAGTCGTGACAATAGCAACCATAGTTGGGCGCCATACCAGTGGTATGGTAACTAAGTTACTGGCGACGTTTTTAAAGCTTTTTGCAGAGCGAGCGCCCGTTTCATAGTTAATCAGGCTAATATTGGGTGTCAAGCTGGGGCAGTCTCCACCACTGACCAGTGAGGGGCCGGCGGTGATGCTAATTGGATTAAAAAGAGTGCAGGGGCCTTTTCAAGGAGGTTTGCCGTATATCTCTTAGGTAAGTTATGGTTGCAGTAGCACTGAATGGAAAGTAAAGTATGAGTTGAGTATTTTGTTTTTGTTAAAAGTTACAGCAGATGACCATATGAAGAATGGGATGCGGAAAGTTGAGGGGTTTATGCTGAAGTATTTTATTTTAAAAAATTAGACATATCGTTAATCCATTTCATATACAAAACATAACTCGGCGGTAAAATAACTCCTCTGCCAATATAAATAAATACATAGATAAAAGATTTTATGTTTAGAAAACGTGTCAATGAACATATTAAAAAAACGGTATGTCTAAAACTAAACGGTTACAATAAAAGTAAGTCATTAAAAGATAATCTTGTCATCCCATAGATCCGTCATTATGGCAACTCTATGAATTACTAAACAGCCTATAAATATTTATCAATATCGATGTTTATGGCTTAGGGGAAATATTAAACTCGGGAATCCCACCACTCATCTGCCTGCATCGTGGATGTCGCTCTAAATTATTCAGATTCAATTATTTCCCGTGTAAAATACTTTAACTGCGGAGCTTTTCAATCAATCACTCTCCACCAATTTAGTGTGAGCGTCATTTGGCAAATTCGATTGCGTCTCTCATTAATGGCGCTAGTGAGAGAATAAAACAGTGCGACGGGTGCCATTGACGGTTGTGACAGAACGCGTACGCCCATCCGCCCGGTGTCGATTTAATTAATCTCCTAAACTAAATTTAAATAGGTGGATGTAGGATGCACGCGAGCTCTCGCCTCACTAAATTAAATCCAGCATTATTCAAGAACAAGGGACGTAGCGTCGAGAGTCCTCGTTCTGACAGACGTCATAATTTTCTTTCACATTCACTGCAGTCGCGTCAATTTAGATTAAACTAAACGTCAGCGGACTTAAGTATGATCGTTTTGTGTTTTAATCGCAACTGAATATTTGTATAAATCTATATAGATTAAAATATTAGGGCTATTTTCTTGATTAAGTAGTTACTAAAAATCCTACATAATTTAAAGTACGTTACGTTTTTAATAATAAAAAACTAAATCACAGTGTCAACCATGTTCTCAGGATTTACTAATGTATAATTATCTACAAGTAATTAATAAAGACGTAAGCCGTGCATGCCTCAGAATAAAAGCATGCCGACGATGATTGACACTCAATTACAGGCCGAATAGTTAAAATTCTCTCCCCACTAGACATCCAAAAATAAAATCAAATAAGAGTTGCATTCTTAATATTCGTGACTTGTTGTACACGAGAGCCGCCGGCGTGGATATCATTATATTCATGTACTATCCACAGCATCCACTATTTAGGAAAATATATGTGTCGGTGCGCACGTTTAAGCATGCGAAATTCACACGGCTGGGTTGGCGCCACGCGCGAACGCGCCCACCCGATCTCATTACCAACCCCTCGACAGCCAGCTATTGATCACCGTCAATATCACGAATATTATAAACATAACACATGCATACATTAATTACAGACTTTTTGGTGACAAGGTTTCACTTTTCAATTTACGGTATCGGCTCGCTGCCAACGTAATAATAATATACTCGTTTTTATGTTATAATTTTTGTTTTTGCAAGCCTGATGTTTTATTGTATTGCCTTGTATGCAATATACGGTCTTGTCTGTAAAAGTATGAGTAGTAAATTTATGGATAAAAAAGTGGTTGTTGCTTTTATTATTAAAGTTACTAGTAATTAACCATGATAGGAAAAACAAAAAAACTTATAGTTGGAAATAATATAACCAAAAGATGTATATCATCTATAAATGTTTTGTTTATAACCCAATGCCTTAATTCAGATTTAGGTAAAATGTTTGCGACCGGTGACGTCAATATTTTCCGAATATGGCTACTTATTAAAACATGAAGGTATATGAAAGCGCTGAGATTGATATTTATTATGCATGAAGGCTCAAATAAAAATACATGTTACATTAGCGAAAATAGTCGCTCGGTCTTCGGCAACGGGCGTTCACTTATGATTAATCTTGTTTTTCATTGATTCTCTACAATGTACGTTAAAGCACAATATTATTAGTTAAGGAATACAATACTATAAACCGATTAAAACTTATGTTTTCAATTTATTTTTATGCAGATATGTCATGAGCAAAAGAAGCGCCTAAATGCCTATAAGTTGGAGACTTTCAAAACATAATAAAAAAAAACACATTCCATATCTTCGTTTAGACTTAAAGTCTATTTGATTTCTATTCAAGTACAGCGTAGTACTTATACAAAAGGTTAACCTAAAATAGTCAGAGTAAGAATAGAAAATTTACGTATTTTTAAGTAAATATTTGCTTCTAAGTATCAGTGCGAGTAAAACAGTCGTATACTACAACCACCGCTGTTGTTTTATTTGACTTGTGCACACTGTACCAGTTTAGTGGTGACTTTGTAAACTTAAGGATCCTTTCTCTTAAGCCGTGCTCTCGTACAGAAACACATTGCTCGTAAAACTCCGGAAGGCGCTCAACGCTGCACCTACTGATAAAGTTTTAGCAAACATCTATAAGTATTTTTGAACAATTATTAACCATTTCTACAAAGTAATATTAAGTAGTCTTTAATGAGCGTGTTTTTTTTTGTAATGATTATCTAAACGACCATAACTGAAGCTTATTTTATTGTATCAGAATAACACAGATTATAAAAATATTATTCTTATGTTACCGTGTAACTCACTTCTGAAGATATTAGGTGATGTAAGAAGGGTACTATTTAATAATGTATCAAACATGTCACTATAATTATTAATGTATACACATCGGTGATGTCCCATCGTAATAACAACGCGTTAACATCAGGACATGTAAACCGCAATAATGTACCACAACACTGAAGTGCAAATTGGGTCAATCATAAAGTACCTGTGACACAAATAAATAAACAAGGAGAGAGTTTAGCTTCGGACATAGGCAATTGGCGAATTGGTTCAATAGTCGCTCGAACTGGGTCGGAAGCAATTTAAAGTTTTTACCAAATAAATACGCCGAGTCAAAAATTCACCCATGCTTACAAGTCTACGAGACGTTCCCGATTGAAATAAACTAGGGCGGAATTATTAGAACGATATATAAATTAGGAGCACAGTTCAAGAATGAACAATAAACCTAATTAAGTTGGCTTCAAGTCAAGTAGTGTATTCTAGGAGAACAAGTTTACCTAATTATGTGGAGAACTAGAGAACAGGACTGGTTGTTCTGAGCAATTGGTTTGCGCGATCCTTTTTATCGTCCATGCGAGGGCCGTGCGACGGCTTTTCCCACTTTTATGACATGAACTTCTTGCACGAATTGGAAATCGGACTTTCGTGATTGCTTATGTGAGTTGGTCAAACACTCTCAGGTGTTAGGGAATGATACGTGATCCATAAAACCCTGTATGTCTGCCCCAAATAAATTAAGCACGGCCAGGGGACAGACAGTTACATAAAATTCGTCACAACTGTATTGCTCTTTGTCTATCTGGTCAAATTATTTGAAATTAACGAATGAAATATGTAGTTAAATTAAAATAAAACTTTATTTTATAAGAAAAAATGAACATTCATATGAAAATAATATATTTAACATCGTATAAAATAACGAGCTAGTAGTATATTTTTATAAGAATATAGTATTTTTCTGGCGTACATTTTACATCACGTACCTACAATATAACTTGCTCTAAAAATATTGTTTTCGTTATGAACAAAGTGTAGTAAAGGGAAAACTCTTTTTATTAACTTAATCAAACACCATAACTCTTCGTTCTGACCTAAAATTGAATATTGCCGTTGCGGGAGGCATATCTAAATATTACATAATTCTGTAGTGAGTAAATAAAGCCGTAGCGTCGGCGTAGCACTCGAAGTAAATAAATTGGATCAGTTAACTCGGTTTATCTAAAGTTGATCTTTCTTATGCATATTTCGCTGATCGATTTGTCTTTAGGAGTTTAAATTCAGATTAGATTTCAATTTGTAACGCAGATCATTTTAACATTGCTCGACAGATACTAGTCTGTCTAGTGTTTTACAACGAGCGACTGCCTATCTGACCTCTACAGCCCAGTTAAATGAGAAACTCGATTACCTTTAGTAAGATTTCTGTCAAGTCTTGGGAAGATTTATATATAACAGCCGGGGCCCACAATTTAACGTATGGACGCTTTATGACATCGGCCTTCCATCCACGGATAACCGTACCAAGCGAAGCTTAACCTGATATCGATCAATTTTTAGCTGAGCCATGAGCTTGTCCAGAAGGTACAAACAGTTATTTCTAAAATATTAACTTCAACGTGTATTTTGAGAGTGTCAACCTTGCTCTCTAAAATATTTATGTTAATGTAAAACAGTCAGATTTTTGATACACTTTTTTGTAAAGGCAATAAAAGCGAGAGCGTTGTTAAAACACCCTTTGAAGTCAGGGAATTTCCAACGGGCACCTAACAAAATTGTTCTTTTAGCCTTCATAAATGTGCGCGCACTTTCGACCCGAGCTTTTTATGTACTGCGAAAGTGAGTCAAAGCGTGACAAAGAGACTGCAAGCTGAGTTTCAACAACACGACCCGACGCGTAATATAGATGTCCAGAATTTTAAACGCCTTAATAGCAGTCGTCGCATTTCATTCTCATGCAAAATGTGAACAAGAACTTAGTGATATATAGTAGATACAAATCATTGTACACAAGTTTTTTAAGATCAAATTTAATTGCGCCTAATGCTCGTTTGCCTCCATTCCACAATGAGAAAAATCGATATCCCCAAAACAAGGTGACCTTGCTATCAAAATGGATGACGAAGACATCCAATTAAAATATCGAAACCAAATTATGTTTCACATTTCTCGAGCTTAGGAAGCAGGAAAAGGGTAAAGACGATTTGTCAAAAAACTGATTACAGTGAAATCTGTCAAGGCGACAAGTCATCAAGCAACTGTCGTGAGGGATCCACCCCTTGAGCACCACCTTACTCTGATAACGGGTTTGTTGACTCACGATACTTCATAAGACCACTGGAATAGAAAATTTAAATTCCAAATAATTATTTAATCATAAAAGAAATATTATTGTTGTTCTTGAGGTTTTATCAGAAGAAACTTTAAGAAATGTTCTGTTGAGTTCAATACCTTGTAGTTTAGATATTAGGTACCTACTTGTTGTTGGAACTAAAGTTTTTGTGTCTAACACGCAAAAACTTAGCTTTTCAATATTGCTGTTGTTTTCTAAAGCAAAGAAGTTTCAAAAGCAATATTTCTAGTTTAAGACGTTTTCAAATTTTCGTGGCTTTTAATTTATTTTATGGAGCTTTGTCGCTTAGCTACAAAATTTGTTTTTGATTGTTATACTTAAGAAGTACTTTAAGGATTATTTTTTTCTATAACAATTAATACACAACAATTGTCCATAAAAGTTATAACTTTCAATTACACATACATATAAGTAACTTGATGCTCAACAAAACTAATATTCAAGAATTATAAATTATCTATTACTCAGGCGGTAACTTAAGGATTCGAGTCTCAAGTGAAATAGTTTCTACGTCTGCACTATGTAGATAGTTACGGCTCGACCCACAACTCAGTAAGACTCCGTAAAATATGGTAGCCAAGTAACTAATCTTAAATTTATTTTGAATGGATTTTTAATCCGAGTACAAGCGGCGGTGGCATTTTAAAACGAAATTGAAAACATTTGGTAGGCTGTGACTGGTCTTTCACTGGGTCGTTTACTGGGGCCCTTATAGCCATAGGCGACAGAGGGTAAAGCCAGGGTGCCAGAGAAGGCAGGGGTGGCAAACGGTCTGGCAATTTTGGGAGCCAGTCTTTTTGTTGTTTCGGTTACAGTCTTTGTACATCGAACATTTAGCTTTGTTGAACCCCTCTGCAGCGGTCACCAAGACAAGCGAGTAATGAAAGTGACTGTGGCCCTGCTTGAGGCAAATTTAAAATAAGACTTAAGCTGCATTGTGGTCTTTAGCAATTAAAATATTATGACAAGAGCCAAAAAAATTAATTTATATTCACTTTTATCTTCAAGCTTGTTTGATTAATGCATGGATACTTTGATTCGTTCTCTTTTTGATAAGGACTATTATGTAGTTGGTTAGTTGGTTAAATATAGTTGGTTAATAATATGTAGTTGGTTGTCATACTGCGTAGGTCGGACCATAAATAATTAATTAAAAATATGAAGGTAGAACGAGCAACATCTTCTGTCAAGACGAACACCATCTCAGTCTGCCCGTGACCATGATACCTGCAAAGGTGTCGAAACGTCGGGAACTAAAACCAAAAATTAAACCGCGATAAAATCCGTAAAAGTCGTTTCATTTCAATGTCTAACATTCGCGTAAACCTAAGAAACCACTAAATATTGTCATTTTTCTATATACACATAATGTGTAAACCACGTAATTACCTACTACATGTATCGGGTACAGAAACATTGGCTGTCAGTAGTTTTTCGGAGTGACGCGAGGGTACGCCGTTTTCCGGGAAAACACGCTCGCTTTTTTATGTACATGGGTTGCGTCAAAACTTTTTTCGTCACCGTTGGAGAAGCTAATGATTAACTCAGAAGAGTTTTTCTGGCCTATATTTTCAGTACTGAATTGTACTTCATTAATATTGGAGTTTCATAGATCTTTTTATTTGAAATCATAGTGGCAGCTTCTATTTCCGGAAAAAAATACATGTTAAGTAAAATTTAGTTATTTCAACTACGGCCTTATTACACATCTAAAGCTACAGCCGTAAAAACGTTTTATTTTCAAAACGATCGGTACAACTCAAGAGTATACCAAACATTTTAGTGCTAAATTCTGCGTCACCCTTGCGGCACTTTCGAGAAATTCACAGCGAACGTAATTCGGAAAACATAAAGATTATATATAAACCTAATTACCCTATCTCATAATTGCCTTGTTTTGACGTCTACCCTTTGAGAGGTCGTCGCTTATTTCCCGAGTCCTCTAAAGATATTAATAACCATCTAAGTCGTGGCTGTCTTTCATCCCGCATCTCGGTCGTGTAGCGTCGACTCGCGCCCCCCTCCTCTAGGTCGTGTTTTTCGCTAATACCCTTTCGGAGATGATAAGATGATGGCTTTACAAGCAAGCAGTAATTACGCCCGTCCAATTACCGCTCGTCGACGCCTGTGCCGGGGGAGGATGCCGCTCATTGTTCAACAATTTTTGTTTTTAGCACTAATATTTTTGTCATATCTTTGTTGTCTTAAATTGAATAAGCTGGTAGTGCCTTCTAAGAAAACCAATTAATTTGAATACTCTATCAAAGAAAGCAAGTGTGATTATTAACTACCAATAGGTATAACCTTGTAAAATTTAAAGTAAGTGTCGTAGTATGCCTATATTTATTGTATACTGAAACATACATAGAAAGTCTCCGTGACCTGATACATAACCAGGGTTAGTGCGTTGTGAAAAGTGTAAGGAAACTGCACCTGTCATGTTGAGCATGAGTCAAGCTTTCACTGCGATGAATGGCGCCTTTTCAAGTGTCTATCTTAACCCTCATACATTCTAAGCGCTGAGAAACGTCGGCACACTAAAGTAAAGCGACAAAAAATAAAGTATCTGAGTCATGAAAAAAAAAACGAAAATTGTTGAAAACTACAGAACAATTAAAATTAAATTCACAACTTACGTCTGTCGTATTATCTAAAAGGAGGTGACACAGCGAGAAATTAGCAATGTTTCTCTAATCTTTAGAGCTCTAAAATCAAAGTGGAGTGCGTTAAAAGGAAACTATAATTAGAGCCGACAAGTTGCCGGTGTCGGCTGGAGTGCAGGCGGAAGCGGACGCGGCCGTGGACCAGGGGCGCCATCTGTTAGCGATTCCTTGAGACTAACTAATACTTAACAGTTGGGTTTCAACAACATTTACCTTGGGTTGGGAAACATTTACCTATATCATTTGCTAAGGTTTCTTGGTACTAGATCTGTAATTGGCGCTTTAAAGAAGATAACGATTAAATTATGAAATTATATCATTAAACTTAGCATAGAATGAGTATAAAAATGTCCCTAGTCAAATTTATAAAAAATATATCTAAAACTATAACGCTGCGTCTTTTTCAATTAGTATCTTATTTGTTTTTCCGTTTCTTTCGGCGCGAATTGTTGATGTAAGTATATATTAGAGAGATTTTTAATGATTAACATTTTAATAGTTTTGTTAAATTAAAACTACAAATTTTAGAAATTGCTTTTCCTGACCATCTTATCGTAGTTGATGGAACTTGGTCAATACAGTCCGGTTTTCCCGAAGCCGTGGTCGCCGTAGCGCGGACTCAGCGTCCCTTCATTGACGCACCGTACCCTGTAATTTCAGCGAACGGTGTGCACCCGGCGTTTGCCAACTAATTTGTCATCCGAATATCAAATTACGCATGAAATGGCGCGTAACAGTAGACTTGCCGCTCGAATATCGTGGTTTTAAAATAAAATTTAATTCGGTCTGGTCGCAATAACGCAGGTAATTGCAGCCACTGTTCGCTGACAACTAATTGGCAAGTAAATTTAGTGGAATCGTATAATTGAATACAAAACTGTTGGTAAAATGGGCTACCTATTATTAGCTATCATTGTTCCTGTCGCCAGACAAATATTTTAGCCCTAATTATGTATAGAATGTTAAGTGCCTAATTTCGGTAAGTGCGTGGGTGTGTTGAATTTATTTACCGTTCATGTTTTAAATATTCCTAATTAGCAGTATTTTCAAGAGTCGAATTCTTTTCCAAATTTCGTAGAATACTTAAGTACTTTTTAATTAAGTGTATAAAATATAATTTGGATGCAAAATGTCTTTCAAACAGCTGTTCTACGAGAGTCATTATTGTTAAACACTCGTTAGATAATTTTTCGATATCCCTGCTGTAATAACGATACGCCTGCAATATTTGACAGGCGATGTGAATCCATTACACTTCATCTATATTGTCAGAGGGGTCGGTATCTCCACAGATTTTATGGTGCGCTAAGTGTACGCCATTTTGAAGCCCACGTGGTCAAGGGGTGTTGCTAGGGAAGCATACTCTGTCTAGGGGAATGTCAATAACGGCGATTTTTATTGCCTTATTTTCATTAGCTGACGGTATCATATTTACGAGATTTTTCTATACAAGATATAAAAAGCCAAAGGGAGAAGGAAGACTTACAAAGTTTTAATCATTAATTTTTATTCGTTCAACTTTTAACATATTTTACCTCTCATACAAAAGCATTTGTAAATATATTTACCTATAAAGCATGGTATCAACATTATGTCATACAATAAAAGAAGAGCTCGCAACATGATGCGACGGTGTCTCGTCGAAGGCCGCCTGTTACCATGGCAACCGCACTTAGGGCTATGGGTTTTTCCAACAATGAAATGGCATAAGACGTAACGACATCTAATTAATAACGTCTATCATATCTCTATTGCTCGGCTTATGTGTTCCGAGGGAGGGGGATTAGCGTAAGAGGATTGAATGAGGACGCATGATTTGTTCCGGAGGTACGTCCTTAATGAGCGATTTTTCCTATTACTTTCGTAAAATGATCTCCTTTTGACAAATATAATATTTTGAATTTTAAACTCTTGTATAGAGCTTGGTGAGAGGGTATCAAGTATTTGGTATTTCGATCAAATATTAAAAAAAAAGAAAAAAGAAACACTTTATAAAGAGAATATCGATTTACTCAACAGTTTTTTTAGTCGTTAAAGAATATTGTTACACTCTTACACCTAAGTATCTAAAGTATCTATACTGTGAAACAGAAATTCTCATTAGTATCACTTAATCCGACGTCCACTGGGTATTACTTTCATATACATAGGGCTATACGTCATGTTTTGTCAATATTGTCTGGCGCATGTATTATTTATACAAAAGGTCGATAATTAGTGACACAGCGGAACATCAGTCTGCATCAACGCTTGACATGTTTCATGTTAATTGGATAGCAAAGGACAATAGCGCGACTACCGATGCACACTGGAGATGGGGTGTCGTGCAATTATTATGACATATTGTTCCCGATTTCAACCATTCAGCGTTTTAACTGGACTGTATTAGTACCTACCTGTCTGCTTTACATATTCATTCACATGGCAACATTGTGTGCTACCTCTAATTGAAATATATATCGTTTTATATAGTTCAGTACGGGATAAAGTGCTTTAATACAATTAGGTGTGCCATCAAATTTTTAAGTGACGCACACCGCGTAATATCGATAAATTTAATCAACCTTAATAACATTATATTGAAAATCCACCGCTGAAAATGTTAACCATCACCGGATACATATTCCGAGCGGCCGTTACTGCTTCGGCTGAATTTAAGTTTTAAATGGCGCTCTGTAATAAATTTATTGTCCGCTAAAAGATTCAATTTGATAACTCTATGCAGTACGCACGCATACTCACCCTCTAAAAGCGCAGGCCCGTGATAAAAGCAATTAAAACTTTAACAACATCAACTGCCGGGCTCTTTCCGATTTCGCCATGTAAATATATGAACTTCATTTTACCGTCCACTTCACAGCTGAGCAGTAATGAATCGATAAACGAGTTGCAAAAGTAATAAATACGTTTTAGTAACTTTGATGCGTAAAAAATCCAACAAACTCATATTTATAAAGATTTGCAAAACAATTCGAGTTGTTATTTACAAAGTTTTCCATTTCGTAACAAATTTGTTTTTAGCTTTTATGACAGATAATTTGTCAAGGGTAGCTTTGCGCGAGTCAAAGATAATTTATCTGTCTCAACCGCTTTATTTATTACAACGCGTTCGCATCTTCGTTGAGCCCTTAAAGTTAGTGGTTAATGGAGCCTCTTTGAAGCTAGTACGTCAGTCACTACACGTGAAGCAGAGGGGGGCTCGGAGGCGCGGGGGGGGGGCGTCTGCATGTGGTCAGCCGCCAGGCGCGCCCAACTTGTCTTATTTTTTGCTTCCCTTTAGTAAGTGACGGGTTGATGTGGAACGGATGAACAGTTCCAACGTGTCTTGTAAAGATACTTTACTTTCTCCCCTCACAAGGAAAACTGAATGCCTTCACTACTACATATAGCTACAATAGCTTGTTACGAAGATGTCTGAAGCGTAATGTTTTACATCTTCAAGTGTATTTTTACCCCACATTTCGAAATGTACTGGTTTTCTGAAATAATGTCTTCACTACGCCTCTTAAATATGACATACATGTTCCTTCTTCTTGCTAGACACTACTCACATTACCTTTTGAAGGAAATTGCAGTAAACTGCCAGGCCTTATGACAATGACTACTCGGGCTGCGATAATGACAGGCCCCGAGTAACAGGTGCCTGAAACTATCACCAATTTGAAGTTGGTCTATTTTGGCACGCATCGTGTTTCGAGGGAAGACCTTCAGAATTTGAGTAAAGTCACATTCGTTATTTTTTTAGAATATGTCATTAGTAATAAGAGAGTCCTAAAAGGGTTTATTTGGACGTGTTATCACCTATCTTGGGTTAAATACGTAAACCCGATTTTACAATGTTTTGGGCTAACACCATGTCCTTGATGTTCAGTAATGTTACCAAACTTTAGCGATAATGATGATAGTCAACTTTATGATGAGACCAATATTCACCGGTAACACCACGCCAGCCCTAATGCAGGGCTGTCATCAACTCTTTTGTCCGTTCTAATAAACAATAAAAACGTAATTAATAAGTAAATTAAATTAATACAACAAGCAGTGGGAATCCGTTTGATCGAGGTTGCTTTGAAGAGGGAAGAATTATGATTGATGATAGGATATGATTCGTTTCCACTTAACACATTGTAAAGGGGTTATTTTATTGCCCCCGCCGCCTGGTCCTGCGAGGTCAGTGACTAATGAATGAGATGACTCAGCAGTTTTAAACTAGTTAGACGACCTCCGTGGTCGAGTGGCGTACGCACCGGTTTCAAGGTGTCGCTAGCTCTGAGGTCCCGGGTTCGATCCCCGGTCGGGTCAATGTAAAAATTCACATTTCTGCATTGTCTCGGGTCTGGGTGTTGTGGTACCTTCGTTGTATCTGAATTCCATAACACAAGTGCTCTAGCAACTTACTTTGGGTTCAGAACAATGTATGTGATGTTGTCCGCATTTATTTATTTAGTTGTTTTATGAGGATCATATTATTGATAAGCTTTTGAGTTTATTGTTTAAAAAGCAATTTCATTTTGATTACTGTATGGGTATTAACGTTAAGTACGAGTACACGATATGTGCACTTGCCAGGAAAGTTTAACGATTCTAAATTGATAGTGCTTATAAATGACGATAATTTTTAAAATAAAATTGAAGTGCCAATATTAAAGGCCGCAAAGACACGTAATCTTAAAAGCAGGAATTAAGTTATTTTTACAGTCAGAAATATTAGAAGTTGCGATGGTGTCGAAGATCCAGAAATCGTATGATATCGGAAAAGGAAATCCACTTTACCAATAAATTTGCCGAACAAAAGATAAAAAGGTGTTAGAAAAATGTAAACAATTGAAACTCCTTACCACGGCAAAAGTACAAAGCTGGGGTTACCCTCTCAGGCCACTTCCCGACATCTGACAACTAATTTATATTATAAACACGTATTCTATGCAGTTAATGGCAACCCGTCACATTCCTTCATTACAGGGGTTCAAACGCAACCCTTTGAAGGAGGTTTGTGGCGTGAGTAAGATTGCATTAGAAAGTTCACAGCGCCAGAGTTACATAGTCATTATGATATTTCAAGCAAATATAATTTTAAGCGTAGAAGGGAAGGCAACAAAAAGTTTAATTGCATGTAGCGATAATAATAATTTTATCTTTGATTACTATGTTGATCAGTATGGCAAACAACCTTTCCACATTTTGGGTTTAAAAATATATAATTTACTTTAATTTAGTTAATCTTTAATCTATAATATATTTTAATCTATATTGCATGGTATGCGAGGTAAATTAATGATTAATTGCTTTATTAGGTTATTTAAAAAAAAAAACAGGTATTATTTGAAGGTTTCGCTCCACTCTCCAGTCTCGTGACGTTTACAAAATAAGAAGACCACACAAGTCTAGCGTTTAAGGATACTTTATTAATTATTTAAGGTTCAATTTAAAAGCTAACCGATTCGAAATCGTTGGCTTGTATCGTGAATAAGCAAAACCCTGGGCAGGATCGCACCCTATAACATATTAATGATCATTGCATGTTATTCAGAAATTATAAGGGATATAGGGATACCTATCAATAATTCCCTCATTTATTATAAACTTCGCCATTTTTGAAATCGAGCGTTAATCAAAAATGTATAAAGGAGAAACGGTTCCGCCCATATTTAATTATGGGTTCCGGTTAATTTATAATTTAGTATCACCTCAACTTTCACAGCGCCAGTTCATTAAAAATTACTTGAAAAATAAGGCAATGTGAAGCCATTTGCGACAAGTTTATTTTTATTTGTTTAACTCGTATTTTTTGACTGCATAGATAGACGAATGGTTGAGGTCACCAACCCTGCGCGACGTTTCGCAGGTTCCAACCCCGCGTAGGACAAGCGTTTTTGTGATCCACTAATGCTTTTCCTGAGTCTGGATCCATGTGACTTGAAAGATTGGGAAAAGCTTTAAATTTTTTAAGGGAAGTCATTTTAAAAAGAAAAATGTGATTTTTCTAAATGTAATCATACCAGGTAGTTTATTAAATACTGGTATCGAACTTTTCATACGCTGTATTTTGTATTTTAAAAATGAAAACGTCAAAATTTATAACACATTCCAAATTGTGTTAAAAATCGGTTGCGAAATATAACGGACAAATACCGGCGTCACTAAAAATGCTAATTTAAAAGATTAAATTGCGTTTCAGCATTTCGCTTAAAAAAGTGGAGTGGTTTTGGCGGTAAATAGATTCACTAAAGCATTTTACGTGTCTCGGTGGACGATGCGGCAGTGTTCCCCCTACATTGCATTCTCCTTACATTTCGGTTGACCAGATAACCTTAAACTCCGTAAGACTACGCAGAAATTCGGAATAGTGTGAAAGAAAAGTATTTGTTAGTAGGGTTCCGAATTATTACGTGCAATGGTTCAAAAGAAGTAGATTTTTTGTAAAGAGTAGACGTGACGTGGAATACCTACTTCACAGTTATGTTTTATAAGCGACATCAAAGGTATTTTTAAGCAACCCTATATTTACAGGAAGAAAACATAAATAAATAAATCTGCTACTTATTTACGTTTTGTAACTTATTTTTCCGAAATACCCAAAGCAGAATCGTTATTAATGTAGGAACAAAACAGTAAAAAAGCAGGTTGAAATAAAACGGCCAAAAGCGACGTAACAATTTCACCTCAATCGTAAACAGGCCGTCGGTTCAGCGCTAAGCTATTTCGCCAAACTCATTTCAATTCAATATCCAAACTTTCCGGCTTATGCCTAGACTTTTTCATCTTATCACATAGTGCTGAAGCCAATCGTTGGCGACATGTTGAACGAAAGACAAACTTTATATATTCCACAACTAGATCGATTTACTACACGTTATCTATAGAAATAAAACATGAAAAACCTCGTTGTTTTTTTTCTTTTAGCCAACCTTTTTTCATTAATCTTACCAGGTGGCCAGTTCATACCTAAGTGCTTAGCTTCTTTTTTATTGGCAACCAGTATTATTCTGCCTCTCCTCACCGTTTCAACTTACTCCATAATATATTTACAGGCAAATTTTATTTGGCTAACATAATCGTGGAAGTTCTAAAACATTTTAATACTTTATGTTTTGTGGAAGTTTGACGTGTATATAGTAAACACACCAGTCTACGTCAAGTTATTAGATGATAATCTTCTTAGCGGCAGTTGTAACATTATTAAACAAGAACAAACACATTTGCTTAGTATTTTATCTAGCTTACGTTGCGGTGTATACGACTTACGTTATTCATTTGTTTTCTGGGAATTGGCGATTTTATTCGCGAGTTATGCGAAGGTAAGCGGGTCAGGCCATGACATCGGGGACCTCAAGGGAGGTAACTTAACGAAGGAATATTCTGAGAGTCAAAGCACGTATATCGTGGCTAATGTATTCGGATAACGCCAGAAGCGAGTGTGGTGCACCACGTCCGGCCACGTTCATAGGTGTGGCGACGTTAATTACATAAAATTGGAACGTCGCGAGGGATCCACCTGCACTTGCAATCCACAACGCAAATATCCACTCCATTTGCTTTTATTTGACCTCGAATTTAGATGAGTAAATGAATTTATTTACAAGGTACATCAAATACATTTTATTATTATAAAAGGAGCCGAAAAACTGCCTATTTATCAATCTTTAGTTTGCCTTATTTTTAAATATGTATAGCAAACGATTGTTTAAAAGAAAGCAATATAAATCACTCAACGACCTAAAAAGTTAAGTCAAGTTTAAAAAGTGGGAATACCAGTGACAGAACACTAGCGTTCTTATAGGTCAGGGAAAAAGCAAAGTCAGTCGCGGTGACGAGGGCGATGACCTTACTAACCTAACACTTTTCCATTCTCTTCGCTCGCTCGTAATGCATTTACGACGTCCACCCATCCTTTTACTGATGACATTTTGTTAATTAGATGTTCTAACTACGTAAGCTGTCTTTACAAAGCTCTTTATATTTTGATCACATACATAAACTATGTAATCAAATTAATCTAAGCAAATTTCACAATTTAAATATCCTAAGAAGCTTAAAAAATATCTACTGCGATTAAGTTAACCACTAATTTCCCTAGCTCCGGCGCTAAATAAAATGGAGTAAACAGAACTACGATTAAAAATGTAAATTAGAGTACATTCTCGATTCTAAAGTTTAAAGTATTTTCTCGCGGATAAGTTTAAATTAATGTGGACCGTCACAAGCACTTTTACCGGCACGGCGACCGGGAGGTTCCATCAATTTTTTATTAGCTTCGAGATTCTCTTTCAAAGAATTTAAGGGCAACAGCGATTATATTTAATTAGAGACCACACTACTGCTCTTTATTGAATTTGACACGTCGAATTCGGTCTCGTTGCTGTGGCGTATTCTGTCTCTGCTCGATTCAATACGCGGTAGGAATGCAGAGAATTTTCGATCCTTTTGATGAGAGCTAAGATTAATTTTGGAGGGCGGTTCAAAGGAAAATTTAGAATATAAGTGCATTAATAAAAGGTTTTCAGGATAGGGCACTCTATACCATGATATGCTTTTATTAAATTTGAGGGCTTTTATATGCATACTTGGTGGCTCTCGTAAAAGCTTTTGTTGGAGTATTGAGCTTTTTATAGACTGTTTTAGCCTTGAAACAGTAAGTTGATTATTTGTAAAAGCATTTTTACATAGTATCTTTTTAACATTTTCCGAACTGATCCGATTATATTCAAATTGAAATTAATCAATTTATGAAACGTTGTCTGTGGAGGGGAGAACATCTTTTCATATGTGTATATAAAGCAAATTTTGTTCATGGCTCATTTTCATTAATTTAGTCTGAGCACATCAATGAATTTCTTATCAAAACAGACGTCTATGAGTCTTCATACATCATCAGTCACAAATTTCGTGAAATATTGTCCGTAAAATTAGCATGCATAATTTACCAGCGTCTAGAACGTACCTAACTATTCAGAGTAGATGTGGTAGACATTTAATAAAATTATGCTTGCCGCAGAACGTTTGGATTGAATCGGATTAACGGACAGATACCGCAGTTTGCCGTATGTGGGGGGCGATGCGATGTCTGCTTTTTGATCACTCAGAATACAATTAGAGACGATTGGAGTAGAGTTTAATACTCACAAGAGAAAGCTTTTGTTTTTAAATGCATTTTTTTACCGGTAGTAGGAGAATTTGTGAATAACTTTACTAAGTCAACATTCTGCTTACTTGCATTTAAATTAGTCTGGAAAATAGCATAGGATATCACACCATGAACAGTTTTGTACTGATATATATCCCACTATTCCTCATCCTGTCCCAACGTTGGTCAAATTAAATATAACTAGTCTGAACTCCTTTTGTGGAGTCCTTTTATCGGGTTATCTTGTGCCCTTTGTGGTACATACCTGTGGTGACTGGAGCTCGAGTGTCCCGTGGTGGAGCTGGATATTGGGGACCTGGCAGGGTAGTTGCCACCGCTCGCACCCCCCTCCGACATCACGAATTCTGGAACAAACGTTAGTTTACTCATAAAATTCGTAAAAACAAATAAATTTATTTGAATAGATCTTCACGTAGGTCAGAAATAGTAGAGTCATTATTATTTACAAATGTTACAATTGCAATCGATGAATTATTTACATCTAATTTAGCTAAAGAAAAATAAAGATTTATGAGTGTGGAACTACGAACAAATAGACTTCAACATCAAACACAAATAATTAATATATCAGTAGAAGGTCGTTTTTGTTCCTATCTATCCCCATAAGAACTTTAATACAGACGCTAACACATAATTTCCCTAAATTTCACATTTACAATATTCGTTTAGAAATCCTCTCCAGCGGCTTGTTCAGTGGGCAGTTGTAGAAGCAGTAGTGGCGTCTTTTTTACACACATGCAACAATTTTACATCAAGAGGTAGAAGCCGACCCCCTGGACGTTAAACTCGATAAACTTTTAACACGAACATAAAAATGTTTTATTTTATGTGTAGTTTGTTTCTTATACAATGGTAATATTTTCCCTTCAAAAGATAAGCCTTCATACATTTTAAATCGTTGTTTTATTTATGAAATCATAATATCATGCAATATCAACACTGCTATTCATTTTCGGGGTTCCGTACCCAAAAATCAAGCCATATTACTGAGGTTCCGCTGTCTGTCCGTCCGTCGTCATCAGGCTGTATTTCAGGAATTGTGATAGCTAGGTAGTCGAAATTTTAGCAGTTAATGTATTTCTGTTGCCGTTATAACAACAAATTCTGAACATAAGACTTAGGTTAAACAACATTGGTAAAAAAATTGTGGTGTGTTGTATTCGCAAGACCGACTCGTACTTGTTAATATTTTTTGTTGATTTGATTATTGGTGAAAACAATCACCCTAATATAGGTCTTAATCATTTAAATTACCTTATTTATGGTAAATCTTAATATTCCAATGTCATTTCATTCAATTAAAAAGCACCCTCTTTGGCGAAGAATCTAAAAGCGGTCTTTTGACTATTGCTTTCCCTATAATTGTGTTCAAGGTTTATTGGCAACAAAAACGGACGTCCTTTTCCTCCCTACGCATTTCCTTAAATCGATTGTTTTATTCAAATGACGCAATTAATTTAATTTAAGATTTAACACGTTTTCTGCTAACAGTGTGATTATAAACACAAACAACATATAAAGAGGTGAGTATAAATATATATCACTTAGTATCTTATTACCTAAATGATAATAATTTTCGGTTCTACTTATTCACACATTTTTAGTTTTTCACACACTTCAGCCCACATTACCATCACTGAAAGTACAATGTAGGTGTCAGTTTCTCGCAGCCGGCGGTTATCTCACACCAGTTTTTGCGTGGCGCGGCGGGAATGCGACCCGTGAGGCGCAGGACGTGGACTCGGGCTCTACTATCAATCCTTCTGTCACGATATCGACAGCGCATTTGTTTGCTCTCACCATTTTTGTCTCAGTGTTTCCTCGTTCTTCGGGCGCTATATTTGTGCTGCGGGCGTGCGGCCGGCGCCGGCGATCAATCTGCCCGCGACCTGAGCATGACGGATGGTAGATCGAAGACCGTGCTCGCCGCTCCTACGCCTCGCCAACATACCATACATTTTATTGGAAACCGTTTTTATCAGAGGCCCTGATTATACTTGATGTTGTCGCAGTGATCTAATGAATTATTTACTTTGTTATCCTAGTTCCTGACTGATGTTTATGTGAGTAGCCGATTTTTTGTGAAAAGAAATTTATCATTGATTTGTGGAAAGGGGATTCTGTTTCCCTTTTTTCATCTCTCGAAAAGCTTTGTAGTCGTTTTAATGAATAGTTGCGGGATTTTCCACTGTCTTTTTAAATCAAGACGATTTTTGGTTATCTATTTATGAACTATGAATAAGCAGACTAGGCTGACAGATTCTAAAAAGAGAATATTGGATATGATATGTCAAGTAAAATTATAGAGATAGCAGGAGTAACATGTACCTTCTAACAAAAATCACTGTAAGTTTCTTTGATAATATGTCAGGTCCATTTTATTGTAGTTAAATGTTTGACAAATGCTTTTCGCGAGAGGAGCTGACGTGATGGGCTGATACGCTGGGGCCCCCGCGTCGGATGCCGTCGAAATTCTGTAAATTATAACTTCCCGCGTTCCGTTCTGTTTATCATCTTGCAAATGTATTACGGAGGTTCCGTTTGTGTTATATGTAAATACGTGTCTTGAGCGAAAGAAATGAAAACAAATCTGGCGGATCCCCGTTATTCATTACATAAGATGCGATGTTTCATTATTAATTTATGCCGTACCCTTAGACAGGGATGAACGACCCTCTTGGATATAAGCTGTAATATTCTTAGGATTAGGATAGTAGTATTTTTTTCATGATGGGAATAACATTTTCCATCATATGGGGGTTAAGGAGATGAAATGGCAGCTGCTTGAGATGCCGCGCGAGTTTCATCCGCTTATTTATGAAGTAAATATGTTATACCAGTGTTGGATTGTAAGTTATACTTGTCAATAGGTTCTGTTTATTAAGTTATTGTAAGACGTTAGCTGAAGTAGCATTAAATTCAATCTGTCTTTTAATTAACCCTCCAAATAGAGAAATCAAAACATATAAGTTTAAAATTAATTATACTGCGATTAATTAAATGAAGTAATAAAAAAGCTCAGTAAATCTGCTTTGTGTTTAGTACAAGTTAAAACATGAACACCTACTAAATGAAAAAAATACAGTGAAAGCAACTTGTTTACACGACCCTAAAGACAATAATACTAAAAGGTAATAACATAATATAGTTTCTTCCTCTTCAAGAAAATTCGTAATCGGCACAAAATGAAAATTGATCGCCGCTAACTAAGATAAGTTCGGAAAGTTATGATGGAATGAAAGTGCTTCGGAGCGACGACGGCGACGCCGGGCAAAAATGTTCCTTCCACACTGGTTTAGCTTCACACTAAGTAATTATTGTTCAAACAAGAAACCTAACGAGTGAACTCATTAATCACGACCCATTAATGTCGCTGCTTTGTTACCTAATGGACACTACCCCGTAATAAAAATAGGTGTGTAAAATTAAACCGTGCCGTTGTTAACTTACCTACGTACGATGTATTCCAAGGATTTATTAGAACACGCTACATCTATTCAAATTAGTTTCGTTAATAAGATAAGTAATAAGATTTCAATGCTACAAATTATTCACTCGTATAATTTATGTAGGTTCCTGTGTAATTTGGTGTAAGTAAAAACCTTTCTGTTTTCCGCTGGCTCTAAGGAATTTTTGTTTATTTGTAACAATTTCATTTTATTCGAGGGTTCTACGGAATAAGTATTATGGGATATGAACGGCGATAGCGAAACTTACAAAACGCCTGCCGGTAAAGTGTCTCTTGCCCAAACCTTTATGAATACCGTATGAGCCCGCTATTTTTACATATAAAAATCGGCACGGAATCAAAGTCCACATGTCCGTTCCGGCCTACCTTAATTTTCCTGCACGGCTCGCGTCCTGAATACCAAAGACAGGGGAGGACATCAGCTCCCGCGACCACTACGAGATTTCCATACAAATTATGTAAAAATCTGCAACCGACTAATATCGTAACTTTCTATACAAGTATTACCGTAATGATGTTAAATTATTAAATTTAATTTGTAAGAGACGTTTGTGGAAACGCTTTATCGTAACGTTGTTGAGAAGCCGACAATGCCAGTGTAATTTTGCTTATTTCGGCTTAAATTACTTGATCCCGTTTACGGCCTTTGAGGATCGTACCGAGTTTTCACAAAGTTTGTGTCTAATTTATTGTTTACCGTCACTTTCTTGTATTTATTTAACGTAAGTTAGTTGTTAATGCTTGAATATTACTAATTAAAAACCAAATCTGTTATAAATTAGGGATGGAGTAATGTGTTTTAATTAATTTAGTTAAAACATGGAACTCTACATTTTTGTCTTTTTCAAAATACTACGATTTTCTCGTTTAATGTTAAAAAAATTGTACATTATTTTTGTAAAAACGAGAAGATGGTAAAAGGAAATAAAAACTGAAGTGCCGAAGTCATCAAAATTGGATACAATTATAAGCAGCGCGGTCAGCAATACCATTCATGAGAGTGCGAACCTTTTTATTATTTTTCGTTTATTAAGGGCAAGGTCGTATTCCTTCTCGGCGACCCTTATGGTTATAGGTACTATCAATTTTATACGAGTCCCAGTTTAAATTGGCAACACTTTACATAAACACAATTTTGTACGGCTTTTTTGAATGTTGAAACTCTACACGATATTTCGAAATAACAGATTATTTTTTAAGTTTTGTATGATATTTAACTAACATGTAAACCTATCATCATAGGTACGTATAGATCACACAGGCTGTATTAGATTTCGCAAAATAACTAATGATGCGCGGTTATTCAATCACAGTAAGAATTTAATCTTAACTTAAATGAAGGTGATTCCCTTATAACTTTCCAACACAGTCGCTAATAACGAAACTTGTGGTTAATAGCGTCGGGTAGACGAGCGGGGATGCGGGCGCGGGGGAAGGAGGCGGTGGGGGGGGGGGCTCACGGGGCGGCCGCATGGCTTGGAGAAATTTCGAGACAATTCAATGGGAAAATCTGCCTTTGTGAAACTTTCATTGTAGTTATTATATTCTAACTTCATATTATAATTCGTTCGAACAATTTCTATTTACGGGTAATGAACCCACTGCTGAGCTCACTTATGTATCGACAATTTCACCCTCTACGTTTCCTTAACTTGTTAGTAACTCTCAATGTTGGTAGACGGGCAGTAATGAGATACAATAGACGTACGTAGGTAAACAATAAATATTTAACGTGACAGTAACGTTAGTATCGATAGAGCCATGGTGGGTAATAAATGGAACACTCACGGATTTATAGATACATATAATGTATACTTTAGCGAGAGCAGGCTTTCAGCGCAACGCCGCGCGAACATATCGAATCTTTATGACGTCATTAAACATATTTTTACGAGGACACCGCCGTGTTCTATATTATTACAGCGAGGGAGAGACGCGTCGCACTGGCATTTCATTGGTCAGTAATTCGCGGAAGTGAACCTTCCTCGAAATTGACAACACTCGTGCAATAAACCATTTATGGTGTGATATTGCAACGGCCCCAGTTGAACGAATTCCATATAAAGTTCGCATTCAAACCAATTTTATGAACTCCATATCAAGTTCGTCAAATTCTACGAAAAAATGTTTCAGGCGAGTTTGCTAAACAATTAAATGCTAATAGAGTGCTACGAATGAAAATAGAGTTGATGACAAAAATACGCAAAACTTAACCCACATACATAAGTTACTAAAATACGTTCATATTATATGTGAAGGTATTTGCGAACAATAGTTATCTTGGAGTTGGTAAGAAAACACTTCCTTTGTACTAAATTTGTCCAACGGATTTCTTAGTATATTTACTCACATATTTATTTTGGGAATAGGACTATAAATAAAATAATGAAAGCAATATTGGTTGGATTTGGAATTACCTTTACAGAAGAAATTCTTTATAGACAAGTTTAGTACAATTTAAACACGATAAACAAAAAGTGGGAAACCTACTAGATCTAAACAAAACACGCGACGAAGCTGACAAAATGCCACGTCAATTCACCAAATTACTGAGTAATTGAACCGAATTTCAGAGTGAAGCTCATGTAATGAAAGCAGATAAAGGGAAGGGAAGAGCGAGCGAGGGGCTTATTCAATTCGTTCGCAAGTTCAACCTGACACTGACTTAAGTAGATAGTTAAGATTTAGCCAAGAAAGCACCCGCCGGCACCCACTAATGTGTACTCAGAAAGTAGTCTGGCCTCAAGAATTGGCCGCTTAAGTACCTACGGAAACTTACCATCCATTAGTTACTTGTGAGAACACATTATAGTATAACTTTTGTTTCTCTTACTCACTGCCAACAAACAGTGACAAAACACAAGGTAGGCTACCAACTGCCGTGGTTGTACAAGCTAAATATGGTTTCTGTATTCGATGATATTAATAAATAAACTTAAAATTCTCTGTTTAATGTAGTACGTGTTGACACAGTTGAATGCGAGCGAGTGTGGCCACTCAATATTGCAATAGCCGATACCGCAACTGCTGTCAACAACCGAAACGTTTCAGCTAAATAACTCCACGGAGACGCCAAGAGACCGCGCACTTTACTCGATTGGATTTGAGGTGGACTCTCCTTGTGACCTCACTACCACTTGTGTTCTAACGAACTAATGATTTTTAAAACATAACTTGGGTTTTGCTGACATTCAACAGGTGTTTGCAGTTCTTTTAACTATAAATGATCCAAAAATCGTACCCATCTTGTACTCAACGAGGTAATAACGATACTTTGAGAATAACATATATTCCCGCCAAACCTCACATTTATGTTTCACCATTTCGACTGAGATATGTTATTGTATGATGAATAGTGGCACGAGATATGTTTTACGAGAGTCCTATCTATGAAGCTGGCCATAGTTGACAAAAAGACAGAGAAAATCGGTATGCCAAAATATGCTCCTTTTAAGTTTATTTACGGAATATCTTTCCATATTTTCCCAAGGATAAGAAACTGATCCCATGCATATCTGATTCGATCTTCATTCGTATGTTTGCGTAAAATCTTCTCTGTAAAGGAATCTACATAATCAGAATCAGCGAGACGCTGTCGAAATACGAAACCATCTGTTGTGTACGACAAACTCACATGTTCTTTCCATGTAATAAAAAATGTACCTAACCCAGCAAGCAGCAAGCGCAAATAAACATATCACGAAATACCAAAACTGATCTGTACAACCTATTGGCAGTGAATGTATATCGCGTTAACAGCCTTTCGGTTGTCGAATATCTACAAATATTGCTAAGGAAAACGAAATAGAATTCTTTTTCGCGGGTGTCTAAAGATATTAATTTTGAAATATGAAGAACGGTATCGCGAGAAACCAATACCCTAACGCAATAAAACGTATGAAGCGAGTATTATTCGCATGATCACATTTCCTAATAAGTTGGATCCCACAACGTGTTCAATGTGGCGAAAACTAATACCGCCCATCTCGCCGCCGCCCGTCACTCCCGCGTCCGCCCGGCCAAGCATTTAGAGCCTCCACTCTATTATATTTTGTTTAGTTCCTTACAAAACAAATCGACCCTAATGTATTGAACTCAACACCAAAAATTGAAATATTTTTTTGGACACATATTTTTACTTTGAAAAGAAGTTCCGTAGTTAACGTATTAATTTACATCCCTCACGTCACATACAATAACTACTAGATTTTTGCCCTTTCGGGGTTGGTTTTATAGCCATCATACGTAAAAGTTGTGCGTCTACCCTGCCCTACCTATGCCAGCATTCTGAGCGCATTGTCGAATAGTGGACCGCTTGTTATGACTAAATTTTTTAGTTGTTTAACTATCTTTTATAAGTAGATTTAGGTATTTGTACTCACACTCTATGGATTTTTTTGATATAATCTAATATATAAAATACTATCTCCTCCGAAAGGGCTTGACCGATTCTCATGAAATTTTGTGTGCATACCGGGTAGCTCGAGAATCGGAAAACATTTTTTTTTCCATACCTCCATTTCCCCCCCATAGAACTCATTTGTATCGCAAAACAACGATTCCTGGGACAGCTATATATAAAAGTAGTAATTTAATTGCATGAATTGACACATTCCTTTACAACCCCATTAAACATATCCTGCCTAATATACTTATCAAATGTTATTTGAGTGACATTTACTGAAAATAGCATTGTTGTAGAATTCTTCGTTTAATCGTTCGTCACTGGTCAAGTACCAATTACAAAGAGGTCATATCGATTACGTTGCGTAACGTGTATTAAGCTTGCGTTTCATTGCACTTTGTAATTATACCGTTGGTTTCCGTGAAATGAGCTATAAATAACAATTTGCCTGCACGTATACCCACGATACCTTTGCTGAGAACTTTTTACAATGGCATAAAACTTAGAGTAGGTAGTTGTAATTTGTACATACCTTCAATGCTATAATAAAACATTTATTCAGTGTTATTTTGAAAAAACAATGCAATCTGGTATTTAATTATAGGTACGTATTGCACAAAATTTTGTTATAATTTAAATTATAACAATTTAAAATTTTTTGCAAGTTTTTACAATTTCAGAAACGTTGTAGTGGTCCTAAAAATGAGTTACGAAGTTTCTCTATATTATTTAATGTATATCCTTTCAGCCTACGTGTATAAGTGGGAATGTGAAGTAAAAGTTTCCCACAACAATTTCAAAATCAAACATAATGCTAAGTGTATAATGACCTTTCGGAATCGGATATTACAAGACTTATTTATGGCAACAATTCTATTATAGGGTGCGACGTTACGTGATTAGTTCGCGGTTGTACATTGTATAGTGCACGTGTCATTCGTCACAGATTTCAAAGCATGAAATGACATAGCATTACTTTAGTGGTCTGCGGTTAGGCGTGGCTCCGACAGCCCTGACAGGGTGCGGTCACTTACGATTACAGCTGCGGTGATAAACCAAACCATATTAGTTATTACCTATATTAACGCACAATAAACCACGCTATTACCGTTCCGACCTATGAAACTTTTTATTTCAATCATAAAATGTATCAGACCGTTATCGATATTAATCCGGGAAATATCATTCAAATGTATACGGACATTTGCCGGCCGTCCGAATGCTGGATGGAATTGAAATATCCAGATTATGCGCAAAGTTACCTTTCAGCTTCAATCATAACCTCAGACAGACGACTTGTTGGTATTGAAAAGATTTCTGGAATCATAAAAGTATTAAAGCAGTAGCTATAAATATTACTTCGATATTTATTTTAATTATGCAAGATAGATGAGGAAGTAGCTTTAAAACAGAATGATTTAGCAGTTATTCCATTAATAATGGATAGTGGTACACTTAATATGTCTTGATGTCCCCCAACTGTGAATACAAATGCCCATTTCCGTCCACGCAATGCTCGCATTAACGGTCAAACCCATTCAATAAGTGCAGGATAACTAGCGGTTTGACAATTTGACATTGTCAAAGCGGTTTGCAGGTTCGAGTCCTGTCTGAGGTTTGAAATTGTAAATATTATACACAAAACAGTGTTTTCTGCGTTTTCAATAATAAGAATTTGACATGCTTGTTGATGATCAAATTTCAGGTTGTTTCAGAAGAACTTGTTACAGTGTTACTTATTAAACATAGGTGTTTTTCAACGTGACATGATAATTTCGATGGCAAATTTACATTTTTGCAAAGAATTCTTGTTTTTAAATTTATTTAGGTAATAACTGAACCAAATCTTAATGAAATGTTTATCTTTTACAAAAACGACCTAAAATTAAGGAGACGAATGCTTTTTGAAATTTACTTTAAGTAGTTTTAATTTGTAACTCTTTAACTTATGTACCTTTGAAAGAAGTTTTAGTTTCAAGAATTCGTCTTTAAACTATAAAATCACAGATTATAAATACGCACTTTGTACTTTATTCCTTGAAAGCCATAGACTGATGTGACTTGTAAACGCCATTAAGCTAAAATGTGTTTCATTATTTTTCTTATGACCACGAAATCCGGCGTGGCTCTTACTGACACAATTCAGGCTAATAACAGTTTTTGTGACACTAAACACGAAAAAAGCTTTCCCCGTTTAACGGAGCGTAAATGTGTACTCCATGTTACCGCCACCCTTAAGCAGACATTATTAGGGGGGTGGCACACGGCGGACGTAAAATTTTGTAGCGATTTTTTCCTCTAATACGGTTAAGCTATAGACTGTAGGTCACGTTGACAACATAACTTGTGTCGAGGGCCAAATATTTGGGGGAGAGCTAAAGGCATTTTTTTTGCAGTCAGACTTTTGTTTATATGTTTTATTTTTGTTTTGGTATGCAATATACGCTCTATCCGCCGTTTTTGTAAGCAATCAACGAAGCTCGTTTAAATAATTTGACGTTTATAACTACTCTTGTTTTTAGTTATTAGGAATCTTCGTCAAGTAATAATCTTCTATTATTATGACCTTGCATAATGAGATTACGACTGCTTTATAGATTTATTTGAATGGAAAGCTTTTTCTATTTTATGGTGCTATTCAAAACTGTTCAATGAAATAGCCAAAATTTGATAATTACGAGCAAAGCCCGTTTATACATTGGTATTGTGTTTAAACGTCGACCGAATAGTTGTTTAGCCAATTATGTGGCTTGCCCTTAATGAACGAGTCAAATTCTCATTAAAGCCATTATTATGGCTTTGTAACATTAAAATATCGTTTGACAGTGGTGCATGACTACTGTGAACCCACTAAATGCTTCGTAAAATCCAACTCATTTCTAAAATTTGATAGTGTGAATGTTTGTTCTCTCTTATTGTTTAAACTGCTGGATTATTTATTATGAAATTTGGCAGATATCGTGGATTTTAATATTAGTAGATGTGTAAAATAATAGGTGGTATAAGAAAAGTGGTCACATGTTCTTGCGGTCGTGACATTTTCAATATTTATTTCTAAATGACAAACGTGCCACAATAAAATATTTATATTGGGATGACCTCGACAACAAACAACAAATGAAACACTATTTTTAAGGGTTATAGTTTTGTTCTCAATCGAAGACCTGTCACAAACAGGCACCCCAGAAGTGCACAAGTTACTTTTAATAGTAATTAGCAATATTTTGCGAGGCGGCACAAAGGCGCGTCGCCGCGGGTCGCCCAGTATTGGGACAAAAGCGCCGAGCTGCGCCCAACGCACTACAAAGGGCTTACTTACGGTTTAAATGTCGCCACCCTGAAAATTTGTTTCATTAAGCGAACTGGCCTAAAATTTCTTTTCCTTCGACACCGTACTGAAATTCCTGTAACTAGTTTTTACGTAAAATATTTCATAGCTCTCCGTTTACCAAAGATATACAAAGGGTAAAATTGTCAGGTGTCGGGTAGGACCATAGAGTTTTATTTTTTAAAGACCAGTTTGTTCAGTTAGGGTTTGTTCAAAGATTTTTGGGTTTAGGCACGTCGAATTCATGTTTTGATTTACTGTAGTACATGTTCCTTTGTTAGTTCTGTTAGATTTTTATTTTATAACTACCTTGTTAGTTGTACAGGCACTGTTATTATGAAAACGATCGCTTCCACTATATAACTCAAATGAAATATACTAATTTTAACAAGTGCTTGTTTATGAGGGAGACGAATGCTTCGCAGGGGAGATCCACCGTCAGATACGATGTCAAGTGTGCTGTAGTAGTTGACGTCACGTTCATAATGTATGATATAGCTACATCTTAAACAAAGCTCGTAGATTAAACCAAATAATACGAGGTTTGTCGGTACTAAAATTGTTGATAGTGATATAAACAAAGGCAATTTCGAGCAACAATGGATACCTGTGTGTAAGGATAAAAGGATAGAGGATTACCGCCATCAAGAGCACACCAAGTGTTGTTCTTGATATAACAGCGTTAAATAAAAAGCTGTTTTCTGAACAAAGCCGTACGTGCGGCAAATTATTTATGTATTGCCGCGGTCGGTCTAATTACGAGAGGCTTTTGTTCTTGTAGCCCTCCCGGCTAGGCCACACTTTACTGGCCATACAACCTCCCATATAGTATCCGACTGAAGGTTGCTTAGATAACAATAATATAATGAGCCTGCGGTCCCCTAAGAATCAAGCTGCCGCGTTTGTTTTACTTTTAAACGTTACTTTCTGCAGTTAAGTTTGTTTTTAATTTAATTAACTTGCGGGATTTTATTAGTCTTGGTCTTTCTGTGGACTGTGCTAGTTGCCTCGTAACTACTACAAAATGTACTATAAAGTGTTTGTTTTAGTAAGAACTTCGTGTAAAAAAACAAGTATTGAGGTTTTTAAATCTAAAAATAATGCTTAAATTGCCTTAAAAATGCGTCCTGCGGTCCATTAGCTAAGGCATTACTAATAATTTCCCCTAATAGCTACAATTTGAAATATGAATTTTCGAGCAATACTGATTAAAGAGATGCAAGTGGCACATTACCGGTCGTTACCGCTTAGGGGAATTCCACAGTGCACGCGGTTCAATTGTTAGAAATAACGATTATGATCATTATTTATTTGAGATAGTATTTCAGAAGTCTGTTGTTTAAACAAATGAATACCTTGGTTATGGACTGAGCTAGTGGGAATTATTTTTTAAGTACATTGTTTGATGAATTGAAGAAATTTTAAGATTAATAGAATTTTGTATTCGAATTCATATTTCGACTGCGTTTTTTTTAAGTTGCTCGGAATATAAAAATAGTAGCTATACTTTTAACATCGGTCAATCTTTCTTGCTGCATGTCACTAACACATGACAAGTATAAAGGCCATGTAGAATCCACGAACATATTCAGAATTACCACAAATACCTACAAGCCTACTACGAGTTGCCAATGTGATAACAGCTATGATTTTAGACGTACGCAATATTCTCCGACTAGGCGATAGGCGACAACCCAATTAGTTCACAAGGAACTCGCTTGCGGT
This sequence comes from Trichoplusia ni, assembly GCF_003590095.1. Taxonomy (NCBI): domain Eukaryota; kingdom Metazoa; phylum Arthropoda; class Insecta; order Lepidoptera; family Noctuidae; genus Trichoplusia; species Trichoplusia ni. Next base: position 15,609,350 of record NC_039479.1, on the reverse strand, counting down.
ACTCCAGTCAACAAAGTACACAGTTATTCATCTGCATTTAGACTAAAAGCTTCAATTAATTTCTAACTTAAATCCGAATTGTCATTTATCCTTAACCGGCAGACATCTTGTTACTTTTCAGGTCAAGGTCGAATTAATTTGAGTTGCGCTCACGTTTACATCTTATGCTCCACACCGCTTCGGCCCAGAAGCCTTGACCTGTAAGTTTAACAATTCATCTGATCTATTTCAGTTATATTATGATTAATGTTTAGTATCCAGGACGTTGTACGAATATACACTTTACCTAATGTTTATAGTCGTACCAAAATGTTAAAACCCTCTTCATTGTAACGTAACTTTGCATTACAATGCGACATAATTTCGACGTCTAGTGTACTTATAAGAAAAGTATAATGTATCATAAATATATATGATGCGCTAACATCTTCCGCTCCCCCACAGCAAGTCATGAGGGTTGTGCAATCAGTTCCAAGGAAAGTAGAAGCATGCGATATTCACGCGTAATAAATATTAGAGGAGTTGCAGTGATTGCGAGAACAGGTGCCGACGACTCCAACGAGACGGAGGCATGGACATAAACTGCCCCCCGCTCTTTATTCCGACGACCATTTTGGAAAATTTGCTCACTTCGCACTTTTTTAGTGTGCACTCGGGGCAACGTTTTATTACTGGATCCGGTTCTTCCGTCGTATCTTATTTCAAAGATTCTAATATAAAGGTGTTGTTTGATATCAATTCGATTTTTTTATTCACGTTTTCGTAGCTATTTTAGTACGGCTGGTCTGCTTTTTCTTTGTAATATTTTGTAAAATGGTGTGATGTGATATTTTATTTTTTGAATTGCAAGACTAATTTTTAATTTTTGCTTATGTTTTAAAGTATCAAATTAATTTAATAAAAGTCGTTGACCAAAGATAAAGTTTTAACCTCGTAAGTTATTTTACAAATTCTAATTACTTTTTGGCAATGAGCTTCATTATTGAATAGGTATATACATACAAACAAACAATTATAAACAGTCAATAAATGCCACATTTACAACGATACAAACTCAACAAATAATATTTTGTGTCTATTTATCAGGTCAGGACCGAGTGTATGTAGGTCAGCGTACTATAAAACTTTCGAGCGAAAACCTTCATATTGGCAATGGAAATTTACACTACAGAGGTGAAGCTTTTTTAGTCGACGTGGGCTATAGTGGATTTGTTTAGGCCAACAGTGCACACTGCGAGCGATGAGCGATGGACGAGCGAAGCGTGAGCGATTGTCACACGAGTGATGCGCGAAGAGCTGTACGGGGAGGAAGCGAACGGCCGGAGGGCCCGCCCCCCCCTCCCCGCTATCGATTGCCCCAGTTGAGAGCGGAGCGGAAGTAATGATAGAGCGGGATGCAACCACTGCCCGAGCCGATGCCCAACTCCACCTAGTAACTGTAGTGCACTACACAAATATTTATTCAAGATATTATTTAATCTTCCATTTCTTTTGCAAATGCGATTCCCGATAACTCCTTTGAAAAAAGTCCACTGAGTACTGACAATATAAATTACTCGGTGTTTGTTTTTCTTTCCTGTTACCCCGCAATGTTCGCTCTGTTTGTAAACATCTCATTTGCATTTCTAGTCATAATAAAATGAAATGCACCACTAATTCTGTCTCTCTAGATAAATTAGGCGAAAGTTTGAACCATCAAAGTAAACAACTTCACAAAGTCGAGCGTGGAAGTGACATCCTGCTTATATCTATCTGAACGGATCCCGTAATAGCTTCCTCAATCTCGGCGTCAAAGTTCTCATAAGGCGCTTCTTAACTAAGGCGTTAAGGAAGATAGTTAGTAAGAGGCCTTCGGCAGGGTCTTAAAACTTGGCCGAAACTTGCGTAACTCGATCTCCACGATCCCGCGTCGGGCATCAATGGACGATAACTCACAATACGTTATTAGCATAATAATCATAATCGCCTGACCGACAAGGGCCCTGACACCAACACCGCTGCGCCGCTAACTCTCGTTGACAACTCATCTCGTCTGTATATTTTTAATCCGAACGAACAGGATTGTTGAAAGCGAGCGAACCGCTCTTCCATTTCATCATCAAACCTGTTGTTGTATAAGTTGCGTGAAATACTAAAATGGCGATTCGATGTCCATCGTAAAACGAAGTTCATAATCCGATGATGTTTGAGCGCTCACGTCCATAATCAGTTATATCGATTTTTCGATAAAATGCGTCCAACAAGAGTGTCTTCTTCGCGGTTGTAAATTGCGAAGGAATCTGAGCCGACGTTCACATCCAATGATAATAAAGTGTAAAAAGAGTCGTCGTTTTAACGTCCACTTTATGGGCACTTCCGGAGGTTCGTATGGAGGTTCAGGAAGCGCCCAGATATACGGCGGCTGTTAAACTCCTCCGCCAATCGCTCGAGCTCTTTGTCGTCATCCGATAGCTTGGATGGTGTAAAAGCGATCCACAGCGATCCATAAACTGCTTTGCGACAATTTTTACATGACTGCGATGAACTTAAAATACATTTTACGCGGATTCTGCCTTTCAAATTTATGGCCTACTACCTAACATATTGATATGGAGATTGGTGAAGCAGATGATCTTCAACGGCTATAAAAGCGTTTAAATTGAATTCTTTTTTCAAATAATGGTTCCTACAGTGTTAAGAGATTTAATTTTCTGCTTACGCTTTTATTTCTGTCTTGTTCTCTCCGTACGAATTCAAAACTTAAGTGAAAATATATTAATAGTAGAAAATACACATCAAAACAGAAAATCAATCTAAATTACCATTCATTAGATCCACATTAAATTAAACTAACGATTTTATCGACCCGCTTCTTACCTCCACAAACAGTAAAGTAACAGAATCAATAAAATATTTTATTGTATAATTAGAACAGTCTCCACCTAAAAACAGATTCAGTGTCGTAAAACGAAGACTCCTATTTAAAGTAGATCGCTCTATAAAATAAACTTGAGAATCCAATTAAGAAATGAGCAGGCAACGGATTCATTCCGGTCTTTCTTTATTAACGTACATGACAATAAAGTGGGATATTCCAACTTTGTGTTGTTGATTCGTGTTCATGAGCAATTAAAACGAACAGTGACTACTCTATTAAAAGTCGCGAGTACTGTTCTGTTGGAACTGAATTGTGTATTTAGGATAATGATGAGTTATTATCGTTTGTCGTTTAGTTCTCGTGGACACATGTAGTGTATTGACCTAGTTGGGAACGGTTAATTTTCTCTATACCTTCGTGCTACCAGAACCTTATTTGTTACTTAACAACGTTCTATAAGGTCATATTATTTCATAAATAAAGTTTGGATAACTGTCAGCGTGCAAACAGCCTTTTATTTATTTTGAACAGTCGCTGGTCGCTATCTGTCCATGCATTTTGAACAAACTATTGCATATACATAAACTGTCGTGTAATATCATTCCTACGTGTAGGATATATAATTCCGTACGGCTGTCGAAGGTGTACCTTCGCTTTCCATCTCGTGAGACCAACATTTCCTGCGGCTATTAAAATTTTACGACTGAGCTGGCGAAATGAATGCCAGAATTAGGTTAAGGAGTAATGTGGGTTTGGCTCGCGTGACGTAGATACGCCCCATTCAACACCAATTTAATGCTTAAAACAATACAATCTATTTTTCGTCGATGAAATTGAATTGTCTATTTTAAACTGAGAGATTGTACTCGCATTCGTTGAATGATGATTTTCTGTTTTTATTTATCGAAGACAAAAAGTAATGGATTTCGCTGCGGATGTTACTTTTAAATTAGTCTCTTAGACAATACTGTAAAAAACAATGATAAATTATTGTAGGAAAACAATATCTAGTTTACCTTAAAAATACGTCTAAGTTTTTCGCCTTTTCCGATCTTGTTTTTAATTATTTGTGGATCCAATCTTGGAACTAGATTAAGCAGTATCTAACGATTAACTTCTTGAGATTTATTTTACTACGCGCAATAAAATAGTTTAAATCGAAGAGTCTGTTGAAATGTCTACGATCCGATTTCACAATGTTCATTAGGTAACTTTATTATGCCGTCTCGCTAGTTTTACTAATACTTGTATAAAAAAGTGATTAGGACATTAATAGCCTAATTTAAAATTAAATATTAATTAGCGATATATTTCCGACTTTCGTTTCGAAAAAAAAAAAAAAAAAAACAATACGTTCAGCCAAAAGATCTAAAGTCAAATAATGATTGGGCTACATTTTTTAAACTTTTATTTTGTGTTTTTATTTATTCAATAAGCTACCCAGCACTAAGAAATTATAGCCTCGTGTCAGGGAAGGTTTTACAATCAACTTATATGCACAATATTCAGTCATTAAGTTTCTCTAAAATTTAGCATTGCTTAATTCATATTCTTTCTTATAATTTTGGATTGTAGTCTAGGAGGCAAGGCTCTAATGTGTCTGGTTTTATTTGGTTGATGATACATTTATTTTGTCGGGTTGGAAACCGCGACACGTCGAGCACAGTGGGTATGGCATGATATCATATTAAACTATCCGTGCGGCCAAAAATTTGAGTTTGCCTCAAAGAGTTTTAACATTACAGACAATAACATTTACATTTTCCATTTACATAAGATACATGATAAATGTTCTACAAATTAAACATACATGGGTTGCATTTAATGTGACTTAAGTATTAAACTCGGGTATGATGTTACACGTCGACATGTGCTGCATTAAATCATTCCCTGGTGCCTCGTACTACTTGTTACGTTTTAAAGCTCCTTATACAGGCAACCGTATATAACAGTTGGAGTTTGATGATAAAAGAGTCCATATATCAGGTAAATAAGGTCGATATTTGTAAGTTTTACTAAAACTGATCTTGCACTCGCTAACGTTGCAATATGCGTGCTAAAAACAAAATTTACTTAAGAATGCTTGTATTGACTGTACGGATCATTACTAAGCATGATATTTAGAACAAATTTATTATACCAGTAACAATTTAATTTAAACCAGTAACATTTTAATTTATAACACCAGTAAATAGTCAAGTCTGGTTCACGTTTTATATAGGTAGATATGTATATATTTATTGAATGAACACGCACGTCCCTGAAGCTAATAAATACTGAAATTAGGCTCTAAATACAAAACAATCACTCACACACTTCAATGTCACGATGAGATAAAGTTTAAATTGGAATTAATAATTAATATCTGTATTCTCGTTATTAATGGAGTCGTTTAAATATAGCCTGACCTTTTCAGAGCAGCGTAAGACATTAAAATTGGAATGTTATGGTAAGGAATAATTGTAGCGACTATTACGAACTACCTCCTACTCTCATATCACTTAATTACATTCAACCTGCTTGCTATAATTCATGATTAATTTCATTTTCAAGAGTGTATTGACACAAAAAATAAATACCACTACGTCAATCGTTTTATGTGAGACCAGTATTGGGTTCTGTAACTGAACGGAACCATAATTACTAAGGCTTGTTTGTCTGTCCTTCCGACTGTCTTTAGGCTGTATCTTATAAATGATTTAAACTAGAAATATAGTTTTTCTGCCTACTCGTAGGGAACCCTCCGACTCGTACGGACTTGCACTTTGTCATTTTTATTTAAAGTTTTTATTATAAGACACCTTTTATGCCCACTCGGAATAGAATGGAGTTCTTGCTACCTTTCAAACATACAATCACTGGTACTAAATAATTTTCACCAAAAAACTTGCTTGAAAACGTAATGGAATTGTAAATAACCTCAATTTATCCTACTGTTTTATGAAAATTTAATATACGGCTGAAATAACGACGAAGTCTGTAATAAACACAGGTAATATTATGTTCACATTCAAGGTTATCTGTGCTAACATAACGGTGCATATTTGAACATAATTTTGCAGGGTTCAACGTTACTGGTATTTCTAAGGTGTGTTAGCAAGAATCTAGGTTAAAATGTATTCATTATTTTAAATTGTAATTAATCGACTGCACGACTAGCTGAGTGATTTAGGTCATAGCCCGAAACTCACAGTGCGCAACGTGTCGTGGGTTCGATCCCCTCGTAGGGCAAGCATTAGTGTGATCCCCGAACGCTGGTTTGTTGCCACTAGATTTTGATAAAACTCCACTCGACATAAGAATTAAATAATTAATGCAACAGTTTTTAGTTAAAAAAAAAACGTATTAAGTATATTATTTCTTTTTGTTATAGAGAGTCGTAGAAAAAGCGTAGTAAAAATCGATTTTCGTCTACGCAACTGAAAATTCTCAAGCAATTGAAATTAAATAATGCAATCGATTAAAATAGCCATCAAATTGGTATAGTAATTAAGTTTGAGTATTCAATAAACGTAACTTATCTGTGCGTTAGTTGATTTAGTATTGCGCTGAGTTATTAGATTTATCACTTTGACAAGTACTGATTGGTCTGCTTGTTACTATAATTTATATCGAGCTTGATTTTAGATAGTGTTGAGTGGCTCACCGAATCCATTACTCAATTCAATAATTTTATTTTGAGAGATTTAAGTTTTAGTAGCCATGAAAGTTTTCGGTTTTTGCTCCGAAGAAAAAATGAAGAGTGGTGTTATTTTGATTCGTCAAACTTACTTGTATCGCGCCATCATAGCTCTCGAACGGATGAAACGATTTTGATTAAGTTTTTTGTTGGAAAGATGCATTAGTCGTGAGTTAGCTAAGTTACGTTTAATGGAACTCGGTATGACGGCGGATTAGCTAGTTTTTGGAGGTATCATAATAATTGTAGTAAATGAAAGGGTTTGTAGAATAATTAACAAATAATAAAACCCAGTGCGGCAAGAGGTTGTTTTTTATAGTTTTTTACTTTTGAATTGCTAAATTTGGTTAACCGTGATTGATTACCTAATGCAGGTAGGTTGCCGTCGATGTCTCTTTTTAATATCTAAAAAGTTTTAAACAAATAGGCAGATAAAGTGTTTTTAAAAAGTCAAAACGCAATACATTAATCAATGCACCATTAGAATCCTGTTACCCAATTTCATTTCTATCAGGTGTACCTATCACCGGGGTAAATATGACATTAATCACAACTAGCCTTTGAAACGTACACGGAGGGAACGTACGTACCTTTGTAAATAAATGCCGCGAGTCATATAACGCTACGCACCTTCCGATAGGTTTTCAGTTATTCGAGAGCACCGCGGCAAAGGCGACGACGTTGGCATGCCGATCACGCGTCCCTTTCTTTGTTTCACCCGCTTATAACGAGATATTGTGATTCCCCGCCATTACGACACCGCATACACAGATGATGCGAATATCAAACACCGCATTAGATACACGTTTTCTTATTAAGAAGAGGTATACCCTGAATAATAACAACGTTATTGACTTTCTTTATAGTTATTGGCTCCGATATTTACACGTCAGATGTTGTATTGATAAGCTAATAAATTTCATGGGAATGTGACCTAGTTGCCTATACAATGTACAGTTGTATGAAACGATTTAATGATTTATGAATGTGTTGTGTGTTTATGTGTATGCAGGGGTTGTAAAACTGTCGCAATTTTTGTTTACGTACGTATTCTGAATGAGATAACAGAAAAGGGTATGTTTGTAATGTTGGAAAATATATGTAAAACGTGCCTTTCCTTTCGTTTTTATTATTTCCCTTCCAAGAATCTTATTATAAACTTGTTGTTGTTTTGTTATAAAATGTTTCATATATTATGACTGTACACGTTTTCTTGTAATCACGTTCTTTTCAAAGGGTATAAATAAAATAATAGCGCATTTAAAACAGTGTTATCTAAACAAGCATTTTATAATTTTAATTAAATGCTGGCAGGTAGAAACGTAAACAAGAGATTAAATAAAATGAAAGAAAATAGTTTACATCAGAACCAGCCGTGCGTCCCGAGCCGTAGCTAAGCTTCGCCGTGATATTTAATATTCGTCACAAACACCTTTAATCCTGTACAATCGTCCACAAACGAGGATGGCGGTTCACTCAGTTCAAGCCGATGTGGTTTGAAGCACTGCATGTGCGGTAAGACGACTTTACTTTCTTAAGGATAAGACGCAAGTTTGTGTCTTTGTGTTTTAGTAATTAAGGGGAGGTTCTTATGTTAAGAATAAAGAAAGCAAAGATAAGAGAAAGTGTACCAGACCGCTGCATATTGCACGGAAGAGTTGCTTTTTTCATATTCTCATTCCGTTTTTCTTACGTAAACATCCGCGGTGGGCACTGCCTCGTTATTTATTTACTTAAATGCTGCAAACTCTGTTTAATTTGTGATCAATGTTCAATTATTCCATTTGCTTGGAAGATGTAAAGGACTCTCATTAACTGCACTTAGCGTGTTTGCCTTTTAATGTTTACAAATCGGTCTTACATTATTTATGTTTATGCATCATTAACTAATTATCTATTCTGTTTGTAGTTATTCCACTAGTTTATTTTAATAAAAAAAATGAACATGTTTGAATTACAATAGGGTAGGTATAAAATAAAGTTCATATGATTTTCTTTCAAATTCGAACTCCTAACCAAATTATATTAAAAGCAGGTACCAGGCAAGCAGTAAGCTATAGAGGTAGGTATATTGATACTTCCAGTAAGAAGGCATCGTTGTTTGCGGTACCGCCTACAAGCACCGCATTAACTCGTTCCACTCAGTTGACTTTTATAACGGCTCGATCGTTTACGTTGTTCTTTTATTCCAAGATATGTAACAGTCAAAGTGCTAAGTATAAAATAACATTTTACTCGTGTCTGCATTTGTCGAAAGGGCGGGCAAGGTGTATGGCTGTTAAAGCGAGATGCCATTCACTGTGTATTGCGCTGTCTCACTTCTACAATTACCTAGACCTGTACTATTTCAAGAGCGAGTAGTAGGCTCTGAAGTATATTGTCAAGACGCCATCTTGGCTTGGCCTTGTAAATCTAGCCACTGAGACAATTACGATAGGATTAGGACAAAACGTTTGAGTTAGTACAGAAAACCTTTTTTTAAGATTGGGTATTTCTTAGGCCCTAGTTGACTTGTAGTAAAATATACAGTTATCTAAATGGAAGGAAAGTCCAAGTTGGTAGGTGTATTTTATTTTGTAGCTTCAATTTGTTAACTATATATTAGAACAGTTTGTTCAATACATGCGTCATACTTATTTAAAAACTTTTACCTGTCGTTTTTACTATTTTCCTTTCGGAAATACTTCGAAAAAGTACATCAATCAACCATTAGGTGTTCGCGTCAGAATATTCCCACAAAACTAAACAAATATTTATAATAACGCTCATGTGGTGGCATCCAATGCCGCTTACATGGCGGGCTGCGATCGTTGTTCACAGTAATGCGTATAACACAGATAAGGGTGAAATCCTATCTTATTTGCGCCGCAGGATTAAAATTAAATTTTATAACGCGTCAGCGGATCGCGCTTCACCGACATCGCTTATTGTCTAAAACCTTAATTTAATTTCATGTGAATTCGTAAATATTAACATCGTTTAATGTAGGTAGGCAAACAGTAATTGTTTGAACCTCATTCGTAAGATACGAGATCTTTTGTAAGAATTAATTACAAAATATTAATAACCGCGCGGTGTTTTATGACTCCTGAACAAAAGGCCGAAGTAAACGAATGACTTAAGAATAATAATCTCGTAAATTTTATTAACTGTCTGGATACCTTTTTTATTTTCATCTTGAGGAAAAGTTCGTTCACCTTTCTTCATTTGTACACAAGTAAATGTATGATAATATAAAATTAGTTAATGAGCAACATTGTAAGCTTTCCTCTTAACCTAATGAGAGTGTAAGAACCCAAAAAAGAAAGCAACAACCCTTCATTAGTTCGGGTAAAATACAATGATTAATAACAAACAGGAGATGAACAGCTCAACAAAACATCTCACAATAAGACCACTATATCTAGTAAACGAATACCCAATAAATACGAATTACCTTTTGCAAGTCGGATGTCGAAACGATAATAACATGTAAAGACCGAAAGAGGAGGAAAATAAGCCAATCTCATTGTATCACAAACGGGGCATGCGTCAGATAATTTTCCTTTACGTATCTCATAAAATTGTGGTAGAGTCAGTTCGTCTGATCCAGCGCGGTTGGGTAAATTACAAGTTACTTAAAAAAAATAGTAAAAAATAATATAGTCAACTCCATGAGGTCTAGCATAATGATTAGAACTTGGTCAGTAACCCAGTCAGTAACCAGTAACCGTCAGATAGGAAAAAAAGTAGGTGTTGAGTAATCTATAAATGTAACTAAATGACGTTTAAAGCGAACTTAGCACAACTCAATTTCGGATTAAACCTTCTTTCGAGTAAAATATCAATGTCATATGATGCAGATATAAAATAAGTTAATTTTGTAATAAAACTAGTCGTCGTTGAGATATCGAAATATTTTAAAATCACATCATATCAGTCTGCACCTGAGCGGAGCGAGGGCGCGTCGCTTGTATTTTATAAATCAGGCATCGATATGAGAAAATCTGATATTACCGGAATGTCGCGCGACGAAAGCGGTGTTCGCGCTTGGATGAGCGCCTTACTAAGCCTTTTCTAACTTCATTCCAATAGTCAGTGTTGTCATGCTCGTAAATAGATAAACCTAAAATATCATTACATACAATCAATGAGAATAACACTTATTTATGAAAGAACTTTAATGATATAATGGTTGACATTGACGTAACTAACGATTCATGACTTATTGATATCCGTCCAAACTTAGTAACATCTGAAGACAGTACTAATATTTATTTTGTGACATTCTCAGATCGAACCTCCGACTTTTCGGGACATTATTCGTTCTTTGTGTCGACTTCCGCAATATGATAAGTGGGTCATACATCTTTCGTTTTATTTACCTAGATCCGAGTTGAACTGAATACCTATTCGCTTCCGTAAACTTTCCCAGTTCAAGTTATACATATTATTATCTAACTGGCGCTAAATGGGGCGGCTAATACATTTAAATCATGTTCTAGTGTTGCGTGACTTTAAATGTTTCCGAAACGCGTTATTGTAATTCAGAAAACGTTTGAGCACCGGCGCTTTAAACTTGAACAAACGTAGAAAAATATTTGTGTTACCCAACTTTTGGCCTCCTTAACTTACTCGGAAGGAATTTTTCTTTGCATTTGCAGGTGAACACTGAAAGGCTGTTTCCGTCGGGAACGGTACACGGAAATGTACTACAGGCGGTGACAAAAACGCGAAAGCTCAAGCCAAACTAGTTTACAGAAGCGAAAGTACCCGTAGATACCCGGGGAAAACTGATTTAGAGAACAATTACTTGTTACTTTACTAACAGAACTTCTGATCAAATTGTGATAGAGTAGTTTCGAATATTTTCTGCACTAACTTCCTGGAATGGGTTACGGTTGATTGACAAATTTAGCTCCAATTTCGTGTCTGGGGATTAGGTAAAGCTTCTCAAAATCTCTTTTATTTAATTACTTCGGTAATATTGACTGGCATAAATCATAGATTTTATAAAAGTGTTTTTCGATTTTATTGGTAAAGTTTTGAACTAATTATGAGCTTTGCACAATGTTACCGCCTTACTAGCAAGCAGAGGAGCGGTATAACAAAGAAACCTTTCTTCAGAGGGAATGTTCCCCGTCTATTATATTCTTATTCTGTAGTTATTACTGGTAGTTACTAAGGTAGAAGATAAAGACGGAGATCACGCGATTCATTCGTCTAATTGCATCCAAAGCAATTCCTTCTGTGTCCCCCACAAGTGACTGTTTGAAGGGCCAGACGGGAAAAATAATAGACCAATTTAATCTACTCGTTATGACATATAACATGAAAATGGTTTATGAAATATTTCTATACAGCTACAACGCCATGTACAACGAAATATTGTATGCCTTATTTGGCAATAAGGCTGAAAGGCGTTTAAAATACTAAGAAAATCTTTATAAGTTGTTTAATAATTAGGGAAAATGTAGAAATATTTACACTATGTATATCTAAATATTTATTTAAGACTTGTTAAACAGACACTAATGTTTTTTAGTCTGTGTAGGTATTAGAAAAATAAAAACCAGCTAGACAGATCAATACACGTGAAAACCAAAACTTATATAACCTACATTACACCTATCGATTAGACGCTTAATGTCGAATAATATCTAATGTGGTCGCCTAATTTCGTGAATATATAAAATAAAGCCTTCGTTCTTCTATTAAAGGGTGTCAAAACAACGACACTGAAAAGGCCCACTCGGCCTTATAAGTGTCCATTAGGGAGGCGAGACTGATATCGTGTAACTCTATATATTTGACATTCAGCAAGGGCCTACGAGAGAAAATGGTCCTGATAACGATGTCTCTTTTAGGGTTATATTTATAGTTAGATTATACATACTTACACAACCTTATTTGCTGTAACAGATACGCGTAACAGCCAATATTCACAAGTGTACTTCATTATGAGGACGCTCTCACTTTGAAGATTGAATTAGTTGTCACTAGAAGGTGAACAAATAACATCAGAGCGGACGAAATTTGTACCTGAATGAAGTTTTAGACATTCGGATATTTATTAAGTTTGAGAAATATTCATGTGGACTTGTTAAAAGGAATTTGTTTTGTATGTTTAGCAAAGTATTACTCTTAAACGAGGTTTAGTGTACAAAGGTTTTACAAGTTTGTTATGGATTATATGTAAGCGTTTTTTTTTCTGTGTTTGATAAAATACTGGTTAGATGATAACTTGACACTGTAACCGGCAATTACTATACCTAAATGGTGTTTTTTATATTTATTTAGCGTAAATCGATATGTATAAACAACCAAAGTTTTGTACAATATACAACACACGCTACAACAACTAAACGAAATATGATAACTAATAAAATTCAACTTTTTGTGTTCGAAAAATGTGAAACAATAAAAATCTAGGACGTATAAAATATAATAGTCATAACGATTAAAGTTCAAAACAATAGTTTTTGGCAGGTCTGTATGTGAGTAAGCGCTCGGAGTACGGCAGATAGTGGGACCTATTCAGAAAAGCCACTGGCTCCAACGTTACAGCGGGCGTCAGCTCACAGATATCACAATTCCACTCACAGTAGAATTGTCAAGTAATTTCACATTTATATTACTGTGTTGCGGGCAAACTGTGACTCCGCTGAATAACACACACACACATAAAAGTAATATGACTGTAACTTCGGTAGGAAACACGCCGAGGATTAATTACGTGGATTTTCTCACATTCTTGCCAGCAATCTTAAGAAACTGCGGAATTCCATGAAAACGAATGGCTGTAACACCAAAAGTAAGGACGGGGATAAGACAAAATAATTTACTAACTTGATGAAAACATGGCTTAGTCTTACGACCTTTCAAAATAAAGACTTCTATTTTCAAGAATCTTTTTGTTGAGAAAGCTGAATATTTAATGGCGTTTGACTTTATCTGACTTAATGGGAACTATAAATAAGCTTCATAAATTTGAAATTCGATGCTCTCCACTAATAATTCACGATCACGTCTCCAACTTTGTTTAAGATAGTTTAATACGCTATGTCAACGCCGACATTGGCAGTTATTAATATAACGTACCAACCTAACGACAATAAACGATTATTCTAACTTGTGTTTTTCAATATTCCTAAAATGTATCATAATGCGATTTACATAAGTTACGTTAAGATAAAATTGACTGAAATATCTAAAAGTTCCAACTTATTAAAACTATTCGATAAATACAAGAAAGTTATTTTTCTACTGACCTACTAGAAAGTAAAAGCACACACTTATGAAAATATGTTTTAATTAAAACAGTATTTTAAAGCACGAAAGCCCTGAAATCTTAATAAAACTCCGCAAAACGCAAGTATCAAAATACGAGAGCTGAGTTTAAACTTAGCCTTTTGCCGGAGCTCTCAATATGACGATCCCTCATTTGCCTTTTGCATAGTAAGGTAACACCAACTCTGCACTTTATACGTACGTAACTGTATGCTCAGCCAGTTTCGTTATAATAATATCTGCGCTTTAATTTCAAGACTGTTGATGTCGGTATGCGCTATAACGGTTATCTGCGCTGTTATGCTGAGCACAAAACATTTAAGTCGCAGTTTGTGGATATGCGATAAGGCTGTGCCCCTCCATGTCCTAACATCCGGCCTCCTCTGTCTAACATTTACAAGATACGAATGCATTACATGTATTTGTACTCACACACGTACAAACACCTTTTTTACCTCATTGGCATGTATTTTTAGACTGATACACCTACGTACGAGTTTATTGAAGCTTGAATACAATTGGATTTGAAAACAAAGGATAGAAATATATCAACCTACGCAGTGCCATTTATGTCGTTAGACTGATACATCACGTTAATAGGCTAATTAACTGTTTTCTTGCTATGTTTTACCTGGAAAGGTTATAAATTTGTTTTTCTTAGGATAAAAATTTACCTCAGTTAGAATCTTGGTCAATGATACAATAGAACAATGTATTCTATGTTATAAAAAGAAAAATTAAAACTAAAACTGCACAAAAACGCAGACTATTTATCAAATCCATTTTCAGTTTGATTAAAACCAACAACTTTCACGTCTTTTCAAATACAATAAAAGAATAAGCGACGAATAAACGTATAAAACAACATTTATTTTAATAAAATGTTACAATAACAAAATGTCCAGTCTAATTTAGAAACTTTCAATGACTCCAAATTAAGTACTTTTGGAGCAGACTGGTGTGGGAGTAAACAACTTGTAACAAACGAAAAAGTACGCTCGTAATGAGGTGATATTTTTGTTCAGGTGATTTTCAATAACATCAAACAGTTGCTACTGATATTCTACAGCGATAAGATTCTTTTTTTTACTTTTACACAACGCCATCTAGTCTCAAACTTAGCAAAGCTTGTATTAGACAACTGAGAAACGTAATTATATAGTTCTAAATACATATATATTATAGATAAACTACAGTCAGACTCAGAATAAAAATGATCTTGCTTATCACACAAACACTTGCCCTGGTTGAGAATCGAACCCACCACCTCCAAAATAGCAGTCAGGACGACTAACCACTAGACCACTAGGCCAGTCATATTAAAACTCTTTGCAGTTAACTGCGTGGTAGCAAATGCATGGAAATTTTCTAACAATCTGTCGCCTTTAAAGGTTAGCTTTCACTGCAATATAATATATAAAATGTTGTGTTTAAAGATTGATCTGACACGGTAATGCACTATTCACTCTTCACTCACAGCATTATAGAGCCACAAAGGTGGCGTAGATGTCAATCAAAGGAGCTATATGGACTTATAATATACTGAAAGAGATGCAACTTTTATGTAGAACTAAAGTGCGGTGTATTGTGAAAGCATTTCTTACGATATCTTGGGAGCTTTGATATAAAAAAATTGTAACAGATTTTTAAACACTGTTATAATTCGACGAAAACACTGAATTTTTGGTAATAGTTACTGATGCTAAACAGCGATAAAATATAGAATTGCCAAGTAAATGTATCGGAACGGACAAAATCGATAGACAAACTGTCCTAGCGGAACAATCCCACAATTAACACGAGTGACTGACTTTCAGCTAGTAATTTAATTATGGCATAATTGGTATTTGGTTAAACTGTACAGAACGTAGAAAATCATGATAAATCGATCCTAGGAATGGTATAATTTTATTAAAATTAAGTACTCGCTGCCAAGAGGTAAATAAAATTAATAATACCAGCCTCCCGTTACTGGGCAAGACGTAAAATCAAAATCGAGAATGAAATTTTGATCAAGCGATAAATATTGTGCAATGATCACACACACATGCATGGTATGACTTCAAAAAGAGCCTTAACCGAGCTCATTAACGATGTCCAATACAAAACGACTGTAACACGTTACGGCAGAGTCTAGACAGTTACAATACAAGCATAACAAAAATACTGACTTGTTTGCGATTGTAAAGTTTTGACTCCGAAGCATATTTCGAGGGAAATCCGACTAGTAAAATGCGGAACGCGAAGAGAGCTCATGATTAAGTCCGGGATGCTAAAACTAGGTGAGTATTTTCGAACAAAATACTTTAGAGTTATGTCTGTGTAATACCAGTAACACGAAAATTGGTTACTTAAATTGTTTCGGAGACACAACATGGACATTGATAGGTTTTTTCTACTTTTAAATACAAAAACCTTTTTTATTTTTCCAGTTTAAAAGTTACATGTTATTCCTCTTTCAAAGTGGGTTAGCAAAATGTTTTCTTTCACCAACCTACATCTACTGCACAGATAAAATAATATCTTCAAGGCAACGTGGCTTAAGCACACATTTGCTACGTCGCCGTCGTGTTATGCAAGTATGCAAGAACGTGGGGTATTCATCCTTTGCTCTCTGATCCGTGCAAGGGACAAATGTTTTGCACATCCCAAATCCAAGTTCCATGGAAACAGCTTTTATCCCTTTATATTAAGAATTCCAAGTGAAAATAAATGCTTATAAAAGTTACTTGTAAGTGTCGAGCTAATGTAGATTTTTTACTCATGAATAGTCACGCAATCCCCGATGGGCGTGCCGTCAATTGATTGCCGCCACTGAACCGTGTAAGTCGTCAGCGGTACGGGAAGTGTGCCAATTATACGAGGCTCACGACACTTCGGGGACTATAGATTTTTAGCACTATTTAGGCAACTGCGAACTTGCAACTGTGTTTAGCACATTCTACTTTGTTCTGTTTTGAGGCTACTTTTCATTAATGAGCAATAAATACATGCATAAATGAAAACGGTTGTGTTAACTCACTGCACGTAAATGTGTTTTGTTACAAAACAGTAAGAACAAGCGCTAGGACAAAAAGAAATGGAACCCTTGAACCGAACAAACATTGCGCAAATAAAAAAGTGGTTCTATGCGTTCGTCCACTGTTTTTCTATCCTATAATAAAAACAACTGCCACTATTCTATAGTTACAACCTTAAAATACATTTTTTTAATAAAAAGTAATGGTAAAAAATTATATTAAATTTAAGGTTTGTCAAGTTATAATATACCTATTATAATACTGCAAGTCAAGGTTTTTGATCCCTCAACACGACGGGATGGAAATAATTTCTTACCGTGTAGGGTTTCCACTAGACAGAATTATTATATCTGCTGCAATTGTGAAGCAGACGAGAGCTACTACATACCGGAGTATAACAAAGAATTGTATAGAAACTCTCTCAACTGGAAGGACCGTCCACTTTAACAAGACTTTAAGTGACTGGATAACGAAGGCTAACTGGGTGTTTGTCTCGACAAATAGAATGGTAAAATTATATACACACAGACTGTCACAGCAAATTGCGCGACAATACCGACTCATTTATCGGACGACTGCTGAGTTTTAATTATGTACAGAACAAAACACGATCGATACAGAACTTAACAACACGACTTGTTTTATATTCAAATGACATATTCCGACGCAGACGGTAATGATAACATAAAGCTTAAGAAATATGTCTGGGACAGTTTCTGTTGTATAAAACAAAAACATTTCTATAAATAAAGAAGTACACGAAGCCTGACATAACACCTACCTTTGTAAAATAAAAGGAGAGCTGAACTGGCAGAGTTGTGTCGCGTCGCCACGTCGCTCCATACAACGACACTCACCATTAGTTTACATACAAATGGGTGTCGTTTTACATAATCCATCGTACACGATGGCTGTAATTTGTTGCGAACCTTCTGAATAAACAAATTGATCGCGTTCATAATGCATATCGGGCGGCGTATCGTGTGGGATAATTAAAATAAAATCTCTATCGACGTTGTACGTAATACGTCAGTCTCGGCTAACGTCACCGGTGTCGAGCACTGATTGATCAACCGCGCCAGATATATCGCTTTAAGCTGAATAAAGCGCTTGTTTAACGACTATCGTGTTATTATAACGGGGAAATTTAATGCTTCTGTCAGTTTATTACGAAAGTGTTATTATTTTCTTTATGTGGTATTTTCAATGATATTTTAACACTTAAGTTTCGTCATATTAAAGCTATTATTATACCTGAAAGCTGAGCGCTATAATAAAGATTCTGGCTAGCAATTTTGTTTTCCCGAAACATGATTAAATAGCTTATCCACACGATGCAAGAGTAATACATAAAATCGACGTCAATTTATTTTCCGATTGCTCAAAATAGCGATTTGGTAGAGTTTACGAACGCCGACAATTCGTTTCCGAGTGATGAATGTCTATTGATATAATACAGAGGCAGTATACGCGTTGAAACGTAAATACCTATGTAAGTACCTGTGTGCGAAATCCACGAACAAACGGCTAACGAACGCGAAGCAAGAGGCGATACGATTTGTCTGCCGCTGTGAAGCTCATGGATCTAGGAATGCGGTAGAGGCGAAACGTTTCACATTTACATTTCATTACTAGTTTACTAGCTGTAATTTTGACGATGTAATCATTCCTAAATAAGATAAAATATAATATACTGGAAAACGTAACGTTATAGCTAAATGTTTAAAGCAAAGTTTTATGTTTTAATTGACTCTACTCTTATATTCCAGTTTTTGGAGCAAACTGCACTCTACTTCAAATTAGCCAATATTTGAAAGCGCCAGTTTGGCTCGTTGCGTGTTTATACAACACCCTCTACACAAACTACGTTCACAACTATGTACTAGCACCAGCATATTTGGGTAGAACAGAAGTGCTTACAATGTACGAATTTCTAGTCTAAAATAAGTTTGCCTTGTTAACAAACTATCGAGTTTTTCACGAAATATGTTTTAGTTTAGTGTGTATAAAAATAATGGGATACAATGTAATATTTTTACCCACTTTACAATATAAAGGAAGATATTGGAATATTCTATATTACCTTAGTTATATTGTTAATACTGCAAATGTAGGTGGCGTAATCAACAAGCCGTAGTATCTTGCTACGAATGCTACGAATTGCGTAGCAGATTGTCCATACTGCCATTACAGCTTATACAATTACATACACAAATGTAGAATTTGTAGAAGTTTTGTTTAATGTTTGTGGTTTAGACCAAACTTGTACTACAAGTCTTTATTCAACAAAAAAAAACAGTGACCCTAATAGGTAAAATGTCGATACAAATATCTACGTTAATTCAACAAAATCTCGTTATAAGTTATATCAGAATTAGTAAAGAAACTCATAACTCATCGTCATCGGCGTAAAATGTTTTCATGAGAAAACTATTATTTTATAAAGCCTGTTCAGTGTGGTCGGATGCTACTTCAATAAGCTGAGAACATTGTCCGTGATATGTATCATCCCGGACCACAGCAGTCATACATTGTGCGATAAACTCTTTTCCTTTATTACGAATGCAGTGCATTCGTTAGTAGCTCGGCGTCGCGAGTCGGTATTTGCGCCGCCTGCAAGTGGCGATATTTCAGAGCGCCCAGAACCTGTTTGTGAAAACTTTATTCACGTCAACAACGCGCTGTCTGTCAACTACAACACAAACTCGCCATTATTACATTCAGAAAACAAACACAAATCTCACATTAATCCACACTATTGAGCTTACATCGAGATAGTTTGCACACTCATTTAGATTTATCTGCTAAGACGCAATGCGTTCATTAGTTTTCATTACTCAATTGAACATACTCATTCACTGTCCAAAATCTTTAATACAAATCTGTTTTAAAGCTAGCTTGCAATAAATTGTACCAAATGCTCAATTAAGAATATAAGTTATATTAATTATCCTCCATTTTCAGTTCTGAGATAAACAGGTCTAATAGAGTTTATTTTTAGCAGCTGCGTGAAGCCAATATCAAAGTATTTGTATCTATTTTTGTCACTTGTCAGGGTATCAGACAATTTACTTATTAATCGGCCTCATAATCTTAAACCAAAAATCATTAATCATTTTGCTGCGTAGTTACGTAATAAGAGAGATCTATTTCCTAAGATAATGATAAAATTTTTCAGAGGAGCTCGTGGCTAAGCTATAACCGCATAAGTGAATCGTAGATGGGTGACCATCTTTGTCATAACGAGTTCCTCCGTGTTTCGGAAGGCACGTTAAATTGTGGGTCCCGGCTGTTATTCCTACATCTTTGACAGTCGTTATAGGTAGTCAGAAGCTTGAAAAAAAGTCTGACAACCAGTCTAACCAAGGGGTATCGTGTTGCCCAGGTAACGGGGTTGAGGAGGTCAGATAGGCAGTCGCTCCTTGTAAAACACTGGTACTTAGCTTAAACCGGTTGGCTGGTAGCCGACCCCAACATAGTTGGGAAAAGGCTAGGCCAATGAATGATAAAATTTTTCAATACTTGCAACGATAAATGCATTGATTTAAATAAAATTAACATTTTATTTAAATTCTGTGTTTTTTTTAACTTATAAAAAAGTGACATTCGGAAACAACTTTTGTTTTAGAATCAAGTTTATAACCATAAACAGTGTCAACGACTTTTTAGGGGCAGGAATTGTGTCATACACACTGTCCAGTAGCACCTGCGAAATGCACATTCAACCAAACAAAAAAATAGAGATTTATACTTTTAGTATAGACTATGTGTTTTTGGTTTCAATTTGTATTTTAAAAATCAAGCATAAAGTAGTATTTTGTCAATTAAAAAACTTTCTTCCTTTGTCTCACTCTTGAAAATAAAGGGTTCAACAATTCACAGAAACATTGATTTGGCAGCATGTAAAATTCATAGGTATACAGTACAGTGTAGGTAGACATGGTACACAATGATCAGTGTGTGTCGTGTGTCGACGGGCTTTTGGAAGCGGCGCGAGGCGGGCGCGCGGCTGACTGACTCCGATCGTACGCGTCACTATTTTACATATAAATGGACGTCGCTCCATAATCCGTCTAACACAATGGCTTTAATTTGTTTCCTGAATGTGTACGTAGGCAAATGAAACTTGAAATTGGCGTGAAGGTACGTTGCTAGCAGAGCGCTCGACGCTCTAAAGGGTAACCGCAATACAGAACGGTAAATAAGTAAGTGCAGCGATGAGTGTTTGCTCTAATTTCAATACGACAGTGAAAGGCTCCTCTGCAACATCGGATTGTTTGACTCTCGTAAGCTAAACTACGTGTGTTGTTTAGTTTGACTTAGCTAACAGAGAAGTTAAATTAGTACGAGTATTTCCGAATGCAAATCCCGTGCAGGCTGAAGTAGTCGGTCGGCACCTGCGCTGACAGTTTGCGTAATAGCTCGGAACCGCCGAATTAATTTACAAAACTCTGACCTGTCTCGAACAAAATAGTTTTTGATGGCAGTACCCAGTTTGTTCGCTCCACTATGGCGTAACCTCGAATAAGTGGGTTAGTTTTTGAATAAATATTTCGCGGAATTTGTGTGTTCCTAGGGGGATTATTTTAATGAAACATAACAGGTATTTGTTTCTTTGTTAGCTGAAAATAGTTTGCATAATGCCGACGTCACTAAAATAGTAATTTAATTAATCAAGGCTCTTTACTGCCAAACCTGTGTTATGCTTTGTTAAATAAGTAGCATGCCTACATAGTACTTGTATGACATGTACGTACAGGGTAAAATTATATTAAAAATTGCCGACCGTGTATTAATTAGTTTACGCCCGTGGCGGCGTGAAATATCATTCGGATACCAGCAATTTTAAAAATTTGGACGAAGTTAACGCGGAAATACGGCAATATTTTATTTTAAAATCATCCAAGCATTAACTTCGGTGAATTAGAAATTGAGTAAAATCAGAAAGATAGATTAGATTTATTTTATCGGACGTAATTAAATTGTATAAAACATTTGATTTTCAGTTAAAAATAAGTCCCCTCCTATCAGTTAATGCTGTGCCCAATGATAGGATTAAACAAACAACGGTGTCGTTACTAATAAAAACATTTGAGAATAATTAAGAAAGTAAATATACCTATGAAAAATTCATATTGGTAATTGACGTAGTTAGTATGAAACCTGCACCTTGTGCATAGATACATAGCCCCGCTATCTAGTCTAGTCTCTATTACATTTTGAACCAAACACTTTCCAAACAATAGTCTTATCTTTAGAAGTAACTGAGGCAGAAACTTCAACTTAAAAAGGTGCTTCAATAATTCGTTCGTCTTAATTTTAATTAAAACGTCTTGTTTAGTCTCATGCAATAAGTGAGTACTTCATCTTAGTCGAGATGCGTATTCAGTACCATTGTGAACACGTAACTACGAGATGGGCTTGTCAGCTTGTGCATCATTTCAATTAAAAGCCGTATTTACCATTCTATTATACGCAGACAGGTGAATTGGGATAAACATCAACATGTTTATTATAATAACGATCTCCAGCGGTGCCGCAAACAACTTTGAAACTGGCCCAGCCACGCAGATGGGGATGACATCTCTTTGAAGATAAAGACGAGAGATAATTTTGCAATTTTCGTGCCGAGAGGTTAGCGATATGTACCTGCCTGTCATGTTCCTCAAATTAACTTTTGATGGCAAGCAAGCAGAGCAACTTTCGCGTTTGTGGTGACGAAATTTTGTAGGCATTTTGGCTGACGGCAATGTAACGGGAATTGGTAGGCAAGTACAATTTCCAATTTCGAACTTTGATCGATGTCAGATTATATAAATTTGTATTTTCAGTCGAAGCGAGTCCGCCAATGCTTTGATTATATCTCAGTGTGAAATTGCCATTTCAAATTACAACTTTTATTCAGTAAAAATATCAATAAATGTACGTTTTATTTTTTGTAATAATCTGTGTTGGGTGATGTATTTTAATGGGTGTTAAATGATTTCTCATTTAGTTCTACATAAATAGTAAGGAACGATGAAAGGAGGTTGTTTTTTGCTATAATCTCCGGCGACCCCAGCTCGAGGGAGCCGCGGTCACGCGCCCACGCCATTCATTCACCATTCAATGAGCTAAGCCCACAGCTCCGCTCATCCCACTTCTAATATTATTTTGCGACCCAATACATAAGGGCTAAACTTATACTTAATAGGAATAACATCTGTTATGTTATATTTAGATACAGTGCGTAAAAAAAATAAAGGAAAGACCTCAGCCGCTACAAACACATTTTATTTTATCAAAGTGTTTGAATATGCGTAAATAAATTGATGTCTTTGGTAATGCAATAATTTTAATCTCTGAATAAATAAACAAACCAATAGTTTATTGTGCGTTGTTTCTGAATAATTGCGTCACCACGTTATAATCACATAGATGTTTATCAAAACGAACACGTCAAAGTGACAGCCCTAAAGCATACATTTGTCACTATGATTATGTCAAACACAAAAATAATCCCGTCATCTATTTGGCGTGCGGCGCACCCCTGCTGTTCGCGACTTGCAAATTTGGGGAGACTGAACTACGGCCGGGAACAAACGGCAGAAAGATTATAAACTGCGCTGTATAGGTGATCAGACGTCAAAGTCGTGATGTTTTGAAAAAGTTGTCGAGGGGGAGGGTGGGCAGCTTCGGTTGCCATGGTTAATAATACCCGCGCCGTATAATACACCGAACATGTTGCCGTCGTGGGCAATTTTCCCCAAGTCGCAGTCGGCCGTCGCTCTAGCAACAGGTCGCTTGTTTTATAGCGAAGCTTTTTATATGATTTCTTATGCTTATAACGTCTCCTTACAGTTCAAAAGAAGTCAAAAGCATTAAGTTTCAAAAGGTGAAATCGCTTTGAGTCGTCTCTTAAAAACGTCAAGAACACATTAATATATTATTTGTTCACGTAGGTATTTCTCTACGAAGTGACGTATGTTTAAGTGCTAAGCGTGTCTTACTATTGAAATGAGCAATGATTTTATTCGTGGAGTTGTTCCACTGGTAACAGTACAAACAATTTTCACATGTCAGCCGTCTTCATTAATTATGAATCAAATTCAACCTGTTAGTACTTTCGGAAAGCACCGCGTGTGTTCACATAGTTAGCTGTTAACACAACACTGGGTAACTGTTGTCTGATGTACTTGCTCAATTATAATCCATAAATAATATATAGTATAACAGACACTCAAGGTTCTAATACAGATAAGCATGGAATAATATTCGACGTTGTAATAATGCTACGTAATCTGTATTATTGATATTAAAATCGTAAAATTATTATCAATTTTATAATTTTCAGACGCCTAAGCATTTATTTAGCTAAAGTTTTACAATAAATAATAAAAGTATTTAGTAACCTATGTGGTTGATAATAATTAATGTACCGTAATCTAAAATACTAAAGCACAGACGCCTATATGAACAGTGTCTGTCAGTCTTTAGAAATAGACCCGCACTGCACGATCGCTTACGATACGACCGCAGGGCTATTTAATAACATCACTCATGCATAACCGAGCAAAAGTAATTAAAGCGACGTCACCGTCACAACGAACATATAGTATTAAAGCCTTTTGAGTAAAAGAGGGCGCTGAGCGCAATTCCAAGTTACATTTTAATCAAACAGTGACCACGCCCGAGTCTGTCATGTCGCCTATTTATGAGTTGTAAAGGGGATCCTTCCGCAGTTCACTTTGTGCGGCCGTATGGTAATGGCGTGGATATGGTGTGACGCGCTCTGACATGTGTCGGCTCCGGAAAATGAAGTCCGAACGCGAGGGAATGTTTGCACGCACACGCCAATAACGTGCGAGAGCCAACAAACGATTTTACGCTGCGCAATTTGTTCGGCGACGTAATTAATACCTGCTTTTTTCTTATTACTTACACTCACGAGCGGTTGAACAAGTTTCATTAAATTTCATATGAACTATTTATAGTAAAGTTTATTATTGACTTTACTGTATGGGAAATGTCGACGCCTATTTACACAAATACGTTTTTGAGCTTTACTTAAACGATACATATCATATCTATGTCTCTATCTTATACATCAAATTCACATGACATATCGCCATATAAGTACGTATAAATAAAAGAAAATATTCTCGTAAACCCAGCAGAAATAAATTCTGAATAATCACAAAACATGTAAACGAACAACATTCTTGTCGCTGGTCATTTAATAAAGGCAATTCTGAAGTACGTCATTATATTACGTTGATGACGTCATAAAACGCAGTTACGCGTCCGAGGCGACTGAATTAGGTCCGCGAAACCTCGATCACTTTCTAGGAAAGCAATGTTTACGTGCTTCAATACTTTTTGGAATTATTATAAGATAAACAGATTATAAAATAATTAATTATCTGTTTATTGTGAACTTTTCAGCATTTTAGTTTCTAAAAACAAAATAATCGGTTTTAATTTGGATTTTCAATGGAATTAAAGAATTGAAAGCTGTGAAGAAAACTATTGTAGATTTTTTTTTAGGTTAGAAGACATTTCTGTTCAATATTTGTGTAGTAATTATTGTATCATATTATTAACAATGAAATAAAAGTACTGTCGAAGTCGCATTCACCAGTAAGAGACAGTTTATGAATATTTATTTATCCATGTGCTGGTAATAAGCGTAAGAGCCGTCGGAATCTGCTTTAGGAATTCGTAAAGAGAGGTAATAGCGCGGCTCATTGCTTTTTCACTTGGTTACTCAAATGTAGATGGATGAGGTCGTCTTCGACGCCGCCCGAGACAATTGTCAGCCATCGCTCAGTGTCCCCGCTAATTGAAAATTCTCGTCAGCTTCATTTAAATCTCCATCGACGAGAGACACGCGACCGTTTGAAATTAAGCCCAACTATAATTTAATTGTCCCACACCTTTATCATGTAATGTCGGCTTGGCATCTGCGTGACTGTTTCTACAAAGGACAATTGACATTTTGAATCGTGAAACAGAATTGCTTAATTTGTTCACTAATTACAAAACCGATAATCCTTGTATTTGTGTGCGTGATGTTAATTTTTGTGAATTTTCTGGCTAGAATTAAATTCTTTCAATATTGTGCTATTAATGCACTGCGCATCTAATGTTTTTAAGACTAAAGTTTTCACAACAAAACTGTAACGTTCCATTTTCAAACGATATTTCAGTAAAAGTGCTTCTAATGTAGATAGAAAACACGTAGTAAAATAAATTCGTTGTACCAATTAAGGATCCCTTATTCCTAAATACCCTTTCAAGTGGATTCGCGGAAGGAAGAGGGCGCGAGCGGAAGAAATTCTCGATAACAGGGAGTAAAGAGTGGAAAATTATAAAACGTTAGAGCCCAGACACCGTCTTGAGTGGATAATATTATGATTATGATCGTTCGACTCTGAAATAATACGCAAGCGTGGGCTCTGCCGGCGCTCTGCCACGTCTAGTGCGAACATTATCATATTTAACATTAGTTCTACAAGCACAACGCTGGGGCCAAGTAATATCTGTGTTTATATTCATTTTAATTAATTGATGATAATGTTAGATACAACATTATTTCAGTTTAAATTAATTACGAGTTCAAAGACATTTTCAGCTTCCTTTGTTTGTCTCTTGAATATACTTACAAAAAAAACATTATTACTACTATTTTCATACCTTAGGTACAAGACTTGACTACATCAACAAGATCCTTGAGTACTTTATAAATAATTTTATTAATACGGTAGAGATAAAATTTATAGCAAGTCGAGCTGTAGAGCCACAGCGACTTAAAAGATATTTAAATAACTTTTATATATAAGAGCGCAGATGAAAATATCTTGTGATGTGAAGATTTATGACTAGCACTTCATTTGCTCACAGTTTACCAAGGACGTAGCAGAATTATATTAAGTATGGTCCAAGAAAAAGTTTCATGAAAGAAAGGGACAACTTGCGATTTCATTTTTTATTCATTCCATAGCGAAATCAACATTTGTAGAAAGCGTAGATATGGGCGTGGGGCGACCCGTATTAAAATATTTTAAGCAGGCTATGAATATGCAAAGACACGGCGCTCGTCGGCGGCGGTTAACGATTTGCACGTTTTTGGACCACTTGCTAATTGCAAATGTGAACGAACACTTATGGCAAATGTAATTGCTTTCACTGATACCAGATCAGATGGAAACACATTGTTTGATTTTGCCTCACAATAACCCTCTACAAATGAAAACTAATTTACTTCGTCGGATAGCCGGACCGCGCTAATTTCATTTCGTTTGCGATTAAAAAGTAACTGCGGGTTTCATTAATTTTAATGTTCTGTGACAAAACAAAAACGTTGAGATAAAATTTTATTTTCACTTTTTGCTATCACTGTTATTTGTAATCGTTTTCTGAAATAAACCAGAGCTTTTTGATGTTATCATCTAAAAAACATCAACTCACTATCTATTTTATTTAACTCGTTAGAGTGGTAAAGCTTTGTACGGTTTCAAAGATGTCTGGATGTAAAAGAAAATCCATTTGGAATATGAAGGCTATGACCTGTAGGTGATCCCGGGGGGGGCCCACAAACCCCGCATTACCACTTACCTACAGCGCTTGAGAGATCCCGAATTTTCAGGTCCAAGGAGGCTTACGATATATTTGTACGTCAACTTTGAAAAGGATTCTAAAACTTATGCACAAGTACCTACCTAAGAATTAAGTCTGAATTAGATATCAATGGCAGACTACTTGTCTTTTTGACATTTGAAGCGTTTTATATAATTTCAAAAATGTGTTCTTGAATGTTCCTCATTTTTTATTTGCCAACTTATCATAAAATGAAAGAGTTACAAAGTAGATTTGTAGATACATAGTATTTTTCCTTTGACGAAAATTTATCAGAAATCAACAGCTGGCTTCTAAACAAAAAGCAGCGTTTAAAAAAAACTCGCCCGACTGAGGGTCTTGTATCTATAAGTAGGGCAAACACATTTGCAGTATAATTGGTCAAACATCATATTTATGACCATGCCAACCGTTGCTAAATGTAACTCTATTTTTTTATTTAGAAATAGTTTATCAGTGAAAAATTAAACTGTTGAGACATCATGAGTCATGCCTTTAGCCTGCACAGACTGATGCCAGATTTACGGGCAGACGTACAGATAGCTTTGGAACCCCTAAAATAAAGAGTAACCTCAGAAACCGTACAATAGGTACCTAAAGATACATTTCTTCAATAACGCTATTCAATTTATTTGAACCGGAGAGGGTACCGTGCGCTGTAAAGTGGAAGTTGGTTAACAAGATCAAGCACAAAGTGCGATACGCTGTACGATTAGCTGCTTGTTGTGAGGAGCTGGCTTCTATCTCGGCCTTTTCAAGTGTGATTAAGGTTGGATTGAGGCGAGCAACGAACGTATCTATTCAATTAATGCTACTCTAGACCCAGGTTGGCCAGTCCCTCAATTTATATTGCATTGGATCTGAAAATTGCCCGTATTTGTACGTACGTACGCCTTCTCGTGCCGCGGGCGGTCGTGACTGTGTGCCAACAAATTGAAATATTGCCTTCCGAACAGTTTTGAGAATATGGTTTTAAAAATTACGAACGGATATGTAGAGTTACTTTTTTTGTAGATGATCCAAAATGTATTTCGCTTTGCTATATACTTCTTTTAAAGAATTTGCTAACATTTTTATTCGAAATGTAATATGTGTAGGTACATTTTAAGTACCTAATAACTATAACATATTATTAACAATATTGTAGCAATAAAAAAATAGTATACAGAAAAATCTGCAAAAAGCAAACAAAAATAATATTAATGAACTTATTACTTCTGTTTAGGTCCAAAACATGCATGACACAGTTTTGTAACCAGTAACTCAACAATTAGGCAAACACCAGTTACAATTTATGTAACATACATAACCCGACACCCATAATTGCAGTCAGTAATGTCAGTGAACACGCCAACACAACAACACACACCCAAACAGAATAACAGCACATAACAGCATATAGTTCCCATTCGTTACTAATGTTGATCATAGAGAGACAAACGCAACTCCGTGTAGATCGACCGGAGATCAAGGGATTACAGAGCATAGCAAAGCGCCAATAATGGCTGTCTTCGAGCATCAATACAGATGCGGATTTGTAGTCGTGTTTCGTGGGAAACTCTCGTTGGATTAGGGTCTTAAGGTAGCACATCTTTACCTGAATTTAAGTTTGAGCTATGAAAGCAATTTAGGTAATAATTTTGCTTAGGAATTACGTTGAACGTTTTATGAGTTTACTAAGTGAATATTTTGTTTAAGTTAGTGCTTTTGATGGATTTTTAGAACTAAGGTAGACTCAGTTTTTTATCTCCTTGATTGCTTAGTTAAAATTAGACTTATACAGAGATTGTTAAACAAATCTAATAAAATTTTTAAGTGCTACAACAAACGTAATATAAAACAATTAGACCTAGTCGCGTATATCTTTAGATTCAAGACAGGCAAGTATTTAAGAGTTCTCAATGTTAACTACTTAAATAGACTACCAAACGCGGAGTTCATAACAAACTATTCAAATTGCGTTTAATATTTTCATACAAAAATGTTTCCACATTTTATGAAATACTGGAAAAATATTTCGCTGAAATAGCTTTTCGAAAACACTATTAAATATAGTGATAGATATAAAATTTGAACACGAGAAGCAATCTCAGCAAATGGACGCCGCTTAGCAGGCCATTTTGCCATTTCGATGCATTTCCGTTTGGAAATTACTATCATTTGTTGAAAGAGGGACGAATACCGCTAACCGGTCATGGAGCTGTTCATTAATCAAACCAAGAAATAATGATTTGGGAAATATGCTTATTGAAAACATGGAATAACTGTTCTCTTTAGTTTGCATTCACCAATGCAGCGTTGGTCCAGTCAAGTATCATAGCTTATTTGTCAATATTGAATGAAGACGTACGTTAAACGTTAGCTGTTTAAATGATGCGCAGGTCTATATATAAATTCATACCTTCAATACCTATTTAGTATCTTATATTAGCAGTAAACGACATAGGAAGGGTTACGATGTTTTTATACCTCCACTCATTCACGCCAATCGTGGCTTCAAGTAGTACTTCGCTATTGACTGTCGCTGTTTAACTTGTTTAAAGGGTTACACAGTAATAACCCTACTTTAAAAGCATCATAAACTGTAGATTGTATATTTGATATACGTAGATATAATCGATTCGGGGCTAGGGGCTGACTACCGCACTTGTCACAATAATCTTCTGGATGGCTGAGTATTTACACATCGAAACTCCCTGCTTTGAACATCAAACCATTGGTTCTGCATATCATAACCCTCATAGCACCTTATCACCTTATGAACATTAATTCGAAACTATTTTAATACGAACTTGAAGCTACGGCATCTGATTATGTGCCAGAAGTATTTACCAAAACAGTTCATCA
This sequence comes from Trichoplusia ni, assembly GCF_003590095.1. Classification (NCBI taxonomy): domain Eukaryota; kingdom Metazoa; phylum Arthropoda; class Insecta; order Lepidoptera; family Noctuidae; genus Trichoplusia; species Trichoplusia ni. The sequence continues at coordinate 15,579,061 of NC_039479.1, read as the reverse complement.
GCATACTATAAAGACATTTAGGCTCAACAACGTGCTAAGTGAAGGCTAAAAAGTCTAGACAGCTTAATTTGCTACAATCCCGAAAACCGCTAAAGCAATATTCCTGAAGTTCAGGCACGCTTTCCAAATGAAGATTAAACCTAAACCTAACTAAGTTCTTTACAATAAGTTTATTCAGTGTCGCTATAAGTAGGACGCGGCTAAAGGTCAGCGGGTAACAAAATCGGCCGTATCCCACTTGAAAACTAAAAGTAATTTGGATTTTTGCGATACGCAGCCAATAGGGAGGGTTGTGTAATAGTAAATAGGGGAACGCGCTCGCGACCAGTTTCCTTGAGACACTCGGAGAGGATGCACGACTCTGGAGCCAAAAAAATAAATGACTTTTGAGACTAATAAATTGGGTCATACCCTGTTAACTCAAAGAAAATTGGAGCACAAATAATTCCAAAATAACATGTATATACATTTTATGTTTTATTCAAGACGTTTAAAATAAACACCCCGGCCGTATAAAATTGCGTCGCGCGGCAAATCTTGGTGAAACTGTCTATAAATCTGACCATAAAAGTAAATCCCTGCAATCAAATCGCAAACAGCGAAAAAAGTAAGGTTGTTTGTTGCTATCTCTCTGAACATACATGAAAATAACTGAGGAACTATTTCGTAGCCGGATAAAAAGGTTCTCAGACCATGAATATAAATATGTACGGTGCGGCCTTATGTCGCTTAACTGCGCTGTAGGGCTGCGGATCGCGTTAACGCTAACTGCTATTATTTTAGCCCACTTCGTACCGATATACCGTTCATTTTTACGTCTCGACCCTCATTATTAACTCATCTCGCTAAAAAGCAGCAAAAAATAAAGGTTTCACAATTCAGCAAAATATTTCATAGCATTTACGCGGTTGTATATTTTAATGTAATTACTTCCTAAAGTAGGAAATTATGGTAATTTATTCTCAATTTATATCAAAATCTAAATATCCGTAGTGGGTAATTGGATATTCAAAGTGATTTGAAAGTTGGAAGTGTTTGTGAGTGGTATTGCGCAACCCTAGAGCCTACAGAAGTGAATAGCAACTGTATAAAGGTTATAAAAATGCAAGAAGCCGGAAATGAATACGCCCCTGTGCTACGTCGTCGAGTACATAGTCAGTGGCGTGTAGCTCGTGCAGTACGCCGCGCGGACGTGGGGACACGGACTCTCATCAAAAATAAAGGCAGTGCACCCACTATTTCACACAAATTGGATTGTTTGAAACAGCACGTCCTAGACTTGCTTCGTAAAATACAAAAATGCAACGATCTGCACCAGTTTATATGACACCACTTTAACCTCATACTGCATAAGTTATCGCATTATACCAAAATATTTTAGTAAGCATCAAGTAAGTATTTCTTTAATTTACCTGCTACAACGATCATGTCAAGGGTTTCTGGCTAAGGTCTTCATTGTTCATCTCTAAGGGTATGTTCCGCGAAGCCAATGATATCAAAACTCAAATGAAAGAATATTCTCGGAAGCATGCCGAGTCAGTACTTGTTGATTCTCAGTCACGACTCCAGGAACAATGTTGTGTAATCATTGTTTTGCAAACTCATTATAACAACGGGAAGTTATAAATAGTTGTGGATGTGATTAGGAAAGCATTACCGTTACTTGTATAGCTCTGCTTACCGACGCCAAAAGAGGTGTTTGTTAGATTTATTACCTACCATTTCGATTTGTTTACTCAGTTGTTCAGATCCAATTACTTGGCACTGTTTCTGTACTTAATTAAAGGGACGCTTGATTACTCGCCCGCTGTGGGGCTTTGTATAATTGCTATTGTTTAGCAAATGAAGACAAATGAAACTTTAATTTAATGACACTGTCTCATTCAGACGCACGAGAGAAGATGTCCCGTGTTCGCGCTCAGAAACCGCATTTTAAGTTTAAATTAGGTATTGTTGAAACACCGCCAATTATTATCGTTCGATAACGTAAACGCCAACATTCTTTTAATTTACGACTAATTACGAAGAAGACCCACAAGTACTTTTCAATAATAAAAATTCAAATGCCAAAATAGTATTTTTCCAATACTTCAATAAGTTTCACATAATTTAAATGTTAATTCAACATTCAATTTGTTGACTTTTAAAATTTTCATTTTATTATAATGATTCTACAAAAATAAGTGTTTTTAAAAGCAAACAAGTTTCGAGAAATCTCATTACAGTTCAGGAGTGAACTTAGCACTCCCATGCGAGCACTGAACCGTCCGCTCTGAAACAAAAGCAATAAAAAATGCAATTTTATTCAAATTTTATAGACTTGCGATTGAAATCTTTGTTTAATTGCAATACATGCATTGCTAACATCCATTTTTAACGCTGTTTTTTCCTGTACATTATTGTAAATTCTTGTAATTTTCCTGTTTAACTACAGCTTGTTAATTTTTGGGGTACAACGGACCTCTGAAACTCATCTAAAAACTGACTTAAAGTCTTAATATATAAATAATAACACTTAGTTCAAAGCTAATCTGGTCGTTAAAACTGCAAACTAATGTTAACGTTATCTACATTTAACGGTTTAATGATGACATGGTTGAGCGCGTCCAAATGAGAATAGTTGTAAAGAGTACTTTAATTACCTAGCGTTCTTGGTTATTTGTGCCCGTCTCAAGGTTTTACTCCCGTAGGGGCGGTAACTCGATTCGCCATCCGCCGGTGAGTGAGTGGCATACTTTTAATTGGCCGTAACTGCGTTTGCCTGCAAGCGTTATTGAATTACCCGCAGAACAGCGCTTGGGGTTGTGGAGTTACTAAATAATGTTTCTACTTTCATGATATAAATATTTGTGATGTTCCACTTTTGAGTCTATTAATTTTGATTTGAAATTTGAGCTTCGTATCCTTGAATCTGTGTAAACAAATATTTTAATTACCTACCTAATTGAGAATTTATGATTTGAACAGTATTCATTTTTATTTTATATAATAAGATATCTTAATTAAATAAATAAGCCACTTGCACTACGTAAGCGAAAAGACGTTCAAGAGTTTCAAAATAAAATGTTTCATCAAAGCTATTCACATAGCTATTACATAAGTTCGTATCGTCATAAGGAATCCTTTAAAACCTCGTCAAAAACACTCAGAAGTACATTTTTGAGTCGTTGGGATAATCAAGTTGCACGAGAACGTTGTTTATAACTCGTGCAATGGCGCGGAACAACTCGCTTAGCGCAAGCGGGAGCGGCTATATACGCTGAAGCGAGAGCGGGCACCGTCTATCGGGCATCGGTCATTGTGTTAGTGGATTCGCTCAGGCAAGGCTCGCGGTAATTACATCAGGGAATACGCTCCTACGGACAGCTACCGACGGTCCCTGTTTTTACTCGAAACCGTTACCTATGAACGAGGTAACTACTCGTAAATATACGGGATGTTACTTGACGACGCGGCTTACAGTTTTCATAGTTAGCGATGTGATGGACAACGTAGCTTAGTTCAGTAATTCGGTTTAAGTGCTCATGCCCATGGCTTCCGGACATCCACGAGTTTACTTCTTTAACTCAATTCCTTTAATTTTCAGTCTAGGTTAGATAGCTACATATATGTATAATACGTCAGTGGGTTTCTGAAAAATAATTTTAGGTTAGAAATTCCAATTCAATTAGAAAAGTTATTAAATGAAGATGGAACCACAATGCTCTGCTTTTTACTTATTTGACTACAACTAAACAAGTGAAGCACATAACTGACAGACTACAACGAAATAAATATAAAAAAGTAAAATGAGGCTACTAAATAAATGCATAAACCGGCCAAAACAGGCACATAATAAAAAGTAAAATTACTGGGGCGCGGACAGGGAGCGTTTTCCGGGTTTCCGACATCAACACATAATTCAGCACAAGATTAAATGCCTCTTGGACTCGCCGCCGGAAGGCCAAGGCTCCATTAGACAAGGCCAGGCCTGTAAAGTTGGACCTCTTTATAAATGCCACTATCAACTAAATGCGGATAGGCAATCTCCGGATGAACGGACTCGCGCCGTAAAATTAGTACTCCTTTTCCTAGCTTTAATTCAAATTTTATAACTCGACTCGTTTTTGTGGACCTTTGCATAAATTATAAGAGTTACTTCGTTGGGATTTAATTTTAATTTCCTCATATTTTCGGGAGTTTGACCCAGCTTTAGATGTGATAATTTGAGTTTTGTTTTTTTGGTCGTGTATATATACATACAAAATGATTTCATCACAAGCTTGTTGAGCGTTTGACATCCATAAGCCACTCGCTTGACTGTTACGTTTAGTAATGTTTTCCTCAATTTATTTTGCATGAGGCCGTTTTATCGAAGTGTTTCTTTGAGTTTTTCAAACTACATGTAATGATAATATTGAAACGTTTATTTCATAATATTGAAATAAACAACAATAACAGACCAAGATAGTTTGGCGTTACTTCATATTGTTGTTTGTAAAAATCCGGTACGTCTGCTACGAACCCCTACGGCGACTACGCAAAAAACATATTTACTACGAATGTAGTAGCAGGTAAAGAACCAACGCCTAATTCACATTTAAACATCATATCGAGCGTCAAAGACAAACGATTAACAATGAAACGTGGCCGTCGGATGTTAGCAGGTTGTCGCCATTCACAGCGTGCACGCGTCGCCATGGTGAGCCATTCAAGTTGATGGGGCCGCCTTTGTCCCCTCAACTCGGGACCGCATACAAAATCAATGGCCAGCATTTGCTACGCAAGACTAAACTGTACACTGTACATTGGAATCATCCCCATAAGCAGATCTATCGTCGATATTGTCGCGCATATATCAGACGTCGCAATTCTACATTTATTGGTTTCGAGTTGTACTGATATATTGCTTAACATTTGAAGTAATGTCGATACCATGGCAATTTTTATCGAAACGTTACGAATGAGTTGCAAATTAAAATGTATCGAGGAAAACGGAACAAGTGAATACAGACATGACACTGTGAAGGTGCTACAATACCTACGTAGCACATTCGTAGCAACTTCATATATCGGAACACCAACAACGACAAATTTACATTTACAACACTATAAGTTTAACCAATTAGCAATCGCTCAAATAATTTGCTGAGCAGCCGATGTGATAACGTAATTAAAGCAATTATCACTACCGCGTTATAATTTAATTTCTATTAGTTATGAAATAATAATCTCACTTTAGTGGTTAATATTACTTAATGATTATAATTAATTTGAGTAAGTAGTGGGGAGGGGGCTGCCATTTTGAATCTATTTTATAATGCCATTAATTATTTTATGATAATCATGTGGTCTAAATGCTACTAGAACTGCAGAATTCCATCAAAATGCGTGATTATATTACCAGGAAAAAAGGATTGTTATTCTGAGAATATGTTAATATCAACAGAATTTCCAGTTAGTTTACCTGTTATTTAATATGTTTTACAAATACCAAACAACTCGTTTTCCCCTTGAGCGACGGTGTTAATTTCCCATACGTATCTTCTTACACATTATTTGTTTTTCAAGGAAATCTTGCCTACACGAATCTCTACGATCTCGTAAACACGTTCTAAGATTCTAAACGCGTATTAATGTAAACATTTCTTAAATAACAGCTTTTAATCTAAACCCGAATGGAAATTTACATAGAAACAAAAAACCAATTACAAGTTCCGTCACATGGGTAATGGTAGAGTATTTCTCCTGGGGCGGTTTGATTCGGTAACGTTCGGATATTATACGTTTTATTTCGTCTATCTAATGTTCATGTTTATTTAGACAGTAATAAAACTCCAGGAGTATTCTCCTTAGCGACTTAAATTACAAAACAAATACATCAGCTATGGATTTCCAATTTATCCTGTTTGCTTTTGCTATAGGATATGTGTTTTTGTTTCAAGGGATAAATGTTGCGGATTTATTTTCTACCGTAACGATTGCGTATTTCATCATTTGTTAAATGTTAATGCTTAGTTACAGAATTTACATTTAAGAAATCGTAAGTTTTATTCTGTTTTATATTTATCCTCAATTTCTCATATACATCGGAGACGTATACTCAGAACAGACCACTAACTAAAATGAATGTTACCCAAAGTAAAAACTTCATACTTTTGTATTACAAACTAAGCTAGACGGGCAACATGTCTAGGCGAACAACAAGTGAGTTTTATTGGCACACTATTATTGGTAGCAGACACATGACAAGCCGACGTAGGTATAATAAGACGTGTAATGGACACCACTGAAGTTTCCTCATCCAAGTTTGCGACAAGCCGCATCTAATATGGCCTGAAAGCGATCCAGTCAAAATCCAGCCAATATCGCTAGAGAATTAACACATGCGTTCACTCGCCTCGGTAACTTTGAACTTTGAAAAGCGTATCAACGATATTTAGAGTTTCGAAACCAAAGAGTGTTTAATCAACAGCTATTTAATAAAATAAACAATTTCAAACAGGTTTATAGTTAATATAATTTAAATATAAAAATAAATTCTAAATTTCATTACGAAATAATAACGAATAAATTTTATTTCGTCTCATAATGTTTGGCCTTATGATAATGTAAAGCTTGCTGAATAGTCGGAGGGTTAAATTTACATAATCTCTACAAAAGAAACGGGCAACATTTTAATCTTTCTTCGTAGGAATCTAAATTAATATTACAGTGCAATCTCGAAATTGTTTTTTTTTTCTTTGAAGACAGTTATTGATTTATTTAGGTAATTTGTATTCTAGACGCATTGTTTAATATTTTAGGGTTGGGATATAATTGGATGCACAGCGGCTGCATCTGAATGCAGCCTTGAGTCTTGGCGGCTCGCCATGACTTTGCATAATTTAATGTTCGACTAATAAATACATTCAGACGTCAAGAGGGTTTTTCGCAATACAAAGTTAAAAGCAGTCTGTTTGACTCATTGAATACTAAAAGTCGATACAATTGTCTGTGTATTTGTATTTGTTTGAGCAATTATTAACTTGATAACGATCTTGATTGTATCTTTAAATTCAATTGTCTTTTACAAGTTACCTACAGTATTAGCTATAAGGATAAATATTGTTCTCAAATACCTAAATATTTAGATCATAACTTAAATAACTTATCAATAACAACAAACGATTAATTAATTCAGCTTATATCATTACACGATACGATAATGCCACCGTACATATTTAATTCGCTAAATTATTCAGTCATGTCCGTGAAAATTAACCGATCAAATAGCGCATCGCATTATTTGTGAAAGCTTATTATTATGCACGAAATAATGAACCACGTACCACTCACTGTATGTCTATACCTAGATAACAAACAAAGCCGTACTTAATTTTTAATTCGAGTATTACTTACGCAGATTACGCTCTCAACCAAAATTATTTTAAAGGTCAAACTACTCACTTCTAGGTACTCGCAGTCTGGGTGTCACAGGTGACAGGAGTAGGTATAATAGGCAGGCAAATCTATTATGTATGAAAATTTTAATTAAATCCGCATGTGGCATGAATTTTCCACATCCACAGTTAGAGCTTTAATTGAAATTTGTTGGTTCACCGAAACGATTACTGAGCAATTGATATTTTAATTGTTTATGCAAATAACGCACCAAGTACGAGTCGCCCTGCTCGCATAAAGTGTGCCCGCATATAATCTTTTAAAAGCTATTTTACCACCTTAATTCAGTTCTAATACTCCGTCTATAAAAATAAAAGTCCCCGTATTCCTTTCATTGTAATTCTATTTCTCGAAGATGACTTCTTACAACGCAGGAGTAACAGGCAAACTGAATTGATTTCGATATTCCCTCTACACTTTTCCTTTAGATATTTTTCGTTCCTGTTCTACATTTTACATAAACTAATTTCCTTGGCAATATTGGTCTTGCGACAGTTCTGTAGGCACGGGCGCCTCCCTCAAAAAGAAACTCGTCGAGTCGGGCCTTCGACGACCAAATCAAATCACTCGACCTTATCGATCACCCCGAGAAAACTTACAACTAAATTTATTTGCGTATTTGTAGACACAGTTGACGGTGAAACTTGATGTACTGGCAGATTTGTATCGGTGAAATATATAGCTGGGTACGATACGAAATTAATCCAATAGTACTGCTGATTTAACGCAATTGCTGAGGTTGCATCCCCTTCGCAGGCCCACAGGGCCAGTCACCCTTCACCGAAGGGGAAACGTTAATACGAGGATATGAGAATTTACTGTTTAATCCAGCTGCAGGCCAATTTGTTAATATTTCCATTCAATCCACTTAAAAGCATGGTTGTATGTAAATTTGATACGTAAACACGATATCATGTGTCCGTATAGACTTCGCCGAGCATCGAATGTTTTAAAGAAATTGAAAGGGAACGTGATTTGAAACGTTTTCTAGATCGAAACACTTTTAGAGAAAATTGAAAGTAAGCCGGATAAACGGTTAACAATCAACATTTATGTTCAAGTTCCATTACAACCTACATCTAACATTATTTGGTTCAGTCAATGAAATGACAAAGCTACCAAATCGGTTTGGACCAAGATAAGCATGTAAACACAGGAATGTTGTGTGCAGTGTTTGATGTGGTTGGCGCGGGCTAGCGCGCCCTTTATCAATTACGGCTAAACAAGAAAAATGACCGTCCGTAAGCCTACACAAGGCTAATTAAAGCAAGTAGGTAAATTTCGGCAAGCGCCGCTGTCCCCGCGCCCCATAGCCCCGCGATCCGTGTTCATCCCTCTCGGAACAGGTGGTTAAACTTTTGCGTAATTTCATTAAGAGAGGTATATATTTTGATCAACACGCAAAAACTCCAGTTTTATAAGCTTCGGCGTCCTGGCCGTCTTACATCCGTGATTAATTTTAATTATACTTATTAAATTTTTTAATGGAGACATTAAAAATCTTTATGTTTTTGGCCTTTTTTGAAAGAGTCTTATTTTTATATCGACGGCGGGTCGTGACGTCCTTACCTACTGTATTTCAAAACATCAATAAATCATTCACGCTAGATTAAATAGTAGTTGACCTCTCCCTCGGAGGAGCAAACACCATTACGAGTAGTTTAGGGGTGTTGAGAAGAAAAAAAAACATCACACTTGGTATTGCTGGTATTCACTGATTTTAATGCGGATCGCTAAAAGGATAATTTTGTGTCTATTAAACATTAAACAGCTTGGAAGAGCAATAAATAGTACTATGCATAAATCAAAAAAGCTTATAATTATCCACATTTGGTAGTTTAACAGAAGTTTGACATATTACAGGGATGCTAAACATCAGAAAAAGCTTCTTGAAGTTTTAAGTTAAATATTTTCTTCTTCAATAAAAAGCTATTTCTTAGAAAAAATAATAATTCTCTTTTACTAACCTCGAGTGTCCAAATTGACCCGATTCTAAGAAAATAAAACCATTAAAATTTCAGATGAAGGTCTTATCTTTTAGCTATGAAAGTAGTTTGCTTCAATCATAAATCTTTTTATATTAATCAGGGAAATAATTCATTAAATTTCGAGGCACTTCATTACCTGCTTGTGGTTATTTTCTATAAAATACGTCGTTTAATTACCATGTCTTTAAAACAGTTTTTCTGATTTGATTAAAACTGTACTTTAAATTAAAATCGATCGGAGAAAATGTTATGAAAACACAACACAAACAACAACTTTTTATAATTTTAGCAAAGTTACATTGATTTCCTACTAAATTATTAATTTTAAACGTTATCACAAGCGGCACTTACACGTGACATAGAATTTCATCACGTAAGTACCAATAGTTCATCCAATATTAATATGATCGCCTGGAATTCGTTAGCCTGAGGCATATGATAATAAGCTCTATACTAATATTTCAGTACCCACGAGGTTTTATGAGGCCTTCATACGTATATGGAAATTATTTGCGTAATTTTATCGACCTGAATGCAGGGACAAAAGGATTTAAATCATTACTTATTTTCGACTGATAATAAAATATAATAAATGTACGTTACTACCAAATTTTAAAAAATAAATTCAAGTTTATTCATTTTCAAGCGAAAACCATTTTTTCATATTTGTTTTTAAAGAAAAAACAATAACCAATTTAACCTCATTATTTATTGGCCTATTCGTCTATAAAAGCTACCAACCAAAACAAACATAAACGCCACACATTCTTATTCAGCACAATTCATGCAATTAGAATATCCGCCCCATGAAATACAGTATCAAGTTAAATTGTGTGACATTAGCGGTAAGCTCGGGGCTAACACACGATCCTGATTAAAACTTTCTCCTAATGGATTTCATGCTCAAACCAAAATAATAACTCTACTAATTTCTGATACATAATATTCATTTATAATGTTTTTGGGATATTAATTAGACAGAGTATTTTTTAGAAAATGCGATTTAGAGTAAAATATTATTAGATCTTTTCTGAGGAATTCTGGAGAATACATACGCTATGTTTCTGATAATAAAATGCAATAAGAATGTAAAATTGGTATACAATATGCTGTGCTGGTGTGTGCGGTATCGAGGGCCGGGACGAAGGCCGAGCTCGGCGCCTACACGTTAGTTTCTCCTCAGTGTCACCTACTTTGCATCATAATCGAATTTCCACAAAGTAAAACAAAATCTCGTCGCCACATTAATATTCAGCGATAGGGCCCGACGCATCGCCGCCGGATTGACGTTTAACATGCAAATTGCAATCTGAAAATCTAGCGAAATTGTGTGCCACTAAATATTTTCGACATTATTAATTCAGGACACAGTTGTTTGAATCGGCAGCTAGAATATAATTTAAATGTTAAACGAATTTGTGCCACTAACGCTAAATTAGACTGGGGCACTAGCCGCCGGGAATTTAATCGGACAGGTGAATCTACGAAACATACATTTATTCATTTTGCTTTCGTGTTCATTTTGAATGTTTTTAGTCATATTGGCTAACTTGTCTTCTCAATTTCTAGTTCATAATTAGTTTTGAATTTAAACTTTCCGCTAGCGAGTAATTTATGAACAATACGCCTGACTATTAGTATTATTCCTGTGCTAAATAGTATTGTCAAGAGATTAAAATAATGGTTGAACATAATAGTTTTTGGAGAACAACTTCATAATTGCAAAATGTTGCTTGTTTTAATACTTTTAAATGTTAAACAACATACTTCATTATACGTATTTTATGCTTACCATATTCCTACTTTTATATGCTCTGAGTAACGAACACAACAAAAGAAGCTCTCGTTAAGGCATCCAACGCCAGACAATAGGCATCATCTAGACTCTCGGTGCACGAAACGGAATAAATACTCTACGATCCAGGTTGTAATTAGTGGTTAATCCCTGATAACTGACAAATGCTTAGCAAGGTTACAACTTGAAAGGATAAAACTATTTAAAATTAACAAAAAAAAATACCACTGGTCAAGTGTGTGGCGGACTCGCAACACTAAGGTTCCCTATTAATATTTTATGAAAAACCAATTTGCTACAAAAGATCAAACATCAAGTTAAAATTTCAACTATCTCATAAGATTATAGTGACAGACGAACGAACAGATACACAGTCAGCTCACCACAGCCCTTTAAATATCTTATTATTTTATCATAAGGCAGTAAGCAGTCTAACTTACCACAACTTTTTCACAACATTGTAGAATATGCAAGCCAAATAGAACGGCCAAAAGATATATTTTTAAGTACACAACACTTTAGCAACCCCCAATCCATCCAATTTGTTATAACTTCCTTGTTAAAACGGTTCCCATCTACGCCTAAACAAGTTTCAGAAAAGGAAAAACCCGATAGCTATACACTTATACCTTGGTACGTCACAGCGGGTCATTCTAAAAGTGCGGTGCGATTAAACTAAAAGAGGGGAGACAAGACGTCTCAGCTGTTCGCGGCCCAGTGATGGATACGGAAAATAAATCAGGTCGCAGCACTCTGCGATGACCAGATGTGCTCCCCGCTAATGTATTACCTCAGGTCATTCAGTACTCTCGACTTATTGCGAGCCGGCCGTACGTAATAAGTAATAACACATTGGTGACTCACCGCTAACGGATGTCTCGAGTTAATATTTTAGATTTTTTTTTTTAATATGGTTTCAAATAAAAAAAATACTTTTACTGTTTTTAATCGTAGATAAATACGTCGTTGGCGATGTAAAGATCACGCTGATCGTGATATAATTAATTAATTGAACTGCGAACAGAAGGCAAAATAAAATCGAAAATATTTGTATGAATTTCCATCATACGTAATTTCAGTTTTTCAATAATTATATAAAGCCAATTTTCTCTTACGAAACGATTACACTAATTGCTGCGAATAAGCAGAACTATCTTGTACAGTTATTAAATATTAAATCATAAAATTACTGTCTGCAATTTACGCATGTGTTTTATTAACTCCATTAATCTGCATATCTCCCCTTAGAGGTTCGAAATACTCCTTTAGGGTGTACCCTTAAGTTAATTTTGTGAACCGAAACATAGATGTTACTACGCGCGTACTACGAACTCGTAGAACAAGACTTGCCTTTGCTTAAGTGAGACGCCGCTACGCGCAGAGATATTCGCCATCTTTCTTTCACAGTCGCAAGAAACCGTACAGTACTACAGTATTCACAGTACCTACTACTCAGTGCATAGTAAGATATCTCCCTATAAGTCTGTACATGTGAAATATATTATGTTTAAGCTACGTCGTAGTTAGAAGATCTGAATACGATATGAAAGGGACTATTGTATTGTGTGCATAAGGAATATATTTTAATCACTATTTGGTACAAGACCAACGTACTGTTATCGGGTTGAAGTCTATTAATATAAGAAACCATCTTTAAATAGAAAACCCTATCCTCTTGCGTCTTTTGTTTTAAATCAATTCAGTTACAAAGATTGTTTCGTTCCTTACTCCTGTTTCAATTGCCCTAATACACAGACTCCCATCCCCACAGATCATATCATTGAATATCCGCCTTTTTCAATTGCAATCGTCTACCCTTTACCGAGGGTGTTTCTCCCTGATAGGACGCAAATTTTCGTTTCATTCGAATCCACCTAAATAAAAGTCGGGAACACGACACTCCTAATAAGAAAAGTTATAGTGACTTAAATACCACGAAGTTAAAACAATACTGTATTCCAGTGGGTAAATCGTTATAAATAGCCTTAAATCCTTAATTAACAACAACCCTCGAGCTAAATAAACAAGTCGAGTAATCAAACTAATTACAGAAGGTTTACTTCCAAACGTTGTTGGTACTGGCATTGTACAATAATAACAATCCCAGCCCGACTGCAGGCAATACACGAGATAGGAAATACGATATTCGACAATTGCATCACCTATCGACGTATTTATATTCGTAAACCGCAGTTAACAAAAAGCCGCGGTGTATTCCCATCAGCTAACAATAAATAGGAGTCAGCTTCGACGGTAACGTAGAAATATAAACGGGAAATGATTCATTCCGAATTTCGACATATGCACGAATTGAAAGGTCGGCTGCGAGTGACGTATTTTTAATTACCTTCTACCGCGTCGTCGGATCGGCTCCATATTGAATTTCTATAGTGGACAATAAATAAGTCGAGAGCCACCTCGGTCTCACGTTCCCTTTTAACTATCGAACTCGTACGGGACAGAGGCGTCGTAATTAAAAGTCAAATCCATCTATGTTCTCTATCACACAAAGAGAAAGCAATAAAAACTAACGGTGTCCAATTGCAAAAGCAGTTTACATAATAATTTTAAAATTGTAATCTTTATTAATGCTGTAGATAATATGCCTTGAAAAAAAGTTTAGTACCGGAGGTGATAAACTGTTCCTGATATTCAAGGTTTATTAAAACGTAGCCCAGGTTAGGTAAAAAGTTAGGTATTTTAATTACCCCAATCTTGATCGAATCTCCGTGCTAGCTGATTGAATTTCCGGACGAGGCTATCTCTCGTATTTGCAGAGCGTTGCGGGCGGCGGCGGCGCGCCCGCTCGCTCCGGCTCACTGGCCTGTGACGTCATGCCGTCGATTCCATTTTTTTTATTTGCTACTGTAAACAGGTTGTTCATAAAGTCTACTCCTGTCTTTTTGTTGTGGCGTTCATGATTAAACGCGATATTAATAGAGTATCTTTTCGTCGTTTTTCTGTTATGTCTGGATAGGTTACTTTTATATTATGTTTCATAGTTAGCTTGTTTACTTTCTCTTGTTTTGTTTCTGTTATATATAACTTGCGGTATTTATCTGTAAAACCTAAAAGTTTGGTTTGAGTTCAGAAGTTTTAACATAAATATTGTGTTATCATTTTCAATTTTGTTGAATCGAAAGGTACAGGTAATATTGTTACTCGATTGTTGTTTCTTGCGCTCAAAGACACAAAGACATGGGGTTCGATAACCCTGGCCGCCTCGTCTATTGTCATAGGTATGTTATAGCTTTTGTATACAGTGTCCAAAGACACCCTCCTACGCAGACACTATTAGTGTGAAATTGACAGATATTAATTTTCTGAACTGGCAGGTATCAGACAGATGACTTTGGTAAACAACTTTCTTGATACCATTCAAGAACATATTCTAATTTGCATAATGATAAAGTACATGTACCCATGCTACTAATATGACTTCAATTTATTTATTACGGTAAAAAGTAGATATTACCTTTAATACTGTAATAAAATTAATCTAATATATCCGACGCAACTTATTAAAATCAGAGCTCACAATACGCAGCTAGCTTCACGATTCACGATTGAGATACTCGAAACGAAACGTTAGCAACGTAATCGTATACTTCTGGGGTTCTATGATTGATGTGACGGGTAATAAGGCCCACAAGTATTGCAATTTGTTTACCCTTATCGCTTTAATATACTTTCGGAGCACAAAGACAGGTTTCGGTATCGTATTTTATACCGATCAACAATGCCGACCCCGACGTTCACCGATAATTGGAGAAAAAGTCCCCAAGGAGCCAATTTCGCCGGCTCTAAAGATGGTGGCATACGAAGAAATAAATTATAAACGATCCATCACTCTCCCTGTTGACAAATATAGCGCGACGCATTTAATATCATAACAGGAAATACTTAATAGATAGGTTTTTTCACCGGCGTGACGTGATAGATTTGGCATTATTACGTGAATGGCCGTGTTGTGGCTTGTTGTAGTCATGTTTCCGAGCCGATCATTAATTTTCGTGTACAAATTAATTTATAGTGTGTTTTACTTTGTCATGATACTATTACTATGTAGCCGGTATCGTCGCTTATTGAAACGCTGACTCAGTAATAACTTCATTAGTTTACTGTAACCGCGTGTTTGTTTATAAACACAGTATTGAAAATAACTGTGCAATGACATATGAAAGAGACCTTGTTACTCACAAAAAGCTTGATTTTTATACCGAACAATAACTAATATTCATTTAAAAGTCTATCAAACCAAATTTATATTAAAATAAAATAAAATAAGTTTCTTTTTTCAATGTTATCAATCAATGCAAAAAAGAAATGAAAACAATCTTGAACGTTTCAAAGAACAAATGAAAGAAAAATGTAAAAAGATTCAATCCAATTATAAATGTCACTATTTACTATTCAATTAAAAACAACCTACAGGACGACTTGCCTTTTACTTGTTATAAGTCAAACTAATACAACAGTTGGTACCCAGACACCGAGAAACTTAATGAAATGTGAAAAAGTGACTATTACAACGCTGTCTGTCCAATAAATACAAAAATAGTCAGACAATAGCAACGCCGTGCAATAAAAATAGAAATAATAAGCACAGTTACCGTCCTTAGTTTGTGCAAGATCAAATATAGCGGACTTGTTATTAAAATGTTAGAGCAAAAATTGAATGAGATTGGACGGTAATCATGTTTCCAATTTTGTCTTACCTCTTGTTTTTGAAGTGATGATAGTAGTTTTCTGAGACATATGTAGAGTTTTTTTTTAATTTCATATGGATTCTTCTCATTCTTTGTTTCATTTGTCATTTGAAACCTTCAAGTGATAAACTTATGGTAATCTAAAGTGAATTACAATCAATACATTTAGGTATTAGTACTATGTAGTTGACAAATTGTCTCGAACCCTCAAGTTATTTAAGATTTACCAAAACCTGAAAAACAATACAAAACCTCAAGGCTTGTTTGCAAAACTTCTCAGTATCAAATCTTTGGATAACTGAAAGAAAAACAATACGAAAAGTATATGTTAATACAGTAAAGCATACATGTAAGTTTTGTGAGTTTTTAGGGTGATCAATATAGGCTCGGTCGACATCTTTCGGCTCGGCACGTGTCACTCATAAACCTGCTTTACAGGGCCGACAACCCCGCCCTACGGGTGAGGACATAGGGGGGTTAGTCGCAGTAAAAAAACGGACTAAGGATGGAAGGACTTTGTACGAAGTTAGGTTTTGTCAGTCTAGTAAAATATATTGCGGGTAGACGTGACTTAAATGGTTTGTCAGATAGAGGCTCTTGATTTTTTGAAGGTATTTTTAAGAAGTTTCTATAGAATATTTTTATACAAGACAAAATTAAGTCTAAAATATCAACATAAAATTTGATTTATTTATAGACTTAAGATAAAATATGATAATTAAATCATCTATAAATCCATGAGCATCACTTGCTGGCTGGGAGTGTATCTCAAGGCTGATTTGGCAGGATAAGTTAAATCATAGACGTTATTTTTTAAAGTTGTGTACTTTTTGTTCCAATTTGTGCCAATATCGTACTTCTGTCTATTGAAAAACAAAAATGAATAAACTTGCAGAACTTATCGTTACATATTATGCTAAAGATTTGTAAGTATTTGTATGTGAAGGCGTGAACGAGCATTCAATTTGAATTCGTAGTTCATAAACTATATGAAATCCACCCTCAGCTAACGTTTTATTTCTGACATGATAACATAATATTAAACGTAAACCTGCCTCATAAGATAACACTGAGGTACCAAGAATTTTCATCGCCGTCGTCTTGCAGCCGCCTTCGCAATATAAACGCGACGCTCACGCAATAGAGACAACACTCCACTCATACGCCTCCTAACCTTGGTTAGAAAGAAACGACAGAGATTTCACAAGCACGCCTTTAATTTCTAAAGGTTTTATTGCATTCCCCGCAAGCTCAGACGCTTAAACTTTATTGCTCTGGGATTAAAGTAATATTTGCAGCGACTAAATGATGTCGAGGCAATTTCATGATATTAAAAGCTGTCTATGTTGGAGTTCAGGTCAATAGTTTGGTGTTCCGTGATAGTTTGCGTGGTATAATCGTCGGCGAACTTTCTGTCGTTCACATTCTTGGGCAACGACGTGCGATAACAATACGTTCCTTTTCAACTATTTGCGGTAGCTGAATAGTTTGCCTCCTGTACTTCGTCACCGTTAGACGTGTTCACAATACTACTACTTACACGGGTGACTGAACTTTGTTAAATACCTTATGTACTCTGTTCATATTCAGTATTTAACATATTCAACATTCAACACACAACACTGTTCCATATTCAGTTCGGAATATTTATTTGAAAACACGGAACGCTTCCTTTTATATGATGAAGTGTGATGTTTATAATCGCACATTACTGCATGATATTTAACTTGCAATGTGGCATAACAGAAGTGCAATGGAAGAGTTTACGGTTGAATGAGCTGGTAAAATTTTTCAGCGAAGCTGCGACAGATAGTTATGAAAGAAGCCCTGCGAACGAGAGGCGGTTGAAAAGGGATCGGAAATGTGAGCCCGTTGAAGTGCATTCGCTATTGGTGTCGTTTCCGGATGTACTCGCAGCAACAAAGATACATTTCATGAACTCTACACGGCGGTACATTTATTTGATAGTTGGTATAGTGCAGGTGCCGAGCATTCTGAGCGGCTACTGATACAGAAAACGAAAAATTTTCAACGGAAATATTTTATTATTTAGTCAATTTTATCAAGGATAAATAAATAAAGAATGTGCGTTTTTCTTTGCAAAAACGATATGTACGAAGAGTACATCTGCGTAAACAAAAAAATATCTTACCAGTCACGTCATGCAAGAGCCTCCAAGTTGATATAATGTTCGGAAGGGTAGCCGCCGATCGATCTGCTCACACCCTCCAGATATGATTAGCAGCTAATTGAATCCCGGGGTGAGATCCGCAGTTTAGTTTTCTAATTTACGAGACTTTCCTTTGCTTTGCACAGTGAAGGGTTGAATTTAATTATCTTCACCTAGACGACCCTCAACTAAAACTCGCAAAAAATGGATGAAATTGCATCTTCATTTGAGAAAAAGCTTCGTTAACCTTAGGGCTCTTACAGTTCTGACTTTATAATATACCGTAGCAGACATCCCGTAGCTAAGTTCGCAGACCTTTTGATTCGTTACGGCAAATTGCTATTTGATATCCTAAAAAATAAAAGATCTCCTTGGAAGATCGTTTTCTATTTTTTAAAGTGCTCGGTAAAGGAACTTTTCTCAATTCAAATTTTATTAGCGGTTTTGTGTGTACTTCGTTACTAGAGAAAACAAAATAGACTTTATTTTGATTCGTTAAGCTACTCCATAGTATCCTTAGTCTTCTTTTTCGTAGTTTTATTGCATCGTTAATCGGTGATATTTTTTGCTTGGAATTTGGTGATAATCGCTTTCAACTTCAACTTTGTATTCAGACGGCACACGCCGCACCCCTGTGTTGCGAATTTGATAATGAAAGGGCCCCACTTGTGTGCTGCAGAGATAATGTAAATAAGTATGCAAATTATACACCAAGTTCCATTCAAATGAACCTTTGCGGCTCTTTAAAGTTTTCCTCAAAGCTGAATCTAACAGTGTGATATATCTACTTGCACAGAGATCCACCCTGCATTTGAATATTTTGAAATAAGGAAATGACGTACAAACAGACAGGGATTCCTGTCGGGAAAACTTTCTCTTCGAATTGTATTTATGATGTTATGAGTTTGCAGCAACAGACAGACCGAACGCACTCAATATGAGGCCGCACAAGGCGGGAACATTATTAAAGTCGTGTAGGTGGTGTTTTGTATACTTCAGTGATTTACTCACGTACGGAGTAGTAAAAATGTCTAGACCAGAATGTAAAAGGGTAAAGTTTGGTTTACAATGTCATTGTAACTTTGAACTGGAAAATTCCTAGTGATTCCAAGTTAGGAGACCACAATTAATGTGCATCATTGATGCTTACTCCGCTTTCTCATTTCATCCGACATTTGCCGCGGAATGTGTAAAATATTTTCGTTGTACCGAAGTGAAAGTGGCGCGTGATGGCGTCGTGTGACGCGCGGTGCCATCAATCATTTATCCGCGGTTCGTTCAACGATACTAAGAAAAGCTCTAAACCAACGCTATTTTGATAATGTATCACATTTTAAGGCGAATTTTAAAGGCTGTTCCTCCCTCGTTTATTAACGCCAAGAGATCGTGCATGAAAATAGATTGATTACAAAACTGGTTATATGGTTAGGCATCCGAAATATGTAAGCGCCGTAAATGATACTCTGAATACTTGATGAATATCCAGTTTCTGGTTACGTTGCATAACTTAATCAGCTTTAGTCTTTATATCAATGGCAAAACTAAGAAACTGCATATAAGTACTAGATAGAGCTTCAGTATGATAAAAAAAAACGTTATATAGGTATATCGTGTTGCAAGTAAGTGAAGCGTTGATATTGCAGACGTGCAGTGCGCATCTCGCTGTTAGTACCTTGCACTTAACTGTGATACGTATTATATTTCCGATAAGTGCGATCCAATTTGTTCAAGTCCCGTGAAACGGCACCCAGAAGAATGTATGATAAACTGTCATTCAGATGCGGCACTCTACAGGAACGTGAAAACATTCCAGTTCGGTAACACCATAAATTGGGTTATCAATCAATATTACTTTCGTATCTCCAATTTATGTGGAAATTGTTTATATTATACATACTCGGGGCGACATTGTTCCTGATCATTGACGCTGGAATGGGTAGGTATTACCGTTTTTGTTAAAGTCGTTTGGTTCCAACCGCCGTCGATATCAGCTCGACTGTCCGACTATAAAGGTATACTGCCGTCGTTACTTGGTATTTTCTTACAATCTGGGCAAGTAGCAAGCTGGGACAGCGCTCGTAATGGCCCAATATATCAAATAGGATTAAGTGTAAATGAGAGTAGCGCAACCGGCTGATACTTTGTTGTACGACATGACTGGAATAGATACAGACCTATTGATTTTTTATCATTACGATAGAAACGGTGTTCATTTTGTCCAAATGTTTATTAAAGTCAAAGCTGGTTGTATATTTGGCACGAGGTGTACCAGACCAATCTTCTCTGCACTCAAAACTGAATTAGTTTAGCGATACGAAAACATAACAAAATGGAGTCTGCAAAGTAGCCCGAATAAATCGCATTTGTGAGCGACAGTAGGGCGCAGGAACCTACGTCGAGACAGCGCCTCCCCACGTTGCAAACATTTCTAGTTTCCACCTGAGTGACGCGTCGTTCGCTCTATCAAAATATGCAATTTACTTTTGGTAAGCTTGTTACTCCAGGAAAGTTATTTCTATGTGTAAATAAAATATATTTCAAGCACAATTTTATTTCAGTGACCAACGAATAGAGTTGAGCATAAAATTTTCAGAAAGTATTCAAATATGAGCGACAAAAGTTTCTTAAAATTAAAAGGGCAACCAATTTAATTGTAAGCTGTATAAAGGGTGTTTACTATAGAGTTCGCTATAATACTGTCGCAACTGTCAGCAGTTAGTGTAACTACCACAAAGTTAGTCGTAAACACAGTCCAGTGCAGAAAGAGAAACGAGTTAGCTCGTAATGAGCTTTTTGCTGGATATTTTACACACGATTAATGTGGACGGGGTGGATCACAGTGGCGACATCTCGGGTATTTCCCAGACGACGCCATCAACGGACACGAGTTTCTTTCTTGATTAAAACTCGGAATAATAAACGGCGAAACAATTTTGCCTCGTCGCCGCCCGTCCCTCTAGGACAAACTAATATTGAAGTAAGCGTGAGCACCGCTACGGCTACAGTCATTTTAAACCCTTAGATGGAATTACCGTTATTAAATATTTAGACAGAACTATTTGTTAACATTCAACAGTATCCCTTTAATAATAACACATTGTGATTGTTCAGAGAGGAAATAAGGGAGAGGGTTTGTAATATCGAGCCATTTGTATTGAATTAGAATTAAAAATTGTAGTTAATTATCTAAACAAATACGCCTTGACTACTTGTCTAGTGCGTTAACAAAGGTATTATATAATATTAGAAATTTTCTTTATATCAGGTGTATTGGAATTAATATGAACACAAGTATGTAAATATTACATAACAAAACGACAAATGAGGTGAGCCTTTCTTATCTTATGTAAACCCAAATGAATTCATACTTAATAATTAAGCCTATGCTATCTGCGTAACACAAATACCTAAGTCATAATGAACTTAAGTAGCATGACTCATCCTTCATTATTCTTAAGACAAACGGTCTTGATGATATTCATTAACTTAAATATTAATACGAAATAAATAAAAAAGTTGGCCTGAAAACCTTTTTTAACTTCTGATATATATTGGTTATAAAATTCCAATATACAGTTAGGTACTAGTTATTAATGTTACAAGGTACACAAGCCCGAGCTGAAAATTGGAAAATTTAATAATTCAGCAAAGTTGGAACGAAACCTACTCGGTTTATGTTCTCACCCAGCTCATCATTAGTGAGCATTCTGTTACTAATTTCGAAAAGTGATCAAATTTTACAGGCTTCAATTTCTAAGAAACTTTTGCATTTATTTAATCCTTCAGGTCCAATGAAGGTTAATGACTTTTATCGCAATAATGAACAAAAAAAGATGATTTTATATTATATTGTCTAATGAGAAGAGAATATTAATGTTTGCGAGAATTTTGAATTTGGTAACAAATTAACCTTTTATCGAATTACTGTAATTAGCCAACATGAAATTTAAAGGCACTGTTGGAATATTGAATACTTTATCTCCGGCTAAGAGGCAATTATTTTACCCAGTAGAGGAATTCATTGTAAGATTAAGGTTATAAAAATACTCTCTCTATATCTGCTCGTATGTCTATTCTTTAATTTTTTGAAGCATTATACAAATTGAAATTTATTTCATACAATAAGGGGTATCGAGGCAGTTGTATCGCTAATAACGAAATCTTCCACACAACCTTTATTTATCTATGTCCAAACATTTAATAGGGCATTGTCATTGATATTCAACTCAAATATGATTGTCATGAGTCGATTTTTTCCCGTGGGGGAAAGTTCCAAATAATCCTGATCCATCGTTACACAAAACTTGTAAGTTGTTCGCGTCTCAACGGATAATCGAGTTTATACTTGGAGGTCCTCCATCAATCATTTATCCCGCTTTCTCTCGCGGACGGCTCTGCACCGCGGTACGCGGAAAAACTTTAAAGTGTTCCAACTTACTGTGACGTATCGCACACTCGCTTGTTACTTGAATAATGTCTTCTGCGAATTTATTACTACGGACTTCATATTATCTGGTATTGTAAGGTTATTTTGTGGATACATGAGTTTGGTTTTATCCCACCTACGTAATAAACACGGTCTCTTTCTCTTTATCGCGAGTTTGTAGACCACGCGTTTTCATTTTACAAATCTTGGGCAAAATTGAATTCGAGTGGAAAATTGTCTTTCTTGTATCGTAGGCAATTAAAATATTACGTAAGTTGATTCAATTTTAAAGAAGAGAATAATTTAAATACTGGTATAAATATTTCAATCGAAGAAAATAAGTTGAAGTCAATTGTGTGTGTATGTATTTTAGCCGGTTTACGAACAAGAACAAGAAAATAAAGGATAAAGACTGTTCTTACTATTGTTCGAGTAGTTGAATACAGTTCAAACTACGCAAATCCTAGCAATTCGTAGGAGATCGTCTCGAAAACTTCTTACTGTTGAAATGTTTTTCAAAAGTGATACTTTAAAGTCAAAGATGGCCTCTTTGTTGTTATTTAATAAATAAAAAATAACATCAATAAAATCAACGTTAAACCCAAGTTATTATCAACTGAAACAAAAGCCTACCTGAATTAAAAATTGATACAGACACAACACAAAAACATAGAACCTTAGGTTAACCTCGCAAATATTATTGACGATCCAATAAATCTGGCATCAAGTCACCTCGAGTGAGGCAAATAACACAAGTAGACACGAATCTATACGGATACCGGTATGAGTGTTTTATGAGCACTCAAGTGCCTTCCGGACTGGGATGTTTAAAACTCGCGAGAATCGAGAACATTCCACTCACGGCACGACACTGTAGGATTTGATCTCGAACCTCGTCTTTATGAGCGGTTAAAAGTTTATGAATATGCTTACAGCTGCAGATATTATTCGTCTCTTCTTGAAGTGTGTAGAATAAAAACACTTATCTTGTATTTTATTATAGAAGACAGTTTTATTTTTGAAAGTTGTTTGTCAATTGTTTCACTTAAATCGAATCTGATTGTTGTTTTAACCACAAATAATATTCAGAAATGTGGTATAAAATATATTATTGTCAAAGTGATTCTGTCTTGCAAAAAAAAATCCACAGGACCCGATACATAAACTGTAGCAAAAAAAAAAACATTTTCTCTAAATTCTCATCAATAGCGACATCCAAAGAAACAGTAACACTGTTTATGTTCGCAACATGTTTAGCAATAAACGTTTTAATGAATCGTTACTACAAGCTACCTTCTATAAAAAGTTTTGATTTCCTCGTAAATATGTATAGAGAATTCCGCCCCAAAAGTCCGTCAAATTAAATAGAAAATACTAACAATGAACATCCAGAGTTATATCAATTTTACCACGACGTTGGAAGGAGTAATAACATTTTTATATCTCCATCAAGAGGAGAAATAAACACGGCAACGTATACAAAGCGGCTGACGGATAATGAAACGCAAAGAACTCATTATACGCGGGGAAATGTTCATAGGTTTATAATACGTTACGTCACCCGATGAACTGAGAAACCCGAGAGAGTTTTCCATAAAGAAAGTCAGTCGATTTAACAATTTTCTGTAGGTTACATTATGAAAAATGATAAAAATATGTGATGTTTGGATATTTTACCTATATGCTCTTTATGTAAATTCCTAGCATGAAAAAAAAGTGAAACAAAATAATTACGAATTGTATATACAAAAAGTAGGCCCATAATTTATTTCATGCTTGATATTACTTTGAAAATTAAAATTTTTAGAAACTATTATTTTATAAAAAAAAAAACTACTTCTTATGTATGGACACACGTGAAGAAACAAGGTACTCAGAGACTACTATCCATCAACCCACAACACCAATTATGTGAAAGGGAGACATATGTGTAATACAATATTGAAAACAGTAAATAATAATACAAAAACGAAACAAAAAGGTTCCACAATGTTGTGTAATAACATCATAATATAGAGCCCAATTAGCTACCATAACAACGTATGTACGCAATAACACGGTAAACATCGTCCCGGCATTGTATACCACTATGTCTGTAAGTCTTTTAACCGAAACCATTATTATAAGTCAAAGACAACCCGTTTTTTGCGTTCTCAAACAACGTCTGAAAACCCCAACAATACGGTGTCGTAAAAATTAAATTTCAACAAATCTCCAAGGAGGTTTAAATTACAAGCAAGAGAACGGACTCGAGAAGTCGACTCCTCTTACGAAATAATATTGCATCCACAGAGTAGTACGCCTTCACAAATACCCGCCTACGACATAAATTAATATTAAACCAAACCAGTTAGCTATCTAACTCTAATAAGAACGTCAGGTGAAATCAGAGCTGAAACGCTAAATTATAGAGTACATACCTGAAATTACTTTTCGCAGACTAAATAGAAATGTTAATTTGAGACTGTAAAAAGTATCGCAGGAGCGTAGCGCGACAGCAAATTAGAGGGAATGGAATATAGTTTACTTTAAGTTAAACTTATTACGGTCCTCGAGAAACAAGCAGTGGGAGGCTCGGCCGGCGCGCGGGTCAAGTGCCCAATTTGTCACCCGCGCAAACTTCCGACTACTTCGGCCGGGCCTGTTCGATTCCATTAAACTTTCGAGACCTTTTGAAGCTATTTTCTTGTTTGAATCAAGATTTGCCTAATTCATTTCGGTATCTACCTACTTCAACGGCTCCGACTCTGGTTTAACGTTTATAAATATGTCACTTGCATTGCGCGTTAAATTATTAAGCGAATATTAGTCGAGACATAATGCGAGGGGTGTATTTGAACGCCAGTGACCTTACCTTAAGTGAGAGTACGAAATCCAAATAAAAGTCCCTGGGACGCTTACAATGCGCTATCATAAAAATTAAATTACGGTAAGAGTTTCTGTGTAAGTGCGCGCCATTTCAGCGGGGCGGGTTAGGCGCGGGCGACGGAGGCGCGCCACATCAAAGCGACTCATCCTGCGCCCGGCTCTCGCCTAAATCAAATTTAGCAGCTTTCTTTCTTTCTTCTTTCGTCACGGTACCGTGGCTATGTATTTGACCCATGCTTTATTAAGTACCTGACTCTATAACATTTTGCGGTTCAATATGAAGCTAGTCGCAGTAAAGCAAAAATTATTACAACGTAACAAGAGCTTTGAAGCTAATGAAAACGTAAAATATAAACAAGGGGAAACATGAAACGAGGAAGTTTACTGCGCGGAGTGTTCCGAGCCGCCTAGACAACTTGTTTGTCTAAACAATTGCTTGGTAGTTATGTTTTAATATTAAAAATACTGTTAGGACAATAACTGCGAACTTATTATTTCTATCCAAGTTTTTTGATTGTCACTTTTTTTTGGTTTAAAAATACACTTGAAAATAAAACTGTTTTGGCAACCCTGATTTCAACGACAAGTTAAAACACGCCAAGAATTCCGACGCAATATAATTGTATTTCCTTAAAGAACCCTAAAGCCGTCAAAGAGAGAAGTAAAAGAAATTAAAGTCCAAGTTGTTTACGTATACACGCCTGGGGCATAGATCAAGTGGCTAATTTGTCAGAGAGGCAACTTGGTGGCACCGGTACGGCGGCGGCGGTGTAGTGCGGGCGATGCGATTCGATTAAACTTCACCCAAAGTACCAACACAGGAACAAGGCCTACTTAACACGCTTCTACATTTACTGCGGAAACTTAATTAGCCAACTCTTAGAGAGTCAGCAACTCTGTGTGATATGAACCTTTGGCACTTTATTATATAAGAAAGGAGTCTTTACAAAAACCGAACTCCTTCAAACAACAATTATTTACTTTACGCTTACAAAGCAGATTCTTTCAAATCACTATCCGAGTAACAATGAATATACAATATTATACTTTATCTCAGCTAATATTAAAGTTTATTTTAGTGTAATTTTAAACTGTAAAGATAACGCTTGAGAACAAAACATGAGCTCTTTATCACGGAATCGTTGTACTATTAAATTTTACCACATTTTATAGAACCCTTATCTAGAAACTTAGATTAAAGGAAAGTTTGTTCGGCAAGTTTGTTTTCCTACGTAGTGCATATCTATGTAGAGGATCAGACTAGGTTCTAGTATAATTTTAGTTTGTGTTTGTGAGTATTATGTCTCGTCGTATTTAAATTTATTGTACAGTTATAATCGTTTAGCAATAAAGTACCTAGACAAAACAAGACGTGGCTATTAGTCATTAGTTATCAAAATAAAAAGGTTTTTTTTTGGAATTTGTTAGTGATTAGTACTGTAGTTTTAATTAACGAAATAAGATTGAATACAATTACTTGATAAGTTTTGGAATATTCCGAACAAAAAAGTCTATTTAAAGCTCAACTATAAAAATAAATATAAAAAGTAAAATCTTACATTATTATGACATTCGTTAATCATAATGTCATAATGATATGTTTATCAAATTTTGTTCTTACGATTACATATATTCTACATAGTAATGGCCGTCTGCCCTTCTATCACCTTTTCATGCTTATATTATACAAATACAACGAAAATATTTTTGCACGCAATATTCCAGTCACAACACAAGTTTCATTATTAATATACGACTGTTCGAAGGAATTAATGTGTAAAATGAATAAACTTGATATTGCAAAACGTAGGTACAGCACAAAGATTAAAAGTAAAAGTTTTATTTACTTATTTGGAAATACTTTAATTACTTTTACCACGATTTTACATTATAAAATTGCAATGAAATTTATTATTGGCGTATACTCCTTACTAGATACTAAGTATTTATTAAATGTATGTGTATTACTTTAGTGCTTAATTAAAAAAAAAACATTTTGTTTCATTTAATAAAAGAGATAAAGTTAGACCCTCATACAGTCATCCTGACTACGGTAGCCATGCTGTGGAAACCTGTAGAAAATCACGCATTAAGCAGCCACGACATGTTCATCTAGTTGCCACATCTGATAGTGTCCTTGATGGCATTCTAGAAATTATTAAGTCTAGGGGTTTGAAATAAGACTTGAAACCTTCAATAATACCACATTAAAATCTCTCAATACAATATAATGACATTTTGATTATCGTGTTCAATTAACCAGTAAGCACTTACCTTCAGACAGATACAGGCGGTCCTGCTCAGCAGGTGGCTCGCAGGGACGATGGCGGAGCGTGACGTGCAGGCTCGGTCCTCGCGGCGGCACCTCGGGGGGCGCCGGCTCCGGTGGTGAGTCGCAGTCGCGCTCACTTGCTTGCCCGCCGTTGTTTGGTGGAGCTATACATACAAGCTCTTGTTATAATGCAGCATATGAAGTAAATGTAAAAGAAAATGAAAACAAACGACATATTGTTGGATTCCATATGTCAATTTCTGGAAAGCGTGGTGATCAATGCTCAATCCTTCGTTCTATACATTTTTTGGGTATGTATTTCAGAATAGTCCAAATATAGTTAAATACCTCGCCTCCTCAAAAAAGCTATACATTATTTTAAAATCCATTTAAGATCTCTGCTGCTGCAAATTTTTCTCGAGAATTCCTCAATATTTGTCCAGGTATACGTAAAAAATGTATAACCTCTATACTTTGACTCTGCGGATACCATGTGACAAGGTTGCTCTTAATATGTTAATGATAACGACATGCTGGAAGTGATACATTAACAACCCTGTCCCAGCGATCCTTCAGTATGAATTGACATTCACAAATATTCTCCCTATGGGTGTCGTAACGGGCTTACCGAGTAAATATTAGATGAGTACCGCCATGCACACGAATCAACACGTATATTTCTAAATTACTCGTCATTAAATCGCCTTTCTAAGTATATAATTTTAACACCCTTTTTTAATCTCTGCACAAAATGCAAAATACTTTCAATTTTAAATTATAAATTTCAATTTTAAATGAAAAACGCTATAAATTTGTTGACAAAAAATGTTGTGTAATTGGTATTAATGGGCTTTATGCATTATGTGAATGCTTTGTGCAATTAGAAAATATTAATTTTAATTCAGGTATGCTGTCGATTATAAGCTATTTTTGAAACCAGTCAACGTAACAAATGTTATCTTCAGTTTACATTCGACGAAAAAAAACCCCGATATTTTCAAACCAATCAACCATCAAGGCAATATTTAATAAGATTATGACTTCACAATGTGCGTCGCGCGAGGCTCGAACACAATTCGGATCTCATTGTCTACATGTACGTGCCAGTCACATGCGTCGGTATAACTATGCCAGGCATCCTTATCAAAGGCATGCACCCACCTCCGTACCACGCCATTATATGTAGTAAGTACACTACAGAATGCCTAGCTACAATAACTAAACGGAATCCGACGTTGTATGTGTACCCTCATTCCTTAGATTTCTCCAGCATTATATTAATAACTGTAGAGTTGTCGTTAGATTCCTTGAGCTTGAATATGTATTGCATTAGAAGAAGCAGAATTAGTAGATAAATTAATGATCATGATAACATACATGCCTATGCCTACTTTAAATGAAATTTTAGTGCTTGTGTTAAGGGAAACTTTTATTTAACCTGAAAATAATTGAAACTTTATTACAAAGATAATGGCTTTCAATTACGTGTTGAACTAAATTATAATGATAAGAAAATACTTTTATTCGTGCTGCAGGTTTTAGGGTCCGTACGTACCGAAAAGGTAAAAATTGAACCCCTATTATCAAAGCTCGTGCTTCGTATATTACCGCTTTCTATTCTACATCATGTATACAACTAACATTTAAATATTAAATAGGTATGTAGTTCGCCATATACCTTTATTTACTAAGTAGAGTTGTCTGATGGATTGAGAGATTAGTACTGCTGGCAACCAATCACTCCATAGTGCAATTTAATTAATAACATCATCATATTTACTATGCATCAACAATTAACTAGAATTGAACTCACGGTTGAATAGTATTGAATTAACTGAAGGATAAAATGTATATAGAGGTCAATTATACAAAGCGGTAAGCATATATTATTATATATTACTAGCTGACCCAGCAAACGTTGTTTTGACTAATAAATTATTTCACATTATATAAAAAAATGAATCGTTCAAAAATTAAAGCAAAAAAAAATTAAGGGTGAACAACCCTTTACACTTAGGGTTATGAAAAATAGATAGTAGCCGATTCTCAGACCCACTGAATACGCATATAAAATTTTGTAACAATCGGTAAAGCCGTTTCGGAGGACGGTAACTAACATCGTGACACGGGAATTTTATATATTAGGAGATGATAACACGCTTAAGATTTTTACTTTTACTAAAATTGATATGATCATTTTATTGCCAAAAATATCAAGTTAGTAGAAGTAATAATTGCAAGAAAAAAAAAACACACGCCTATTTTTAATGAACGAAATTTAATATTTTCGTAATATGAAATATAAAACGATTATTCGTTTGATCTCTGTGTAAATATTACAAACTTTGTAATTTTGCCTAGAACACGTAATATACAGCGATGTGCCCATTATATAATACAAAAATCATGGAATCTGGCTATAATGTACATATGTAGGTTTTATATCGCTAACATTGAATTAACATATAAATGTTAATTCAATTCGATGAAAATATTATAAATAGTTTCCTCTGAATATTTGTAAATATGTACATTCAAACTGAAACATTACCGATGTAATTCTAAATCAATTTTTAAAGCAATTTCGCTATAAGCACTTCTTTTTTCTTTTTCTTTGTAACCCTTGTGTCGCAGAGGGTTCCATATATTTCAAGACACATGCACTCCACCAGACTGAGCACAAGCATTCGTGGATCACACAAATGTTTGTCCTGTGAGGGGATCGAACCCACGACACATTGCGCTCATTAGTTTTGGCGTGATGACCTTAACCACTCGGCTATCCGTGCAGTCTTTAATTAATCACCAACACAACTCCATCAGCTGATAATGGTGTCGAAAGTTTAGCTCTCACTTCGTAGAGCGAACTCATCCCGTAATACAACAACAGTGATTGGGATAATCTATTTGGGTTCTTAAACAAATACTGCAGGCATATTGCTAGTCAAACAACTTGTTTAACTTTCGAAGGTTTCCTGCTCAAATTCCCTTCGGAATGGATGAAAGGTTCCGGAAATATTCAATGACTTATTGAATGTAGACTTGATTATATTTGAGCGTATTTCGACAAGGTTGTAAGCGTTATTAGCCAACTTTGAAGAGGAGGTTCGAAGTCATACTGTGTGTATGATGTATCATTTTAAATTGCCCGTAGTTTTTGAAACCTATAGCTAGTAGTTTTTGAAAAACTAAAGAACTACTAGCTAATGTTACAATTAAAAGAAAATTGAATTTAAAAAAACGTGGGAAAAAAGTGGCTCATTAAGTATTGCACAACGCAAGATCTTAATTTTAGAAAAAATATAATTGGTATAAATATTTATTTATAAAGTAATAACTTCTACATCAAAAAATCAATAAGAATTTCTTTTTTGATATTTTTTAAAGTATATTTTTATATTTACCGTTGTTAAGACAGATGCGTGCATTGCGAGCGTTGGTGTCGTGCGGGAAGTCGTCGGCGCGTCGACGACGTTGCAGAGTACCACCTGTCTCCGCACTGAAGATCTCCTCACCTAATTAAAACAATTAAATGTTAAACAGAACAAAGTCTATGTAATTAGATTATCCATTCAATGTCTATAGAGTATGAACCATCTGTTTGTCATCGTGTGTGTTAACTTAGTGTAATTGGCCCTAAAGGCAAATGTGTTAAGTTAAATATGTACCAACCTACAATATAGATGTACAAAAAAAATATAATAACCTGTTTATTATAACTTTTTTTAAAAGCTTGTCAAACACTACTAGAAATAAAAAAAAAGTTACAATAAATAGGAACAAAAAATGAATTTGTTACGAATAATATAATTTTAATTTATTAATTGAATTTGATGAATTTTACTTTATGGTCGGTCATTACCTTTAGAGTTCCTGTTTCTTCTGTAATATCTTCGGTTGGTGCTCTCATGAGGAAAGGGTGAGGACTGCCGCTGCGGACTGCTTGCGTAGCGCGGTAACTCCTCCCCGCCTTCCGAACCGTAAATACGGCGCTGCTCATCTGTAGCAACAAATTCCGATGATAAGACTCCAATATACTAATGAAAAAATCTAAACGGAGGTGAATCGGTTTTCAATAATGTCTTAAATGCTCAACGATCCGCACTTTATCTACAAAGTTCGAAAACTAAATAGAAGTGCACAAAACCACTTATTCCTTTAATAAAACAAAGTATTGAAATTCTCGGTGCGGACAAGATTAACACCACGTTTTTTACATGGAAAAGTTCGCAACTCCCAGCGTTCCCAGTTATGTTATGACTAAGTAATAATTTTCAACACTTTATACAAATAGGTCAGTATAAAAGTTAAGGCCGGAAAGTTTGGAATTTATGAGGCGGTTTGTTTGGGTAGGTAATTCTAAACAATAACAAACAAAATGTATACGCTGGTAGCGGGCGCGAGGCGGCCTGCGGCGGATCGAACCCGCGGAACTACTTCACCAAACAACGGCTTGCCACACAAAAAGAACACAGAGCCTACCTATACTATAGCCTAATTTGTCTAATATATTTATCTGTAACAGATATGTGTATATATGTTTTTTTTAGAACAAGGTTGGATCATAACTATATTTCGGTGACTATTTAGACAAACTCTTGGAAAGAAGTGACTTCCTTTCTGGTTTTAAGATATTCCTCTTCTTATCCCTTCGTTTGTAATAGGAATTATTTTAAATACTGCTAGAACGAGAGCTTCATATAGTCATACTTATAAAAAAATAGAAATAAGATTGCTTTACGCATTTAACTTCAAAGCAATTCAATATAATTCTACTCATAAATAATTATTAGAAATAACGAAAAACCTAATTGTTGATTCTAACAAAACATAACTGAGACAAAAGAAAAAACGCAAAGTAATAACGAATACACATTTTCCCGCCTCCACGTCGACAAGATGAACAAAACCGTGAATATTAAGTATTACTCATACGAACTTCAAAGGAAATTACTAAGCAAACTTGTAACTACATCGTGCCTATCTTGTTACGAATGAGTATAAAAGAAAGTTGTTGAGCGAAAGAAAATGAATTAAAAATACTCGTTCAGATTGGTAAGTTTCGCAATACTTTGGAAATTTGTTGGCAACGTTAACACAGCTCTCTGTAACGAAACGTGAATAAATTGAAAATAAGCAGAGCGACGCAGTCATTTGTAACTTTAGGGAAAGCATTTTAATATTTTTTGAAAGTCGACGATAAAAAGATGCAAAAAGTGGCGTAACGTGGACACGAAAATGTTATTACAAGGGACGGTGGGGCTCAAGGAAGTTGGTTAATCAGTATTGTCGGGTTCGTTTATAATGTGCGAACAGACCCTTAAACCCTGTATGTACACAAAAACAAATTGTTCCATTCTAAATTCTCAACTGAAATAATATTAAAGGGTTTGAATGTAGCGTTTAATGAAAGTTAAGTCGGCGGTCGGTGTGTAGCCAACGGCTGTATGGAACTAAACACCTTGTTTTAGTTTACTCAACGATTCTACAAACTCAATTAGCATTACAACCTCTGAAAGTCACTTTAGGCGAAATGGAATTATGTAGGAAATAACGCGGTTTGGGTGGATCGACCTTACGCGAATATTTTCCGGATAACATTTCCTATTCCTCTGTTTATATCGTTGGAATTTGGTACGGTTTATGATTATGATATATTCAAGTTCGTAAGGACAACAACCTTTAGGTAAACCGGGTTTATTGCACCTCTGACATTACGTTGACATGTAGTAGACAAATACGAGCTTCGGATTTTCATCCATCAGTAAATGTGTTTAGTGCTGATACCTATACATCATAAAGTATTGTAGTATAACAAAGTATTGATTTAGTAAAATATTTTATGGATCAGAAACGGTAATACTGACAATTTCTACTTTTTTTTATTTTGCCCACTTTATCCCACTGGGCAAAGGCCTCCTCCAAGTCATTCTCCGTTCTTAGCCACATGGAACCAACCCACGGGGTAAGCGTTTGAATAGACAACTATTTTATAAAATTCTAATTAAAAAAACCGTCACATTTTAATATTAAAACTTTAAAATAAATTGCCTTAAAATACTTGTTATGTCGATAAATGGCGATTATTTCATAATCCATTTAAATAATCAAAAGTTCGTCAATTAATGAATAAGTGGGATTCAACTATTCGTGCATCGTAATGACATACGCGTCTTAATTAATAAAGTCTTTGTGTAAATATTAACGTCATACAATGACGAAAATTCGTCGTATTTTTAATAAAACTTTCAACACAAAATTATATTTAATAATATTATTATTAGCAATTCATAATGTTATTGAAACTTGAAACGCTTTGCATGGGAATAAAATAACAAATAAATAATGTTTAATTTTCCCATTAATTTGTTCAATATTTACCTAATGAGAATAACAACTGAACAATATATCATAAGTGTTGAAACAGAGGGAACATATTTGTCGAACGCTGGACAATTTGTTAGAGTGGCTGTTTTACTTCAAATAAATACAACTTCAATCAATACTAGTTAACCGTGTTATGAATGGTTTAATATTTACAGTTTCGTAACCACATAATAAAATTTGTGTATTAAATTATAATAATTTTATTAAGTACAATCATTTTGTTGTTTTGAGTATCACTAACATAATAGATACAAATCGGAAGATTCCTGTCTTATTTTATTAAAAACCGAGTGTATTGAAAACAAGTGCGAATTGGATTTGCTATTCTGAGAGTACGCAGAAATTTATGACCGCACCAAGATAAAGGACAAATAGACAATACGCAGAAACTATAAAAATCAAATGAATACCACATATAATGCACGCATCAAAAAACTTATATAGTAACTTTTTGAATACCTATAAACTACCTACCAAATACTAAATCCTATATAAAGTAACAACTCATATAATATGTAGTATTATTTGGCAAACAAACACAACATTTTTGTACACTCAGAAACTGTAGGACATATTATTTACGTTCAACTGTCTTCCCGTTGTCTGAACGTATAAATATTTTACTATCAGACGCGCTACCTTTAATCTTTTATCGACCTTAATACTGTACTTAAGGTGGAAAATTGAATGGCAAGTTATCTGCTTCGGAGACGCGAGGCTTCCCTTTAGTAAACAACTCAAGATTGAATATGAAAATTTAATCGACTAATTTAATCGAAGAGAGATAACCATGTGGCCGTCGACGGCTGAGTTATTAAACGTCTCCGCGTAGGCTGGTATTCAGATTGTAAATATGAATTCCTGATAAAATATATTATGGCCGGTGGAACTCGAAAATATTACTGAGAAATCAATCTTTTTGATAAGCACTGTTTGCTAAAGTGATCTCGAAATAGATTTGTGATATCGTCATAGGTATTGGCAAAGAAAAAAACGAACATTTAATTTAATTCTAAAATATTTCGAGGTGGAAATTCATTTGCAAAGCGCCAAACTTTGACAAGTTTGGTTGCATTTTAATGCTGAGTGAAGGCAGTGGTTCAGAAGCACGCCGACCTCAAATTAGCATTTTTCAAAGTCGTGCCAGCCTGAAGGCTGGGCATTCTCACTCGTTAAGTTTTACCAACCATAAGTTTTATCTTTAACTGACGGTGAAAAGATGTTTTTTAAATATTTTCTTGGGCTTATTTGTGTATTTTTTTTTTGTTTCTGCGTTTGTCTAAGTTTAGTCTCTAATTTCATAATTATCAGTATCGTTTGTTTTCAAAATTAATTCATAATAATCGACGAATTGCTACAACTTCAAGGTACGAGAAGAGAGCACCGAAAGTACTGAGAGTACTTGCGGTGCTCTCTCTGCAATGTATATATGTATATCATGTTTAATGCAAGCATTGCTTTCTAAACAAACTTTTAAAAACATCTCGACGTTCTTTAACAATAATAAAAAGTTTTCGCATAATGCCAAGCAGTTGTAATAACATTAACAAACAGTAGTGGCCGTGAAGAAACTCGGGAGCACTGAAGCCTGACGTGAACTGCATAAATAAATGGAGATCCGCGACTATGAAATTCATATTTAAAAAATGTTAGCTGAGTAATAGTCTTCTTTGGGGAAAAATAATAGATTCCGTTACTCCGGCGATGAAAATGACCTGAATTAAATTTTCACATTCAATCGTCGCTGTTTGCCCCTGAGAGCGATCGCGGGCCGCCGCCGCAGCGCGCCCGCCCCCTCCCCTCCCCGCTACCGTCTGTTGTTTCTCATCATACCTACTTTTATTTTTCGGCAATATAATCGCAGACAGCATGGTATATTACGTATAAAAGAGTTATGTTTTACCCCCAGAGAAATATTTATACTATTTTATACGATAATACTTATTCTAACTTCAGTAGATAATTTAGTCGATATATCTATGTTTTTAAGCGGTGTTTCAAAAATAGCAAATGTAATAAAATAAATAATAAATGCATGTATGCAATAAAAACATAGATTAAGTTAAAGTGGGCAAATTTTAAAAATCGGTTTTCCTCACTCATATAACAAATCTAATAAGATTTCTCATTTTCAATTTAGTAGATAATATAACTTTGAAATTACTAGTGTCGAGACATCTTGGCTATAAAGTTTAGCTAGCAACAGTCTTTGATCGTCGTCTGCAGTCATGTAGAGTCAAAGCAGTAAAAAAACGTAAATTCGAGTAATAAACTTAAAGGGAATTAATATTTTAAAGTATACAGAGTCAATAACCAACTAGATCTTCAAGTAATTATTAATGTATCTCAACTACGTTTATTCAATCTGTATGGTTTATAATCACTTTAATTTCTCTTCAATTAAGTGAACTCCATTTCTATCTAGATATCAAGTTTTGGCAAGTTTATCAGCTTACATATCTATGGAATGTTGTCTAGATTATTTAACTTAGCTATTAAGTCGAGTCAGATAAAATATTAGATCGCAGTGAAACCACTTAGAGCTATTTCCCCAGGATTGCGTGATAGCAACACTTAATTTACAAGCTCCATTTAATTTGAACTATTTTGAGGCTCAGGCAGGAATTTAAATATCTGCAGATAAGGAGCGCACGCGAATTGTGCGCCGCACCGCCGCCGCGCCACCGCCGCGCGCCGACAACGCTCTGACTAAATTACGAGATTAACAAATTAATGCTTCACAAATTCCACATTTTTGTCAGAAAAATAAGCCGAACATACACAACTTAATTAACTCGTAAAATGTTATCTTTAACATAATTAAATATCAAGCCTTCTAACACGCCACAAACATCCAAACGCGATAATTTTGGTAAACATCTAACTATATAGAAACCATATAATTAAAATATATCTGACACCCTATTTCGCGAAATTGCGAACACAATATTGCCCGCTTATCTCAAATAACGATATAGTCCTCGTAAAATGTAAACACATATGTAATAACTGTACGCATGTGTGTGTTAAATGCGAATTCCAATTTAGAATATTGGAACTATATAGCAAGAAATCTGAATATAAAAAATAATAAAACAAATGCATCGCTAGGGGCGAAAAGTAGTTGGGAAAGTAAAATAAACAATGGTACTTAGTTTGTAATACTTTTTTTGAAATAGAACGTGGATATGAGGGCCGGGAGCAAAGTGCAGAGATTAGACACGGGGACCATCAATTACTCGTAATCCGGGGCACGTGCGAGCCGCTCATCGCATCGCAAACCTATGGGGATTATTGAAATTTTCTATACAAACGCAACGACGTTTCATGTATTTGTCCTCTATGTTAGGATTTGAATCCGAATGGAAATTAGATAACAAATTATGCAGGACGTTATTGGCAAAGCTTTATCCCTCAAAATGGTTCTGGCTTGATCCGATAAATAGCAAATTGATTGAAAATTACAAAAAGCAAATAGCATCATAGGCTAGGTACAATTATTAAAAAAAACATATTAGCAACGTTATCCATGAATGAGGGAAGATGTCTTGACAACTAGTCAAACACTTCCAAAGGTAAATTACATTAATAACAGTTTGGCCGGATCAAACAGAGCCGCCGTCGCAGCTATTTTCCGCAATTGTAGGCAGAAACTGGAAGTCCTGCATCAATCGTGACTTGTCCGCTTTCGTTTTAAGGTAGTGATACACTAGAGCGTTTTCCAGTAGCATGCAACCTGCCGAATGTTACAATTCGTCCGAATATCATATAAATCAAATCTTTATTGCATACCAAAATGTTACATAGGTGGTAAATTATAACTAGGTTCACAGCTCATTATGGACACTGTCGGGCACAGCAAAAGTAGGAGGGAGGAGGAAAATGTATTTATTAAGTAATTCGTCTGTATTTGACAAAACGCTCGCAATTACTGCACTGGCAGCCGAGTAGTTGAAGTCACCATGCCAAACTCATATAGCGCAACGTGTCACGGGTCCGACCACGGGTAAGACAAGTATTCGCGTGATCCGCGAATGCTTGTCCTGAGTCTGGACGTCTTTGTGCATGTAAATTGAATGTTTGTGAAAGCCCCCAGGACCCAAGGATTTAAGTCCATAACGCAGAAGTAGTTTAAGAAGAAATCCGTATATTTTTTTTGTTGAAGAGCCAAACCTAAATTATCGTGCAAACGCTGAGTGAAAGTGTGACGCTAGAACATTTCAGTGAGCGGCTCGTCATTCTGTTACATGTCACAAACAATCTAGTATATCAACACCAATAGAAAACTAAAACGCGGAAATTGTCAGTCGACAATTAGTTTCCCGGCCTATAGTAAAACGATGTATGGACATGTCGATTTCACACCCATTTTGCAAGTCCGAGCAGTTATCCGAGTAATCCTCCTGCAGATTGGATTGGCTATGATATTTGAGTTTCTATGTGCCTCAGTGCATCCGTCGTTGTGTGCCCCTTTGATATGTTCTGTAAATCCTATCCTTTGTGAGGCTATCCGACTAAAATAATGAATAGTCACTTCAATTTATGAAGCATTTATTAGTCCCTAAAAAAGGAATTACTGGATAGTACCTACTCAAATAAATATACGTTTTTTTTGGTATAGTGTCGCTTTAAATATCTCCTAATACCTACCTCCAATGATTCAGTCACCGCGAGTTGGTGATTTCAGATGCTAGTCTTTAAATTCCTGTATACCTGATGATGTTTTAATTATCCTTTTGTTAGTGGTATCTGAAAATAATTAAAAAAGTATCCATAACTTTACATTATCACTTGCCTGCTGGGTTCAAACCTTCACCTACACCAAGACCACGGCTGATACACCGCATGCTTAAAACTACACTTAAATTTAAAATTAAAATTTAATAAACCTATTCAGTTAAACTCTTCATATTAAAGCTTCAATATACAGGAACGTACATAATTCATTATCGTCTCGTTTGCCTAACTGGGTCAACAAAACTTCTTGTGAGCTGCACTATTACATGGTTGAGTTTTGCTCATACTTAAGTCTTGTTGTACTTAGTGTTAGCTGCGTACTTACTGTTCAAGCTACGAGAACTAATGTGTTAGGTTCAGAGGATGTAATATACTATGAATTTGCTATTAATAATATAACGAGGGATCTTCAGATACATTGAGAGATAATATTAAAAAGATGAAGTCTAGTAGAGACTACATTACTGCTTTGGAAATGTACTGGTATTAAATAAAATGCTGAGGTTGTTATCTATACCTGAAATTATGCAACTTATCGACAGTGTGTAGGTATAAGAAAAGTATAAAACTATTGTGAAATGAAACTGAGTCAAAACAGTTTTGTGGACTGATCGTATCTAGGAGAAAAACATTAAACAAAATAAGAAGTTCAGCTATTTTACAAAAAAAAAATCTGTTTTCACTCCCAATTATTTAAAAAAATATGAACAAATATGACTAAAAAATAATATCTAATAACAGGCGGTCATTTCTACGTCATAAATTTTAATAAGTATTTTAAGTTTTATAAACAGAAATCATTCACATAAATAACATGAAATGAGTAATAATAAAATATTTAGAATCACAAATCCGACCCGCCTGTCCGCCAAGCAATCTAGTAAAATATTCAATCAACCTCGTTGGTAACTAAACAGAATAACCAATTAGATAGCTTCTCGCCGCCTAATATTCATTACTTACACCAACGATATTATACAAATTCCTACAAATCTACGTTATTGTCGGATTGTTTTGTACGTCACAGTTATTTAAATTATTCGTGTTACCAGATAAACTCAATATCTGCGATGTAACTGTGTTAGCTTTCAAAAACGTTCAGTTTATGTGTGAAACTTGAACCTCATTTTCAATAACATCTTCATCTAAATACTCAATATTACTATACTGTATAACACATTATGAGCTTGAGATAATCCTTCGTTAATAAAATCATATGGACTTCTTCTTTTGAGATGGTTGACGTACATACCTTGTGTCTGAATTCTGCCAACAGATAACCGGCGTGCTTGACATATAAACCTTACTTACCTCAAACGCGTCTCGACAATACTGAATTAATCTACTTTAAATATTTACTTTAAAAAACAAGGAGTGAAATCCTACTCCAATACGTCAATATACCTCCTTGGCATGTAACAGAATACCACGTATGTAATTATATATCACATATGATAATGGCATAACACATGCTATAAATCCTCAGTACGCATGTAACTAAGACTATTGTTACGAAAACACTAATTAGCATCAATACGCATTCGGTTGTCTTGTTTGATTGTATGTACGCATCACTGGTTTAAGGATGTGTTTATACACACGTATATTTAGGTACACAGACGTCGAGACGGTATCGATGTGTATTCGCCCTTACACTGTATTGCAGCAATCGTCTAAAGTTTTACGTTGCAAATCTTCGCTCCCCTACAGTCTGCGACATCCGACATCCATAAATGTATGTAAAATAATCGTTTTTTGGAATCGAATAACTTCCTAAGGGCACGGATTATTGAAATATCGTGAATAAAAGTATATTTTATTATTGCTATGAAAGAAAATGTACTAACGTGCAGAATTGGTTACAGTTGTTTCGGATTACAAACTAAACTACATGTATCTTTATATTTTTCTGCATGATATTAATATTATCTTTATATGATAAAGACTTATGTAAAAATGTTTGTGTAAAAAGATTTTTACGTTAATTTAATTTGACATTTTCCAGTCGACCTCTATAATCTCTTAAGACTGACATAGATTACGTAGTATCATGTCGCGATGCTTGCTCTGAAAGCTAAGCCGTCACGAGGTACGTGTATAACAAGTCATGTTCCAAATTGATTGCATTCCATGTATTTGTTTCTTTTCTAGTAGCTTTAATGTTGTAACCACACCACATATTAGGACATTATTGTTTCCTTACCCTACTTTGCGATATTCACTCGGAAAAATAAATTTACCAGTATTATAATGAATTATCTTTTTTGCAAATAAAACAGAATACAATGTTAATGACCCGTTAAAGTTACTTACCTGTTCCCGCCAAGCTTGCGGTTTCATAGAGTCAACTACGAGTTTTCTGGTAAAGAGGGTAAATGAGCTTGTCTATGGCGGCCTCTCGTGACCTGCCGACGAACAAAACGACAAAGAGAAGTACGGCAACATTTACAGAGAAAATGGCCGTGGGGCAGTCAGGCCGACCCTCCACCCTTTGTTTCCTTAGAGCACCGGCCGCGCCGCCGCCGTCAACTTGCCGAACCTTCCGACGAAATATGTACATTGCGATTTGTGGCCTTTGTCCTAACATATTAATGTGAATTCCAAAACATATTTATTAACTTTTGGTGGGCCACAACGTATTTAAGTTTGCAACGTAAATTCCGACATTAACTTTGTTGTTTATGTTTAGCATACGTTAAGGGAGCATATTTAGTGATTCATACATGTATAACATGCAATTTAATAAAAGTTGTGAAAGAATGCTTATTTTTTGTTAGCGGGAGCATCGCATCCGTTGTCTGTGGGGGAAGTGAAGCCAGGCTGAGGCGCAACGGGCGAGACGCACACCGCAGGAATTTCTAAATCTTCATAAGATAATGGATCGCTCCGAGAAAGAAAAGGACCTCTCCGGCTTGGAACTTTGTTGAATTCCTGACTCGTAATTAATAAAATTACTTTTTGGGAGCTTTCCTCGACTTCAAAGAATTTTAGCATAAAAGAAAAAGTTAAGTAGATGAATTATTTTTGAATGATAAAGGGAATAATTTTGGATATTTATACACTTAGAAGCTGAGTTATTCTGAAGATTTTTATCGTCGTTTTGAATATCATAGACAAACAAGCCGTAATACTGGGTTTAAGAGAAAATTGCTTCCAACCAATTCTTCTATTGGATTCTATAATTAAATGTCAATCATGTCGTAAAATCATGTAACGGGGTCAACAAAACTATACAATTGTAGCTATTGTCTAGTTCCCCAGATATATTAAACATATCAAATGTTCTTGAAGAAAGCTTTAAGATGGTTGGCTCTCAAGGGTAAATTGCATTTAGCGTGGACTATCAAAAAAGTATTTACCCTGCAATTGAACTCTACGAGATTTATAGGATTTCTCTCGACGCATATTCTCGAGAGCTCTCTTCTTTTAATTTCTTATTCTTCGTGTATTTACCTTGAGTCTTCCAACTGTACAAATATTAGTCTCCACTAAAAACTATACCACTAGTATTAAAATACTCGACATTGAAAGCATTTTCAACTCAAATTACAATAACAATAATTCTCGGAACAGTATTCGATAAAGATGAATTTATTGAAAATTATCTGGCTAACACAATTACGAAGTATTCCAAGGGTCTTTAAAGTATGAACATTTAGTTGTAGTCCACTCAAGTGGGATGAAACTGTTAATTTGTATTGAATTTCCCTCTGTTGTATTAACGGGCGGTCGAAGTTATCTATCAGTGAAGCGTAGTGGCGATAAGAGCCCGCATGATAGTCGGCGGGTTGCGCGACAAACGCAGCGGTCGCATCGTGTCGCGCGCACCGCTCGCGTC
Source organism: Trichoplusia ni (assembly GCF_003590095.1). NCBI lineage: Eukaryota > Metazoa > Arthropoda > Insecta > Lepidoptera > Noctuidae > Trichoplusia > Trichoplusia ni. Next base: position 15,536,449 of record NC_039479.1, on the reverse strand, counting down.
GCACCAATCGTACCGATCGTAGTGCAGCGACTGCTAGTTTAATTTGTGAAGCCACATAAATCCCTGTTTGATGAGGGTTGCGAGCTTTCATTAGATACGGACCCAATGCTCCTCGGCAATCGCAGTTGATGATAGCGTGGCATTGTCTCTTGTTGGGACTTCGTGGCTCATGTATTTATGTCATTACCTTTGTAAGTAGACGCATTATGTGGATACTCCGTTGCTGATAAGAACAATAGATGTATTAGGTTACTACATGTTTTTAACCGTTAATACCAAATGACTTTTAATGATTCGTTGGTATTTTTATTTTTAAGAAGCAGTTTAACAATAGCCAACACTATATTATAAGCCAGAATTAAAAATAAGTTCAGTATCTACATATGGTGTATAAAACACGTTTCACGTTAAATAACACGTAACACGCCTTGTTAACGTAACCACAAAGCCATCTTTATCGTTTATATCCCATGTTCAACAAATAACAACTTTGGTAACTCATCATTATGTGACACATCAAAAAGGCTTTTAAAGTAATCAATCAATTGGTTAGGTTTATTCACTATGTTTACGTTTAGGTTCCGTTCATACGACGAGTCAATGTGCTGTGCCACCCCGTGTACAAAGCCACCTGTCACGATGAGAACATTTATCACAATTCTACCGAATTTCCTCTAAGCTAACGTACAAAGATATCGGCTACAACGTAACAGTGGCCGGATCGCGTTATCAACAATTGTTATGTAAATATACGGATTAAATGTATCAGCTTAACATATGTGTCAAAGCCATTCATAGTAACAGCTTCACAACCGATTTTTTTTAACAATCGCAAAAGCGAAATAGCTCTATAAGCCAGAAACCAAAAACAAAACCATTTATAAGTCAGACTACTTCATGATTACATCTTTGAGTGGCCATTCCGTCCAACTCATAGAATTTCAACGTTGTTATTGTCTTGCTCACACTTGACTGGCGTGCAGCTAAACACAAAGGACGTACACAGGCTTAATTGAATAAACCTAACTGCTTGTGATTCAGGGAAGGTAATATCAGGTGCCTCCCTCGCTTTTGAAAAACAATAACCGTGGAACATTGCGCGGAAACCTTTATACAAAAGAGAGTCGCTCAATGAAGTTGCACGCCGAAGAATTTCCATGCAATAACGGGGCATAGCCTCGGCGAGGATTCTTGTGGAACGCGGCCGGAGATATTGCGTACTTACTGGGCTTGCCTCTAATAACACCGCCGATACCGTTTGTGTAAGGAGAAAAATACGAAATGAAATGGAAACTACCAGACGCCTTATGGTTTCCAATCTCGACTAACATTACATGAAGGTACGAGAGCTATTTCGCATTTTAATATTCTATGTCGATCGAGGATAAATCGTAAAAGTTTCGTGAAAGGCAATCGGGATTCCGAGAAAGTAAGAAACTGAATACTAGTTGTGTTTTGTAGTTTAATGAAAACCTTTTTATTGGAAATACGAAATTGACGATACTTTATGGTTCTTACTTCCCGTATTTCGTGTAAAAGGCTTCGGCATGAAATAATATCTATTGGTGCTATTGAAAAGCGATTTATTTACAAACTTTATGTAACATAGCATAATATTCTATTAAAACATATTTAATTGTATTTTCAACGACACGCGCAGTTTTCTCTTAGCCCTGGTGAGAACTGCCAGTAAAAACCTCCTAAGTATCCTATTACGACTGCCGACTTGTACTTGTTACCTATGTATGTGTTGGTAAAGTATTCACACTTAACGAACCAGGAGCCGGTGTCTGAAGTTGGTCGTGACTACCTGCGCCTTCGTCCTTGACAGCTCCTTAAGACTCCTCAACTTAGCGACTCTTTCTACTTACTTAATTTTTATTCAGACAACCTTACTTTGTTTCACTGTGTCTAATGCCGACAAAGTGGATACCAAAACGCGAAAATTATTTTAATTTGACTTAAATGATATTTAAATCAAAGTTAAAGCATAAACATTTAAAAAGCCTGAGTACGAAACACGAAATCGTTATTGTTTTTTGTAACAAGTTGTGACCAAAAACGCCACACAAATACTGCTCTTTTATTCGGCAACCGTATCTGGGGAGAGCAATTAACCCATCACGAACAGGAACGGTAGACGGACACATCGATTACCAAATTCTGAAAACGTATTTATGATCCGACGTAGCGGTGCATTAAAGCTCTGCAAATGCTATCACGCGGCGAGACTAATCACATTAGTGGCCATCGCAAAGGTAATGCTCGTAACAACCTAAAAAGCCGCCATTTGCATGTCAGAGTGAACCCAGGAACGGACTCACACTGCAACGTAAATTATTCACTCTCATATGAATCTCATATTGGAGATGGGTACTAAACTTTGTATCTACTACGCTAGTTATAAATAAAAGATTTCGAACGAACAAAACATACTTGAAATTCACGTTGAACGGGCTTTGGGAAAAAGTTTAAGGTAATAGAAATATTGAACTGTTTTTGTTTCGGGGAAGTGGTGGAAAATGGGGAATAAAATAACGTGGATGAATTGTCTGGGAAAAGTACGGTTTTTTCTTTAAACTATATTATTCAGATTACATTCGCGCAGGAATAAAATTCTTATCGTAGGAAACGTTTATATAAACAAAAAAATATATGATATATCATGCTATACTATGACAATGCTAAATGAAAAGTATGGTTTTATTTTCCTCCTCACTGTACCAGGTTTAATTCGTACTTAATGAGGGTAAAGGAGCAATCGCATGGTCTCAATGCATTTTTATGACTGAGTGCACAACCAGATTCGCGTACGATTCAGTACGTCACTGCTGTGAGTGCGCGCCTTTATTACTCATTTCCCGATTTCCCAATTTCAATAAATGAGTTTCGTTAATGTTCGAATAATAGGAGTTGATTAAATTATGGAACAAAATCGTCTCAAAATAAGGAGATGATTCGTTTTGTAAAAGATTAATTTTAACATGAATAATTGGAACTTGTTGTTTGTGATCGGTATTTTAATATTATTTTTAGCCCCAGAAAATAACTCAAGGGGTGTTACTAAAAAGGTCAGTGAATATAAATAGGTAGCTTAAGGTAGAACCTATTGCTTACCGATACTTCACTACCTGATAAAAACACACAAACCTTCGCTTACATTATCTACAATAAAAGATATATATTGTTGACCTTTCCTATTTTTACCTCTAAATTATATGTTATTTTACCCGTTCTTACCAAATTGTAAACATACACATAACTATAATATCGATTCAACTATGTCAATATGCGCTAAATATACATCGTATTTAACGACGAACTCAAATTATCTCCGAAGCTTTAAATAGATTGGACCGTTTATACAACATGATCGAAAACGTTGTATATATGTAGTACGTTTAGCCTTCCATTAAACTTATTATTAACGGGGTTGTCTATTGACCAATGTTCAATAAGACCAAAATATAATAAATACATAAATCACTCTTGCATTTTGCTAAAACATACAAAAATAGAAGTTTATGATCATTCAAAAAAATAGAGTTAGAAGTTGTACTATACCCATATAAATCAACAAACGCAATAGTATACGCATTAATATAAATAACTGTAACTTCGATATATATTTTTGGCATACAATATACAAAACGGGACAACGATACAAAACAAAACACTCGATACACTAGATGTCGCTAAGGCTTCTCACTAGCAACATTAATCGACGCCGACATACAAACATGGCGAAATACATTCCCCGTTAAATGTTAACAAGCATGTTCATGGGTGCTTCGAACCTGACGCTCTATCAACATACCGGCAATTGTCGAAACTAATATGCAGCATGCGGGCGCACTCGCCGTTATATGGCATCATCCAATTAAGTGCATATTTACACCCCGTATGAGCACTGAACATTATTACCTACGCGCAGTTTACACGGAGTGTTGGTGCCTTTATGCTGTTGTACTTAGCAGCCGCGCCTCGATTCAAAGATATGTGCTAATATTTAGAAACGCGTTAGCAGCTGTTTTAGGTAATTAGCTCAATGTGTTATGCTGCTATGTTTTGACCATGACTGTTTGTTGTTTGTCTAGCGTGTAATATGTATGAACGTCAGTGTTCTATGAAACACAAAGCGACGACTGCTTAGTGACAATAAGATGAACATTTCTGTTTGGAAGATTATAAAGATTAAAAAAAAAAATTGCATCAATTCATAATTGATGCAATTTTTTTTCAAAGCGGAAAAAAGCTTGTACTACGAGGACAAGACAAATGATAAACATACTGACATATCTCTAATAACATACAAAATCATAGTTAAAATAAACCCAGCTACAAATTCTTAACATGACACAAAAATAAAAATACACACAAAATAATAATATAAATTTATATCATGTATATATTTTTCACACTGAATCCTTTTAAAAGCATCTAGTTAACAGAATGAACCCTACATAATAGGTTATTACCTAAAATTTAATCAACATTTACATAATATCTTGGCAGTCCACTAATATAATACAGTGGTTGACATATGCAGTTGTCATTGCGATGCTAATTACATTCACAACGCACTACCCACTAACCAAATCCGAAGTGATTATGACATATTCGGTCTAAATGTATCGTCAGCAACGAAATCAGTTACTAAGGGCCAGTATTTTTCCATAACACGTGGGAATAGGTATTAATTTAATTTAATTTTATGAGATTTCAAGCCTTTTTTATAAGCATAACCGTCCCAATTCGAACGTCTACAGTTGTTTTGAAAATCATATTTTGTTATCGACTTCTTTTGCTGACGGTACTCTATAGCTATAATGATGACGTCCCATTACGTCAAATTAGGTTAGATGATACATTACAATATTACAATAGTATTGGCTTAACTATGTAAAACCACCGCATTGGGTGATTCGTGACGTAATGATGATCGACCACAATATATAATGATTGTGATCAAATAGAGTTGATGTAGCGAATACATTATTAAATACCGGGCATAAAAATATATTATTAAAGGCAATCTGACTAGTGATTCCGCGAATTTATGTAAATAAGTTATTAAAAAAAAGTCTCTTATAATAAAAAAAGTAAAGAACCTACCGATGAATTTCTAGATAAAATTGTAAAAGCAGATGGCACATTATAAATCTAATATAAATACACCACATATTTCAATATCTAATACACTCTATTCAGCATACATCAAATAATTTCATAAGGCGACTTTTCATATCGCAATAAAATTCAAAAAATATTTAACGTATCCAGTCTGAAATCTCCAAACGCATTATTTTTCCAATAAATCGCTTGTCATCGGGAATTTAATAAAATCTTATATTGAATAATGGTTGCCCACTTGATGCTTTGAAGGCTGTTTATTGAATGGGCCGTACCTACTGGGCTCCCATTCGGTATGTTGTTCATAAGTTCACACCCTGTGAAATGTATGAAGGACTAACCGAATAAGAGAATAACTCAAATAGAAATGAAGATAAAATTAAATTAAACAGCAACAATTTTTTTGGACCTTAGGTTGTTCGACGTTTTAAATTACGACTTATTTGTAGCTAATTAACTTGTCTACTCCACATTTTTGTCTATATCTGACAAAAAAATCGACGAAAACAAAAAACAAAAACATAAAAAGACTCTCGTAACGTTGTATTCCTGTCCGAAATAAGGATCTAATCTCTCTACTTTCAAACGAAACCATAACTTCGCAGAATAAATGAGAAGCTTACGCATTTAAACACGATATTACTAAAAACTCCTTGTAGTACAAACAGTTGATAAAGATCTGCATTTGAGGGAGACATTAAAGGATTCGTCTAAATAAGCCAAGACAGGTCAAAAAGATAACGCTATCGTTGTCTCTACACGAAGTAAGGTAAAGTAAACTAAAAGGCAATATCTGAGCCGCAATAACATGAACCTTTATGATATTCCTTTATGATAATGTTGTACAACGAACCTTAGAATAGCACCAAGGCATCAAAAACAACCAACCTTACTCCTTCCACATAAGATTGCTTTTCAAGGCCGAAGTTACGTGCTACGCTGTTGACTGTACGTTGTGCTAGGTAAATGTATTCGTGCATGCCGCGGAAATATGAAACTGCTCTAAACTAGCACAAGATTTAGTATTGGCGGTACACTGTACCTGTGTACTGAGCTTCCAACTTGTTTCATGTGCTAGCTCAGAACTAGCGGTACTAGATTACCTACCCTTTACTAACATGACTTGACTTCCGTATTACATTGATGCTAATAAGTAGCTTGTTTGGCTACTGATTAGATTTTGAACGGTGGTTATAATTATTAACTTATTATAGTGTTATGCGTAAAACAAACAGATTGACTCATACACGTTGACTATACATATATAGAGTCGAACAAAAATGTACGTGTGTCGACCGGTTTGATCGTCATGAAATTATTCATGGCAAAATTATAGTAGATGAATTGTTGTTTGAATTATCATTGAATCTTAATAATCGTGAACGATTGGAAACGAAATCGTTTGGATCCCAACTGGTCAAGAAAAGCAGTAATGAAATTGTTACACGTGCCCAATTTTATTTGAACGACGATTTAAGACCTATTTATGAAGAATGATATTTTGTATGTAAAACATATTCACACTAATTGTTACATAACATTCAAATCAATACAAAGCTTGGACCAACGACTAGCATTTATTCTCATCGGGACGACACACGAATTTTCGTCATAAGCCCGATCTAAACCTTAATCGACGTACGCCCATTTAAAAAACGCCCCTATTGTATTCACAGTAAGGTTCTATTCGTAGTTACACGTGTGAATCGTTTCACAGGGGTTATTATCATGACTGAAGCTTTGTTAATCCATTCTATTCTGTAGCAATCGATATGTAGAGTTCGTGCGTAACATTATAAAATCGGATTTAAAGTGAAAAATATTCATGCAGCCATTATGAGCTTAGCCTTAGCCTACTAAAGTATTAGGACTTTAGTTATAAATTGTGTATCTTTAAATGACGAGTTATGGATATCTTTGTATAAAAGTTCTTATTTTGTAAGAGTTAGATCCGCGCTAAATGTTGTCTTTAAAATGAACTGAATGAAAAGAAAAAAGAGCTAGTAGCACCACGATATCACATTTGTTTGTAAAGCCAACCTTTTAGAGCCAAAATCTAATACCTGTATACTCTACGACACCAATGACAAGAGTCGTTGCTATTTGCTACGACGCCTACGAATGCACGCTACACTACGCACGTGCTACGACATATTCGTAGCTACGCTGAGTAAACGGGCAAACATAAAGAAAAAAATCCATATTACATTTTTGAGGTTCTTAATTTAGTCATTTGTATTGATTTAAGCAAGTATATTTTGTTACTTATCATATATTAGTCGTATTTACTAAAATATTTCATGAAAAAATAACGAAAGCTTTCTATTTATTCTATAAAGTGCTTATTATTCATGAGTATGCTCATTTGCAATACCGACTAGTAGAATCCAGATCGTCGTGGATACAAAGCGCTCATCACAAAACCGCAGACTAAAAATATTTCAATGGCAAACTCGGAACTCCGCTGTGCATCTGTATGACTTCATTAAATCCTTAGTTTGCGTCACAGACGGACGAAGCAGAGGCTGCGTCGGGTTTACGTGTAAAGTTTTCCTCATAAGCTCACCGCAGGGCGCTCCCCTATCAATTGCCGTGATCCCGTGTCCCCGCGCCTCCTGCCTGCCCCCCCCCCCTCCCGTCGCGCTCCGCACTCTGCCCCTCCGAGCCCCACTAATGATCCCACTTGTTAGGGCTCAGCACGGACCTTCGACCGTGTCACTTGGTGAATAACAAATTCCTAGCTGATCCCACTTCGCCATAGCCACTACAGCTCACAAACGTAGGTCATATTAAGTGTGGGCGAGCCTTGATTTTCATATTTTTGTTTCATACCAAAGTTAAAACAGCGCTGTTTGAGCTCGTGTTGTTGTTTGTTTTGCTGTCCCAAAACTTAGGTCAGAATAAATTAAATAAGGTTATTCCATAAATAGCCAAAAACATTACAATAACAATATGCAGATTACTACGTTATGTTACATAATTAATTTAACTTTGCTGATTTGTTCTATCATGTATGTTAATGATAATTTGGTAACTAATGGTTAAGTAGTATAACAGGCTACCTTTATATTAACGGCATGCAATGCCTAATTCAACTCATTTAATGTTCAAAATCTCCTTATGAAG